>NW_027185852.1:13849237-13864959 GCF_028583685.1 Petaurus breviceps papuanus | reverse complement strand
AATAAGAGGCCAGGTTGAGGGGGTAGAACATTCCAGAGAGACAAAGGAGAGAGAAACTATGGATGAATATATAGATTAGGAAATGTTGGGGAATAAGATGTAAGAAGACTAAAAAGGTGGGAAAGGCCAGGTTAGGAAGAGTTTTGAAGGCCAAACAGAGTATTTTGTATTTGCTCCTGGAGGCAATAAGGAGCCACAGGAAGTTTATTGAATGGGAATGACATGGGACTGGGAGGATGATGTTGCCCTCTATAGTAATGGGGGTGGGTGGAATTTAATGAGCTTTGTTTTTTACATTCTGAGTTTAAGATGTCTCCTGGACACCCAGTTTGAGATTCTGAAAGGCAGTTGGAGATGCAGGATCAGAGGTCAGCAGAGGGGTGGAAGCTGGATAGGTAGACTTGAGCCTTGTCAGCACAGTCATTAAATCTGTGGGAACTGAGATCACCCAGTGAAGCAGTCTAAAAGGAGAAGAGAAGAGGGCCCAGGACAGAACCTGGAGGGACACCTACAGTCAGAAGCCATGGTCTGAAAGATCCAGAGGAGGATGGACAATGGCCACACCCAGAAGGAGCAGCCTTAGATCTGAGAGACCATCTCCCTAAAGCACTTGGCAAACCTAAGAATCCTAGCTAAATGGTAGCTATTCTTATTTTTATCATTTGTCTCATTGAAGGGAGCATCTGTACTAAAGAGATCATGGAGCCATCAAAATACAAATGTGTGTAGCTGCTTTTCTGATGAATAAAACGAAGATCCATTTACAAATACATTTGAATTCAGAGTAGCTTTTTGTCATCGTGTATACTAATAATACAACTAGCACTGTGGGGTCCGAGGAACTTTTTGACCTTGATTTTTGTCCTGAAAAAGGGGGAAGATGAAAGGGAAGATGTCTCATTATTAGAGAACTCAAGCATTTAATACGGGGCGATCCTCAGAAAAAAAATCAACAATCGAAGAACTCAGGAATGCCGTGCCTTGGCAAGGGCCTCATTGACAAGGCAAGTCTGTCTGAGCCAGATGAAGAAGACTAAGGACACATTTTGTGTGCTAAGTGAGTGGGGCTAAGTAAGAAGTAACAAGAAGGAGGCCAAACTGCTTCCAAAGCTTGAGAAACATCACAGCTGCTGTAATCTCATTCATAGGGTCCTAGGTGCCTCAGAGAGCACCTGGTTCAATATTCTCATTTTGCAGATAAAGAAACAGAGGCCCAAGGAAGGGGAATGACCTTCCTGACCTCACACAGCTAGTAAATAGAAAAAGGTAGAATTTGAACCCAAGCCCCTTGACTCCAGATGCAATGTTCTTCTAGTTTCTTACACAAAGGAGGTCCCAGGAGCCAAACTTGAAGAGTGAGAAGAGAATCTGGAGTCAGACCTAGGTTCAAACCTTCCCTGTCCCATTTTTTTACCTGGATGACCTCAAGCTGGGCCTTAGTTTCCCCAGGAGGGGTTGGACTACTGGGGTCCCTTCTGCCCCTTCATAAATATTTGCCATGTGATCAATTGATCCCTGTCATAGTGAGCCTGAAGCCAGTCATCCTGGTTGTTGATGAGGAAGCTGGTTTTGGAGGCCAGTATGGACCAAGTCGCACAGATTCCATAACTGTTGAACTGAAAGGGACCTTAGGATGTAGAGTATGCTAGCACCAAGATGGGTCTTTCAAGTCCAGAATGTGAAAATACATTGCAAATGCTGGGAGGGGCTTTAAGAACCTAGAACATTAGAACATGGAACATGTGGCCAGCTAAGTGGCACAGTGAATAGAGCACTGGCCCTGGAGTCAGGAGGACCTGTGTTCAAATCTGGCCTCAGACACTTGACACTTACTAGCCGTGTGACCTTGGGCAAGTCACTTAACCCCAATTGCCCTGCCTTCCCCCCTCCAAAAAGAAAAAAGAACCTAGAACATTAGAATATGGAACATGGAAGGGACCTTAGAACCTATGATGTCAGAGCTGGAAAGAACCTTTGAGATCAATATACTGAGGAGGGGGAAAAGAGTGAGTGGGAACCATTGTTAGAGGGGAAAGGGAGTGGCTGGACTGCTTGGACAAGATTTGGGCTGGCGGGATCCTCTTCAAAAATAACCACCTAGAGAGGAGTCTGATGAATATCAAGGTGTCATTTCACTCTGTATTCATGCACCTCATTAGTAAACACAGCTAGAAACTGTAATTACCAAAAACATCTCACATCATCTTAAATATTTAATTAGTCTCCCCCCAGGAGATCAACCATGGAGAAAAGAGGCAACTTCTCACCAGCTTAAAATTAATGCCTTCCCAACCCAACATGGATATTTCTGGAAAGATGGAGGAAACGCACATGGGGTAAATGGGAACACTTCATCTGAAAAGGAGGGTTCATTGTGCCTTCCAGGGTTCAGGTCAGTTCACCTTCTTCACTTATATCTTGAAGTTGGAAATGACCGGTGGACAAGAGGGTCCTTTTGGAAAAGACTGTTTGCTACCCAAGGAAAAGCCAAGTTCAGATCAATGCATGGGCTATGGAATATTTCTCATGTGTGTGAAGCATGTTAGTTCCTAATTCTTCAATATCTCAGTTTTGAAATACACATACATATATGTATATACTCACACAAATGTATGGGAGTGTATATACATGTGTGTATGTGTGTGGCTGTATAGAAACATGCATACACATACACACACGCATACATATACATGCACACATGCATGCATAGGCACATATAGACTTATGCATACATGTGTGTATGTGCACATGCCTATGTACACACCTAACATACATGCATGCACCTGTACGAACACATATACATATATACACATACATATACATATACAAATAGGTGGCACGGTGCACAGAGCACCAGGTCTGGAGTCAGAAGGACTCATGTTCCTGAGTTCTAATCTGGTCACATATACTTCCTAGCTATGGGACCCTGGACAAGTCACTTCACCCTGTTTGCCTCAGTTTCCTCATCTGTAAAAATGAGCTGGAGAAGGAAATGGCAAACACTGTAGTGTCTTTACCAGGAAAACCCCCGATGGAGTCATGAAGAGTTGGACATGACTGGAATGACTGAACAACTGTCAATATATGATATGATATGATATGATACATTATATTGTTTTATATTATCTATGCATATAATTTCTATAGTGCTTTAAGGCTATGTTATATTGTTTTTTATTATCTATGCATATAATTTCTATAGTGCTTTAAGGCTATTTCATTTGATCCTCAGAACCCTCCAGGGGGGCAGATGCTGTTATTGTCGTCTCTATTTTATAAATGAGGAAACTGAGTCAGAAATTGGGATTTTGCCCAGGGTCACAAAGCTACTGAGGCTGGATCTGAACTCAGGTCTTCCTGACTCCAGGCCCAGTGTTCTTATCTGCTGTGGCTGTGTTTTGCGATTGTCAGCCCCTCTGTGACTTAGCAGAGAGTGTTTCCCCCAAGGCCACATTGGTGGTGAGCCTTTCCAAAGAACTAAGCTGCTCTTCAAATGACAGAAGCCCCCCAGCCCTTCCGGAAGCTTCCCCAGGGCTAGAGGACCCCCTTAGACCTGTGCTCTCCTGGAGGAGCCTGGAGAGAGCCTGGAGAGAGCCTGGGGCATCTCTGTGTCATGTTAATATGACAGAGCAAGACTTTAGAGAAGGATTATTAGGAGTAAGAATTATTATTAGAAAAGCTGCGTAGTACAATGTAGAGACAGCTGGCCTCTAAGCAGGGAACGTTTGAGTGTGAGTCCTGGCTGTGTGACCCTGGGTACTTCTTGTGCCCCAAAGAAGTCTCTAAGAATATACCTTGCAAAATGGCTGCCAGCGCATTGTAGAGGGACAGCCATCCTATGCTGATGGAATCACAGGTCCCATAAACAACAACAACCAGACCATCCAAGGTGGTTTACAAAGTCCTGTGCATGTGGAAATTGAGGTATGATTGACCCCAATTGGCAGATGAGGAACCTGAGGATCAGAAAGGTTAGGTGATTTATCCAGGGCCACACAGTGAAGCAGGATTTGAAACCCAGGTCCCTGCTGCCTTGAGGAAGTACCATGTACTTTCTACTCTACTAATACATTCAAGCTTATCAACTACAGAATGAGAGGGACATGCACTGGTCTGGTGGGAGACACTGATTCTAGCCTCTATGACTTTGAATCTGGTGTTTGAATCCTGGCCCTGCCACTTACTGTGTGACCTTGGGACAGGTCACTTAACTCCCTTCTCTGATTCTTAGTTTCCTCATCTGTAAAAACAAAGGAATCCAAATGGCCAAAGAATATGAACAAATAGTTTTCAAAAGAATTACAAACCCGCACCAACCATATGAAAGAATACTCTAAAACATGAACAACAAGAGAAATACTAATCAAATTAAGTCAGAGGTTTCATCTCACACCCAGAAATCTAGGAAAGATGGCAAAAGACAGGAATTGTCAATGTTGGAAGAGTTATAGAAAGGCATGATTAGCTAAATTCCTTGTAAAACCTTTACTTTTAAGGAAAGCACCCAGGTCAGCTGTGCCTTCATTTCTCTCCAGGTTATACTCCTGATTCTTAAGGGCATCTTCTACAAGGGCCCTCACACACCTTCATCTTTCCCCAACTCCTTTTCAGCTTCCTTTTATGCACTGTCTTTCCCCATGAGAATATAAGTTCCTTGAGGGTAAGATCTGTCATTATTTCTTTTTGTATTTGTATAGCACTTAGCATAGTGCCTGATACATAATAAATACTTGTTGCCTTGACTTGGCAGGCACACTAATACATTATTGGTGGAGTTGTGAATTAGTACAACCATTCTGAAAAGCAATTTCGAATTATACAAAGAAAGTGATTAACATGCCCATTTCCTTTGATTCAAAGATCACACTGTAAGGACTCCATGGAGGTTCTTGATTTTTAAAAAAGGCACTTATTCATCAAAATATTTATAGTAGCTCTTTTGTGTTAGCAAAGAACTGGAAACAAAATAGAAGCCCATCAACTGGGGAACAGCGAATACTTCTGTGCTATATAAGGGATAATGAATATGCTAACTGCCAAGACGGTGCAAAAAGACTGACATGAATTGATGCAAAGTGAAGTCAGCTTTGCCAAGAAAACAAAATACACAATGACTACAGCAATGAAAATGCAAAGAACAACGACCACCAAACAATTAAAAAATAATGTTACAAAATCACAAAGAATAGGCATGGCCCCAAAGAAGAACCGTGAAAAGACATCTCCCCCACTCCTTTACAGATATGTGGAGGGAGGGGTCTCGATGGCTATGGAATGTTGTATATAATGTCAGATTTTATTGATTTATTTTATAGTTTTGATTGATATTGCTGATTTTCCCCCTCTTTTTCTTTCTTCTTTCCTTCTTTTCTTCCTTCTTTCTTTTTTATAAGGGATGGCTCTGTGGAAGGAGGAGGGGGAAAAATACAGTGGGAAATTTTGGAGATATAAAAACAAAATATGAATACAAATTTATTTTTAAAATAAAACAAAGATAGAAAATAAATAAGGAAAAAATTAAGAGGCCTGGCTAAATGACCTGTGAGGGACACACATGCTGTGAGGATCTAGTCTCATCTATGTCTCTTCCCAGGCCAAACCAGGCCATTTGTTCCTTCTCTGCTCAGACCATCCCTTTCCCCAGTCACCTGGGATCTACCTTTGGGTGACTTGGTTCTGCTAAGTGAGCTTTTGTCTTAATTTTCTGGGTCCCAGACGTATGCCACACTTCCCACACCATGCCACTTGTACTGGCCTCGGGCACCTTCCAGGAGCAGCATGAGACTCTGTGCCATCTTCGGCTTTGGGTTGTACAACACTAGAATTGTTAGGATTAAGCGGACTGCCATATAGAGAATGCTCTGCCAAACTTAAATGAACTTTTATTGTGTCTGACTCAGTGACCCCGTTTGGGTTTTTCTTGGCAGAGACGCTGCAGTGATTTGTTTCTTCAGAGCTTCCCCAGCTCATTTTACAGATGAAGAAACTGAGGCCCACAGGGTTCAGTGACTTGCCCAGGGTCAACCAGCTAGTATGTGTCTGATGCCAGATTTGAACTCAGGAAGATGAATCTTCCCGATTCCAGGCCCAGCGCTGCCCCTGCAAACTTTAACGTGCTGTACAAAACGTGACTTATTATTATCATTCCTGTCTCCAAAATCAACCTTCTCTATGATGCGGCTTCCAGTCTAAAGACGTTACTTTTTATGGAACCACCACCTATTTCAAAGCAGAGACCGAGAATTTTATTTTTTTCTTAAATAAAAATTTTAAATGTCCAATGAGAATCTGCTGGCTTACATCTACAAACCCCTTCCTGGCCGCACCTCACTGACCGCTAGAGATAATATGCTGCTCTGTTTCTTCCCCATACCCACCAACAATCCTTTCTGACTTTACTGTCTTCCAGACAGTGACAAGGACTATTTGTTTAACTACTATACAGAGATGATAGCATTTCCCTCTGTTCTTCAAGCAAGCAAGGTTCCATACCACCCTCACCTCCTTTCCCCCTCCCCCAAAAAAAAGGTGATTTGCCCAGTGAGAGCTTAGCCTAAGTGCCCATGGTCACACGCTATTTTCTGAAGTTGAAAACATCTGGGCTCAAGCTCGGTGGAAGCTCTTATTTTAAAACGCTAAAATGATGGCCATCCTGGCACCCACCTGACGGGGACACACAGGGAGTGGGCGGGGCTGGGAAGCTATTTACAAGATGACAACATCTAAGCTAAGTGCAGATTCTCGCGCCTCTGCGCAGAACGGAGGAAATCCGATCACGTCCGCACCGGCATCGCGAGCGCCTCCAGAGCCCAGAGAGCACAGACACGGTGCGTTTGTTTGCGCAGAAAATGTCTTGACTCTTCAGTTTGGGGCAGCTCTGCTGCCAGCAGGCGAATTATCGTCAAAGATGGCCCAAAGCAGCAGATTTTTGCCATAACAAGTTCTGTGGATGCAGGGCAGATTCTTTCCAAGTAGAAAGTCAGATTTCAGCATTATTCACGTATGCAAAGGGAAATTCACTGAGAAGGTTAAGCGAGGGGGCCTCATCTGAAGGGGGGCCAGAGGAAAGCAGACTTGGGAGGGCAAAACACAAGTGGAAGAAATTAGGGATAAGTGTATGCAAATTATAGCAGCGTGACGAGCCTTAACGCGGCCTCCAGAGGGAAAGGCCCAGCTTCTTACTTTGGAAAAGTTAACACAGCAATCATACGAGTGTTTTGCCCTTTTCTGGTTTTGCTCGAAGGAAGTACTTTTAACCCAACTCAAAATGTCACTCCCATGTGATAACTATGGAGATGTCAGTGGTGATTATAATGCAGGGAATAATTTTCTACACGCTCTCTCATTCTCTCTCTCTCTCTCTCTCCCACCTCCCTTCCTTTCCCTCCCTTTCTCTTTCTTCTCTCTATTTCTTTGTCAGTCTCCCCTCCTCTCTCCTTCTCCTTTCCTCTCTCTGTCTTTGTCTCTCTCCTCTCCTCTTTTCTTCCTCCTCCTCCTTCCTTCCTCTCTCTCTGTCTCTTTGTCCTCCTCTCTCTCTCTTCCCTCTTTTCCTCTTCTCTGTCTCCACAATCAGAGGCAGGATATTTATGTTTTGTGCTCAGAGAAACAGAGAGAAATAAAGGAAAAAGAAGAGAAAAACTCATGCAACTTTAGTACCCTGGAAGTTGAGAGAAGATAAAAAATGTCAGTAGACAATTATCCCCATTCCCTGTGATTCTCCTGGTCTCCCTAGAGCTGAGCTCAGAGTGGAAGAGTCCCAAGTGTCCTGGTTAGAGGCAGTCACAGCTTATGACTCTGACCAGGCCTCTTTAGCTTTGAGAGTGCTGGGGGGAAGGCCTCATGTTGGGCCAGCCCATCATCCTGGGGGGGATGGATCTGCCTGAGCTTGGAGGATGGAAAGCCAGACAGAGGATGGGGCCTCTTGGCAGAGGATGGAGGTTCTGGGCAGCCTGGCTTTCCAGGGGCCTTTCTCTGCAGGCCTGAGTTTGTATTTCCCCGCATTATGGATGCCCTTGGGGAACACTGTGTGGTTTGGTCTGGGCTCCAAGCCACCTGAGGGGGCAGGCACTGGGTCCGCCAAAAGGCCGGGCCATGATGAATCTGTCCCCCCCAAGGGTAGCGACAGCTGCCTCCTTCCCAGCAGCTGCAGATCTTCCTTCTCAGTCATGCCTCTGAAATGCTGATGGTCACTGTTCATTCACAGTGGTCATTCTGTGCTGCCTTCACTCTGGCATTCAAATCAAGTCAACTCAACAAGCAATGATTGAGCTCCTTCAGTATGCCTAGCCCAGTGCTTCGATCAAAAGCACAAAAAGAAACAGCCCCTGCCTGCAAGAAGCTTGCACTTGACTGCCCCACTCCCTTTCCCTAGGTCCCTAGAGGGGGTTCTGAATCATTTCTGCATCATGGGACCCTTCAGAGCTCTAGAGAAGCCTATGGTTGTGGCCATTCAGTGTCTACCTCTTCATGACCCCATGGACCATAGTGTCCATGGCAAAGATACTGGAGTGCTTCGCCATTTCCTTCTCTAGTGGATTAAGGCAAACAGAGGTGAAGTGACTTGCCTAAGGTCACATAGCTAATAAGTGTCTGAGGCTGGATTTGAACTCAAATCTTCCTGACTCCAGGCCTGGTGCTCTACCCACTAAGCCACCTACCTGCCTCCTGGAAGCCTCTGGACCCCTTCTCAAAATAACATCTGTTGCCTACATTTATGATTGAAGGAAATGCTATATTTCAATCACACGTAAGTGAAAACAGAGATTTTTTTTCCCATCCAGTTCACGAATCCCCTGAGCTCCACAAGGGTCCCAGGCTAAAAAACTCTTCTCTAGAATTTCATAATCTATAACCTTCTCAATCCAACAAAGACTGAGTATCTAGGGAGTGCAGCAGTGGATTTAGAGTCAGGAAGACCAATTGCGTGGCCCTGGCCAAGCCACCCAGGAGCTCTTAGCCTCACTCTCCTCATCTCTAAAATGGGACTAATAATACCGCCTGCCTCATACAGCTGTTGTGAGGCTCACATCAAATGAGGATAAACCTTAAAGAGCTCCATAAATGTGCACTGTTATTGATAATATTCTCGAGCTGAGGCCTAGAACCCTCTTTGATGTACAAATCCACGTCAACACCCATTTTAAAGTCACAGTCAGGAATGGGACAATTGTCCCTAACACTGTGATTCATCTTCATGAGTTCAAATCCAGTCTCAGACACGTCCTGTGTGACCCTGTTTGCCTCAGTTTCCTCATCTGTAAAATGAGCTGGAGAAGGGAATGGAAAACCACTCTCATATTTTTACCAAAAAAAAACCCAAAATGGAGTCACAAAGAGTTGGACACGACTGAAAAATGACTAAACAACAATCTGCTCTTAACACAATAAAGTCCTGAAGAATCTAATTCAGATACCTCATAAAAACCATGGAACTACCAAAGGACCCCCACGTTACCATCCCATGAGAAAATAGACCTAGAAAAAAGAAAAATCAGCTGGTGGGGTCTTCTGGTGTGGAGAGTAGAGGAGCAGGAAAAGAAGGGATTGTCCTTTTTTGGTGGTCGTAAGCTGAACCATGCTCTAAACTGTGAATGCATGAGAGGGACAGTGATGTAAGTGTTCCCTGGGAACAATATTCCTATTTCACTGAAGGAGGTGAGCCAAGATGCTTATAAGCCCTAGAGAACCCTTAACACAGGAAGCTATTTATCATAACAAGCCTGGCTGATACTGTTCCCATACTGAACCAATTAGGTTGGCCGATTTCGTCATACTTCATAACTTGGGATGATAGGTTTCCAAGCATGGCGCGGTGTAGTAATTGAATTTTGATCAAACACACATGGCCCATAACCCAGTATGTGAAATTTTCAGAACAGTTCACAGCTTTTAAATATCCAGTCAACATGCTGCCAAGAGTACAGGATGTGCTTAATGCGAGAGGGAGAGAAAAGAGACAGCTGAAACTTGGTGCAGCTGTAAAAGAAATATTTTTGTTCTGGTCCTGTTCTTCTTTTTCGAAAAGCAGTGAAGAAAGGCGGTTGGAGACCATGTAATAACTCAGCCCTTCCCGTGGTCCAGCCCCACTTTGTACCAAGAGTCAGCCTGGGAGCTCAGGGTCAGATTACCTGGCCTTCTCCTTCCTGAGAGCCCTCGTTTGGATTACACGCCTGTTACACATTACGGGCCAGAATTTCTCCTTAACATGAGATTCATGCTCTGCTCTTATTTGCAATAAAGATCCACTGCTCAGCCTTGTGCACAAGAAGATATAAAGGATAGTCCTGCATATAGACCCTCCCCCACCCCTGAAACATGACACCCCAACTCTCCACCAACTGTCTGGAAACCATGGTTTTCACAGCCTCCCATGGCAGTTTGTGAAGGCCAGCTCTCTCTGGGGTGCCCAGGGATGGTCATAGGCATTCTTGAATTCAGCAGGTCCCAACGATATGGTAATTTTCCACCCCACATACTCAGTGCATTTTCTTTATAGTAAACCAGAGGAAGAAGGCAAGCATCCCAATGAACTCTAGAGTTCCATTCCCAGTGTGACAACAGCAGCCACAGACACCTGGCAACCAAAACAAAAGGCCTGAAATCCAAAAAACCCATCCATGAAGGCATAGGCAGCATGGCATAGAAGGCAAAGGGCAGGGCTGGGAGTGAGGAAGCCTAGCTCGAGCCCCATTCTTGACACATGCTGGATGCATCATTGAACCCTCAGTAATCCTGGGGAGTGTTCTGGGATAGGGGCCCTCAACCCAGATTCTATAAATTGTTGTTCTGGTTAAAAATATATATATATATATATATATATATATATATATATATATATATATTGTGGTACCTGTATTTCAATAAAACTGGTTTCCTCTATAATCTATGTATTTAAAAACATGATTCTGAGAAGGGGTCCACAGGTTTCACTAGACTGCCCAAGAGGTCCTTGAACTAAGAAAGGTTAAGGATCCCAACTTTCAGGCCATAAGTTACAGAAATGTAAATTTATACCAGGAATTTCCCATGCCAATAAAAACAGATCTGTGCCCCAAAAAGTCAATAAATAAATGTGCCAGCCTCTGCCATAGATACCGATATCAAAGACAAAAAAAGGACACAATGTTGTCCAGTAGCTTATATTCTATGGGACAGGTGGGGGTGGGTGAGAAGAGAATGCAATATGTCCCAGAGTGTAATTCAAGGAAAACTGAGTAAAGATAAACTACTAATATCTGGGGAGAGGAAGGAAGGGAAGATCATGGATTTAGTGCTGGAAGGTCTCTTGGAAAGCATCTTGTTTATTTTATAGACGAGGAAATGGAAGCCTAGAGATGAAATGACTTTGCCAACATCATATAGTATCAGAGGCAGGATTAGAACCCAGGTGATCAGACTCCAAAGAAAGGGCTCCTTCCAGTCTATTACATTATCTCTACCATTTGTATGATAAGAGGCAGCTAGATGGTACAGTGGTTAGAGCATTGGGCCTGGAAGCCCTGAGTGCAAATCCAGCCTTACTAGCTGTATGATCCAGTCAAATCACATAACCTCTCTCAGCCTCACTTTCCTCATCTGTGAATTGGGGATAATAATGGCATCTATATCCTCAGGCAGTTATAAGAATAAAATGTCTGTCAAGTGCTTCTCAAGCTTTGAAGCAAGCACTATAGGAAAGTAGTTATATTACAATATGATGCCTAAATTGAATCCTGAGAGAAAACAAAATCTCTGGCAGGATGAGAAACCAGGGGTAGGTAGACAAGAGGTGAAAGGAGAATAATCCAGGAACAGTGACCACATGAAGGTAGGAGATCGAATATAGAATTAAGCCCCTCTCTGCCGGAAGGGAGAGTTCTTGGAAAAGAAAGAAGGTCCTGTCCTGCTGAGTACTGATGCTCAGAATCCAAGTGTGTGTGAAATATATAGCCATGGTGGGCTGTCCATCATCCCTCTGAATAAAAGATTCAGGCTGTAGCTCTTACTTTGGGATCATGGGACCCATTGAAATTAAGGACCCTCTACATTGGGTCCCCTGGTTGTGGATTCCCAATGCCCACATGAGCCTTTGGTTTAGCTTTTGACTTCAATACAATATGAGAAGAGAATCTGAGTTGGAAGGGCCCTCTGAGGGCACCAGGATCATCCCATAACTTGACAAGAATCCCTCAACAATATCCCTGACAAGTGGTCATTCAGTCATTCAGCCTGAGACCTCCAGGGAGAAGGGGCCCACTGCCTTGGAAGCATTCCACCCTACTTTGGGGCACCTTTCATTGTGAGGGAATTTTTCTCTACATCAAGCCAAACCTGGCGCTCTACAACTCCCAAACTGCTCCTCATTCTCATGCCTTCTGGAGGCCAATAGACCAAGTCACAGAATCTCAGAATTTAAGTAATGTCGAGACAACAAGCATTTAAGTGCCTTCTATGTGTAAAGAACTATGCTGAAGGCTAAGGACACAAAGAAAGGCAAACATACGGTCCCTGTCCTCAAGAAGCTTATGATCTAATAGCAGAAACATCATTCAAACAACTCTGTCCATACAAGATAGACACGGGATGAATTGGAGGTGATCTCAGAGGCATGGCACTAGTGTTAAGGGGTTAAAAGCAAACTGGGCAGTCAGTCATCTAGCCCAACCAACAGCCCGAAAAGAAAGCCGTCTAGCAAGTGGTCATTTAAATCCTGGATGGAGGTGTTCAGTGCAAGGGAGCCCTCTGCCTTCCCAGTGCCCAGGTCACTTTCTCTGAGGTTATTTCCAGTTCATCCTGTCCATCTCTTGTTTGCACAATATCGCCCCCATTAGGCTGGGAACTCCTTGAGAGAAGGGATGGTTTTTGCCTTTCTTTGTAGCTCCAGCATAAGGCACAGTGCCTGGCATATAGTAGGTGCTTAATAAATGCTTGCTGACTTGACTCCCACAAGACATCGCCCCAGATACTTGAAGCCAGTCATCATGTCTCCCCCACCCTGAGTACTCTCTTCTCCAAGTTGTAAATCCACAATTCCCCCTCCTGATCCTTGGATAACACAAACTCAAGACCCCCTCATCTTCTTAGACCGTTTTCTTAAACCTTTGTCTGGGCCAAGGACATGGTTCAGATCAAAGAAACTACCAACCCCATAGGAACAAGAAGGACAAGAATAATGCGGGGGAGGGGAGGGTTCTTTTTCTCTAGCAGGGAAAAGCTTAAAGTCACCCAAAAAAAACAAAACTAGAAAATAGAGATAACATCTCAAAATGGGCAACTGGCCTGGTTGCCCAGGAAGACCTCAGGCATGGTGAATGACCTCCACACACACAAAATAAACAGACAAAAGTGGGATTTCTTAAAAAAGAGATTTAATAGCTACTCAGTCAATCTTCAGAGAGGGAATTGGCAGAGTCTGGCTGAGAGGCCACTCTCCCACCTGTCTCTGAGCCCTGCAAACACAGCTGTGAAGAAGGAGACCCCAAAAGGTTCCCAGGGATGAATGGTGCTTTCTGGAACAAAAGGAAAGAGAGAGGCGTCCTCACAAGCCCACTTGGGATGGGGCCAGGTCTAGTGACTGCAAAAATCAATGAAGTGAGATCGAAAGACCAAGCCTGCTGCAAGCTTTTTTGGAGAGCATGTTTCAAGAAGCAGTTCAGCCGCCGCTTTAAGAATGAGAAAACCCAGAAAAATAGTTCTGACCCTCTCTTCATCGCCCCCTCGCCATTTTGGGCCATATAATCTCCCACATCTTTTCTTTGTATCAAAATTAAACACTGTGATAACTTGAAGTTGTGACAATACACTCAGGCCCCATCATTTCCTATCTGTGTGACCTTGGGTGAGTCTTGTATCTTCTCTGGGCTTATTTTCTCTATTTGTAAAATGAGGAGGGACAGGGCAGACTAGCTCAGGACTCCAGATAGGGGTTCGTAACCTTCTCTGGCCATTTGGTGAAGCCTTTGGAACCCTTCTTGGAATATGTTTTGAGAATAATTGAAGGAAATGATAATTTTTTGTTAGAGTGTGAAAACAGAAACGTATTTTTTCCAACCAAAGTTCACGGGTCCCCTGAGATCTTCCCCCTGGGGGAAGGGGTCTGTGGACCCCAAACTCAGAACCCCCGGACTAGATGGACTCTTTGAAGTCTCTGCCATCTTTAAACTTATGGGCCCATGGTCTTTGGGATCATTGGTAACAGAGACAGAAACATCACGAGAGGAGAGGCCTGTCCAGGATCCTCAGGGCGCCTCTGCTGGATCCAGGGAGCGGGATGAGAGCGACACATGCACAGAGAGATGGGAGCGGGCAGAAGAGATGCTGATGCCCCTGTAATCCGAACCAGCTGTTCCTGAGGCTTCCCAGGGATGGGGTCTGGCTCCACCTGCAGGAACCAGAAGGAAAACTACCGGATGCATCATCACAGAGGTTAAGGAAGGGTGGGGAGGCTTCACCAGAACCCAGCCAGAGAGGGGAAAACAGCAAAGTTCAAGATGACTGGGGCATCGCAGCCAGCATTTACATCTCCTTCTGCAGAGCGCTTTCACCCTCACAGCAGCCCAGGGAGACAGGTGCTATTCACTGTTAATCCCATTTTACAGATGAGGAAAGTGCAGGGTCAGAAGAGTAAGTGGGTGGCAAGCACAAAGGCTTGTGCTGAGGTCCTTTTGATTCCAGGTCGGATGCTCTGCCCCCTGCCCCACCCAGCCACTACGTAAAGAACAGTGACCTCCAAAGTGGGCTTCCACAGCCCCTCCCAAATGAGCCACAGGCATCAGAAAGTGCCCAACACCCCGTGACTCCTACTGGACCAGCAGCCTCTAAGGCAGTCACCACCTTCTTAACTAACAGGTCCCCTGTTCAAGCTCTTCAGTCCAACCCAATTAAGCACCAGCTGTTAGAAGCCTGGGACCATGAATCAGAGGGCCTGGGTTCTGGGCTGCCTCTGCCCCTACCTGGGGCCTCAGGGCTTCCTGACTCCAAGTTAAGCCTGCTACTCACTCCTCCTAAACTCTGGGGCCTTCCAGCCTCAGGCAGAAGACTTCTACAGAGGAGAAAGCTGCCCTCTCTCTGGGCAGCCCCTTCCACTTTGGGACAATTGTCATTGTGACCGAATGATATGAAGCCTACATTTATCTCTCTGCCTTTGGAGCCCTCCTTCATTACTTCTAGCTCTGTCCCAGGACACAAACAACAAATCTAATTCCTCCTTCATACAGCAGCCCTTCCTTCACCCCTTCCAAGAGAGTTGTGATGTCTCTAAGGCTTCTTTCTCTCTTCCTAGCTGAAAACCTGAGTTCCATCAACCAACCTCATTTCATAGTCTGACTTCTTCCCGCCCCGCATTTTTTCCTTCAGGAAAGGAAACTGAGATCTAGAGAGGGAAACTGACTTCTCAAGGTCACCAGCTGATTAGTGGCAGGGTATTCAGATGAAAGATAGGCCTCGTTTGTCAGGAAAGGACAACTATTTATAAAGCCCTGCCCACATGCCCACGTCATTCATTTTCAGTCTGTTGCATTAATAATGATAGATCCTGATCAAGGCCATGCATATGCTTAATGCTGATGATTAAGCATCTATTTTTAGAGCCCATCAATGATTATCAATAGAAAGACTTTTTATATTAATGTCATGGGACAAGGTTTTGATACCTCAGTGTTAGACATCCTGTATTTTGCACTAATTGGATGGAGAGAGGTTTAATCTCATTTGACTCTAGAGAGAATTAATAGGCTCTCTCTCTC
>NW_027185852.1:13844239-13849227 GCF_028583685.1 Petaurus breviceps papuanus | reverse complement strand
TCTCTCTCTCTCTCTCCCTCTCATCTCTCTTTCTCTCTCCCTCATATCTCTTCCTCTCTTCCTCTCTCTCTGTCTCTGTCTCTGTCTGTCTCTCTGTCTCTCTCTTCCTCTCCCCCTCCCACACAATGACTTTGTAGATCTCTGTCTTAAGTGCGCGATGAGTCATTGCAGTCGAAGGCATAGCAAACACTTAGGAAGACCAAACATTGAGGAAAGGGACCTCAGGGTGGAGGTGAGGAACTCCCAAATCAGTGTGTAGTTGGAAGAGCCCTGGGTTTGGTATCAGCAGACTTGGGTTCAAATTTAGACGTCATTGACTGTGATCCTGGATAAATCAATTGCCTTTTGGTGCCTCACTTTCGTTCTTAGTAAAAAAAAAAAAAAAAACAAGGGACTCTGAACTAGGTAAATTGGAAGTGTCTTAAATACTATCATTTGTTCGGCTGGTCAGGATTTTGTCTATGGGATGTTCCTGTTCAAAAGGCACTAGACAATGTAAGAAGGGCTCCTGGGTCTAGCTTTCTCTCACTTGCTCCAGAGCACAGACAAATCAATGGGTAATATGGCCTCTTCACTCTGAAACTTACTGAGATCATTCAGAGGCTCAGTGGCCCCTTCCCAAAGGGGGTCCTGCTGACATCTCAAGGGTGTTTCCTATGAGCAAATCATCTTATAAAAATAACTGATCTGGGGCGGCTAGGTGGAGCAAGGAGTAGAGAGCTGGCCCTGGAGTCAGAAGGACCTGAGTTCGGATCCAGCTTCAGACACTAAACACACACACACACACACACACACACCCCAAAAAAAACTAGCCGTGTGACCTTGGGCAAGTTACTTAACCCTAATTGCCCTCCAAAAAGCAAAAAATAAAAATAAAAAATAATTGATCCACTTTAAGGATTACAAAGTACTTCTGAGGGCTTATCACAGGCAGCAAAGCCCTGTACAAATATCTCATCTAGTCCTCACAACAACTCTGGGAGGTAAGGGCTGTAATTATCTCTACTTTATAGATAAGGAAGATTAAGTGACTTGGCCAGGGTCACACAGCCAGGAAGAGGAAGAGTTGGAATTAGAACTCAGGTCTTCCTGACTCCCGTCTATCCCAGTCCTCTCATCTCTAAAATGGAGATCATGATAGTGCCTACCTCCTAGGTGGCTGTAAGGATCAAATGAGCTCATTATGTGTAAACTGCTTTGAGAACCTTAAAGCATTAGATAAACAAACCCCAGCTATAATTATTGCTATTATTATTTAGTAGTTTATTATTTAACAATAACTATTTCAATTCAGCCTCATAGTAGCCCTGTGAAGAAGATACTTATAGACCTCTCTCTCTATATTTTTCTCTCTCTGTCTCTCTCTTTCTCACACACACACACACACACACACTTTATAGGTGAGAAACCTTAAGCTAAAGGAAATTAAATGTCTCACCCAGGGTTCCACAATCAATCTTTCACAGATCTAGGGCTGGAGAGCACCTTCGAGACCATCTAGTCCAATTCCCTTCTTTTACAGTTGAGAAAACTGAGGCAAGCCAAAGTTAAGTGACTTGCCTAGGGCGACACACGGAGTAAATGTCTGAGGCTGGATTCAAACTCAGGGCCTCTGGATTCCAAGGAGTTTCAGTGCCTAGACACTATGCTCATGATGGAAATACAAAGACAGACAAAATGAGGCTCCCCGTTATTCACTCAATACTCAATCAATCGCCAGACTCCTCACAGGCTCTTAGCCTGTTCTAAGGCCTCCCTGCTCTCCAGAGGTTGGCTTTCTCTTTGGGGAAGCAGTGTGACCCAGGGCCGGTGACAGTCTTGGCAAGCTGGGAGAGCCCAGGGCCTCGTGCTTCAGGGCAGCCTTTCGTGCATGATACCAAACTGCCCCGGAAGCGTTGGTGATTGATGTTGGGAAGGTCACGGGCTGCATAGCACAGACATTTCTCCTTCTGAAAACCCCTCAGTTTTAAAGCAGCACTACCCTGCCGAGTGTAAGGATGCCTTTATCTCCTGCTTCTTTCTGTCCTAATTAAAAACATTTCCTGAGGTCAGCCCCTTCTCTCCTTCACATCTTCCTTCACAATTACTGCTAAAACATCAGCAGTATATCTGTCTTTTGACAAATAGACTAAAAACATTTTGAAAATCTAAATCCAATTTTCACCTTGTTTTTGGTTGTTTTTTTTTTTAAGGCACACCCCACAAACCCAGGCAATGAGATGGGCCTTCTGTGAATTGGAAAAATCATCCAGGGGGCGGCAAGGTGGCAAAGTGAATAGAGTACCAGCCCTGGAATCAGGAGGACCTGAGTTCAAATCTGGCCTCAGGCACTTAACACAAAAACTAGCTGTGTGACCTTGGGCAAGTCATTTAACCCCAATTGCCCTGCCCTCCCCCCTCCAAAAAGCAAAAAAGAAAAGAAAAATCACCTGCCAGCTCTGATCCTCAGTTTCCTTTTCCATAAAATGAGTTAGGAGAGCCATCTAGCTCTGTGATCTCTTGGTCCCCTTGCCAATATCTGTCTCTCCTTTTAACTAACAGTGTGAGAGAGACTTGGCTTTAGAGTCTACTCTGGCACGTACCAGTTCTGTGACCCCACACCAACCAGTCCCTTAAGCCCCCTGTCCTCTCTCGAGGACTCTAAGCTCTAGAAAGATGGCGGTCTACCTTGGTGGAAGAATTCCCAACACCAAGAGTTAACACCAATGATATTGAGGTCCTTGGTATAATTTGAAACTGAAATGTCTAAATGGGACCTAAGAGGCAGGTAATGTAAGTAACTAAACTCAATACATCAAGAAGTATAGATCGAGCCCTTACTGGGGGCCAAGACAGAAAGAAAGGTAAACAGAGGCCCTGGCCTATGAAGCTGGATGACCCCTTGGATGGGGGGGCCAGAGGCAGGCAGGGTAATTGAATTCTGAGAGGTCTCTTCTAACCTGGAGATGCTATGAGTTCTTTTCCAACCTACATAGTTCTATTAACTCCATTTTATAAAAACTGAAAACGAGAAAGCTTAAGTGACTTGGCCAAGGTCATGCAGCCAGGAAGAGGAAGAGTTGGAATTTGAACTCGGGTCTTCCTGACTCTATATCTAGACACTTAATCTCAGTCAGCCTGAGTTCCCTCATCTCTAAAATGGGGATCATGATAGCACCTCATCTCTTGTAAGGATCAAGTGAGCTCACTATTTGCAAACTGCCTTGGGAACCTTACAGCATTAGACAAATTCTAGTTCTCATTATTATTACTATAGTTCTTTTCCATCCGCCTATAAATCAGATAAAACTAAGATCCAAGGCCAACAATGAAATATCTAAATACATCTTTTTGTTTCAAGAGATTTGGGGAGAGGCTGTCACATATAAAACACTGCATCCTCTGATTCCCAGTTCATTTGCTAGTCTTGCCTACAAGGGGAACAGGGGTGGGGATAAGCATTTCTATAGAACCTACTACGTCAGGCCTTGTGCTAAGGGCTAAAAAATATCTCGTTTGTTCTTCACAACAACCCTGCAAGGATCCCCATTTTATAATTGCGGAAACTGAAGCAAACAGAGATTAAGTGACTTGACCAGGGTAACACAGCTAGTATCTGAGGCAGGATTTGAACTCAGGGTTTTCCTGACTCCAGGCCCAAAACTCTATCCACTGCACCACCTAGCCTAAATTGCTTCTATTACTGTTGCTCAATTATGTCTGACTCATTTGGGGTTTTCTTGGCAGATACGGGAAGGGTTTGTCATTTCCTTCTCCAGCTCATTTTACAGATGAGGAAACTGAGACAAACAGGGTGAAGTGACTTGCCCAGGGTCACACAGCTGGGAAGTGTCTGCAGCCAGATTTGAACTCAGGTCTTGCTGACTCCAGGTGCTCAAATTGCTTCTATTAATGCTGAGTTAAGCTTTTTAAAAGGGACACGCTAATATTTTTGAGTCTAACCACATCGATATAGCATCAAGAGGTCATGAAAGGCTGTTTTCATGCAAAAATACTGGGTAAGTGCATGGTCTGCACTTAGAGTCATAGCGTTTGTGTGGGCTGAGACCTCGCTGGGCAGAATAAACCAGCCTTCTGCAGGACCCCGAACAGGGGATCGTCCAACTTTTGCTTGAGGAGCTCCAATGAGAGGCAGCAAAGGGGCACCGCAGAGCACTGAGCGCCAGGCCAGGAGACAGGAGAACCTGAGTTCAAATCCAGCTTCTTGTGGTGCCTGTGATAACAATGATCACCTTCTACACGGTGCCTTGAGATCTGAAAGCCACTTATAAAGTCAGCATCTGGACTGAGCCTCCAAACAATGAACAGCAGCCAGACGCAGACTTTCGTGTGCCAAAGCCCCTGCCTGTCGGGGCCTGGGGCAGAGCAGAAGCTTCATAAACGCTTGCTATCCAATCGGCCTAAGCAGGGGGAGAGCAGGGGCTGGGCTGTGCCTGGCTCTGCATCCCACGGGGGCCTAAAGAGGGAGGTAAGTGCTGGTGCCTGCCCTCCACGAGCCCACCCTCTAATGGGAGAGATGGCCACGTACAGACCTGGCAGATGCAGGAAACCCTGGAGGAAGGCTCAGGGGGAAGGAGCCAAGGTGGAGGACCAGGAGGGGCTTCTGCTGAGACTTAGAGAGACCAGGGAAGCTAGGAGGGAGAGATGAGGAGAGACAGAGACAAAGAGAGACAGAGACAGAGACATACAGAGAGACAGAGACAGACATGGAGAGAGAGACAAAGACAGAGATAGAGAGAGAAAGACAGAAACAGAGAGATGAAGGGAGAGAGACAGAGACAAAGAGAGATGGAGGGAGAGAGAGAAAGACAGAAACATATAGAGAGACAGAAAGAGATAGACAAAGAGAGATGGAAAGAGACAGAGAGAAAGACAGAGGCAAAGAGAGATTGAGGGAGAGAGACACAGACATACAGAGAGAGACAGAGACAAAGAGAGATGGAGAGAGAGACAGAGACATACAGAGACAGAGACAAAGAGAGATGGAG
>NW_027185852.1:13828206-13844229 GCF_028583685.1 Petaurus breviceps papuanus | reverse complement strand
AAAGACAGAGACAAAGAGATGGAGAAAGACAAGAGAGATGGAGAGACAAAGACAAAGGGAGACAGAGAGAGAGAGAGAAAGACAAAGTGAGATGGAGGGAGAGAGACAAAGATCGAGAGAAACAGAGACAAAGAGACAGAGAGAGAAGCAGAGAGAGGGAGAGACAGAGAGAGTTCTGGGCATGGGAGACAGCCAGAGAAAGGTCATGTAAGTCATATAAGAGGAGAGCCAGGAGGCCAGTGTCACTGTATAACAGAGTACATGGAAGGGAGAAAGGTGAAAGCAGATTGGAAAGGCATAAAGAGAGCAGGTTATGAGGGGGTTTAAAAACCGAACAGAAATTTGTATTTGATACTGGAAGTAAAATGCAGTCACTGGGGTGCATTGATTGCACAGGTTATATGGCTCCTTCAATTCTTAATCTGAGTCCTATGGGAGCAGGTACAGTAGGTATTATTATTCCCATTTTATAAACGAGAAAACTGAGATTCGAAAACTTACAGTGACTTGCTCAGGGGAGATTCTCTGGGAGGAGAGCTACCGAGGAAAGTAAACTCAAGGTAAAAATAAAATATTTCAATGATTTTTTTGAGGGAAGAATATCGTGAGGAAACAAGCCTCCAGACATTTTCTGCTACAGTAGCACAGTGCAAAGTGAAGGTCTGGCTATGTTTATCCATAACAAACAACATTTCCTGCATTTATTATCAACGTTTCAGAAAAAATGCTATCTCCTTCCAACTATGTAAATGTCGTATTCTCTGTCATAGCATAAGCAGGTGGGCGGAAAGACACCAGCCCATTACGCATGACCGTGAAAGTGCTACCGTCCACAAACACGACGATTTCTCCTCTGGGTCGTTTATTAAATCTCCTCCCCTTATTTGTCCATTAGATACTTAGGTGGTTGTGGCAACCACTGCTCTTAGGAACCAAAGAGAAAATTCAAAAAATTAAAACAATCGACTGGCACCCAACAAGGGCACGGCATCACCACAATAAAGCTCAGGGGCCCAGGGATTTTTGTCCCTGGGGTGTGTGAAGAATCAGGGACAGGAACAACCCTTGGTGCATTTACCCAGGATGAAAGGAAATCAGGAGTGACCTAGAAGGAAAACACAGGTGCTGATATGATACTGAAAATCAGAGATGAAAACATCCCATCGTGCTGAAGCAGGAAGACTACACGGCTGAGCAGATCAGCGACGACTGACTGCTGGTTAAGGGGAGATGTGAAAGGACATGGAATCATCAGACACTTAGAGGAAGGAGTGACCTCAGGGGCTTCCAGTTCAACTCCATCATGTGAAAGATGGGAACATGGAGTCCAAGAGAGACCAGTAAGAGTGGAAGCCAAGCTTTCCTAATTCCCAAGTTCCGTGATCTAACCACTAAACTGTACTTCCTCATAGAGGAGCACAGCTCTTTCACATATGCTTCTGCAAATAAAGAAAAACAGTCCTACATCAAGAAATGATCAAGAATTCCAATGACAAACAGCAATAAGTTCCTTCATATAGCCCCAAACTGAACAAAAAGATAGATATTGAAAATCTTGTAGACATTGGGAAGAGAAGCCCGTGTAAGCTGGTAAATAAACCGGAACTGTACCAATGCTCTGACCAGAGACATGGAGGGTCTAAAGCCTGCATTTCCCAACCCCCCCCCTCCCCCTCCCCCCCCCTCTCTCTCCTCCCTCTCTCTCTCCCCCTCCCCCCCCTCTCTCCACCCCCCCCAGCTCTGGCAAGAAACCCAGAGTGCTCAGACTGGGAAACTCCAGACAGGTCAGAAACCTAAAGTGCTCTGAGCACAAATATGAAGCCAGGAGCTGGCATCACTAAGTCTGGAGATCCTCCAGAAGGCCCTGGAGATCCCAGCGCTCTGACCTGGAAAGACAAAGAGGGGCCTGAATCCTGCTAGTCTGAGTGCAGACATACCAGGGGAGGCAGAATTCTGCCCAGGACACAGAGGTCAGGACCAGCAAGATATAATCTATTCCATCCAAGAGTATGGGAGGGAGTGGAACCTGACCCTGACAAAAAAGTCTTAAATCAAGAACTGCGGCTGGAGATGGAGCATCCAGAAGAAAAACAACACAATGAAGATATGTTCTGAGACAAAAGGTCCCCCATAGGAAAATGCAAAAGCACAGAAACTCCTCAGCAAGTGCCAACAGACACTTGGGGGAGCCAAGGAGGAGAGTCTGGCTGCGAGGACACAAGAGTGGAAGAAATGGAGCCAGTGATAAAAAGTGAAAGAAGAGTTCTGGAGAAAGGAGAACCCGTAGTTTCTAACATAAGGTGGCAAAATCCAGGCATGGCCCCAAGGGCAGTGGAACCATCAGAATGGAACCAAGAGAACTCAATGACTCCAAGACACAAGAAACACTAAAACAAAAATTTGATGATTTTTTTTTTAATACAGAGGGAGGGATGCAAAATATCTACTACAAAAACAACTAACCTGGAACAAAGGAGCAAGGGGAAATCATTTAAGAATCATTGAACTCAGGGGGCAGCGAGGTGGTGCAGTGAATAGAACACTGGCCCTGGAGTCAGGAGGACCTGAGGTTAAATCTGGCCTCAGACACTTAACATTTACTAGCTGTGTGACCCTGGGCAAGTCACTTAACCCCAATTGCCCTGCTCTCCAAAAAAAGAAGAAAAAAAAGAATCATTGAACTCCATGAAAAACGTGAACAAAAACAAAACAAAATAAAAGCAAATGAATTGTAAACCATATTTCAAGAAATCATAAATGAAGGGGTGGCCAGGTGGGGCAGTGAGTAAGATCACCAGCCCCAGAGTCAGGAGACCAGGGATCAGTTCTGACCTCTGATGCTTGGCACCCACACAAAAATAATAATAACTGGCCATGTCACCTTGAGCAAGTTACTTAACCCCGATTGCTTTAAAAAAAAAGAAATCATAAATGAAAATGACTCAGTTGTAAAAGAACCAGAAAGCAAAGGGAAAACAGAAAGAATACACTGGCTACCACATGAAAGAATCTCCAAAATGAAAACTCCAAAAAATATCATAGTCAAAATTCAGAGCTTAGAGGACAAAGAAAAAAATACTGAGAGCAGCCAGAAAGAATTTGAGTGCAGAGGGACCATAGTCAGGATCACACAAGACTTGTCAACAACTACTACATAGAAGAAAAAATTTTTAAATATGATATTCCCAAAAGCAAAGATAAAGACACAACTCAGAAGAATTTACCCTGTAAGACTGAGCATAATTCTACAGGGTTAAAAAATGGACCTTTAATACCATGGAATTAATAAACAGAATACTTTCAAGCACTCTTGCTAAAAGGACAAGAACCGAGTAGAAATTTTGAAATGCAAACACCGGACTCAAGAGAAACTTGGAAAGGTAAATCCATTTGTGCATTGCGGGGGGGGAGATTAATGATGGGGAAGTATTTATATTCTAATAGAAGGAAAAGAAATATTCTTTCAGAATTCTATCTTAAAGACCACAGAAGGAGTTAAATAAAGCAGAGGACTTGGAGTGTTGGATTTTATTTTCTGTTTTTTTCCAAAGGGAAGAAAAAAGAAATACACTGGGGAAGAAATGAGCAAGAAGGGGGGTGGAATTTACTATCCATCACAATTCTGGTGAGTGAGAAGGACATATAAACTTGGAAGAAGGGGTACAGGCAACAAATGAATATTTTTATCTGAACTGGTAAAAGAAGGGTTGAGCGCACACACACACAACTTGGTATCAAAATATATTAAATTTAACAGAGAAAGTGTGTAAATAGAAAGGTGGGGTTAAAAGAGAATAAAACAACTAGTGATTTAGCAAAACAAGTAGGGATTTGGTTAAAGAGAAGAGGAGGGGCAGTGGAATATAAGGACGTTGCTTCAATTATAGGTTACTAGTATTGATCTCCTTTCTTCCCTTGGACACCGGCAGCTATGTGGACAAAAATCTGGGCCTGCAGTCAGAGAGACCTGAGTCCAGATCCAGTCTCAGATATTAACTAGTCATGTGATCCTGGAAAGGTCACTTATTGCCTCAATTTCCTCATCTGTAAAATGGAGGTAATAATAGCACTTACCTCTCGGGGCTTATGGGAGGGGTAAAATGAGAATATCTGTAAAGCATTTTCCAATTCTTAAAGCACTAGATAAATAGAACTTTTTATTATTGTTGCTGTTGTTAGTCATTATTTCTTCCTGCCTTCTTCTTTGTAAACAATCTTTCTTGTCTTCTCACATGTTACTCTCCCCTGCACATACAATGACCCAGAAACACCAGCCTACTGGGGATTCTCTGAACATGACAATCCTATTCTCATCTCTGCACTAGCATCCCGATGCTCCAGACTCTCTGTCCTCTTGTCTCTACCTCCCGCTCATCCCAGTGTCTTTAAGACAGTTCAAATACCACATTCTGCAAAAAGCCTTTCCCATTCCTCCGCCTGCCCCAGCAGTTAATTCTTTTCATCTACTATGTATGTGTCTTGTATACGTGTGTGTGTGTGTGTGTGTGTATATATATATACTTATTTGTATGTTACCTCCTCTAGAATGTGAGCCCCTTAAAGGCAGAAGCTATATTTGCCTTTCTTTGTATCACCACTATTTAGCACACTTACGGACACAGAGTAAGCACTTAATGTATACTTCATGGTTGACGGACTGAGGGGGGCAAGACACACCGAGGAAAAAGTTTGATATAACGTGATAGAGATAAATGTTCAATTAACTCTCATAACAATAAATATGGATGGGATGAATTCACCCAGAAAATGGAACATTTGAATCCTTAAGAGCTAAAATGAGGATCTGGAGAGGATTTTATTATGCTACAGGTGAAGTAAAAAAAAATAGGAGTAAGGACGGCTAGGTGGCACAGTGAATAAAGCACTGCCCCTGGAGTCAGGAGGACCTGAGTTCAAATCCAGCCTCAGACACAACACAAAAACTAGCCATGTGACCTTGGGCAAGTCACTTAACCCCAACTGCCCTCCAAGAAGCAAAAAAATAAAAATAAATCAGATTAACCAATGGTTTATCTATTTTAAAAAATAGGAGTAAGAATTATGATCTAAGACAAGGCAAAAATAGACAGGGATAAAAGAGATAAAGAGGGAAACTACATTATGTTTAAAGACACCTTAGATGAGAGGTTCTTAACCAAGGGTGGACCTTTTAAAAATATTTTGATGTTTGATACCAAATAAAAAATCAAATGTCAAATAAAAATATTTGATATTTAATCATGGTGTTTCAGCACAATTGCTTTCCTTTGTAATCCTATATATTTTATTTTGAGAAATATTCTGCTTTACAAGACTGCCAAAGCAATCCATGATACACACAAAAAAGGCTAATAGCCCCTGTATAAACTTCAAAACAATATTAATACTATACAGGGTTCCCAAAAATCTGAGTGCAATTTTAAGCTTTAAGAAACTTTTGGGACACCGTATGTATGTGTGTATGTATATATGCTCTCTACGTGTATTATGCACCAAATGACATAGCATCTAATCATTAAAAGTAAAAAGTAATTAAATCACAAGAAAAAATAGCCAAATTATGGTAAAAGGAGACATCAATGTAACCCTTTTAGACTCAGAAAAATCTAACAAAAAAACCCCACCACTAAATAAGAAAGAAGTTAAGAACTTGGGTAGAATTTTTAGGAAAGTTAAATATGATAGATTGCTAGTGATTACAAAATGAAAACAAAAAGAAGCAACATATTTCATAGATGTGTCTGACCCTTTTACAAAAACTGACCATGTGACATTAAAAACCTCATAAAATGCAGAAATAGTAAACACATCCCTACCAACCAAACACAATAAAAATATAATCAATAAGAGCCTTTGAAGGAAAGATTCAAAGTTGTAGAATAAATAATTTAATTACAAAGAACCAGGGGATCAGGGAAAAAATCCTGGAAACAATAGATAATACCATAAAAGTAAATGGTAACCATGAGCTAACTAACATACAAAAACTTTGGGGATATATGCAAAGAAGTTCTTGAAAAAAATTGAAAGAAAATTTGCAATCGTAATACTTTTATCAACAAAAGACAAAAAGAGCATACCAATTAATTGAGCATGCAACTAAACAAAGGAACTGGAAAAACATAAACCAACTAAACAGAAAATTTGAAAGTTAGAGAGAATGACAAATTTAAAAGCAAAAAAAATGAAATGCTAAATAAAACTATGAGCTTTAAAAAAAAAAATAAAATGGGTAAATTTTTAGTTAATCTGAATTTTCTAAGAAAGAAAAAGCAAAGCAAATTTCTTTTTTTTCCTTTTTGGAGGGGGGAAGGTAGGACAATTGGGTTAAGTGACTTGCCCAAGGTCATACAGCTAGTTTTGTGTTGAGCGTCTGAGGCCTGATTTGAACTCAGGTCCTCCTGACTCCAGGGGCAGTGCTCTATTCACTTTGCCACCTAGCTGCCCTGTAAAACAAATTTCTAAGACCAAAAGTGAAAAAAAAAGGGTTCACAACAGATGAAAAACAAGAAAATTATTAGGAGCTATTTTGTCCAGTTACATGCCAATAGAACTTTTAGCAAGTAAAATAGATAAATATTTACGAAAATATAAAATGTACAGATTAACAGAACAAGAAAATTTTCCCCAAATTTAATTCCAATATTACATTATCTGTTTGCAAAAATACAAAAAGCTCTTCTACCAAATTTATTCTACAATAAAGCATGGGCTTTATACCTTAATAAAGTAGATAATTCAGAGAGAAAAAAAACTATAGACAAATATCCCTAATTAATATTAATGCAAAAACTTTGCTAACAAAATTTTAATAAAGGGGCCAGAAAAGTTTAAAAGGTCACATTCTATGATAGGTTTGGAGAAGCAGTGTAATTCACTGGATAGTATGCTAGATTTAGAATAAGGAAGACTAGAATTCGAATCTTGCCTCTGACACTTATTCATTGAATGACCACAGTCAAATCCTTTAACCTGTCTGGGCTTACATCAATATTAATTATAGTGCATGTACCATCTACTCCTTATAGGGCAGTGTGTGGAAAGCAATTTGTCAACTGAAAAGAATTACAAAAGCATATGTTATGTTTTTTTAACCAGACATAAAATATTTTTATAATATTTAATGTTATATATAATAATAATACATAATATATTAAATATATAATAAAAGTAATTTAGGTGCGGCCAGGTGGTGCAGTAAGAGCACCAGCCCCAGAGTCAGGATGACCTGGGATCGAATCCCAGCTCTGATACTTAGCACCACACCCAGAAACACCTGGCTGTGTAACCTTGAGCAAGTTACTTAACCGCAATTGCTTAAAAAATAAATAAATAAAAGTGAATTTAAATATCTACATTGTAGATAGAGTAGAGAGTTCCCAATAAGAAAATTTTCTCTACCAGTGCAAATGAGTATCAGCTCTGCAACTGAGAATCTTGAGAGATACTATCATGACTATTGGGTATTATAGGAGACATAAAGGTGGATAAGACAGCCTTGGTCCTTAAGGATCTTATAGCTTAGTTGGGGAAGAGAAGACATTCATGCAGATAAATACAATATCAAGTAATATATGATAAATGCATAAAATAAATATAAACATGCTTCCAAACAGGATGAAAAAGATGTTTTCCAATAGGGAATCAGAGAAGGCTTCTTAGAGGAGCTGACCTTTGATCTGGGCTTTGAAGGATGACTATTCTGACTCTACCTGTCCTCTAGCACTGAGAGTTAACTATGTGCCACTATCTGAGAAGTGAGCAAAATGAGTCTGTCTAGAAATGGTGCAGTAAAAGAATTAGGGGCACTCACATTAATTTGCTGGGTGTGGGTTCCAGGGACTTGAAATATTGTCATTTTACCTCATGTGACAAGAAAGCTGAGTAACGATTGATTGATTGGAATACTATTCATTTCTTAGGTGGTGCAGAGGATGGGGAAGGGAGCTAATTAATGAACAGCAGAAAGTCTAGCACTGCCTTTTAACCAACTCAAGAGAAAAGAAACAGCAATCATTGACTCTAAAACTATTTTTTCACCTGGTTCTCAATCACTGTGCCCCATTCATTTTAGCTTAGGCATCAAAGAACCTCAGAACTGGAAGGGATCTCAGAGGCAACTAATTCCAACCCATATTTAAAAATAATCCCTATCAGGGCATGCCTATCAAGTGATCTCTAGCCTTTGATTAAAGACATCCAGTGAGGGAAACTGGGGCAGCTAGCTAGGTGGCATCACAGTGCACTAGTCCTGGAGTAAAGAAGACTCATCTTTCTGAGTTCATAGCCAGCCTCAGACATTTTCCAGCTATGTGGCCCTGGGCAAGCCCAATGGGTTCACCAAGGGTTGGACATGACTGAAACATGATTGAACGAACCAAGAGGGACATCAGTGACCTCCCAAAGCAGCCCATTATACTTTGGGAGTTCTTTCCTACATGAAACCAAAATTTGACTCTGTAGCTTCTAACTTCTATTCAGATCCTCTGGAGTCAAACAGAACAAATTTATTCCCTCTTTTGCCCTTCAAATACTTGAAAAGCTACCATGTTCCCTGAATCTTCTCCAGTTTAACCATTCCCAGCCCATTCAATTAATTGTTCTTCATATGATATGGACTAGAGGACTTTCATCTTCCTGGTTGACCTCCTTCACTCTTCACTCTTCAGCTTATCAGTGGCCTTACTGAAACATGGCACCCAGATAGGAGTATGCTAGAGCCAGCTCAAACAGGCTCAAGAGAGTTGGTTGTTAAATTTTCAGTCTGAGCAAATACATTTTGTTGGTTTTTGTTGTTGTTTAGTTTTGTCCAACTCTTCATGATCACATTTGAGGTTTTCTTGGCAAAGATACTGGAGGACTTTGCTATTTCCCTCTCCAGCTCATTTTACAGATGAGGAAACTGAGGCAAACAGGATTAAATGTCTTGCCCAGGGTCACACAGCTAATAAGTATCTGAGAATGGATTTGAACTCAGAAAGATGAGTCTTCCTGACTTTAGGCCTGGGGCTCTATCCACTGTGCTGCCTTGCAATTACATTTTGAAAACCAGCAAATACTACAAATCAAGGTTTGATTTACTTTTTTGATGATAGTTTAATTTTAATAAAGTGACAAAGAATATATTAATAACATAGATTAAACTTAAAAGTGTGCTATGGATCATTTTGAGCTTGCAGTCTATTAAATCCCCAGAACTTTATCAGAGAAACTATTATCTAACCGGACCCTCTCCCATCTTCTATTTGTGAAGCTGATTTTTTTTTTGGAGGGCAATTGGGGTTTAAGTGACTTGCCCAAAGTCACACAGATAGTAATTGTGTTAAGTGTCTGAGGCCGGATTTGAACTCAGGTCCTCCTGACTCCAGGGCCAGTGTTCTATTCACTGTGCCACCTAGCTGCCCCTTGTGAAGTTGGTTTTTTTAATTTAAGTCCAAGACTTTGCATTTATAGCATCCACTTTTGTTATTTTCTATAAAATCCAATCTTCTGGTCTGTTGAGTCCTCTTTGAATTCTGACTTTGTTATCCGTGTGTCATTACCTCCATGACCAGTAATTTCAAGATAATTTGCATTATTTTTCTTTGATTTCTCCTCCCCACCCCAGTCACCTCCAGGTATTACCTGGATCTTCCCCCATAACTCTAACTCATCTCCTAGTTTTTTACTTACTTGAAACAAGGCTGGCATTTCATGGGGAAGGCAGCAGAGTTCAGGCAAGGTCCAGACAGCTGGACTTCCAGTAGGAGACCCATATATAAATCCCATGTAATCTGCAAAAATTAGGGGGTTGGAATAGACAGCTTTTTTCCTTCTTCTCTCTCTTTCTTTTGAAGGGAATCTGTGACTTTCCCAGGGTCACACAGCTAGCAAAGGTCTGATACAGGATTTGAACTCAGGTTCTGCTGACTCTAGGGATGGTGCTCTAGCCACTGCACCACCTAGCTTCCCTGGAATAGATAACTTCCAATCCAGCTCTGTGTCTATAAAGAAGCCCCCAAGAGTGGCTAGGTGGCACATGGTGGTGGTGAATAGAGCACCAGTCCTGGAGTCAGGAGGACCTGAGTTCAAATACAGCCTCAGACATTTAACATTTACTAGCCGTGTGACCTTGGGCAAGTCACAACCCTAATTTCCCTGCCTCCCCCCCTCCAAAAAGCAAATTAAAAAAAATATATTAAAAAAGAAGTCCCCAGCTGACTTCCTACACCCAGTTAGCTAGAGAAGCACATAATATTTTAAGTTCCAACTCCTCTCCTGTCCCTCAGACCCATCAGCCTGAATTTTTATTTGACTTAGAAATTTTCTTTTAAATCTTTTCATCCCCCTTATTTCATACCAGAAATCAAGGCAAGAATTCCACTTGAAAAAAAAACCTAGGGATACAAAAAAAGAAAAACTGCAATAAAATTGTGGGGAATTAGCTAGATGATTCATTCAAACTCCCATCATGCCCCTGGTCTATGTAAATCACTATGGGAGCAAGCCTGCGAAGGGACTAGACAGAGCAGGGAAAGCTGGCAACCTTTCTGTTACTTCTCTCCAGTAACCCACTATCCGGTTTGGCTTTGTAATTGTTTCATCTGTGTTCTCTGTGTTTTCCCAATGAAACTGTAATATAGTGACATCGTGTTTTATAGGATGTCACAAAGTGTGGTACAAACATCTCCCTTGATCCTCACAGCAACAAACACTCTTACCCTGTTACACAAAGCCTTCTCCAGCCCCTCTTGATTCCACTGCCTTCCCTCTGTCAATTGTCTCCTATTTAACCTGGATATAATTTGGTTTGCATGTATTTGTGTCTCCGCCATTAGACTGTAAGCTCCTTGAGGGCAGGGATTGCCTTTTGCCTTTTTTTTTTGCCAGCACTTAGCACCATGATGGGCACATAGTAGGTGCTTAATATATATTTATTGATTGACTATCCCCATCTTACAGATGAGAAAAAAAAACTTAACAGGGAAAGTAGCTTGCCCAACATCACTCAGTTGGTACATGATGGAGCCAAGACTTGATGCCAGGTCTACCGTACCTGAGGCAAGGGCATGTATTCTTTTAGGGAGGCTCTCACTGCATCTAGCACAGTGCTAGGCACATGGGGAAGATCAATAAAAGCCTTGTTGAATTAAATTAAAGATTTATTTTCCCCTATAGACAATGAGCTCCTTCTACTTTCCTCCATTTTTTTTTATGAGTGTTTTATGTTCTAACACAAGGTCAACTTTCATGAAGGTGTCACGCACAGTAAAGCTATATTATATCCCTTGTAATTTCTGTTCAGTAATTGCCAGAATTCTATCACTTCTAACTTTTCTAAAATCCTATTCAGTCTCTTAACTTCTTTCTCTTTTTTTCATTAGATTTATATAGTTCTAAAAGGGGTACATTGAAGTTGGCTATTTCTTCCTGTAGTTCAATTGACTTTTCCTTTGAGTACTTAGATGTACCATTTAGTGCCCATATATATTCTTGATATTGTTTCCTTAGACATGGTGCCTTTAAGCATAATGCATTTGTTTCTGTCTTAACTGTGTGTTTCTTTCTTTTTTAACTGTTGTCTTGCCCAAGTTCTTGCTTGCCAGCCCTGCTTTTTTGGATTCACCTGACACATGATAGATTTTCAACTGGTGATTCTCAGAGCTAATTATCCAGCCCTAACCACTCTCCTATCCTCTCCAGGGGTGGGGAACCCATGGCCTGAGACCACATTTGGCCTTCTAGATCCTTAAGTGTGGCCTTTTGACTTAATTCAAATTAAAATTTAATCCAAAGTAAACCTGTTTTATAAATGAGAATAGTTTCTCTTCCAGAATATAGTCATAGATTTTCAAAGCTTAAAGAGAACTCAGAGGCCATCTAGTTCTACCTATAAACAAAGAAGAACACACACACACACACACACACACACCATCCCCAAGAAATCACCATCTAACCTTGCATAACAATCTACATCAGAAAAGAGAAGTCAAGTGCAGAGACAAACTCTCTCCATCTCTCTCTGTCTCTGTCTCTCTCCCTCCCTCCCTCTTCCCTTACTTCTTTTCTCTCATTTTCTTTCACTCTTTCTTGCTCTCTCTCATTCTATCTCTAATTCTATTCCATTTATCTCTCTTTTTCTCTTTCCTTCCTTTCTTTTGCCCTTCTCCTCCCCCCACCCCCGGGCTACCTTTCATTATTAAGAATATTTTCTTAACTTGATATGTTTTATTTTTTAATTAAATTAACTTAATTTCAAATTTTAATTAGATATTTTCTATCAAGCCAAACTGCTATCTTGGGAATGATCCCCTTGGAAAGGGCTGCACTTATGACAATGATGTCCACCACACACCTGAGTTTCTCTTTAGACCTTCACTGCCTTCAGGGTTTCTCAAATGTTTTGCATTTTCCATATTTGCAATAGTGAAAAAACTTCAGCTTTTAAAAGTGGATTCGGATTTGGGATTTTTAAAGGGCTTAAAAGTCCTTTGAAACAAACAAACAAAAAAAAGAACTTTATCATTATGGGCAGCTAGGTGGTGCAGTGAGTAAAGTGCTGGCCCCAGAGTCAGGAGGACCTGAGTTCGGTTCCAGCCTCAGACACTTAACACCCACACAAAAAAAAACTAGCCATGTAACTTGGGCAAGTTACTTAACTCCAATTGCCCTCCAAAAGACAAAACAAAAAAAAGTCCTTTGAAATCAAGTCAGAAAAATCTGTCTCCAAAAGTGAAAATGCTCATATCTAAAACTCCTTTTGGAAATGTCTTCTATACAATGTCTCCCTCCGTGGAGACTTTCCTGTTACCCTGAGACATTAGAGTCTCCCTCCTGGCCCCAGAATACTTTGTATTTACTGATCTGTCTACATGGATCCCCCCAATCAAATGTCAACTCTTTGAAGGCAAAGACAGTCTTTTACTTTGACCTGCATTCCCAGCACCTAATAGAGGACTTTGAACATAGTAGGACTTTAATAAATGCTGATTAGATTGAATTGAACTGAATTGCAAGTGGAATGGACTAAAATATATTTGACCACAAAAGTAGAAAGTGACTGTGAAACTATCATAACAAATCTATCTGAAGAAATGGGATCAGATTTGCAGCAGTGTGTTTCACCTAAGTGCATATCACTTAAGTGCATAATCAGCTCATGTTCCCAAGAATTATGCAGCCTCCATCTGGCCCCCATTAGACTGACCAGGCTGCTACTCTCACTAATTGCACGTTGGCAAATTGCATAATGCGGCTGGACTGAGTTCCGAAAGCCATCCTTTACACTGTGATGAAGCAAAGGGAGTTGGGTTGGAATACTTAGGAGGTTCTATCAATTTCTCATCTTTTACTAAGTCTGGGTGCATGCATGTGGGCTCTGCATCTCCTCCTGCAGCTGCAAGCCTTTCCACCCAGGCCCCTGCAATTAAGCTAGATTAAACAAATTTTACTAAGTGAATGTAACAGGCTATCAAAAAGCAGCTGAAAAGAAATATGAAGAATTCAGAGAAACTCAGGAATTAATCACTGAACAAGCTTTTAGCAAGCTCCTACTATGTACCAGTCAGAATGTTTAGTGCTGTGGTCACAAATTTTTAAAATTAGATACTCTCTTCCCCCAGGGAGCTTACATTCCATTGGGGGAAAAGATAAGTAAAAATAGTATGGCCACAGCTGAGTAAATAGAGTATGTATGTAAACAGAGAATAGCAAGGGTATTTTCTTCGGCAGGACAGAAGAACCCTCTTAAATGAGAAATCTGTGCTCACATCATGATCACTGTATAACCTTGAGATAAAAGAACAAGGAGAATGGCTAGTATTTTTATAATGCTTTAAGATCTGCAAAGCACTTTCCAAATAGCATCTCATTTGATCCTCACAAAAACACAGAGAGGTAGAGTTATTACTATCCACATTTTATAGATGAGGAAGCTGGGGCTGACAGAGGTTAAATGACTTCCCCAGGGTCATATAGTTAAGTACATTTGGGACAGCATTTGAACTCAAGTCTTCCTGACTTTATAAAGCACTTTACTGAATATGAAGTTGATAATGCATCTATTATTACATTCATTTTATATGGGGAAACTGAGGCATGACAAGCAAAGTCATTTAGCCCCAAAGCCTCAATTTCCACACATCAAAGGAATCCCCACCATAATACAGTGGACAAATGATTATCCAGCCTCCAGCTAAAGACCTCTAGTGAAGGAGAAACCCAGCACCCCTAGAAATAGCTCCTTCCATTTTGGGGTAGTTCTTGTCAGGAAGTTTTTCTGACATCAAACCTAAATTTGCAGTTACCTCTATTATTTCTGGTTCTGGCTTCTCTGGGGCCAAACAGACAAGACATGAGAGTCCTTCACATATCTGTAGCTTGCTAGCATGTCCAAGTCTTCTCCAAGCTAGACATCCCCCATCCTCTAAACTGATCTTCAGATAACTTGAACTCAAGGCACTTCCCCATTCTCATTACTGTTCTCTGGGCACTCTCCCACTTATTAATGTCCATTCAGCCCCGGGACTGAACCAATGCACCAAGTCCAGTGTGGAGAGTGGGCAGAGAACCTTTGCCCTATTCTTGGATGCTGTTCCCCTCTTCATCTGGCCAAGACCCCATTGGCTTTCTAGGCTCACCCATTACATTGCTACCTGTGTTGAGTACTACAGCCCCAAGAACCATAACCATTGCTACGTGCCTCCCCCATCTCATGCTTGTGAAAAAAACACTTTGTACTGTTGTGAGAGCAAAATTATGCAGCTAGCTGGTGCAGTTATTAGAGGGTGCTCAACACAGAGTCAAGGAGACACAAGTTTCCATCCTGCCTTAGACACTTACTAGTTGTGTGACCTTGGGCAAGTCACTTTTCCAGGCTCAGTTTCCCCATTCATAAAGTGAGAATAATCATAGTACCTACCTCACAGGGTTGTTGTGAGGATCAAATCCCCACAACATTGTTGAGATAATAAAAGTAGTGTTTTGGACACATCAAAACCCTATATAAATGGTAGGAATTATAATGTAGAAAGTTTTGCAAAAGTGAAGGAATAACCCAGACAACAAAATATACAATGACTATAATAATATAAATTAAAATAACATTAGAGATCATTTGAACTCAGACTAATGGTGATGGTCAGTCTTTGTTCAGGAAAACAGATTATGAAAAACCCTCCCTTCCTCTTATCAGAGAGATGGGAGAATATGGAGGCACACATTGGGCTTTGCTGATTGGTTTTTGCTTAATTGCACTTAAAGAAAGTTGCTACCCCTCATTGGCCTATAGCAAGGGCTGGAGTGAGGAGAGGAAATAAAGTTCTGAATGAAGGTGGTGGCTGGGCAAGTGGAGAGAAGATGGAGGATGTGAAACATGTGAAAGTAGAAATGACTAGATTTAGGGTGGCTAGATGGCGCAGTGAATAGAGCACCAGCCCTGGAGTCAGGAGGACCTGAGTTCAAATTTGACTTCAGACACTTAACACTTACTAGCCGTGTGACCTTGGGCAAGTCACTTAACCCCAATTGCCCCCTCCAAAAAAAGCACAAAAAAAGAAATGACTAGATTTGACAACTGATTGGTTACATGGGGTGAGGGAGCATGAGGAATCCAGGATAATTTCAAGGTTATGAACCTATAAAAGACTGGTGCCTTTGGCAGAAAGAGGGAAGTTTAAAAGAGCAGAGTGTTTAGGGAGAAAAATAATTAGCTTAGTTTTAGACATATTGACGTCTCCAGGACATTCAGTTTGAAATAGACAGCAGGCATTTAGTGATGTAAAACTGAAGCTCAGGGGAGAGATTAGGGCTGGATTTATAGATCTGGGGCTCCTCTGAATAGAGATGACTGTCAAACCCATGGGAGCTAATGAAGTCACCAAGAAAGGAGTGTAAAGGGAGAAGAGAAGGTAGTATAAGACAGAACATTGGCGGATGGTGTTGATGATGAGCCAGCAAAGGTTACTAAGGAGGGGTCTGACAGGTAGGAGCCAAATCAGGGGAGAGTCTTATCACACACACACACACACACACACACACACACAC
>NW_027185852.1:13693505-13828196 GCF_028583685.1 Petaurus breviceps papuanus | reverse complement strand
CCAGAGAAGAGAGAGTAGCCACGAAGAGATGGTGGTCAATAGTGTCAAACGCCTCAGACAGGTCAATGAGAATAAGGATTGAGAAAAAAAAATCATCAAATTCGATAAGAGATCAATGATAACTTTGGAGAAAGCAGTTTCAATTGAACGATGAGGTCAGAAATCAAGTTTTGAAAGGTTGAGGAGTGAAAGAAAAGGAAGTGGAGATCTTGAATGCAGATAACTTTTTCAAGAGTCTGACCAAGAAAGGAAAGAGAGCTATAGTTCATTCTCACTACAGAGAATGGTGAAACTAGTGAAAGTTTTTTTAAGGGTGGGGGTGACCTGAATGTGTTTAAAGGTGGTAGGATAGAGTCAGCAGATAGAATTGTCAGTCAGCTGACAACTACAGAAAATGATTGAAGATTCCAACTGCTGAAATGGTCAGATAAATGCGCAGGGCAGAAGCCTATACTGGCAAGCTATTGTGGTATAAAAAGCAAATGGCATCACTGATCAAACACTTCTAAAAATGCTTGGCAAATCTTAAGGTGCTGTAAAATGTAGGCTATTATTGGCCAAAATCCAACACTGAGCAACTAAGGGAGGCAGGAGGGAATAATGAAAGGACCAGCAGACTCAGAGTCAAAATATTTGAGTTTACATCTTGGCTTTTCCACTTAATGGCTGTGAAGTCAAGGGCAAGTCACAATCTATACAGACCTCTGTTTCTTCATTTGATAGATGAGTACGTAACCCCTAATGTCTCTCTTAGATCTAACATTCTATGTTCTAAGACTGCTTTAAAGCTAACATTCTATGGTCTATGTTCCAAGTCCCTCTAATCCTACCATTCTATGTTCTGAGGTCACTTTTAATGCTAATATTCTATGTTATGACTGTCTATGAATGAATGAATGAATGAATAAGACATTTGTTAAACACTTACTATGCACTTATACCATGTTTAGTGCTGGAGACAGTCCCTACCCTCAAGATGCTCACAGTCTAATGGGGAGACAACCAACCCATATGGAAGGTTTCAAGCCCTAGTCAGATAGAAAAGTCCCATAATCCTTAGGGGCAGCAGCAAAGCAGATGGTTCCGCCTCTTTTTCAAAGTAATTTCTACTGTTAAGATGGTTTCTGTTTCTGATTTTGAGTCATTTGACAATGCCAAGGGTTTTGATGGGAATAACTTTATTTTCTGGATCTCCACTGCCTGTAGCTGGAGCCCTTGCAGGACCTGTTGGTCCCCAGCCTGCCTCTCCACAGGGGCTGCTTTCCAGGATGCTGAGGGCCCTGGGCTGTTCCCAAGGCTCTTGGGCTCAGGGTCCTGGGATGTCCTTATCAGGGTCTGAGGGGAATGGTCTGGAGTCAAGGAGGGTGGGAGTGGTCTGACCTGCCAGCTTTATGCAGCCTCTTATCTCTTCCTCAGGGAAGTTGTTGGCAGCTGGTGGGGATGGCTGGCCTCTCCTCCATAGGGGCTGCCTTGTCCAGATGATAGCTTCAAGAGCTGAACTGGAAGAAAGACCAGGGGTCTGGGATGGGGGAGGTGGAGTGCTGCCACTCCCAGAGGTAACCTTTTTGATGGTGGCAGTCATCAGTCATTGCTGATGGTAATGACTAAGGCAGGCCCCTTCTCCAGAATGATTTCCCTTCTCCAAGATGGCTCTGGACCTGGGCTGGGAGCAGGTCTGGTGGTTTGGGGGCACTGCTATTCCCAAGGCTCTTGAGTCATTTCTAGCTCTAACATTCTAAGTTACATGTCCCAATATTACATGATCTAAGGTTCTTCCAATCCTGATTACCTACAATCTTATGGTATTACTAAAAATAGAAGAGCTGTACATAGTCACAGCAACATCTGTGATGACCAGCTTTGAGAGACTTAGCTCTTCTCAGCAATGCAAGGACCTAAGACGACTCCAAAAGACTCATGATGGGAAATGCCATTCACATCTAGGAAAAGAACTATGGAGTTTGAATGAAGATCAAAGTAGACTATTTGCTCTCTTTTTTTCTTTCTCATGGTTTTTCCCTTTTTTCTGATTCTTCTTTCACAATATGACTAATGTGAAAATATGTGTAATATAATTGTGCATGTATAGCCTATATCAGATTGCAGACTGTCTTGGGGAGGGGAAAGAGGAAGAAAAATTTGCAACGCAAAATCATATAAAAGTGAATGTTGAAATCTAAAATTAAATAAATAATTTTTTTTAAAAATAGAAGATCTGCCTCACGGCCCTGGGTGTATCTTTCCAAGGACAGAAGAACTGAAGCTTCTTACCACTAGACTCAGCTGCCCTATGGACCTACATTATAGTCCTGTCAGGCAGACTGAATAAAAATTAGGAAAATGAGAAACTGAACTTAGGGTCTGTGGGTCCTGTCTGCAGGCCTGTGGTGAAATAAAAATGCAAACAAGAAAATTTCCCTTCTGATGGAGAAACATTCCAGTGACATGAAGGCATTTCTGGCTGGACCTAAGGGCCAGCTGCAATGACCACTGGCTTCATGGTTCTCTGTTGAAATTAAGTCTGTGCATTTTCTCCCCTTGGCTGCCAGGGAAGTAACTACCATAGATCCCCTAGAGACCAATCTGTCCATTGGAAGGCCAAGATATTGCCCCAATAAACTGATCATTTTTCTATTTAACGCAAAGTAATAAAGACCCGTTGGGCAAGCAGGAAGATGTATGCCAGTGCCTGAGTGTATAACATACTGGAATCGTTATTCTTTTTTCCAAACAAACCAACCAGAAACCACAAGTGTTTTCCCTTTTGGAGCATCTCTTCAGAATCTCCCGGATGGAAAGAACCTCGGAGGCCATCTAGTACAAACCAATCTGAATATCAATCACCAAGAATCCTTCAAACACCTACCACACACCAAGCAATGTGAAAAGTACAGGGGATACAGAACAGCAAACAAGAGAGTCCCTGCCCTCAAGAAGCCTACTTTCTAATGAGGGGAAATGATGCATGAAGGGGAGCTGGAAAAGGGGGAGAGGGTTATGGGTGGAGAGGAGGTATGACCATGACGTAACAGGAAGGCTTATTGGCAGCTGCGCTGAACTGGACATAGTGCTGGCCTTCATCATAATAGCTAACATTATATAGGACCTACTATGTGCCAGGCACTGTGGTTAGTGCTTTACATGTATGATCTCATTGCTACTCACAACAATCCTGGGAGGGAGGGGCTGTTATTATCCCCATTTAACAGATGAGAAAATGGGAGGAAAAAGAGGTCATTTACTAAGTGACCTGCTCAGGGTCACAAGGTTGTCAGTGTCTGAGGGTCAAAGTTGAACTTAGGTCTTCCTGACTCTCTGCACAGTGCTCTATTCACTGAGCCATCTAATTCCCCCAGGACTTAGAGACAAGTGGATCAAGAAGTATAATTAGGGTGGGGCAATCAGAACTTTTCCCTGACACATCAAAATTTAAGGTGCTGAACACTGTTAGTGAACCCTTCAGCACAAAAATTCCTATACCTGGATTCTGATCATACTTTTGGAAAATACAAGCTACATGACCCTAGATAAGTGACTTAAACTCTCTGGGATCATTGGATCATAAAATGTAATTATAGACCACGCCTCCCAGAATCGTGAGGATCAAATGGGATAACATCTGTAAAGTGCTTTGGGAACCTTAATGCTATGTGAATGTCAAGGAACCCTGAACTCCAGTCTGTGGAGCTCTCCACATTTGGCCTCCACCCGGAGCCCACACGTTATTCTCCATCCATCTTCAATGCATGCTGCTGTTGGGTCCTTCCCACAACCACCCCTTCCTTCCCTACCATCACCCCACCCCCTCAACCTCTAGCTCCAAGAACAAAAATCAAATCAACACAGCTATTCCTGGAAAGGATGAGTCACCCGATTGCCTTATGACTTCATTCATCATCCCTGTGACTTCCCAGACCCAAATACCCCTCCTTGGCCCTGACTATTGATTTCACCTCTGCATCACCTCTGGGATACACTTCCTTGTCTCCTCTGACACAGCCTTACCCTAGTGTAGACCCTCACCACCTGACACCTGGCCTGTTGCAATAACCTGCTTGGGGGGGGGGGGAGCAGGGCTGCCTTCCTCCAGTCTCTCCCTCATGCTAACCCATCCTCTACTTATCTGTCAAAGTGATTTCTAAAGCACGGATCCAATCACATCACCACCACCCCTACTCCATAAACTCCGATGGCTCCCGATGGCCTCTCGGAGCAAATACAAAGTGCTCTGTGTGGAATTCAGAGCCCTTGGGAACCTGCCCCCTCCTAACTTCCAGTCTTCTTGCACCTTACTCCCTGACCACTCTTCCATCCAGCACTGTGGCCATAGTCCAGAGTGGGGTCAGTTAGGGCTGGACCAGGGTGGTGACCATGTGAGTGGAGAGGAGACGTATATGAAAGATGTGAAAGTCAAAACAAGACCGGGCAGCAGGTCAGACAAATGGGGGGAGGGTAAAGAAGCAAGGATGACACCAAGACGGTGACCTGGGGGACTTCAAGGTTGGCATCTATTAAGTGAGACGGGTGATGGCTAGGGGAGACCAGGTGTTAACAGGGTGGATCCCTCCTTAATTCAAAACTGGCTTCTCCTTTGAAAGGGGAAAGCTCAACACAGGTGTGCCCTACACGCGGCATTTCCTGGCCCCGTTTGGAGGCTTCTCCCCCCTCCCCTGACACGACACATGGTCTGTTTTGTGTCTTGTATAAACCTTGTATGCATGAGCATATTGTTTCTCCAGAGAGAATGGAAGCTCCTGGAGGGTAGAGACTGTTCTGATTTTGCCTTCATATTCCCCAAACCTGGTGCAGTACTCTGAACCTAGTAGGCATTTAATAAGTGCTCATTGTGGGATGGCTAGGTGGCGCAGCGAATAAAGCACCAGCCCTGGAGTCAGGAGGACCTGAGTTCAAATGTAGCCTCAGACACTTAACACACTGTGTGACCTTGGGCAAGTCACTTAACCCCAACTGCCCTGCCTTCCCCCCTCCAAAAAGATAAAATAAAATAAGTTCTTGTTCCTGGAGAGGCTTAAAAGAACTGATGCTGAGTGAGATGAGTAGAACCAGGAGGAATTTGTACACAATTACAGACACAACGTATGTGTGATGACCAACCTTGATAGACTGGACTCTTCTCAACAATGCAGGGATGTAAGTCAATCCCAAAAGACGCATGATGGAGAGAAAAACGTGCATCCAGAGAAAGAACTAGAAAGAATTAAATTTATATCCAGGTGGAAGCAAAATACCTGATCTTTTTCATTCTATTATTTGATTTTATGTCCTCTTTACCATTTTTCATTCCAGCTGGTACAATCCATCCTTATAACCTGACCATTGTATAATGTGAAAGTATTTACAGATCCTATACTTGATTATAAGACGCGCCATGGGGGGGAGGGGAAGGAGGGGGACAAAATGTGAAATTCAAGGAATTGTGGAATTGAATCCTGTAAACTAAAAGAAAACAAACAAATTAATAAATTAAAAATTGAACTTAAAAAAAATAAAATAAGTGCTTGTTGATTGATTGATTAATTAATTAAGCTTGGAATCAAATACACACACACACACACACACACACACACACACACATATATATATATATATGATACAGGGTCTGATCCTAAGGGAGGGTTGTTAGTCTTTAGTAAGGAGGATAATTATAAATGTCCTTTGTTATTACCATTGTTGTCCCGTCGTGTCCAGCTCTTCATGACCCCATTTGGGGTTTTCTTGAAAAAGATGCTGCAGTGGTTTGCCATTTCCAACAGGGATTAGTGACTTGCCCAGGGTCATACATCTAGTGAGCATCTAAAGTTGGATATGAACTCAGGGAGATAGATGAGTCTTCCTCATTCCAGGCCCAGCGCTCAGTGCACTATGGCCCTGCCTGGCTACTATAAATGTCCTAGCTATACAAGAGCCAGGTATCACAGTGGCTAGAGCACCAGGTCCAGAGCCAGAAAGACTCATCTTCCTAAGTTGAAATCCAGCCTGAGACACTAACTAGCTGTAATGACCCTGGGCAAGTGACTTAACCTGTTTGCCTCAGTTTTCTCATGTATAAAATGAGCTGAAGGAAATGGCAAACCACTCCAATCTCTCTCTCTCTCTCTCTCTCTCTCTCTCTCTCTCTCTCTCTCTCTCTCTCTCTCTCTCCTCTCCTCTCCTCTCCTTTTCTCTTCTTACCTTTTCTTTCCTCTGCCTCTTTGTATTCTCACTTTCTCTTTTGGCTCTGACTTCCTTGAATTCTCTCTTCTGTCATGTCCTGTCTTCTCTGCCCACATGACCATTCTCTCACTCTCTTTGTCTCTGTCTTTGTATGTCTCTCTCCAACTTTCTCAAGTAAACAAGCATTTATTAAGGGCTTACTGTGTGCCAGACACAATGCTAAGCATAGGAGATACAAACCCAAGGAAAAAGAAAGCTAGTCCCTGCTCTCAAGGAGCTTCTATTCTAATAGAAGTCAGCACACAAAAGGGAGCTGAAAAGCAGTGACCCCCTGGTAATGGTAGTCAGGTCCCCAGCATCAGCAGGAGAGCTGAGAGAGTGAAGGAAGGCTGGCCTGACCACATCCTTGCCATGGAGGCTGGGGGGAGGAGGCCTCCAAGGGTACAGAGATATTTCAGGGTGAAGAGGCTGCAGGGCAGAGGGCTCTTACTGGGTGAAAGGCAACAAAAGCCTGGTAATGAAGCCAAGAGACCCAAGTGAGGAGCTGACCAGCCTGGTCTTGGCACATCCTCCACGTGAAGGCTCCAGGAAGAGCTCACTCATAGGAGGGGGCCAGAAGGGCCACCCACTTTTCTCCCCCTCCCCCTGCTCTTACTAATTTGCTACTTGGTCTAGAACTGGGAAACCTATGGAGCCTCCTTGGGAACTGGGCCCAAGTGGGGCCAGGAGGGGTCATCTAATTCCCTTCTATTTATAATAAATCTTGTGTCTTTAACTCTGGGCCATTCTGAAGGATTATACTCTCAATTTATAGCAGTCAATTTTGATGGATTCACATGTTTATACTGAGCTAGAAATTCCCCCAAAAGTCCATGTGCTATCTCATCCTCATTAAATAGCTTTCTTAAGTAAAATTGTCAGGTCAGTTTACTTAGCAGGTTCAGCCTGCCAAGAGTCCATTACTCGAAGATCCCTAGTTAAAGAAAGTGTTGACCTTTAGCAGATGTGGGGGAGAAAGGCAGGCAGTATGTACAAAGGTTCTGGGGCAGAAAGCAGGCACAGACTTTTTTAAAAATTCATTTAACATTTTATTTTTCCTTAATTACATGTAAAAATAATTTTTAACTTTTAAAAAAATTTTTAAGTTCCACATTATCTCCCTCCCTCCTCTCTCCCATCATTGGGAAGGCAAGCGATTTGATACAGGTCATACCTGTGCGGCCACAGGCATGGAGCTTTAAGGAGTCTTGACTCGTCCCTTCCCTGACTGTCACATCCCATACAGGTGTCTCTTTCTCTTCTGAACTCTGGTACCATTTCGTGTCTTCACTGCCCTTGGGCTTCATTCGACTTTTCATGGTTTTTTTATACCTTGTTTTTCCGATTAGATTGTAAGCACCATGAGGGCAAGGATCATGGCTCCTGCTTCTACAAGAATAGGGTATCTGAATGTGACAGCTGGGGATGGGGGTAGGGGAACCGGCCAGTGAGGAAATAGCCCTCAGAGCATGCTGGGTATCCACCCCCATGGAGAGCCTGCTTTTGGACAAGCAGGATGGAGAGTGGCAGACTCACAATCTGTGGTTCAGAGCATGTGGAAGTATCCTTTGACTGCTTCCTGTCAGCCCACTACAGAGTGATGGAAAGCCTTTTAATTGGCTGCTGAGAAAGAACTGAACATGCCTGTGTGCTCAATTGTCTCTGTCCTGGTATTTTTTGAATGAGGAGGATGAACTACCCGAAGTCTCTGGGCGGGGGGAAATGCGTTGGGCCTGACGGTACCTCCCTCCACTGGCTGCCATGTGGCCATGAACACATGAGGCTGCTCTTCCTTCCATCCCTGTCATGTTTCTTCTTTCCTGACCTTAGGTGAGTGAGTATCAGAGATGGAACAGACTTGGTCAGAACACTGGAGTCCATAATCTAGTCCAGTTCAGCTGTTTTCAGTCCTGTCTGATTCTCCAGGACCCCATGTGGAGTTTTCTTGGCAGAGATACTGGAGGGGTTTGTCATTTCCTTCTCCAGCTCATTTTTCAGATGAGGAAACTGAGGCAAGCAGAGTTAAGTGACTTGCCCAGGGTCACACAGCCTGTAAGTATCTGAGACAAAATTTAAGAGTCTACTGGTAGCCTGTTTAACCTATCTCGTGTGTTGTTGTGTTATGTGTTTGTCCTTCTTGAAGAGGACCATGGCATCAGGGAAATGATGATGTGACTTGCAGTTGACTTGGATTTGAGTGAGGGAGGGATGTGCAAGGTCACTGGCTTCATTGTCTTCTCCAGAGCCATCTGGGTCCAGTGACCAGATATTCATCAGGATGACTGGAGATGGCCCAGGATGCAGAGGGAGACCCCCAATCAAGAAAGAAAAAAATCAAGCAGGGAAGGGAGGACCTTCACATTTCCTGGTCAAAAAAGAAACAGTTACTATTTTTTTCTTTCTTGATTAAAGGGGCCATCCCCTTGATTAACTTCTTAAAGAGGCCTACTCACTGAATGGGCATTACCTCACTCTCAATGAGAACCTGCAAAGGCCTTAGCCTTAAAGGGCCAGAGTCTCCCACTGCATCCTGGACCATTTCCAGTCATCCTGATGAAGATCTGGCCACTGGCCCCAGATGGCTCTGGAGAAGACAATGAGGCTGGTGACCTTGCACAGCCCTCCCTCCCTCAAATCCAAGTCAACTGCAAGTCACGTCATCATTTCCCTGATGTCACAGTCCTCTTGGAGATGAAGGACAAACCCAACCTGTGAGTAGCCTCTCCTCCCCTCCCTTCCCTCCCCTCTTCTTCTCTCCTCTCCTTTCCGTCCTTATGCTGGAGGTGCTCTGCCCAGGGGATGGTACTTTTCGATGGCCAAAAGCTGCCTTTTCCCTTTGGGTTGACTGGCTACATTTCTTGATGAAAGACCAAGCCTCAAACCCAATTCACTCTGGAGCTCATAGACTAGACAATAGGTCCCTGCACAGAGTGAATGTAAATACTAACCTCTCTTAGGGGATAGGTGTCACCTCAGATGCCACATCTGGAAAGTGGTCAGCCAGAGAGCAATCAGTGAAAGGAGACAAGGGGACCCCCAGCCCCACACATTCCCTTGACATTGTCTTCATGCATACGGCACTCCAAGCTTGAGCCCACTCTCTCGGCACTGAATATTGAAGAAAGGAGAGTTTGGTCACTTCTGCTCTGGTTGTGCAGGAAGTCGAGGGATGGAAGAAGAGCCGAGAGGCCGGCATCACCCGCTGCAGCATCCTACACACTGCACCATCAGCCCTTCTCCTACATGTCCATAATGGGGCACAGCCTGTTCACACACACACCACCTGTCTCTCCATTGCCCTTTGGACGGACCTCGCCTTCCCATGGCTCACAGCCACATAGCATCACAGGTAGGCTAGTGGAGGGTCCAGAGACTAGCCCTGTGACATCCCTTAAAGCTAGTATGAGGCTAGATTTTAACTCAGGGCTTTCTAGCTCCAAGTTGAGCACTCTATCCATTCATTTATCTAATTGGCACTGATAGGAACTGTTAAGTGACTCAGTAGATAGAGCCCTGGGCCTCAAGTCAGGAAGACCTGAGTTCAAATCCAGCCTCAGAAACTTATTACTATGACCCTGGGCAAGTCACTTAACCTCTGTTTGCCTTAATCCACTGGAGAGGGAATTGACAAACCACTCCAGTATCTTTGCCAAGAAAACCTCACGGACAATGTCAGCAGGCTATGTGCATGTGCACAACAACAGACATTGATGGACCAATGCAAGGGGCCATCCACCCAACCTCATATCGTTATCTGGACAAAAGTCATTCTCCAGATGCTTGCTTTTTCCTGTGTTGGTAGTGAGACATAACTTCTTGGGGAAGTTCTGAATCTCATTAAAAAACTATATCATATTCTAGGGCTTAATGCCATCTGGACAATGAATGTCACCCCAAAATGGGAATGGCTGGAGGTCATCCCCACCTGGACCAGAGAGACTCCAAGCTCCGAGTTTCGAAGGATTGTAATAACTAATGAGAGCCAGTTTTTCAAACACATGAGGACATGCTCTGCCTGTGAATTGGGTACAAGAGACCATGTGGAAACTTGGGGGGTGCCAGTTTCTGCACGTGATGACTCAGGAGTTTGTGTGTGTGCTGTATGATGATGACAAGTCTTCTGATTTACTGCAGAGATGGAAGATCCCGTGACCGGGAGGCACTGAGCAGGAATGGACTGGTGCCCACTTCTCAGTCTTTCCTGGGTTTTGCAGTCATAATGGGGCAGGACTACTTGTAGCTGGTCCTGAGAAGCGGTAGGAGAGGGACATCAGCCCTGTCTCCCACCTGGATGTGAGAACATGACCACCTCTCTCTACGTATGTTTATGTGAATGAGCATTCTGAGACGTAAGTGTCCAGGGGCTCTTGTGAATTTGGGAAATCCAGAGCCCCCTCAGAGATCAGTGGCAATGGGCGCTGGAGCTTTAGAAGCATCTCCTGAAGGATATGGAAAGACAGTTATCCAAGGGTGGTGGCAGGTGCAGGGGTCATGACCCTTCATGATAGCAAGAAGTAGACTAGCTATGGTCACTCGAAGGTACCAGTCCTTGGGAACAGAGAGCTTCGCCTAAGGGAAGCTTAATGAGGACCCTGCAAAGGGAGAGAAGGATTTCCAGTATCCAGAGGACTATGGATTTACCCGTTGGCCACATGTGTCTCTGCACTGGGCATTAAAAGCACAAGGATTAAGGAATTTCTCAGGCTTAGTGGGACCACTTCTGCCCAGGCACATTCCCAGATGGAGATGGGGAGAGCTGAATCCAACTGAACCAGTACTGTCTTTGCTCAACAGCCTTTCCATGGTGTTATTAAATAACCTTCTTTTGCTAAATGTCGATAAGTGTCTCATTCCATTCCAACTCCAAGCTTGGGCCAGCTCAAGTCAGGCCCTGCCTGGCAGCACTTCTAATAGACCACTGGCTCCCAAAGCAGCAGCATTATCATGGCCAGCATTTACATTGGGCTTTAAGATTTGCAAAGCACTTTACAAAATATTATGTCATTTGATCCACACAACAACCCTGGGTGATAAGTGGTATTATCCCCATTTTACAGATGAGGAAATGGAGGCAAACAGAGGTTAAGTGACTTGCCCAGGATCACACAGCTGGTAAGTATCTGAGGCTGGATTTGAACTCAAGTCTTCCTGACTCCAGGCCCAGCCCTATCCACTGTACTAGCGAATCAAGAAGTATACAGGGCAAGGGTTCCTCTTACACAGATGTGTAGCACCAAGGAGCATTATTTCTCTGCATTTTACATTTTTTATGATTTTTTTAAAGCTTACTGCATTATTAAACCTGACTCATATGATGAATATTTAGGCTGCTCTCTATTTCTTTTTCTTGCAAGAATGCTTGAGAACAGGAAAAATCTCTGCTCTTCTATTTGCATCCTTAGCACATAGCAAGCACTTAATAAATGCATTTTCACTAATTCACTGATTCAGTTCCAGTTTTATATATTCCAATAGATTGTGAGTTCCCAAAGGTTAAGGATCATTTCCATTTTTGCTTTTGTACACCTACACAGTACCTGGTCCATGCTCAAATCCTCTCCGATGGATCTGTGATTTCTTGGTGTGGATATTTTTGCAATGAAACAAACTGCAAGCCACCCACACCTCCCCATCCCATGGGACCCCTGTGCATCTCCACTACAAGTTCACCAACAGACTATTAAAAAAAAGTTGCTGCTTCCCAGAGATGATCCATCCTGTTCTCTTCCTACTGTTTATTTCTGGACCCTCTTGCCCATCTGTAAGATTTGTGCAAGATTAGACAGATGATAGATAGATAGATCAGAGAGACAGAGAGACAGAGAGAGATCTTGCTCTCTCTATAGATATATATAAATATATCTGTCTACATACATATCTACATATATCTACCCATACACACACACAATGATATATAAGCCGGATAAGTTTTCTGTCTAACTACATGTCACAGTTTAGACAATAAACATTCTTCATCACTCATTTTTTTCCAGGAGTATATAGTTATGGCAGACTCTTTGCAGGATCTGATATGATCCTAACATATGCAATAAATCAAGAAACGCATATTAGGCACCTACTATTTGCCAGGCATATTTCTGATGCTGAGAGCACCAAGACAACAACAGAAACCTAAGTCTGGGACGTCTAGAGGCTTACATTCGAATGGGGGTACTCAACATGCTCACATACAGGGATGCATGCAGTAGACACAACACATGCTTATGGAATTGAAGGGGGCGGCATGGTTTGATACAACAAGCACTGGATTTTGTCAAAGGATGTGGGTTCAGATCCTGCCTTTGATGCTTACTCCCTGTGTGATCTTGAACCAATCACAGAAGCTCTACGGTCCTCACTCTCCTTTGTAAATCGAGGGAATCAGATTAGACAGTCTCTAATTTACCTCAAGCTCTAGCTCGAGGATCTTACAAATTGAATTGATGGGTATAACAGGCTTACAGCATGCTATAAAAAGAAAGAAAATGTAACTATCAATTTTCCAAAGTGAAGTAGGTCTAAACTTCTCTCCATTATTACGTGTCAGACACAACCTATCCAGAGGAGACATGTGTTTTTCTTTGGTAGCAGAAAGAACACTAACTTTGGAGTTAGAGAACCCGGGCTCGAGTCAACCTTGTCATTTAGTAGCTGTGTGACTTTGGACAAGTAGCTTCACATCACCTAAAAGGAGGCAATTGGACTGTTTGGGCTCAGAGATCTGTTCTAGCCCAGTTAAACCTTAAAAGTGCTGGCATGAAAATGAGCACAGCTTTAAGTTATTGGGTCAGTTGTGCTTGTTTTCATGAGAAACAAGGGTTATTTGCTCAATTAAAATAATGGTTCCAGTTTTCAGAATTCCCGAAAGCCAAGAGGGATGAAGCCCTGATTTTTCCTAACCATCTCCTATTTGAATATAAAAACGAGCCCCCAAGCTCTGAAAAGGCCAAACCCCACATACTTCTGCAAAGTGTTCTGGTAAGGCTGTGTTTTCTCTTGGCTGCCGCAGGCCCGCCAGCTCCGACCTGAATCATTTTTCACATCTTAATCTCCTTATTCTTGGCACCCACTGATAACCTTGACAGGTTAAAAGCAACATCTCGTTGTATGCACGAGGATGCTCAGTCACAATTAACCTTAATTTGGGCCCAAAGTAGACAGTTCAGCTGCCATCACAGCAACATTTCTAAAGTTGTTAGGTGATGAACTCCAGAAAAGTTTGGATTGAAGAAAACACATTTTGGTGCCACATTGCCTGTGTTACTTGTCCAAGAAGTGTCCTACGGTGAAGCGGTCAGAAAGCCTTCTGAAACACTCGAGATGGGCGCTCGCTTTGGAGATGACACAGTTTTGTTCTTCGTCCTCCTGTTAACCACAAGCAATCAATCAATCAACAAGCATTACTGATCACCTACTATGTACGAAGGGCAGCTAGGACTCATCTTTCTGAGTTCAAATCCAGCCTCAGACACTTCCTAGCTGGGTGGCCTTGGGCAAGGTTAACTCAACCTATCTGCCTCAGTTTCTGCATCTGTAAAATTAGAAAGAAATGGTAAATCACTTCAGTATCTTTGCCACGAAAACCCCAGATGGGATCAGAGAGTTGTACATGACTGTAAGGACTGAGCAGCAGCTCAGGAGCCTAACAGGGAAAGATGAGCAGGGAGCGAGCATGGGAGGTATGGGAGATATGGAAGACAACCAAGGCAGCGGCAGAGAGAGGGAAATGGGGCTGCATGTATTTCTTAATAGAAACTAGACTGACTAGAACCTCAAGTAGGAAGGAAAGTAGCGTGGGATAAGGCTGAAAAGGCAGGTTGGGGCCAAGTTGGGAAGAGTTTTAAAGACCAAATAGAAAAGTTCATCTTTGCTCCTAAAGGTAATAGGGAGCCATGCTGTTTACTGAGGAGGGTACCAGCAAGATCAGATCTATACTTTAAGGAAATTATTTTGCAGACTTATGAATTATGTTCCAAAGAACACTTCACTCTTTCTTAAAATGCAAATAGAAAGGTTCATAATAGACCACACTTAATAAATATTTCTTCAGTTTAGGACTGAATCTCCCCAAATGGGGGCTTCACTTGCAGGTTCGATATACAATAAGCAATCAAAATAATACTGACAGTGGTGGGGGTGATGGTTCAATCCATCACATACCTTATTTCTATTCACTGAAATGTATACATCTGTGAGTAGTTCCAATAATCATGAATGGGTTCTAGTTGTCAAAAGAAGGCTCTGGAGAATTAAATAAGGATACCCAGGACACAGATGTCAGGCCCCATGCCAGGCCCCAGGGATAAAATCTAAAACTGAAACAGCCCCTGCCCTCAAGGAGCTTTCATTCTACTGTCTGGAGCTGCTGGCATGTTATCTCTCCCATTAGGGGTGAGCTCCTTGATGTCAGGGTTGGCCTTTGCCTTCCTTTGTGGCCCCACCACTTGGCACAGTGCCTGGCACATAAAAGGTGTTTAAGAAATGTTTATGGGGCACCTAGGTGGCACAGTGAATAGAGCACCAGCCCTGGAGTCAGGAGGACCTGAGTTCAAATCTGACCTCAGACACTTAACACTTACTAGCTGTGTAACCTTGGGCAAGTCGCTTAACCTCAATTGCCCTCCAAAAAAATGCTTATGTACTAAGCAAAAATAATAAAAACATATTATTAATGACATATGTTAATATTAATTAATAACATATGTTATTATTAACATCTATATAACACTTTAAGATTTGCAAAGCACTTTACAAATATTTTCTCATTTTATCCTCGCAACAACCATGGGAGGCAGGTGCTGTTAAATAAATTCAAAGCACAGAGAGGGGCAGAGGGCTAATAACTGGGGAGTCAGGAAAAGTCCCCCCAGGAGGGAACCCCTAAGAGGTGCTTGGAAGGAATTTGATGAGGTGGAGGTGAGAAGGCAGCCCATTCCAGGCATGAGGAATCACTTTTGTAGAGGGTCAGAGACAGGAGAAGGAATGGCCCTGGAGGGAATGATTAAATAAGTACTTAGGTTAAATTTTCATTTTAGAATTTTTCCAGGAAAACATCTGGAAAGTAAAAGTAGAAGCACATAATTCAATTTTTACTGACAAACAAACGTTCCCTATTGGAAACAACCTTAAGGGTATAGGCACCCTTTGGAGAATTCAATTAGAGGCCAAAAAAGGGGCCTTTTCATCAATAGTACACTGCTGCATAGGAAATGTAAGGCACTAAAAATCAAAACAGTAAAAGTCCTTTAGAAGGATTTTTATGAGGATAGAACATTTTGAATTTACCATTTTTTCTTTTTCTTCCTTCCTTTTTCTCTTTCCCTCCCTCTGTCCCTCCTTCCTCTCTCCCTCCCTCCTTCCTTCCTTCCTTCCTTCCTTCCTTCCTTCCTTCCTCCCTTCCTTCCTTCTTTCCTTCCTGCTTTCTCTGCTTCAGACAGTGAGGTTACATTTCTCCCCCAACAAAACAATGATTTTGCTTTGGGCTTGATTCTAATTTCAGCCCAACTCCAGCAATCATCAGCATATCCAGAGTGAATGCTACATTCTCCAGAGCTGACACTCCTACTTCTCAGTTTCTTGCTGCTGGAAGAAGCTTCAATCTGTACCTACTTCCTATCTACTAATTAACATTATATTTATCACCATACATTCCGCATCTAAATTAGAAGAAGAAAAAAAGTATCATGTGTTAAAGAAAGTTATAAGAACGTGGTGTCTTGGAGAAGAGAGGCAGGGGCAGAGTCCTCAGCTCCACTGGCTCCAACCTGTGGCCATAAGGCCTTCTAGGTCCTTAAGTGCGGCCTTGGGACTGAACACAAGTTTTACAGAACGATTCATGGCCTTAAGGCCACCCCTGAAGCTTGATTCACCTTTGCTCTCAAGTTCATCTGCATGACAAACAGGGGCACCCTGGGGGTTGACAGGAATCTCATCACCACACTTCCACCCGGCACTTTTTGCTAAGCACAGTTTTGCTAACTGGAATCCCTGGGATGGTTGGAAAGGACCCACGCAGAACAGATGTTAAAAAGAATTTATGGATCATAACTCAGATAAGAGTTTAAACTAAGTCCGAACAGCCTAAAGAGGGACAGGAGGTACAATTGAGTATGTGAGTCCCAGGGTTTCCTTTGGCTGTTCAGCTATACACAATATACAGTCGTAGTAGCCCCTGGGGTCGTAGATGAAAGAACTGAATCTTCCCCTTACAAGTGCATGGACCACACAAAAGACTAGGAAGACACTGGGCAAAAACCAGCATAGCAAAGGAAGAAAGTCAGCACACTGGAGGTGCAAATTGTTCTTGACCACACTGGTGTCCCCTCCACCCGAGAGACCGCCGTGACTACAGACACAAACACCGGCGCTAACTTCCGAAGGACTGAGAGTTGGCTTTTGATTTCATCTTCCTTTGCTGGCTTGAGTCTTTGAACCTGGGCAGGAGTACAGACAGATTGGGGTCTGTTGGGTCTGGACTCTCCCTAGTGGGATACCCTTCTCAGGAAGAGTTCGACCCCAGTGAAACGCAGAGTGGGGAGATGGGAACTCTGGCATGGGTGAGGTAATTCCAACTTAGTTTATCCTCCTGGCTTCTGGGCTAGAGGGAATAGAATCGGGCTTAAGCACTGGATAGAGGGTGAAGCTGCAGTTTTAGTCACAGGTTACATTGTGGAAACCTCCTGCTTTGTTACATGGATTTCCCAATTAAAACATTTTGGTCTGGTTAAAATGCACACACGGAGTTTAGAACCTTTATAGGACAGCGACTTGTTTAAACAAGCAGCAGCACCTGCTGTGACTACAGTTAAACAGTCCTTGGGGTTGATATATAAAGACCTGATGCAGTCTGCAGGGCTGCTGATGGACAGATTTTACATTTCATCTCGGCTCAGCACAGTACAAGCAGTTCTATTCAAATTCGTGTCTTCTGGCAAACTAGGGCAGGGCTTAGTCAGCACCTCTGCTGCAGACCCCTGGCTGCCAGGAGGTTCTCACTAAGAGGTATATGCACTGTCAAACTCCCAAATTCAGACATTGTCTGTCATTGGCGCCCAGGGCAGGAAACAGGAGTTTGAAGAGGCCGTGAGGAGCGCAAGGCTGAGCTTGGTCTGTCCGAGCCTTCCAGCTGCCACGTTCTGGCGGTGGGACGGAGCAAGACCGCCACCCCTCTCTCAAGTCCTTATGCGGGAAAGCGATCTGTCACATGGAACAGTCAGAGGGCAGCACTGCCTTTTCAGGCCCACTTTAAAGCTACTCCTACAGGGTTAGTGACCAATATCACATGCCATAACCTACGTGGCCTCCCCCATTTTCAACCGTTCAAGGGTTGAAAGACAAAGGCACTGCCTGGGTTGGCTGCATCACCCCAAAGAACAAGTCTTTCAGGGGCAGCTAGGTGGCGCAGTGAGTAGAGCACGGGTCCTGGAGTCAGGAGGACCTGAGTTCAAATCCAGCCTCAGACACTTAACTCTTACTAGCTGTGTGACCTTGGGCAAGTCACTTAACCCCAGTTGCCTTGCCTTCCCTGCTCTGGAGGGGAAAAAAAAAGTCTTTCAGAGGTAGGCACGTTTCCCTGAAGTATCCAGGGCAGCTCAGAGCTTGCTCCACCATGGGTCGACACCCACTGGGTGGAACCCCCATCACATACAATTTTTAAAGTCCTCTCCCTCTGAGATCACTTCCTGCGTATTTCTTTATGTACTGTCTCTCCCATTGGAATGTGAACTCCTTGAAGGTAGGGACCACGTGTGTGCCCTTCAGTGCTCAGCAGCCGCTGGATCATAGCAAGGTCTAAATAAAAGCTTGTTGAATGACTGACATAATAAGGAAATGCGAAGTCTGGTGTGAAGTCATTTTGGTGGAGGAAGGTCACTGCCAGCACAGGAGAGACCGGAGAAGGCCTCGTGTGAGCTCGATGGATCGTCCACGTAGCGCGAGAGGCCCTCGGAGGCCACAGTAACAGAAATACCGGCCCCTCCTTCTTGCGCTCTGCCCATTCTGGCCATAAGCGTTTCCGGCCCTCTCCTTCTGGGCCGGTGCCCAGCTTCAGCATTCTGCCATCGGCCCTGGTTCACACCTGCCGCACACACCTGACTGAGGCCCTTTTGCACCCGCATGAATCTCCAGTCAGCTCTCCTTACTTTGGCCTTCTTTGCCTTCTATACTTTAAGCTCCACGAGGGCAGGAACGTCTTAGCTACACTTTTTATCTCCCCCCGTCCCCAGGACGATGCCCTGCGCATAGCGATGCATTTACTTTTTATCTATTTGTCACGTGCTGCAGACACAAAAATCAGAGCAGGCTCTAACCCTATCTCACTTCTCTATCAAAAGAGGCCACACAAACACACAGGTACAAGAGACACAGAGCAGACCCAAGACAACTTTGGAATGGAAGGTGGCAGCTGAAGGCACCAGCAAGGACCTGGGGAGAAGGAGTTGGAATTGAGCCTTAAAGGAAACCATGGACCCCAAGGGCTCGAGGTGAGAAGGGGGTGCACGTCCAGTCAGCGCTAAGGTAGTGAGAGGGGGCTGGAATGCCACGGGTGAAGAAGTCAGCAAGCGTTTATTAGACACTTCCTATGCGTACAGGGGGGACGGAGACGGCATTTTGGGTTTAGACATAAGTACATGTGGGCAGGACATATTAATGTAATTGAATAATTAGGATGCTCTTCCGAGCCTGCTGGGAACTGAGTCACACGCACCAGAGAAGTGGGGAGCGTGCATTAGCCGACTCTGCACGTCTCACCGATGTGAGAATTTCCTTCAGAGACCCGGGGAGCGCCTGCCCGCAGGGGTCTCCCCCAGCCTACTGGGGGCCTGCTCTTAGTCTGGCTCCCGGGGTGCATCTGGGCTTTGTGGTCCCTGGCCCCTTCCCTGGGGCGCCTGCTAAATCTGCACCACCCTGAACCTGCTCACACCCCCCCCAGACACCTCCTCATTGCCCTCTGACTGAACCTCAGCTTCAATTTTCCAGGGACAGTGAGATTCCATGACTCATCACCATATAATATCTCCTAAAAATATAATAAAACTCTCACATGCTATTATAAGGGAAAAAAGAAACTGGGAGGACATCCACCCATACATGTACTTACCGAACTAGCCATCCTAATCAGTTAGGAAGACTTCCTTAAGGCACTTAGTAGCTGTGTGGCCCTGGGTAAGTCACTTAACCTGTTTGCCCCAGTCTCCTTGTCTGAAAAGTGGGGATAACAAAAGCACCCAGCTCCCAGGACCTAATGAGATCACACATACAAGGTGTCCCGTGAGCTGTAATGCATCACATGAACGCTAGCTATAACTACCCAGAATTTTAAGGGGATACTTTTCACGTGCTTTGTAGGCAATCCTTAATGAAGGCGGGGGTGTGAAAGGACCAGGCTGACTTGAGCAAACATTATTTCACAGCATCCTCACCACCAAAAAATTTCCAAGACCCCAAAAGTCCACTGTGTTCATTGACTCTAAGAAAGCATCTGAGTAGAGAGCACGCTGCCCGGGAAATCCTCCTCGTCAAGATGCCGCCATCTCTAGGGCCTGGCATGGCACCCAAGCCCAGTGGGCACTGACAATGGCTTGTGAGTAAACGAGAGGCAGAGGGGACCCTCCATCCGGATGGATTAGACCCGTTCTCCTCAGACCCCAGGGTGCCGCAAGTGTGGCGGCTCAGAGGCCAATTCATGCTCAAAAATGCTAACACAGTTGTCCAGTCACGGGATGGGCTGCCTGCAGTGAAAGTCTGCAGTCGATGCCCGCTGGAAAGCACTCTACCGAGACAGTGAGTTCAAGTGTCTCGTTTTACAGATGAGGGAAGAGAGTGTTGGCTGGGTAAAGGTCACACAGCCAAGGGGCAAAACAGAGATTTGGGGGACAGAATCAGCAGGACCTGGGTTCAAGCCCTGCCTCTGATGCATCCTAGCTGTGTGACCCTGAACCTCTCAGAGCCCCCAGGTCACTCTCTACCACCCAAGTTACACAGAAGGGGCAAACCTGCACTGCTGAGGGAGTTTCCTTGATGGGAATTCCCTCCACTGATGAAAGCAGAGATCCAGACAAAAAACACAATATAATTCTTATTACTATTATTCATTTTAGAGGCAGCTAGGTGGTACAGTGGGTAAGAGTGCTAGTCAGGAAGACAGGACCCGAGTTCAAATCCTGCCTCAGTTAACAGCTGTGTGACCTTGGACAAACCACTAAGCCTACCTGGGCCTCAGTTTCCTCATCTGTAAAATGGGGGTAAAAACTGCACCAGACCTCCCAGGGTGGTTGTGAGGCTGTAATGGGTTAAGCACAGCACTTTACAAACCTTAGAGCTTGCTGTGTAACGCCTGGGTACGATGAGGAGGAGAATAATAATTATATTAGCCACTAGCCTTTGTCTACTTTCCAGACTTAGATCCCTTGACCTTGAAATACATACAAACCCTTCTTTTCCTTCAGCCTCTCAACACAATAATGAGTGTTAAAAGGACTCTGTTTGGGGTGGCCAGGTGGCACAGTGAGTAAGAGCACTGGCCCCAGAGTTGGGATGACCTGGGATCCAGTCCGGGCTCAGATACTTAGCACCACACCCAGAAATAACTGGCCGTGTAACCATGAGCAAGTTACTTAACCCCAATTGCTTAAAAAAAAAAAAAAGGACTCTGTTAGGAGAAGATGAACTAACCAGCTGCATACAGAACCTGCAAAGTTCAGAGGACTGACACACCTCACCCACACCTCTCTGATCCATGACCAGCTGCCAGGGCTGGCCCCTTCCTGCAGAGCTGACCCAGCCCCTGAGAGTTCCTCCAGGAGGGCCTAGGAAAGGATGCCCGGGCCTCTCCAGGGCCGAGGAGGGACAGGCTCCAGGAGCTGCCACAGACACAGGGGTGGCTCTCAGAGCTCTGTCTGGGGCTGCCCCTCTCTCACCCACCTCCAAACATCCTGGCACAGGCAGGGCTGAATCGGTAGCTGGGCTTTCACCAGGAGCACAGAGAGAAAGGTTTCCAACCTCACAAGCACACAAATCCATGAACAGATACAGCCATGCTGCCTCAGCTTTCCCAGGCAGACCAAGGCACTTTGATATCCCTTCTCAGGCAGATCCAAATACTGCAGAAAAGGTGTTACACCCAAAACCATAGAAATTATATTTGGTCAAATAAGACATTAACTGTTTTCAAGAAGCAATTAGACTTAAGAGTAGGAAGACCTGAGTTCAAATCCCACCTTGGAAACTTACTAGCTTCATCATCCTGGGTAAATCATTTAACTTTGTTCAGTCTCAGTTTCCCCATCTGTTTTAAAAAAATAAAAACGCACTCTAGACACACCAGCTACTGTCATTATTACTAAGAGTTGGAGGGGAACTCAACAGTCTCTTCACCCAAGCTCCTCCTTATAAAGAGAAGGAAAATGACGCCCAGAGGAATGAAGTCCCTTGTCCAAGGTCACAGAGACAGTGAGGAATAAAATAACCTCAATTCAAACCCAGACCCAGAATCAGAAGACGGCTACTCAGACTTATAAGAAAGCCCAGAAATGGTGTGAATGAATCATACCCAGCAAAGAGGTTATTCTATTGTTTTATTTTGAAGAAGGAAAGATGACAAGCCACAACTTGCCTATTGAAAAGGCATTTGGGGTAGGACAGGAAGGCGGGTGGGTAGGTGATAAAGCCCTCTAAGGGAGGCTTCGGAGAAAGTCTCCAGTCAACCAAATCTCAGAATAAAATATCTAAAAAAAAAATCTCCAGTAAAAATCACATTGAAGCAACCAAGGCGTGCTGTGCGAACAGGGACGATTAGAAAGCCTGGGATTTCACGCTCTGGAGTTCTCTTAAAATCAAGGAGGCACAAAACCTAAAAGAAAAAAATGGAACCCGTTAAAGTGGGTTTTTTTTTTTAAGTCTACAAAGTTACTGCAGACGCCTCCTTTTACCACAATGGGCTCTGCTGTCCCTCAGCCCCATCCACCTCATCCCAGCCCGAGCCCTCCGCCTCCATGACCCTGTGGCCATTCCTGAACTCTGTTCTTGCCAGTTTGATGAGAACAAGCAGACACTTCAAAGCTCTGGTGCACTGCACTTCTTTGATAATAGATAAGGTCAGGAATTTTTTCAAATGATGATAAACAATCTGAGCTTCCTTTTCCAAAAACTCTCCATTCATAGCTTTAGATCATTTAACCATGGTGGACTGGGAATTGCCATTGGGGCCTTTAAAGAGTTCTTTATATATTTTAGATATCAAGTTTTAAATGTCATATTTGTCAAAAAAATTTCTGTTATTTTCCTTTTAATTATATTATGTTAATTATGCAGAATATTTTTAAATTTTTCATGAAGTCAAGGACATGTATCTTGCCCCTAATAAATCTTTGCATTTCTTGACTTTTAAAAATATCTTCCTTTCATAATTTACATACAGAACACTTAATTTTCTTCTACCTTTTCTATCTACCATGCCATGCTGCTTGTCATTACATTAAATATATAAATTAATATCATTAAAATTTTTACAAAATTGACAAATTTAAATATATAAATTTCAGTACTGCCATTTTAACTGTTAATGTTAGTCAGTTAACAACTATTTATTAAGCACCTGCTCTGTGCGAGGTACTGTGCCAAAGGCCAAAGATAACTCCTGCTCTTCAGGAGCTGCTGCTGACATCTACAAAGCTGAGGGCAGATATAAAATAGTCACTTACCACAGAGCCATGTTCTAAATATCTATGGGTACTTCTGTGTTTTTCTAAACGTTTCATTGGTAATGCTCAGTCTTGTAAGTCTTGTTCCATAATAATCTATAATGTAACTAGTGCCATCAGAAGGACCAACAATCTAAAAAAGGGAAAAAAAATGTTTTTTAATTACAGAGGTAATTGGCAATATTTTGAAAGCTTTCATCCTTAGTTATCTATTCCATCACAATCATCAGTGAAAACATCTCCTAAAAAGGTTACAAAGTTGTTTACCTGGCATTTGGCTTGAAAAAGTACTTTCCTAGGTCTGATCGTGAAGTCAAGGATGAAGCTAATAAATATGCTCCCTTCTTCTGATTACATCTGGTCTCAAGTTAAAAATAAAACCTTTTTAGGCCCTAAGTTCAGGTGAAAAATAGTTGTGGGTATAAGAAAGGAAATCTGTAGAGGGAAGATAAAACAGGCTTGGGGATATACAGAAGAATGAAGCAGGACAACAGAAGGCAAAGAGCTGGACCAAACCAAAAAGAAAACCTTATTGCTTTGGACCCCACTGACAAAGGTCACCAGGGGCCCCCTATACACACCCTGGAAGCCACATCTCCTCCTCAGGACTCAGGTCACTTTCTCCTGGCAATCAGGAGAGGACGCCTGGGCTGCCGGCAATGCAGGTTCAGGAGTTCAGCCTGTGGTGTCCATTACGATTCTCAGTTTAACCATCTAGGCCCCTTAAACCTCCACAGCTCGCCTTCTGTGTCGACCTTGAAGGGGACATACCACGAGCAGGCATCCAGGCCCTGGAAGGACCATTCATCCTCCTCCTCAATGAAAATACAACCAAGGATTTCCTTGGGAAAAGTCTAGAGCACAGACTGGAGTCTCTCAAGGAAAACAAAGCATTTGGTTCCAGCCATAGAATGGACCCAACCTTTGCTTTAGAAATTCCATTCATTTTGCTCCCCATGCCCAAAAATCCACATGTGGTCTAAAGATTCAAATTCAGGCCTAAGAGACACCAGAGACCAAGGAGGTAGGTGACTAGACTGCTGGGTGTGGAGGCAGGCGAGCCTAGAGTTCGAATTCTGCCTAGGGCCACAGGCAAGTCACAGGATCCTAAATTTAGAGACAGAAGTGACAAGCATTCATCTAGTCTAATCCATTTCACAAATGAGGAAACTGAGGCTAAGGATGAATGAGTTGCCCAAGGTAGCACAGGCAGCAAGGAGCAGAGTCAGGAGCTGAACCCGGGTCTTCTGGCTCCAACTCCATTGTGCTGCTCCCAAGCCACTTAAGCCCTGCTGGGCCTCAATTTTCTCCTAGGTCAAGTGAGATAACAATGTGTGGATTCATGGGAAGAGTTGAGTGAGATCCATCAACTGTCCAGATTCTCACAGGGAGTACAAAACACCTGTGAGGAAATGACTGGGTCAGACAGTGAAGGCAAATGTTTGTTGTGTTTTCTATTCACCCCCCGCCCAGCAGAGACTCCACAGCTGACCAAGGGGCCTGGCCTCCTCTTGTGATCCTCACCATCTGTTTACAGGGTGAGGGGGCACATCTGTGACCATAACAAAGCTAACTAACCCCAAGCAGGACTGGGCCCTGACTTTGGACTCCTGAGCATGCTCGCCACCAAAGGAGCGGAAGGTTCAGTTCTATTTTAATAGAGCCCAGAGGTAGTCTCCCAGAAACTGTTTCATGGAACTAGGGCGTCCCGAGAGAAAGCACATTATTGGAGGACTCTCTCCTAGCCACCATCAGTCAGGCAATATCATCTAGCTCTTTTTTTTTTTTTGAGGGCAACTGGGGTTAAGTAACTTGCCCAAGGTTACACAGCTAGTTTTTTTGTGTGTGGGTATTAAGTGTCTGAGGCTGGAACCGAACTCGGATCCTCCTGACTCCGGGGCCGGCGCTTTACTCACCGCCCCACCTAGCCGCCCCTATCATCTAGCTTTTATGGCATTATTTACAAGTTTCTTACCACGAATTTGTAATCAGGCTTGAGAACTGACTGGCAGTTCAGAGAGCAAGCCCTTGTCTTCACCCAGAGACCCATGTAGGACTCTAGATCCTGAGTCATGCCACGGGGTCTTACCTAGACACGCTTAGTCATGTACAGTCTAGGAGAGATATTGGAAGGAAGGGAGGACCTCAAAAGTGGAGCCTGAAGAAAAAGCAGCAGAGGGTCAGCGAACACCAGAGACCAAAGAGGGTGGCCAACCCTCACGACTCAGGCTGTTAGTTTCAGTTGTATCTGACTCTCCATGACCACATTTGAGGCTTTCTTACAAAGATACTGGAGGGGTTTGCCATTTCCTTCTCCAGCTCATTTTACAGATGAGGAAACTGAGGAAAACTGGGGTAAGTGACTTGTTCAGGGTGACACAGCCAGCAAGCGTCTGAGGCCACATTTGAACTCAGGTCCTCCTGACTCCAGGGCAGGGGCTCAGGTACTCCATCCTCTAGCTGGACTCTTCACTGACTGAGGGGAGTTTCAGAATTAGGCCTCCTCCCCCAGCTGCTCTTTCCTGCCCATTAACACACACTCCGCTTGTTTCTTGACCCCAGTGTTTCTGGTAACCTGAATTTTTGCCTTACCAATAAAGAGGCCAGGGCTTAGCTAGAGATAAACATAGATTCCAATTAGGTCAGAGAACCAAAACTCTGGCTGAATGTTAGGAATTTCCTAATTGGGCGCTGAGCTGAAGATCATACTCCTAAATGTTTTGTTTAATATCAACTTCACACAACAGCAGAGAAAGGGACCTCGAGGACCTACAGGGTCATGGTATTGCCACCAGTCTAAAGGAACCCCAGCTAACCGGTGTAGCAGGGTGTGGCTGATTAAACCAGCAGAGGTCCAGGAGACGAGAGAACAGCACTCTAATGCCATGCTACACATTTATCCATTGCTCCTCCAGGAAGGCCCTAAATCACTCAATAGGTTCCTCCAGCAAGGGAGTGACCACCGGGCTACGTTTGGTGAGGGCCAACAACGTCCCAAGTCTTAGGCCCTGTCATCCAATAGCTTATGACAGCTCGGGCCAAGTTACTGCCATGGCCTCCTAGATGGTCTCTCTTCCACACTGTCAGCAAGGGCTTGCCTCAGGTGTACAGCACAGGTAGATCCTTGAGGACAAAGCTTTATGTCTTCTGCTTGCCCACTTCGGCCTCACTGTGTGTCAGGCGCCCAAATGGCCGCTCTCTCAGCTCCTCCAACACAACACTCTGAGCCCCATCTCAGAGCCTTCTCAGGCACTTGGTAAAGCCTTATTGATGTCGGGGACAGGGGGGGAGGGTTAATCCTGGATCTGCCCCTTATAGACTGCACAGGTGAGGCAGAGGACTGGAGAATCTCTTCATCCCTTCCAGATCTAATCTATGATCCCATGGACATTAAATGGCCAAGTGCCAAAATGAGTGGCAGAGATGATATCCGACATGAAGGCTGTCCACTAGATACAGGTGACACCGGGGAGTCGTGACAAGGAATCTCTGCAGTGCTGCTGACCTGGTGACGGCCGAGACCAGCCAGCTGCAGAAGCCAAGTGAGCAGGGCTTCTCTGACCATCAGAACTGTCTCAGGGAAGCAGAGGGATATGGAGGGGCTCCCCTGGACTGCCCGGGGAGTTCAGACTTGGCCCTGGGTCCCAGGCACTGAGGCAGTTTACTATCCTGCACTACTTCACACCCCACCCCCCACCCTGATGCCATCAGTATATCATTACACAGGTGTTGCTTTAGGACTGAGCATCGAACACCCCGTCTAGGTTTGGTAATGAACAGTAGATACAGTTTCTGAACTGCATGAGCTTCAAGGTGAGACTACTTCCTTTAGCCACAGACACTGAACAGCATTTTGCCATTAATCTAACATCAGAACACAGGTATCTAGACCTATTTTTCCCTTAGGATGGTTTTTCTGAGTTTTCGTTACAAACTATGAAGTGCAAAAGAAAAATCATAATGTGCGTTTTAGGAGGTCATGAGGCCATGCACGATGTGTTTCTGGGATCACAGCCCAACAGAAAAACACTACTAACCACTGGGGAGGAATATTTAATGGTTAAAAAAAAAAATGGGCCCGGAGAGCAGGGGAAAAGGGGCAGAGAAGAACTGCACACACAGAAAAGCAGGATGGAAATGTCTATGATCAACTGGAACAAATCTATTCCAGCCATAAATATTAACATACGTCGATAATGCTTGTAGTTAAAAGTTATTCATATTTGTTTAAAAACGATTCATCTTGGAAACACCTCCCTTAAGATGCAGCCACATGTTCACGCTTATCACGGGCATGGAGAATGATGCTTGGCAGCTTCAGAGAAGGGACTGCTCCTGCCCCAGCTGATGGCACTTCAGAGCTGGTCTTCCATCCTGACAGTTACTGCAGGGGACCACGGGTGCCAATTCTTCCCCCAAACATCTTCCGATTCCTGTGGATTCCACTTCCCTGGGGGTCTTGAGGAAGAGAGGGATCAGTTACCAGGAATGTAGGCATTCAGCCGCCTCAAGGCAGAGGCTGAATCAGCTGATGCTTTCTTGAGGTCCTTTCCAAGTTTGTGATTTTATGTAAATCAGAGCTGCAAGGAAATGCTGCAACGACCAAAAGATACAACTCCTTCTAAAGCTATCAGCCAGATGGTGGGACCGTGGAGCTACTTAGTTTGGAAGTCTTAACTCTAAGAATCCCAATGATACATTCAATTTCTTTGAATGTCATTTAACATGAGACACCACTTTCCTAACATATGTAAAATGTTACCTCAGCCTCTTCATGCCTCCTTGCCTGTCCCACAGTCAGAGGAGGAAGGGCAGATGCTTGGGGGGGAATATAGTAGAATTCCAAATTCAAAACTCAATATTTCCATTGTTTAATGCTGCTGGTCGTCCTCTTTCCCCAGATGCTGCCTCCTCCTCACAATATGGCAACCTGCATGTTCTCCTCCTAGATCTGTGCTTTTATCCGTAGAATAAAGACTAACCGTATAAATCGGCGAAAAGGTGAGGCCTGGAGATGCTGTATTTCACAGAAGGGGAACAGAACGAAAGGCAATCAGAAGGCGGTAACCTGCATACTTGCTGTAGGATCAAGGACAAGCTTGTTCCAATGTCAGGCACTTAACAAAAGTTTGATGAATAAAGGAAGAAATGTATTTTCTAGGTTCAAAAGCTAAATATGGCCATTTATCTTAAACTCCACAAACCCTGATCTGGGACATAATAGTTTGCAAAGTAAATACCCAAAGGACTCTGTGACTACTCAGAAACATGGCAGTTATCTGGTAGAGCAATTTTACGAAGCAAATTTGGAAAACTTTAACAACTGTCAACCTCTTAGTGTGATGTGTGATAGAAATTTGAAATGTATTATTAGTTCCAGACAATGTGCAAAAAGACTTTTTAATACTTATGCCGAATGCCATTTTTTTACCCCTCAATTCTACTACATTTTAGTCTGTGAATGGGTATAACCAGAGATGCACAATTTTAATCGACCACTACTAGGCTCACAAAAACGAAAAGATGTGTCATGAAAACTTATGGAAATACCTATCACTGGAACAGAGGTGTCTGGTCTACCCAAAAGAGAACACCAATAAACAAAACCAATGAGACCAGTTCATGCTCTACATGGATTCGTAGTGCATGGACCTACATAGTGCACGGACCTAAAAGAAACTAGGCTGGGCCAAAAAGAAACAAGAAATGAACCTTTAAAAGAGGAGAATAAAGGAAGGCTGTTCCTCCTTCCCACTCTGAGAAGGCGCATGAAGGAGAAGACCCTTCTCAGAGGCAATGTGGAAAAGCAAGAACCAAAAGACCAAAGTCCTTGGATTTATACACATTTTTTCTTCCTGAATAAAACACACACACACACACACACACACACACACACACACACACACTCCTACCCTTACACATAAAGTGAATATACTTAGAAATCAGGCTTACCTGCATTGAAATGAGAATGAAGTCAATCAGACTGCCAATTCCACAAAATCCTACGGTGCAAAACTTTAACAAACCTAAGAAAAAACAAAAACAAAAAAGAAAGAACAATAGACAGGCTCCTGAGTGCTCCACAAAGCCAACAGAACTTTTCGATTTTACAGGGAGCTTGGCAAGATATTCCACACTGGTCCTTTTATTTCAAGAATCTGAAACTGGCAGAAGAATCCATTTCTCTAACAAAAGTTCATGTGATCACACATGAAATATATTTAAAGAAAGAATAAAAAGTCCAGGGTTTCTTAACTGAATTAACAAACATCAGGAAATGAAGGAAAAATGAAATAAAGTTTGCAAAAGTTCTTCTGGGCTAGAAGTCTAAAGAAATAAATCTTTAAATCTCAGTGTCCTAGAGTTACAGACTACCTTTTAAAACTGAAAACATTTCTCTATGACATCTCTACCTGACTTAGAGTCAATATGATCTGTTCACCAGTTCTAATGTGCATAAACTCATCAGAAAGACTTCAAACAAAAAAGGCTGGAATGCCTATAACAAGGTAGCCAATTGGAGAACAAATCTGTCTATCATATTAAAATACCAAAACTACAATAGGGCAATCACAGAATCATGGCATACAGCTGCCAATTAATAAATGCTTATTGATTCAACTAATCAGTAAACCTTTTTTTTTCAGTGCATTCTTAGCCCATGCTGCTTTATTGCTAGAACCCAAAACAAACTGCAAGAGTTTTATACATAGTTGCAGAGTGTCCAACTTAGGTTTTTAAAAAGTTCCTCTTTATATCAACTATATATCAACAAAAGAATAAAAGCTCTCCTTCAAACCCCCAAATATCAGTAAACCATTCTTAAGCATCTACTGTGTCCCAGGCACTGCACTAAGTGCTGGTTAACTGACTGACTGATTGAAGGCGCTTAAGAATTCATCTGGTTCAACCTACGCCTGAATAAAAAAGAGTCTGAGAACATAAGCTCAAATCCTGCCTCTGTCATCTCATACTTACACGATCCTGGGCAAGTCACTTAAATACTCTGGGCCTCAGTTTCCTCCTCTGTAAAATGAAAGGATTGGACCTGACAGCCTCTCAGGTCCCTTCCAGCTCTCACTCCAGGATTCTCTGAAGGTTTCCAATGAGGGGGAAACCCCCGTTCCCCCCAACCTATTCCATTTTTATTTTTTAACAAACATTTGTTTGTTTTTCAATCAACAAAAACATGCCTTCTTCCTGCATGCCCTCACACCGAAATGAGAAAGGAAAACAAAGCCCATGTTATAAACATACAGACAAGCAAAAAAAAATAACATAACATAACAAGCAAAATAAAATACCAAAAAAGTCTCGATCTGTCCTCAGAACCCACGGCCTCTCTCTGGAGGCAGGCAGCAGGTCTCCTTATGAGTTGGTCTCTGCAAAGGTAAGAAGCCCTAAGTCTTTCCGAGCTATCTGTCTTTACAATGTGGCTGTCATTGTATCAACCTTTCTCAGGACTCAGCTCACCTCACTCTATGTAGTTCACAGAAATCTTTGTGGCTTTCCCATAACCATTTCTTATGGCACCATTGCGTTCCCTCACACTTCTCTACCATAACTTGACAGTCTTTCCCCCTTTAGTAGCCAACTTCCTTAGTTCCAAATTCTCTGCCGCTGATAAAAGAGCTGCTGTAAGTATCTTTGTAATCCTTAGTTGGAGCTCAGTTTGCCGAGGACTTATCCCTCCCTTAATCTGCCTTCCATCTTATTTTCTCTATTCCCTTCCATTTGCCTGTCATATGAAAAGGAGGTTGGATAACCAAATTGTCAGTGACGCTGTGGGGGTCACTGCTCAAGAATGGGTCAGCAGCCTCTCTGAGGTCCCGTCCAATAGTGAAATTCTATGACTAATTATTAGATTTTATTATTTCATCTCTGCTGCTGACAAAATTAGATTTGGATTTAGAAGGGGTTCTGGGGGTCACCTAATCTAGTCCCATCATTTTGGAGACCGAGGCCCAAGGTCAGACAAGTAACAAGTGTCAGAGCCAGGGCTTCTGAGTCCAATCCCAGCTTTCTTTCCAGGATGCCATGACACCTCCAAATTTACATCAAGCCAAAGGTTTGGGGCCAGAGAAGTCTAGCAGACAATAATGGGTCATTAGGATGCTGACTCTCCTCTGAAAATCTTTCCAAACACTAGATGAGCATGCACCGGGGATGGCCAAAGTGCAGATCTACCTTAAATTGGGAGCGATGGCCTGGAAAGCATCTCATTCTCTCTGGACCCAGAACCAAAGACTCCATCAAAGGCAGAAATAAAAGACAAAGGGGTAAGAAACCAAAAGAGGGAAACCACAGCTAAAGAACTGAAGAAAGAAAAGAACAGAAACAGTCTTGCTGTTATTATTCTTGATCATGGACACATATGGAAATGACTCATGGAAATAATCATTAGAAGACTAAAAAACCCAGAATGATGTGGTGCTTAAAAGTGTGCATTGTGCTTTCCTCAGAGCAACCCTATGAGAGAAGGGATGTAAACACTGTTCCCACTCTGCAGGTGAGGAAACTGAGGTTCCCAGAGAACAAGGCTGACTCGGGTTAATAAGAATGAGAACTCAGCCTTGATTCAAGCCTCCTGCATGGACCAAGGTTCTTTCCTTTACACGCGCTGCTTCTAAATGATGAGGTAATTCTGTACATAACACCTTTCAGGAAGGTAGAAATACTTTAAAATGTAATGAGATGAATGCAGCACCTGGGAATGCAAAGTCACTGTCCTAAGGACTGCAAAGACAGCTATTAATACCACTGGTCAAACTATGATAGAAGTGGCCCAATCTTTCTGGAAATCAATTTGGAATCATGGAGGAAAAAAATTAACTCAACTATTGGAACCCCTTGCCCTGGTGATCTCGCTCCTGGCATGCCTATCAATGAAGGAAGGGAAGTGTTACATTTAAAAAAGTATTCACAGCAGCACTTTTTTGTGATAACAAAGAACTGGAAGCAAAGTAGGTGCCCACAGTTAAACAACGTGTGGTAGGTGAATGGAGTGGTTCTGTGCAGTTAAGAAAGGATGAACGGAGAAATCCATCAGTAACAGGTGATGCAGAGGAGATACACGGGGCCCAAACAACAAAACAGAATGACCACTTGTTTCTCATCAAGGAGGCGAGGGGTGCCGGCAGTGACTCTCCTGTCAGTCACAGCCCTGGACATGGCTGCTTTTCTCTTCATAGCAAGGGAGGGCTTTACAGGAGAACAGGGAAGATCATATTGAAAATCAGTGATGTAAAAAGGGCATCAATAAAACTTTTTAAAAATGTACAGAAGCAGGAATAACAACTAGGAGCCCATTCTGATTATACACTGCTTGTTTCTATTTAAAGATAAATCTCAAAAGGCCTTCTAGGATACACAGAACCATCCCACATGTCGGGCTATTAAAATGAGAGGTCCCGTTGTTTCTAGAAAAGGCTCTCTGTGCAGCCTCCTGCCTCACTTCTGAGGGCATCTCAGAAGCCTCAGATGACACTGAGCTTAACAGATCCCCCTACTGCTGATCTAAAACGCTGATATGGAAGAACATATCCATGCTTGGAGCCTGGCAAATGTTAATGTCGATACACCTATAGAAGCTAGGGCATGCAGTCACGGTGCAGCCTGGACTAATGGTTAGAGCACTGGACTTGGCATCAAGAAGATGTGGGTTGGAATCCTGCCAGTGGCTCTCACTAGCACAAAACTCAGGGCAAGTCATTCCCCTAACCTGCTACCTGTCAAATGAAGGCTGCACTCAATGGCCTCAATGACCTCTTTCCACTCTAAATGGATGATCCTGTGAATCAGGAAGCCTAGGCTCCACTGCGAGTCGCCCAACATTCATCAGCCGTGTGACCCCTCTTGGGCAACTCTAAGACCCAGACAAGGTGAGGGTTGGTGTCTAATGAGTTCCCAGCTGGAAGTGGGAACTGGCCTTAACTTGTATTCAGACCTCAGGGGGCCAAGCCAACCAGCATGGTGCCTCTGACACTGGCAGCACCCACTCACAAGTCCCAGACTGGAGGCCTCCTCCACCCAAATCACATCCTCATGGATGGGGGGTACATCCAGGTGATACCTAGGCCATGGGAGTAAGAGGGAATGAGTGGCTGAAACAGTCCCTCATTTAACCCTACCTAGAACGCTGAGGTCGCCATGACCGATAGAAAAGAATCAAAGGAGGAAGGCGCCCAGATTAGGTGTGCCCTGCCTAGGTGCAGGATCCAGTGACCTGTCCTTTCAGAACTTCACATTCCAAAAGCGTCTGTCACTTGGGTTTTTACTTTCTGTTTTAAATTTTTTAGTGACACTGTCCCCAGTACACAGACCCGAATCAGAGAGGCCTTAGGGCAATCACTAACTGTAGGCTTGGGCCTCAGTTTCCCTTAAACAGGCATAATATCGATCAATCAACAAGCATTGATTAAATGCTTACTATGCACCAGGCACAGAGCTAACTGCTAATGATACAAAGAAAGGCAAAAACCCAGCCCTGGCCTCAGGAGCTGCCCAAGGGGGAGGCAGGTCAGTAATCAGGTAGAAGTAGACGGAGGAAAGTCCTCTCGGAAGGAAGACCTTGGGGGGGGCACTGAGATAAGGAGCAAAGCCACAGGACACACTTTGAGAACCTGAAAATGCTGCTACAGAAACTTCTGTTAAAATTGCTGTTGTACACGACTAACAAAGTAACATGTTTTGCATGATTGAACATGTATAACCTCTATGAAAATGCTTTACCGTCTCAGGGAGGAGGGAGGTGAAAGAAGGAAAGAGAAAATTTGGAACTCAAAATTCTTAAAAAATGAATGTTGAAAATTGTCTTTAGGGGGCAGCTAGGCGGCGCCATGAATACAGCACTGGCCCTGGAGAGACCTGAGTTCTAATACGGTCTCAAGACACCGGACACACTTACGTGTGACCTTGGGCAAGTCACTTAACTCCAACTGCCTTGCCTTCCCCCCTCCAAAAAAAACTGTCTTTACATATAACTGGGAGAAAAAAATAAAATACTATTTTAAAAAACGTTATGGTTCAGTTGTTTCAGTCAAGTCTGACTGTCTGGGGTTTTCTTGGCAGAGACACTGGAGCGGTTTGCCATTTCTTTCCCCAGCTCATTTTACAGTTGAGGAAACTGAGGCAAATAGGGTAAGTGCTTGAGGCTGGAGGCCCAGCGCTCTGCGCACTGGGGCTCCCCCTAACGGCCCCCTCAGCCTTGCGGGGCTTCCCCAAACAGCGCTGTGCTCAATGACTCAGCCCCTGGTTAGGCACCACTCACCAGGCAGCTCTGCCCATCACATGAACTGCCCCAGCTCAACGCTGACCTGCAGCACTGGACAGGAAGCTCGCTGGGAATTCTGATCCCAGAAAGACCTGCCACCCAGAGAGGGGGAGAGGACATCACATGCCAGGCCCCTACCCAGCCTCCTGCCTCCCCACTCTGACCTCCCAGAGTCCCCAGGCTTCCTTCAGGGAGGCCGCTGGGGACAGAGTGTTGGGCCTGGAGTCAGGAAGCCCTGAGTTCAAATCTAGCCTCATACAGCTGTGTGACTTTAGGCAAGGTGCTTAACCTGCCTGCCTCAGTTTCCTCAACGGCTGAATGAGGATAATAGCAGCACCCCCAGAGCTGAGGATGGACAGAGTCTGCGCAGGGCTTGGCCCAGCACAGGGGAAACACTCTACAAATGGGCCACTCCAGCTTCCTGCTCCCCTGGAGTGTGGAGGCCTTGCTTTGTCCTTGTACATAACCCAGGGGCACACCTGTGGGCCAGCCCTCTCTCCCACTGCCTGTGAGTTCCCAGAGGACAGAGACGTCTTGTGTCCTCCTCTGTGTCCTCAGCCTGGAAGGCAGCAAGTGACTGATAAAGGCTTGTTCACTGACTGGCTGTCTGACTGCAGATGCTGTGACCAAGCAACCCATTCTGTCATGGCAAACAACATGGCCATGAATTCACAATATATACCAAGTAAATACAAGCTATGTGCGGGGTTCAGGAGCTGGTGTTTAAATGGTCCTTTAAAGGACGGTGGAGTGAGGGTGCTCCAGGCACAAGGCACAGCCTGTGCAAAGGCACTGAGATGGGGAATGGACAACAGAGTGCTATCACTACCATGCTCATAACATGAATTTGTGTTTATACAAAATCTTCAGGGATGATTGTGCACCGAAATAAGGATAGAAACCCATCTGCAAAGCACTTTGCTACCAACAATCTGGTGTGTAATGCAAGTAACACCATCTCCCCACAGATGAGCAGACTGAGGCTTTTGGTGCCGAGCTGCCGTGCTAGGGAGTGTCTGAGGCAGAAGGTGGGCCCGGGCTTCCTGGCTCCAAGCTCAAGGCTCCGTCCACTATTTCCTGTCCTTTTTAATACTCGCTGCATGATTAAACATATTAATGATGGAATGGAAAGAGTGACAGCAGCCTTCAGGAGAGGAGTCAGGCACGAAAGAGCAGGCAAGCCTCTGGTTGTCTATACACACACACACACACACACACACACACACACACACACACTCAGAAGCTTCCATTAACCCCTGAGATCATTAAACAGAAATATTTTGGTTAACAGTAATCCATTCCTTGGGGGACGGTTCACAGACCGACCTCTCCTAACAGCGTCCCTCATTCTGCGAAGCCCGGTTCAGACAAGGGGACAACGTGCTGCTGACAAGGATGGCATCCAGGGGCTCACAGAGCACTTACTTCCCTTTCCAGTTCCAGGCTCGTGCAGCTGCAGCTGCACCAACTCACTGCTTCCATCTGCCTCTCCCTATCTCCCCGTGGAGCTGAAGATGGGTAAGGAGGCAGATGGCCCCGAACCCCTGATTCTAGGGTGGCAGAGGGATGGGCAGAGGAAAGGAGGGGAGGCAGGATCCATGGGGGTGAATACTCCCCAGGCTCCACACCAGCCAGTGGCAAACATCTGCCTGAGCCTACAATTATGTACAAGCAGGAGCTTGAGATCTGGGGCAATTCCTCCAGAACTGAAGAAAGATTTCTTTGGCCAAAGGACATCCTGGGGAGTTTTCACTGTACACACAAAACAACATGAAGAATCCTTTATTAATATAGCACTATGATTTTTCATCACATTCTTAAGCAGTGTGCTCATTCAGCTTAAATATCTGTTTTCACTTTTTGGGGGAAAAAAAGAAGTACAGGCCTCATCATACAAGACCCGCTATCTTATGACATTCGAGGCTTCTAAGTCTTAAAACAAAGTGTCACGGAAGCACTGAGAAGAGGTCTGGCCCCGGCTCTGTAAAGGTCCCATCGGAGAGCAGAGACATTTCAGCGATGCCCCACCACCAATGGGCTCCGGGGAGGCCGACAAGGAGGCCTCTGCTCCCTTCTGAGCCGCGACTCTGGCACACAGCGCCAGGCCAATCGGGAACGACGCTGCCATCTGACTAGTGACAAAGCAAACCCCCAACACCAGCTTTACCGACGGATTAGTTAAAGAATCAGACTTCACATCTTAAAAAGATGAATTCAATAACAGGATTTACTCAGCTGCAAAATAAGATGGTGAGCACAGATTAATTTTTCAAGTCCCCTGCTTTGTTACAGGTTAGTTCTTGCATCTATGCCCTCAGTCTAAAGAGTCTCTTTTAAGACTAGAGATCATTTCTGACTTACAGCAGCCTCCTTGCCAAAACCCCGGAGAGTTAGATGATAAATCTGGCCATTAGTCACCAAGATTTCTTTCGCTCCTACACCTACACAGAGCAGCTTTCAATCCCAGGAGAAGCTTAACTTGCAAATCTTTTTTATTTGGGTTTAAGAACTCTCCATTATATGCCGGTCCAGACGAGTAACTTCAAACCTACTTAATAATCATATTTTTGAACCATGAGAATACTATGGACGAACTTAAGATTTTAAACTCCAGGACTAAGGCTACAACACATTGTTATGCTCATAATAAGAAAATATTTACACTTGAAAACGAAGAGCATTAGGAAATGGGAGGATCTGCAGTCAGAGCCTCCAAAGGAGGCTTTCTCGTCAAGAGCCATAATCTCTTAATGCAACAGATGGGCAAAATAAAACGTGCTAGTTACAGCATATCCGAAAAAAATGTCACAGATGTTAACACAGAATTAAACATAAAGACAGAATATTATTAGAAGAACAAGACTTCATATTGAGTAGACAAATGAAAGGGTTCCAGATGAAGCAGCCTTGATGTATTCTGAAGGGGATGAGGGGAGGCCGAGAAAGGAAAAATTCCCTAAGACTGAGCAAAACAAATTTCCTAAATCTCTTCAAACTTTATTAGGAAAAAGGACCAACTTCCCTTGCTCTGTGCTGCTGGACAAGAGTCCAGCAAAGCCCCTAACACTGAAAGCATCTGCAGCACCCTGCCCTGGGTGGAAGGCTGGCTCGTCCTGGGCACAAGCACCCCAGGGCCACGGGGGAGCCAGTGACTCCAGGGGCTGTGCTAGCCCCCCCCCCCACTTTATTCACCTCCAAAAGTCAGCGGCTACAATGAGTCCGCATCACAGGTATCTGCTGCAATGGTGCACAAATGCAAAGGATGAGGGCTTCAGAGCATCTCTCCCGTGAATGCCCAAGGAAGGAATGCAGAGAGCAAAAGCACAAGTAAAGACACACACACACTCACACACAGACACACACCGTCGCACATGGCAGGGCCTGGCCAGCCACAATGCTCTCCTTTCCTTCTGGTAACCTCACACTCTTCCCCATCACGACTGCACAGCTGAACGAGGAGCCTGCCTTCTGCAGGCCATGAATCTTCTGTAACACACCGCTGCCAGCGGGAAAGAGAAGAGAGAGGCCATTCTCCTTCTCCTCACACGCTGGCCCACTCCTCCTTCCCCCTCACCAGCTACCAAAGGTGGCTGACACTCCCACCCTAGGCAGCATCTAGCCCCTTCTCTGCCCCAAGTCCACCAGCCTGGATCAGGACAAGTGAGAAAGCCTCCAGAGGGCTCTCTGTGTGGCTACCAAGGAGATCTTCCTCAAACACACACTGAGGCCCTGCCTAAGAATGTGCAGAAGCTTCCCAGAGAGCCAGGCCTAAAGTCGGGTGGATTAGACACTACCTCAGACACTACCCGGCTGGGTGGCTCACCTCCATCTGTCTCAGCTTCTTCATCTATGAGATGGGGATAATAAGGGCCTCTGTCTCCTAGGATGGTGGGCTCTGCCATCCCTTACAGTGCTGCAGAATGCTAACTACTGTTCTTCCTTTGGGATACCTATTCCTCTGGCCTTAAGTTCTGGCTCCAAGCTATCTTTCTGCAATGAGTCCACACAGCACATATGTAACCTCCCATATCAGAACACCCCTCCTTGGGGCCACCTGTAAAAGTCATTCTTGCCTTTCTAAGGGCAGGGGCTCTGTTGTCTTTTGAACATACATCCCGAGGACTTGACAGAGTCCCTCACACACAGTGAAGCCATAACCAATTCTATTTTCATCTATTCACTCACTGAAAAGTTACAAGACTGGTAGGTATATGACTTGTAGGTCTAGTAAGCCCAAATTTCAGCAAAACCTTTTACAAAACCTCTCAAAGAAGATAAAGAGGGATGGGCCAGATAACTACAGCTAGTTACAACAGTGATTAGAATGTTAGGCCTGGAGTTGGGAAGATCTAAGACACTTCCTAGCTATGTGACCCTGGGTAAGTCACTTCACCTTGTTTGCCACATATATAAAATGTTAGCATCTACCTTCCAAGGTGGTTGTTGATCAAAGCAGATAATGACTGGAAAGTGCTCTGCCCCGGGCCTGGCACACAATAAGTACTATATAATTGTTAGCTATTATTATTATTATTATTCAAAACCAACTGATAACTAGAACCAAAGAGCAGATATTAATGGTTCAATGTCAGTAGGGTAGGGGTAGGTTGCTAACATGCCCTTGTGCCATGTAACATTTTTATGGAAACTAGAAGAAAACCATAAAAGGAATGCTTTTCATGTTCACTTATGCAGCAAGACACTAAAACTGGAACAAGAGAGAGAAGATGAGCACAGACGTGCTAATACCTGTGCAAGGACACCGAGATTCATGCCTGTATTTCTCTATTACACTTCGGCAGAAGTGAAAAGGGCAAGGTAGCAATCAAGATCTCAGATAAGTCAAAAGCAACAACCGACCTAATTAAAAGAAAAAATCAGGGAAACTACATTGTGCTAAAAGTTACCAAAGACAATGGATTACTATCAGTACTAAACACATATCAACCAAAGGTACCTAAATTCTTAAAGAAAAAGTTAAATGAGTTCCAGGAAGAAATAAACAGTGATACTATAATAGTGGGGAAATTCAATTTACCTCTCTCAGACCTAGAGAAACTGAACAAAAAATAAACAAAAAAGAAGAACCCAAATGGAATTTCTGAAAAGTTAGATATGCTAAATAAAGTTCTGGAGAATACTGAATGGAAAGAGAAAGGAGTACACCTAATTCCCCACTATAGATGGTACAATTATAAAAACTGACCATATATACTAGAACATAAAAACCTCACAAACAAATGCAGAAAAGAAGAAATATAAAATGTCTTTTTATCAGCCATAATACAATAAAAATTACATTCAATAAAGGGCCTTTGAAGCACAGATTAAAAATTATTGGAAACTAAGTAACTTAATCCTAAAGAATGGGTGGGTCAAAGAACAAATTATAGAAACAATAAATAATTTCATTAAAGATAATGACAACAATGAGTCAACATACCACAGTTTGTGGGATGAAGCCAAAGCAGTAACTGGGGAAAAATCTATATCTCTAAAAGGAATGCTTCTCATATTTGCTGATGACTTAGCTAATCAGACTAAGTAACATGCTGAATGACAAGCTCTAAAAAGATCTTAAAAGTCAAGAATGGGTCAAATTTAGTAATATGAGATTTTAAAAATAAATCTAAAATTCTATATTTGGTTTCAAAAAAGAGACACTGTGATGCAATGTTTTGGAAAAGGGTATCATCATCTTCCACCTCTGTAAGGTGAGGGGTGTGCATAAGTCATTCAAAGCTATAATCTCAGAGATCATGCCAACTTCCCTCTCCCTCACCCAGCATGTCTAATCAGCTGTCAGATTCCATCCGTCCGCTCTCTCTGAACATCATCTCTTGCTTTCTTCACCTCCTCCTTTCACTTTAGGATCTTATCTCTTCTAATCTAGAGAATCAGAAAAATCACCTAACTGTTCTTCCTACCTCCAGCCCGACTGTCTCCAACCCATCCTTCAACTGATGTCCAAGTGATCCCTCCCTGCCAAAAACCTTTCAGTGGTTTCCTACTGCCTACAGAAAAATGTATAAAAGCCTAAGCCTTGAATTCAAAGATTTTCACAATCTGGCTCCAGTCTGTATTTCCACACTTATCTCATGTAGTCTAGGTTCCAGCCAAGTCAACTTATTTCATTTTTGCATAGTTTTCCATTAGAAAATTTTTCCATACCACAAATCTAAATCTGTAGCTTTACAAAATTCTCCATTCATAGATCTGCCCTCTGGGACCAAACAGGACAACACAACAGCTCTTCAGCTGTGTTTGTGGAATGAATGAACGAATGAAAGAAGATTTATTAAGCATTTGCTATGTTCAAAGCACTGTTCTAAGTGCTGTGGGGACAAAAAAGTCAGACTGTCCCTGCTCTCCAGGAGTTCACAGACATGGGGGAGAGAACAAAGATGGGGAGTTCTAACTATAAGTCAGATGGAAAAGTCCCACAGTCCTTAGGGTTCAACAGCAAAGCAGATGGTAATAAGGTCCCTTCTTTAGTGTCATTTCCACTGACAAAATCCTATCGGTTTCTGATGGTGAGTGATGTGACAGGGTCAAGCACTTGCTTCTCTGGTCTCCAGTAGCTGTGGCTGTAGCCCCTGCTTTGGGGTCAAGGATGGAGGGTACTGACCTGTCCGGTACAAGCCACCTCCTACCTTTCCCTTAGCGAGGCTGACCTGTCTGCCCTGTGGGTGGCAGCTTGTGAGGACAGCTGACCTCTTCTCCATAGGAGTTCTTTCCCTGGATAATGGCTGTGAGGGCTAGGCTAGAAGCAGGACCACTGGAATGGGGGGAACTGCCACACCCAGGACTCTCAGGATTTTCTATGCCTGCTGATGGAAGGAGGTCAGTAGTTGTTGCTGGTGGTCATGGAGAAAGGAGGCCCCCTTCTCCACAATGACTTTCCCCCTCAATGATGGCTACCAGGGATGGCTTGGTAGCTGGTCTGGGGGCACTGCTATTCCCAAGGCAGTGGGTTCAGTGTCCAGTCCTAGGCTGCCTCCATTGGTGGTCTAAGGGGAGGTGGTGGTAGTGGTGGTAGTCTGACTCAATTGGCTCATGGTCTTTCTCTCCCAGCTCCCTCCCAGCTCTTTGTTGTACTCACAGGATCAAAGACCCTAGAAGGATCTTAGGGTCCATCTGATCTTATGCCCTCCTTTTCTAGATGAGGAGACAGGACCAGAAAGGTGAGGTCTCTCATACTGTGGCAGAGCCCAGGTCTCAACCTCAGTTCCTGCAGCCTTTCCTCTGTAGCATAGTGCCTTTAGTGCCAAATTCATTGTTCTCTTATTTTAAGATAGGTATCAGCCATGACCTTGGTCCAGGCTTTCGTTGTCTCCAACCTGAATTAATGCAATGGCTTACATCAAGTCTCTCCCCGCTTCAGTGCAGCCCCCACAGGGATTCTAAGTCTGACCACATCATGCTCTTCCTCCAGAAACTGCAGTGGCTTCCTGCTGGCCCCAAGATAACCTGTCAACTCCGTGGCTCGGTTTTAGAAGCCTGCCACAAGCCCTGAGCGGCCATTCTGTGTTACTCCCCTTTCAGCACTCGACAATCTGTCCTTTCTGTCTATTCAGCATTCTGTTTTCTGTCTCCTTACCTCCATGCCCAGAATGCCCTCACCTTTGCCTCACAGAATCCTGCACTGCTTTCAAGACACAGCTTGTGCACCTTCCCTATGAAATCCTTCCCAATCCCCCTATCTTGTGCTTATGCCCTCCCCCCATCTACCTCACTCTGAATGTCCTGTACTTCATTCATGTTTATTCTGTGTAGACTGACCCTTTAGGAGGTGACAAGAGGCAGCATGGCTTAGTGGTCAGGAAGGCGGCCTCAGAGCCAGCAAGACCCAGGCTGAAGTTACACCTCTGACCCAGAATGGCTGTGTGACCCCAGCAAAGTCACAGCCTCTCAGTGCTTTAGGCAAATCATCAAACTCCAGCTTGCATAGAAGGTGGCACCCGGATGGAAAGAATTTCCTCCCTCAAGAATCATCAGGATAGGGCTGGTTAGGTGGTACAGTGAATAGAGCAACGGCCCTGGAGTCAGGAGGTCCTGAGTTCAAATCCAGCCTCAGACACTTAACACACACACACAAAAATGAGCCATGTGACCTTGGGCAAGTCACTTAACCCCAACTGCCTTCCAAAAAGCAAAAAAAAAAAAAATACAAAAGAATCATCAGGGTAGAGATGAAAAGTGAACCCATGGAAGCTGATGAAATCACCAAGGAAAAGAGGACAGAGTCTGGGGGACCCCAGCGTCAGTGAGCACAGCATAGTGAAGACCCAGCAAAGGAGGCTGAGAAAGAGCAGTCAGACAGGTAAGAGGAGAACCACGTGACACGGAATTCTGGGGAGAAGAGAATCTCAAGGAAAAGAGAAGGATCCTCAGGGTCAAAGACTACACAGAGGTTGAGAGAATAAACACCAAGCAAAGGCCCGCAAGGCAGGCCACCAAGAGCTCAAGGGTAACGGTGGAGAGCATGGCCCCATGGAAGAACGAGGTCATGAACCAGAGTGCCAGGGGAGAAGAGCCTGCCTCCTCCTGCTCCAGTCATTCCCCTGAAACCAGCCTGGCTCACAGGGTCATAAATCCCAAGATTCCAGGAGCCAGAGCTGGGGACTCCAAAAGGGCCAAAGGGCAGTGGTCCCTCGAGCTCCACAGCCCGCAGCAGATGGAGGAAAGGGAGGGGACAGTGGCCATCTGGAGCGAGGGCTGTCTCTAAGTCAGCATTTCTAAGCAGAGAACTTCCTGCGTTCCATCTATCCCTAAAAGCATTCCACGAAAGTGAAAACCCAGCTCTGCGAGGAAACAGACGCGCTCTGCAGACGCGGGATGGCCAAGGAATGCGGGCTCTGTTCTTCCTACAGATGTCTCGCCACTAGATCCAAAGCAGCATATGGAACACTGAACATTTAGAAGAATCGAGAGATCATCTAAAAGAAAAGATCTACATACACAGAGAACTGTCATGTTTCCCGAGGGGGCGTACTCACCTAAAGCAGGGTATCCCAGGTAAAACCTGTCTGCTCCTAACCAGCCAAGGAACAGCGAGAGAGCAACTGCTACCCGGTACGAATAGCCATTTCTGAAGGAAAATGAAAACCAAGATTCAAAGACTAATACTTCCAAGAAGTAAATGGCATTTTAAAATCATATTGTTAAATACTATAATTAAAATGGTCTGTGAGTCAAAATAAACTGGGTTTTAGTTAAATAAAAGTATTTTAACTACTTGACCCATTTCTAAAAGCAGATTCTTATTTGTAAGCTGGAAATGCATGCTTTTAAATGTGACTCAACCAAAATAGAACATAGCACACCATGCACACAGTAGGTCATTAATAAAAAAAATTCTGGTGAAATTGAGTGACAGTTATCATTTAGTTATACATACGGTTATAATTTAATAGTAATTAACAATGGCAGGTAAAGATAAAATCCCAATACAACATCTGGCTTTGGCATAGCAAAGGTCTCCTTTTGTTCACAGAACGAGCCTGTGCCAATCACTGGATTCCCTCCTCTCACTCCCAATCCCCCCCATATTCTCTCTCCCCATATAACAGCCAATTACTGACTCAGGTCTCCTTCTGCCCTTCTCCAGAGCTGCCTGTATCACCTCCTTTTGCCCTCTGGTCTCTCCACCAACGTCCCATATCCAGGCCTTTCCTACTCTCCCAGGGCCTTGCTCCAGCAGCTGGCCTCCTTTCCCTTCATCTTCAATCTCTCCCTCTTAATGGTGCCTTTCCATTACCCTACAACTATGCTCAGAGCATCTCAAAGCTTAAAAAAAAAATGACTCTTTCCTTGATCTTTCTATTCCATCTGACTTCTCCCTCCTCTGTCTCTTCCCTTCTTCTGATAAACTTGAAAATCTAAACTATATCCAATGTTGCCAATGTCCTCAACCCCTTACAATAAAGCTCTGACATTCTGTCTACACCATGAAACTGTACTCTCCAATAACATCAAGAAATCCAATGGCCTTTTCTCAGCATCCACCTTCCTTGATCTTCCCCCAGTATTTGACACTCAGCTGACAGTGTCCCATCTATCTGTATTCATCCCAAGGCTTCTGTCATTTCTGGGATTAGCTATCCTTCCTACCCCTGGGACTGCTAAAAACAGGATGAGGAGGCCTTGTGGTCCAGTAAGAAAGGGTGTGTGATGACACAGGACATTTGAAAGCTCTGTAAGTTCCAAAGCATTTTCCTCATAACAACCACAGCACAGAAGGAGGGTCAGAAGCTGGGACCACCTAGTCCAGCCTATAAGTGTTTGAGAATCACACAACACAGCCAAAGACCACCTCCAGTGACTACACTACACCACATTCAGAGGAAGCTTATTCCACTTTTTACAGCAACACATGCTGCCATTTAGGCAACACAAGGGTAGCCTCACCTCTGCACAGGAAGAAACAGAGGCACAGAGACATCACATGACAACAAAGGAGAGGATTCAGGACTTGGAGCCCGAGCACTTGGGCTCACCTGCCAGATTGGCTGCTCCCTGCTGCCTACATGGTCTGGAAGGAGCCCCGTCACTTCCTGGGCCTCTTCTCCCATCTGTGTCAAAGGAGGGAGACAACTCCAGAGGTCCCCTGATGACCCTAGGACCTTACCCAAGAAGATGCAGCTAAAAAGTGAATCCAAAGTGGATGAGGAAACCTCAAAAGCCAGGTGAGTCCTCAGTGGAGGTCCTCCATGTGACAGAATGCCCATGTGACAGAATGCCCATTCACTGGGATGGGTGGTAGAGAGGACTTTTCTGAGGGTATGGCTGGCTCCAAAAGTTCTTCCAGTGCATGCCATATACAGAACAAAAGTTCATGTTTCCTGATGGGCCAATACTCTTCTTGTTATGTCATATTAGACATTTTCTCATGATACCTTGGATCTGATTGTCAGGACAGCTGTTTAATTAAAGTCAACCAGAAAATAAGAGAAAGACCTTGCTTTTTGCAGAGGGGGGAAGGGGAGGATTCTGCAGGTGTGCTAAAGAGCTGACTTCAGCTTCTAAGTAGTGGAGGTAGGAAGGCGCCAAGTGAAAGTATCTATGATCTAGTACCCGCTACTAACAAGAGAAAAGCCAAGCAGAATCCAAATAAAACGTCATTAACATGCTTTTGCCCCGAGGAACACAGTGCCAGGTCCCTGAACCAGAGCCTTCTGAGGCAGCCATCCTGGACATGGGGCTGGACTCATATTTTCCATCACGGACACTTACTTTAAGAAATTTTTTTCATGAAAAACTGTCCAAAGTGCCCATCAATTGGGGAACGGCTGAACAAGCTGGGGTACATGAATGTAATGGAACACCGCTATTCCAGAAGAAACGATGAGCAGGTGGACTTCAGAAAAGTCTGGAAAGATTCATATGAACTGATGCTGAGTGAAATGAACAGAACCAGATCATCGTACACGACAACAGCCACAATGTTCGATGACTGGCTTTGATAGACTTGGCTCTTCTCAGCAATGCAAGGATCTAAGAAACTCCAAAAGTCACATGATGGAAAATGCCATCCCCATACAGAGAAATAACTAGGGAGTCTGAATGCAGATCAGAGCAGACTATCTGCTCTCTCTCTTTTTTTGTTTGGTCTTTTCCTCCTCGGGGTTTCTCCCTTTCATTCTAATTCTTCTTTACAACATGACAATTATGAAAATAAGTTTAATAAGAATATATATGTAGAGCCTTTCTTTATCAGATTGCATGCTGTCTTAGGGAGGGGTGGGGAGGAGAGTGGCGGAGAAAATCTATAACTCAAAAGCTTATGGAAGTGAATGTTGAAAAATTAAATGTAATTAATTAATTTTAAAAAAAGAAAAGCATCCAAAGGCACTAAACATTCAGCAGAACTCGAGCAAAACTTCACTAAACTGACCATTTTCACTTTTAAACTGGATTCTCTCTTTGGTTCATTCATACAATTCATAAAAGGACAATTTGCATTTCAATCACTGAAGTTATTTTGCACAAAGGAGTCTGGAAAAGTCCCTCAGTGCAATGTGAAGAGTAGGCATTAGAAGTTGACTCTGTAGAAATGAGTTCAAATCCTAGCTCTACCCCTGTGACTATGGCCAGGCCCCTTACCCCACTGGGCCTCATGTCTCTCATCTGTAAAATGAGAGGGTCCATTCCAGCTCCCCAGCCAGGATTCCATGACCTTCAGTCACCTTGCCTCCTTGTCCCTTGGATTTCCCCTGCGAGAATGAGGAGTTTAGACCAAATTACTTTTGGGGGAGCTTTGAGTGCTAAATGTATGATCCTAAGTCCCATTAGTTCTACGTTTCTCCCCTAAGTTAATTCATCTTCTCTATGCAATCAAGATGTAATTATTAATCAATTAATTTTGAAATGAAAACTCAGGCAAACGTTTTACTTACACATTACGGCAAGGTATGGTCTTGAAAAAACCAACTTCATTTCCAGTAAAATGGGTTTCATTGCCGCTAAAATCCTTACAAGTTATGTTGGGTGCTGGGTAACATGATGCTAAAGGAAGAAAAAGTCAAGAAACAATTATCTTTCCTACAAGCAAACGGGCTTTGTAATGACACAACAATCTTACTCAAAAGTCTACAGAAGGGCAAATATGTCCCCAAACAAGTGAAGAGGTTCTTCCTGAAGACCACCGGGCGGTTGGTCATATGGTGATGGTTTAGTTATGAAATGAACACTCTAAGATATTCAAATTGGCCAAAATTTATCTAGTACCTACTGTGTACAAGCCACTATGCTACCAAAGTGAGGATAAGGAGTTCCCTAAAGAGGTCCCAGACACTTAGATTCACACTACTTGGAATTATGATTATGTAAAATATGGTCACTGGTTCCAGCCCAGTGGAAATATGCAGTGTAGCCAATCATGGCATTCGTTATTCCAACTAATCTGAACCTTGGACCTCGTTGTACCCCTTCCTTTAAGGAGTTTACATTCTACAAGGACAGAGGTTCTTAACCTGGGGTCTGTGAACTTGGCAGGGAAAAAAGTGACATCTTCATTTCACTCTAACTGGATTCCTTTGTCATCCTCCATATTTTATCTAATGCATTTAAAAATAGGATTCTGATGGACTTCATAATAATCTGGAGAGACTTATATAAACTGATGTTAAGTGAGGAGAACAGAACCAGGAGAACTTTGCACACAATTACAGACACAACATATGTGTGACGACCAACTTTGATTGAATGGGCTCCTCTCAGCAATGCAAGGTTATAAGACAACTCCAAAAGACTCATGATGGAGAGAGAGAGCCACATCCAGAGAAAGAACTACAGAGTTTGAATGCAGATTGAAGCAAACTACCGGCTCTCTTTCATTTTTTTGTTTTGTTTTGTTTCCTCTTTCCCACTGTTCATTCCATCGGTCATAATCCTTCTTTACAATCTGACTAATGTTCAATATGAAGGTATCTGTAGATCCTGTATTTGACTGCATGCTGCCATTTGGGGGGGGGGGGCAGTAGAGAAAATTTGAAACTCAAGGCATTGTGGAACTGAATGTTGTAAATTAAAAGAAAATTAATTAATTTTTTTAAAAAGATTAAAAAGATGGATCAGAAGCTTAAAGTAAAAAGAAAAGGATTCTGACAAGAGGGCCATCAGGTCCACGTGCCCCAAAGAAGGCTAAGAATCCCTGTATTAGGAGGACATGACATGAACACAAATAAGTAAATATGTGGCCATTTGAGGTGGAAGGAGGCATTACCAAATGGAAGGACTTAAACATATCTTGTGTTAATCTGACACACTGCTAGAATGAGATCTTTTTGAAAGCACAAGAATATATACAAGCCCATTTATTAAGATCCTATTTCCCATATATTAGGTCTACACTGAATTGTAACATTAATTATAAACCAGCCTTCAACAAGTCACAGGGGGAGGGGCAGAATAGGGGTCCATAGTGATGCCAACATGTCACAGGAAGTCACATCTGGGGCTGGGCACAGTGACATCCAAGCCTATGTAAGTTTAGTCATTAACACAACTCTTTGTCCCCTTTCCTATGACTCTGCTACTGTCACTGTAAGAACAGATGGAAGTCACACAGGACTGTGGCATGTTCTGTCTCTTTCTTTTGTCAGCTCACTAGAAATAAGCCTCTCCCTGCTCAAAGGCTGATCTTAGAAAGCAAACAGCCAGGGAGGCTAGGTGGCGCAGTGAATAGAGCACCGGCCTCGGAGTCAGGAGGACCTGAGTTCAAATCCAGCCTCAGACATTTAACACAAAAAAACTAGCTGTGACCTTGGGCAAGTCACTTAACCCCAATTGCCTATCTTCCCCCTCCAAAAAAAAAACAAACCAAGAAAGCAAACAGCCTACTAGGATCACGGAATCATAGAACAGACCTCAGAGGCCAACAAGTCCGATGCTATTTTATGGATGAACGGACTTGCTGAAGGACTCAGAACCACAGACCTAGAGCTGGAAGAACCTTGGAGGTCATTTAATCCAATCCCCTCATTTTAGAGAAGGAAACTAAGGCTCTCTGAGATTAAAGTCAAAGAAACAGAAAGAGTGCTGGGATCCTTGCTGACTCCAGGCCGCACCACACTGTCCCTGCACTGTTGGGATCACATCCAAAACCCTGACAACGAGACGAGCCTGGTGGGCCACTTTCATGCTCTGACACCATTTATTAAGCACCTACTATGTGCCAGGCACTGGAGATATGAAGACAAAGACAAAACAGCCCAGTTCCCCAGGCACTTAATTCTGCGCCATGAAGAGGCATCTGAGGAGGATGTTAGGCTTTTACCCAAATATTTTCAGCCCCTAGGACCTCTTTACATAAAGAGGCTTTTGAGGGAAAATGATTCGCACCTACATGAAATACTTTCTATATGTTCTCAATTTCCCTACTTCACCACTTCAGTATTCAGGAATCAATAAACAAACCTGGGTTTTCTCCTTAATCACACGCTTCCTGATATCCCAGACTGGTGACTACCCTTCATCATTCCAGTGATTTTCTGTTGTCCTACCACAACGCCCCCCGCACCTTTTCCCCAACCCCTCTGATCATCTCATTCGGGCTATCTGCTCTCACATTGTGTAACAGCAAAGGAGAAGAAGGAAAGCCCCCAACACACAACAGGCCTCTCCCGTGAGACTGACTGACAGGAGACGAATGACTGACAGGAGCAGCCATTTGAGGCTTGCTGTTAAAGAGAGTAAGATCACAGACCCAGCAGACTAGCAAAATCTCTAGGTCTATTACACCATTGTCAGGGTAGAGCAATCTGAACTGTACTCTCCTCTACTAAGAAAGAAGACATAAGCAAGCGTACCCCGCTCCCTTCTTGGCAGAGGTGGAAGACCACAGATGGGGAATATGACCTGTACTGTCACAAGGTATTGATAGGATTCCCTGAACTGCTTCTTTCCTCTTTCTTTGAATGGCTTACAGGGTAGGAGAGCAGAACTAGATTAACAAATAAAGTGATAGAAAAAAAAACATACAGTAACAACATTCTTTCAGTGTAGTACTTGTACAGAATGTAGGGGGGAAGCCTCGGTTGTGCCTTCTCTCCCGAGGGATTCCTGATAGCTACTGTAGCTGCACCCTAAGAGGACATGGCAACACAGTCTCAAGAAAGCTTGTCTGTGACAAGCTCAAGTCCCTTTTCTGGGTCATAACTGAGAGCTCGGAGTCCTTTGGCCAGAATACCTACTATGTGCCAGGCACGATGCTAAGCACTGGGGACACAAAGGTAAAGGACGGTGCTTGTTCTAAAGGAGCTCCCCACCTAAAGGGAAAGGCAACACACAAGTAACTACGTACAGGTACATGTCACATGCAGGATAAATCGGAAATAATCAGCTTACAGCCCACCAGCCTAAAAAACGCAACTGCTTTTCTCCAAAAGTAGCCACACAAAGCCACCGCCACGTATCTGTGGTCTCTTCCTGGAGTCTACAAGCCAGTGACAAGAAGGCAGCACCTGCTGCACAAACACTGAGATGATTTGCTCCACTAGGGGTTAGGACCCGGTCGATCCTAAAGAACAGAAATTCATTCTGTTTCCAAAAGAGAAAAGCCCACCCTGTTTCTGAGCTGGGAGGAGGGTGGCTCTGCTCTCTCTCCCCCTGCAGAGTTCGCTGTTTTGTGGTTCTTGGTCTCAACGAGCTGGGGGCAGGAGGACTCAGAGGGAAGAACTAATGGTCACAATGGGTGAGGCCGGGTCTCCATCTACCACCGAGCTGCCTGTACTTTCCAAGATCCAGCCTCTAGCAGAAGAGCCCACAGCCTGATAACTGTAGATCTTATTTACATCACTATTTTTCAAGTTCCTGCTTTCTGCTCTGTGTGCTTTTACTAATCAGAAAGTAGGTGACAAACCCCTGTACTCTAGGAAGTTGGGAGCTCTGGAAAGCAAGACAAATAGGGCACGTGAGATGCTAGACTGGCTGATGATACAAGGCCACAACAGGTACCCAGAAGAGTTCTGACTCTGGGTGTGCCAAGGGAAGAGGCAATGGTCAGTTGCTAGCAGTGCCATTGCAGGGAACACCCAGATCCATAAGAACACTGATCCATTTAACTACTGACTGAACTGTCAAGTCCCATTTCGAGGATTTCACCCAAATCAATCCAACAAGCATTTACATTCCTGGGGACACAGAAATGGACCAAAACAGACCCTGTCTTCAAGGAATTCAGATTGCACTGGGGCAGAAGGTGGGAAGGAGACACCACACACTTCAATACAGAAACTATACAAAGTAACATCCGAGCTCTCAGTTATGACCCAGAAAAGGGACTTGAGCTTGTCACAGACTATATTCTTGAGACTGCTGCCATGTCCTGCTAGGGTAGCGCTACAGTGGCTATCAGGAATCCCTCAGGAGAGAAATGGAAACACAACAGAGAAGTTCCCTTCCTTAAGGTCAGGCAGCATTTCATCTGGTGGGAATTAGAAACAAACTGGAATGGCCCCAAGATGTCAGATAACCCTCAGGATGAGCTCGATTCAGACTCAGCCTGATCTCAATCAGTAACGAGGCAAAGGCTGCACTCTACAAGCCCCTATGCAAATGCAAGGAAGGCCTGGTTTACATTTAGGATTTTTTTGTTGTGTTTTGTTTCTTCAACATCTACATTTTCTAATGAAAACAAAAACTGGAGACATATCAAGTTCCAGAAGCTGCCCCTAGTTTTTAAAATATCCCCTCTACTAAAGGTTGCTTCTCCACCTGTAAGACAAGAAGAGTGGACGAGATTGTCTTAGGGCCCCTGCCAGCTCTGAAATTCTATGGTTCTACGACTTCCCCACAGAGGAAAGCGGGGCCTAGAAGCCGGGTCCTAGCAGGCCTCAAGAGAAGCCAAAGGGCTTTGGGGGGCAGACTCAGGAGTACAATCAAGTTTTACTTTTAGGCCCAGGAGTACCTTGGAGGCAGACCCATTCCTAGATCATCAGTGTTGAGCATTTCCTCCCCAGAAATGGCAACTGCAACACATCAGGGTTTGATCTGTTTGCTGATTATCTAGACTGAAAAGTGTTCATGATGCAAATTAAGCTAACCATGTGTGTGCAGAATGGCGGGGTATGCCTGAGCTCAGCAGGAGGGCAGGAGGAGGCTGCAGGGATGAGCCTGGTGGCAGTGATGACCAGCTCACAGTGGTAACAATGTCTGGCATCTCTCTGGTACTCTCAGGTCTACTTTCCGCCCTCTCTCTTTTGGGCAAATACCCTTGTGTAGGTCTGAACACAAACCACAGGCCCTCTCCCCATCACCTCAGCCATTAAGTGCCTGGTACAGACTGTCACTGAGGCTTACAGCTTCATTCCTACAATTCTCAACTGGCTCTTTCCTGACAGATCTAGAGAGCCATGTACACAGTGCTGGGGGATAGGAGGGAGAGAGGAAGGGGGCAGAGACTTGAGAGTCCACCAACAGATCCTTTGTATGCTGCGCAGCAGAGCTCTATCAACCAGAACTTCCAAAACAGACATATCTAGCTTTCAAATTCAAAGGATAGTAATGAAGATGACAGTGTGAGAAGATCTGGAAGAAGAATATCAAAGACAGTGAATATCTTTATTTGAACTGAAAGAAATCAAGGAAAACACTCACAGTAAATTTCTTATAACAACAAAAATTTAATAACAAACAATAACTACTCTTTTCAACGTATGCCTTCATAGGATTTTCATTTGAAAGAGATCTCATTTTGGGGGCTGAGTCTATATTCATCTGGACTATTAGTTCCTCCAGTGTGGGGCCTAGGTATACTCTCGATCACTTCACAGAGTGCTAAGAACACAACAGTAATTTAAGAGATACTTGCAAAATAAATGGATCTGAGAGCGATCAAAAAATCCACATTCATTTATTAAGCACCTACGGGGTATGCTCTGATAATAGCAGTAACTAGCACAGGTACTGAAGACACAAATACAAAGTATACAACTACAGAACATATCTACATTATGAGTGATGCCAGTTGCTTCTAACTTCACCATTTTTTATTAGATTTTGCAATATTTCCCTACCCAAAAAGCCCATGATTTTAAAATTGCTTTTTCTCCTTGGATCCTTGGGAGCCAGTCTAGTTTGAAACAAAGTTGAAAGTTAACTCTGGTCAAAATCTGCTGCAAAATAATTCTCAACTGCTTCCTACACAACTTCTGGCAGTTGGGGGTGCAGGCTCTCGTGCTGCCTGGGAGCGGCTCTTACCTCCTTCACTGAGGATTCATCTCAGGCAATCTCTGACCAGCAAACACAACCATTCCCCAAGTGGAAAAACCCACTTCTTTTCTTACAGAGCCTCTCTTTACAACACAGATTGGTAAACCCTCTCCTCCGGGAATATTTTCCTGATTAGCCCTAAAAGCATTTCCTGATTATCTGCATGTCTTCAGTCAAGTATTAATTGTTCTTGAAAAGATTACCCACAGTGCTCAATTTGTAGGCAGAGCCCATACACCTGCTTCAGCTCCTATCAAGCTCATCACGAGCACCAGTTCAGTGTTGGGCCTACAAGGCTGAACTCAGAGTCCGGGTGCTCAGGCTGGAATCCCTGCACTTCCTGGCCTTCCACAGCCCCTCCAGCCCTTCTGGCTGCAGATGCTCCTCCCTCACTCAGCAGAATTCCATCACTTGCTCCAGCCAGCAAGGCTTAATGTTCAGTGTCCTTGGGGACCTGATGGTTTCACTGGCCTAAGGCACAACAAGGAAGGACACTATCACCATCAACCCCACAGCTGGCAGTGCAGGAGGATCTGAATCCATAGCCTCACAAAGCGAGAGCTAGAAGGGGCTTTGGCAGCTGCCTCCACCCAGGAATGCCAGCACTTTACAGAAGAGGAGACTGGCCCATACAGGCAAAGTCAATCAGTCTGTCAGTTAACATTTATTACTGGCCTCTGATATGTCAGGGACCATGCTAACCTGGAGACTCAAGAAAAGGTAGAAGGGGCTGGGATTCGAACCTGGGCCCTCTGACTCCAAACAAGACACACTCAGGATAATAGAGGGGATGGGTGTATGGATGTGGATGTGTGTGAAAGCAACAGTCCCAAGTAGATCCCTGCTTTCAACCCCAATGCTCTCCTCCTCAGGACACAAATGGAGAAATACCAGTCTAGACAGAGTCTACATGCCAGAGGACCCCAAGAAATGGCAAGAGGCGGATGCCCAGTAAATACATGGACAGAGCAGGGAGGACCAGAAAGGGAGCAGCTACTTAACAGAGGAGACGAGCAGTCAATAGGACAGCCAAGAATGACTCAAGAATGGAGTTTCCCAGGGTTGGGCAGACTCTCTTCATTGGCCAGGTGTGAAAGGCCCAGATAACCTGGCTCCTGCACTTCCCAGTCTCCGTCACAGACAAATGGGACCTACCTCTTCCCAGACTTCAATATGCCGTCTCCAGCCTCCATGCCTTTGGGAAGGCTGTTCTCCAGACCTGCCATACACTCCCTCTCCCTGTTCAACATCTTCCTTCTGGGCTCAGCTCAAGAGCCAACCCTCCCTCCCCCTTTTAGGTTGTCCCTCACCCCCAACTGAAAGAATTCTCCCACCCACACACCTTTGTTTACAGCGCACTCTGGCCACTTCCTCTGCCTCAATCATGCTCTAAGCTGAATTTTATTTGGTCCCATAAGCTCTGCAGGGCAAGGCTGTGTGCCACACTTCAGCTCTATTTCCCCATCAGCCACTGCAATTCTTTTCAAGTAGCAGAAATTCTTTTCTTCTTTTCAAGTAACAGAAACAATATATGGAATCTAATCAAATTTATGGAAACAGGGGCCATAATTGCACTGGATTAAGCAGGCCTATATGGGTTATGCCCACACTTGGAGGCCAGACCAATCAGAACCCAGATGCCCTTGAGGATTAATGCCCATGGGGGCAGCAACACCACTGGAGGGGAACACTGGAGAAAATACATGACTACCATGTAGGTAAATTGGAGCATGCTCAATGTTTCTTTGATTAATAAATAATTTTCAGGGTTCTTTCATATGGCCAGCTCCCACAGGGCACAGAAAACAAGACTCACTTTCCACATATTTTCAGTCATCTTGCAATGTACCTGCAGTTATTTCTGTTTCTGTAGTAGAACATCACTCATTCAGACTCCTCCCCCCTCCCCCCACCCTATCCTCTTTACCAAATTGAGAATATATTCAAACTCAGGTCTTTCTGTCTCCAAGCCCAGCACTCTACTGACTTCAGCACCTAGCTGCCTGTTAAATTTAAGACTTTCAAAGGCAAACCACAAATTCTGCAAGCAACCAGGAGAAAGACCTTTAAATAAAAAGAAAATGAAATGAAAGTACCATGGCTATTCTACACCTACCAGAAACTGGAAAGGAATGGAGTCATGTTCCAAAGAACAAAGGAGTTCCAGATTCAAACCAAGGTGACAGACACACCCTGCAAACTTGAATGTGAACATCAATGAAAGAAGATCAACATTCAGTAAAAGAGAAGCAGCTGAAGCCTTCTAACCCACCCCCCAAGTACAAGAAACAAAAATGAAGACTTTTACAAACATCGCAGCCAAAAGGAACAGAACAGCAACCAAAGAGAGCATGAGGAAAGGGACTACCCCATGAAGAAAGGGGGAAACTAGACTAGCGTGGCAAAGCCACAACTGATTTCTTTCTAAAAGCACTAACAGAGAAGGTGAACAGAGTTTAAAGGATAGAACTAAAGGTGGAGAAGAGACCTACAACACCACAGACTAACCCTCCTAATACCCAAGAGTTTTCTGTTTAGTTTTGTTTTAGTTTTTTGTGTTTGGGAGACAAAACTATTGAATAAGAGAGCATTAAAAGGGGAGAGCGGAGGAAGATAAATGGGAATGTGTGACTGCATCTGGATCAAGTCAATGGTAAATACTGATAGAAAACTAACTCCAGTAACAGCTCAGGAAAAAGAGGGCCTACAGGAGAATGGATGAGGTGGAGGTGAAGGGGGAAGGGATGGAGGTTAAAATGGGGGGGGGGGGGGAATCTCAATTCAGTGTTGGAAAGGGATCCCGATGAAGGACATCCCTGTAGGGTAGAAAGATGTTCTGGGATAAGAAATGGAAACCTTACAATGGGTTTAATTTATAGGGATTTGGTGCTCAAAGACCACTCTTTGAAGAGGTGTGATGCCTCAGTAGACAGCATCCTTCCTCAAAAGAAACAAAAATAAGAGGGGATGGGAGGCAGAGATTCAGAAAGATTTCATGGCAAATGGGCAAAGAAAATACCATGAGGGCAGGGTACAGTGATTCACAACACAGATACACAGGAAATATCTGCCAGGAGGCAATATTCTATTCTCTCTATCTCCCATAGCAACTGATACTTCTAAGAGCCAGGCACAAAGAAAGGGGAGAGGGAACAAGATAACAAATATAAAAATACTTTGTAACAACAAAGTATCTTTTGAGAAGAGGTAACAAAGTATTTGAGAAGCTTTAATTCCAAGAGGCACAGAGACTAAAGAGAAAATAAATACAAGAAGTCTGAATCACAGAAAAAAAGTCTAGAATAGAAAGGGAAGAGAACAAGGGAAGTCTTCTTAGAAAAAAAAGGAGTTGAAGGGGCCAACACGAGGATTAGATTAAACTGAGATGATGGAAAAGCAAGAGAATTGGGTAACCAGGTAAGAGAAAATGCTTCATTGGAAATAAGGGAATCTGGATTCAAGTCCATGCTCTGCTGCTCCACACAACCAACCTGACAAAGGAAAAGTCCCTCCTGCAGGTCTGTTTGTTCAACAGTAAAATGAGGGCTGAGGTGGCTCCTTTGAGCCTAAATACCATCTCCTCCAGGAAGCCTTTCCTGATGCCCTCAGGCAGATAGGAGCTTTCCTTCCTCAGATCCTGCACTGACCTGGCCCTCCCAAGCCTGTAGTACATCCCACATAGTCTTAGCTGTCATTCTATCAGGTTTTAAATTCAATGGCAGTCATATTTCTAATCCCTAAAATACCTAACCCTTAAGACAAGATAAAATAAGGGTAATAATGAACAAGACAGCCTAGAGATTTAATGGCCTTACACAATTTAAAAATTTCTCCCTAGCTATTATCAGTGATCTGCACAAAGAAGGAGCTAAATAAACGTATACAAAATTGAATTTTCAGGTACAAAGATAAATATGGACCTAATCCTTGACACAATTAAATGCATAACTACAATTTTATTTTTAAAATTGTACTGGCCCATTCATATCCATAAATGTTTAGTGAATTAGATTAATCATGTATGATACTTCTGTACTAAACCTAACAGCTGAACTACATTAAGGACACCTCAAAAGGATGTTTCTTTTATTATTCTGTCCAGATCCAAAATAAACAGGTGCCAGAAAAAAGAATTAACATAGACACAATCTATTTTATTAGTCAAGAAAAATTATTTTGATGTAACTTGTAAACAATGGAACACACGACTACTTCAGACCACACTAATAATAAGAGATCATCTAGTCTGAAACAAAAATCCCATCCACCACCTCTCCTAGAAGCAATCAGCCAGCCTCTAACCTCTTACTGAAGAAGGCTCTTCATGGGCAGCCTCCCAAGGCAGTCCATGTCACTCTGGGGCAGCTCTAAAATTCTGTGATTTTACCTTATATTGAACCGTCTCCTTGTAACTCCCACCCAGTGGTCTAAACCCTGACCTCTGGTTAAGAACCAGCTCAATCTCTCCTCCACAAGACAGCACCTCAAATACTCGAATGCAGAGATCGGGTCCCCTTTAAGTCTCCCTTTGCTCAGGCTAAGCTTGCCTGGATCTCTGAACCAAACCTCACAAGGCATGTCTTATAGTTCCCTCATCATCCTGGTGACCCCTCAATGGGTATGGGTTGGTTTATTTGTTTTTATTCATTTCCTTGACAATATGTTTTCTGGGCATCTTACCATGAGCTGTGTAATTTGTACAGTTAACAGGTTCTTGAGTGGCCTCATTTATTTTAGGATCTTTACAAAAATATGTTAGAAGAGTTAAGGAAAATTTTGAATTGCATTTTAACACAAAGTACTGTCATATTAATAATAAATTTCTAATACAATACAAGCATACACACACTGAAAAATGAAAGAAAACAAAAAACAAAGGCACAAGCATCACTGTTAGTATCCCTAAATACCTAACCCTTAACTTAATGCAAGATAAAATAAGGGTAATAATAATGCATGAGACAGTGTATAAATCTAACAGCAAAAACCTGAGTTTCAGGATACAGAATATTAAATTCCTGAGTTTTTTCTTCTTTATTATTATTTTCTTCTTGATTCTTTTTGGGGGGAACTGAGGGAGAAGAGGAAAACTTGGTCTGGCAGGACTCCTGGCCGTGAACGGCATGACATCCAGGCCCACCGTCAGAAGTTTCTGAATCTCTTGGAGTTCATTCATCTCCTTTGGCAGCAATACCAGAGGCTTGCTAGGTCCTTTCCCCACACGGAAACAAAGACTCTCAGCCTCTGCTATCCAGACTTCAGAAAGCACCCCTCCCTGCCTTCCGCCCTATTATCTGTCGCAGCTTCCCAAACAGACATGCCCTGGCCAGCTGAAAGGCCCGATTCCTTGCCCGGACAAATGAGAGAATGGGACTCTCCAATGGCGATCTGTGTATGCGCCAGAGCTCTCTGCTAGAATACAAGCTTCTTGAGGGCAGCACCATTTCTCAGGTATTCTTTTATCTCTCCATGTGTGACTGTAATCACGTGAAAAAATCCAATTCAACTTAACAAGAATTTTTAAAGGCCTAGGAGGTGGAAAGGGGAAGAGGCAAACTTTTGTTAAGACAGCCACTAGAGGGTTCACAGCCCAGCAGGAGTGGACGACACATACACATGGAGAATCCCGTTCTTCATTCATCGAGGCCCTCCCTGAAGAGTCCAGTGGCCTGGTGTTCACACAACAGACCTAATCAACAGGGCAGCTCCCTAGTCAGACCTTTTCATAAAACCTGCTGGTACTCAGCCTTTGAAAACCCAGTGTCGCCTCCGCACAGCAGCGAGGCTTAAAGGGAAGGGAGCACAGACAGACTAAGAATTCTATCACTTGAAAGCTCTGGCAGCACTGAAGACATAAGCTTAAGGCACACGGATTTTGGCAGCGCAGGCTTCATAAATGTTTGTGGAATTTAGCTGAAGGAAAAGGAAAGCTGGAGGGAAGCTCAAAGCGCTGAGAACCAGAAAGAGTGAAAGAGACACTGAACCACAGACTGGGGCTGAAAGGGGCCGTGGAGATGCCGAAGCACGAGCCTCTGGCTTCACCGAGGAGGAACCATGGGCTGAGGAAGGGTGGCTGTTCTGGCCTGTCTTCCTACATGGTTGGTGAGGACGTGAGCAGGGCCGGGGTGCTGGGAAAACAGGTCACTTGTCCGCCACCACAGATTTGTCCTCCAGAAACAGAAGATTTGGCTGCAGAATCTCTACGGTCCTTTTCTGCTCTCAATCTGAGGTTGTTAGAAGCTCCCTCCCAGCTCGGACATCCTATGACCCAAGATTCCTCCCCGCTCTAACACTCTGAGTTCTAAGCTCCCTCCCAGCTCAGACATTCTGTGTTCTAAGTTGCCCCCTAGCTCAGACATTCTATGTCTCAGGGTCCCTCCCAGCTCGGACATCCTGTGCTCTAAAGTCTCTCCCAGCTCAGACATCCTGTGCTCTAAAGTTGATTCCAAGTCTGACAGTCTACGTCCTAAGGCTGCTTCCAGCTCAGACATTCTATGTCCTAAGGACACTCCTAGCTCGGCCATTCTGGGTCCTAAGGTCCCTCCCAGCTCAGACATTCTATAACCCAGCGTCACTCCCAGTTCTGACATTCTATGTCCTAAGGTCCTTCCCAGCTCAGACATTCTACGTCCTAAGGTCCCTCCCAGTCCCAACAGCCTGTGTCCTAAGATGGTCCCCAGATGGGACATCCTAAGTCCAAAAGTCACACCCAACTCCGACATCCTACGTCCTAAGGTCACTCCCAGCTGGGACATCCTGTGTCCTAAGGTCACTCCCAGCTGGGACATTCTCCGTCCTAGGGTCCCCTCCAGCTCCGGCATCCTGGCTCCCAAGGTCCCCACCATCTCCGGCATCCTGGATGGCATCCTTTGTCCCAAGACTGCTTCTAGCTCTGACATTCTGTGTCCGAAGGTGGCTCCCAGCTCAGACATCCTATGTCCTAAGGTCGCTCCCAGCTCGGACATCCTGTGCGCTAAGGTCCCTTCTAGCTCTGATATTCTATGCACTAAGGTCCCTTCTAGCTCTGATATTCTATGCGCTAAGGTCACTTCCAGCTCTGACATTCTGTGTCCCAAGGCCCCTCCCAGGTCAGACATTCTGTGTTCTAAGGCCCCTCCCAGGTCAGACATTCTGTGTCCTAAGGCTGACCCCAGCTCAGACATTCTGTGTTCTAAGCTTGCTCCCAGCTCGGACATTCTGTGCTCGAGGGTCTCTCCCAGCTCTGACATTCTGTGTTCTAAGGCCCCCCCCAGCTCTGACATTCTCTGCTCTAAAGTTGCTCCCAGCTCAGACATCCTATGTCCTAAGGTCGCTCCCAGCTCTAACATTCTACATTCTAATGTAGCGCCCAGCTGTGCTGTTCTCCGTCCCAGAGCTCCTCCCAGGCCTGACACTCTGTGTCCTAAGACCCTCTCCAGCTCGGACATTCTGTGTTCTAAAATGCCCTCCAGCTCAGACATTCTGTGTTCTAAGGTGCCTCCCAGCTCGGATATTCTGTGCTCTAAGCTTTCTTCCAGCTCTACTATCCTGTGTTCTAAGGTCTTTTCCAGCTCAGACATTCTGTGTTCTAAGGTCTCTCCAAGCTCGGACATTCTGTGCCCTAAGGACCCTCCCAGCTCGGACATTCTGTGTCTTAAGGTGCCTCCTAGCTCCGACATTCTGTGTTCTAAGGTTCCTTCCAGCTCTGACATTTTGTGTTCTAAGGTCCCTTCGAGTTCTGACATTCTGTGTCCTAAGGTGTCCCCCAGCTCTGACATGACAACTTCTAGGGTCCCTCCCAGCTCTGACATTATCACGTGTCCTAAGGCCCCTCCTGGCTCCGACACTCTGTGTCCTAAGGTGCCACGGAGCTCCGACATCCGACACTCCAAGGTCCCTGCCAGCTCCAAATTCCGGTACTGCACCCTGACTCCTAGCTCCGACGTTCTGTATTCGAGGTTTCCAACCAACTCGGAAGTCCTTCGCAGTGACAGCCTGTGTTCTAGGCTCCCTCCCAGCTCGGACACTCTGTGTTTCAAGGTCCACCCCAGTTCTGACATGCGGTGTTCTAGGGTCCCTTCCAGCTCCGATGCCCTGTGTCCCAAGGTTCCTCCCAGCTCCGACATCCTCTGTTCTAAGGTCCCTACCAGCTCTGACATCCTGTGTTCTAAGGTCCCTTTCAACTCTGAAACCCTGTGTTCTAAGGAGTCTCCCAGCTCTGACATTCTGAGTTCTAGATTCCCTTCCAGGTCCCAAGGCCTGTGCGCTTTTCTGTTTCTTGGGTTCCCTCCTAGCACTGATGTTATTTTCTATGTTGTGGGGGAGCTGTGATCTAGATTCCCCTTTCTCCCCTGATGTTCTAGGGTCCAGGGAGGCTCCACATTTTAGGACCCTGTCTGGTTTTGGCACGATGTTCTAGGCTCTGTGTTCTAAAGCCCCGGTTCCAGCATGGGCATTCTAGATTTACCACCCCAGCGCCAGAGCCCAACCTTCTAAGACACCCCTCCCTAGTGTTCTAGGTCCCAAGGGCTGCAGATGCTCTTTGCTCTCTAGGCTTCCCCTCCCAGCCCCCAAGTTCTAGGTTCTAGGCCACCCTTCCCCAAGGGCAGGCAGGCCTCGGCTCTAGCCCCCCCCCCCAGGGCTGGGGAGTCTCGGTTCTAGACCCCTTTCAGCACCCACGGGCGGTTCGAAGTGATGGGCTCCCCCCTCCCCCCGGAGGGCCCAGGTTCTAAGCGCCGGGTTCTAAGGTTCTAGGTGCGGGCCCCTCCACCGCGCCCCCGCCTCTACAGAGGATATTGTCCCACTCTCAGGTCCTCGCACTTGACCGTCTCGTCGCCCCCCGCGGCGGCAGCCGCTGCCCCCCACGGCCCCGCGCTCACGGTCACGGACACGAGCCACAGGACGCCCAGCAGCCCGGGGGCGGCGGCGGCCGCGGCCTCCGGGGCCGCCATGATGGAGCTGCCGCGTCACCCGTGACGCACTTCCGCTTCCGGCTCCCCTTCCGCCGGCGGCACCTCGTGAGGGGCGGGGGAACGGGACGAGCCGAGAGTTCCTTAAAGGGACCTCGGGCCGGGGGCGGGGCCGGGAGGAGGCGGGGGCGGGGCCCATCTGAGCCCCGCTCCCCCCTTTCCCTTACAGGGAGGCGCCGGGCAGGATCGGCCCCAGGTCCTCTGGCTTCGGGGCCTGTGCTTCTTGCCCCACTCACGGCCGCCTCCGGAGATAGCGACGAAGTCGACATAAACCGCCTGGGGCCTTTTATCCGTTAGGTGCCTAGAGGCGAGACGTGGCTGCCTGTGGGGAAACTGAGGCACGCAGTCAGCGTTGGCGATGGAGAGGGGAGGACCCGGCCTCGGAACTCGCCGGTCGGCTTCGGGTCCGGCCCGGCTCGAGAGCCCGAGGCCCGGAGTGCTCCAGCCCAAGGACGCGCTGACAGGCTTGGGGGCGGCACTCTCCACACCAGGACTTACCCTCCTGGAGGAAAGCGGGAACGCAGACTCAGCCCCTGTCAGGGTGCGGGGGAGCCCTGGCAGGCAGAAGAGCTGCCCCTGCCCGCTTCTACAGATGAGGAAACCGAGGCTCCAGGAGCCCGACTCCCCCTGACCCCGGGAAGCCTGCTGTTTCTGCGGCGCTCCTGCCTCTCCCGGCGGGGCCCGGACCCCCGAAGTCCATGCGGGGGCCAAGTGGTCCTGGAGGAGCAAGCCCCCGAGCTAGTGGGCAGAGGCGGGGCCTGGAGTCAGGAGTTCAAGTCCAGCCTCGGACATTCCCTAGCTGGGTGACCCCGGAGAAGTCCCGGCACCCTGTCTGCCTCAGTTTCCTCCTCTGTAAAATGAGCTGGAGAAGGAAATGGCGAAGCCCCGCAGTGTCTCTGCCAAGGAACCCCAAATGGGGCGAGGAAGAGTCGGACACGGCCGAAGAACCAGGAGTGACCGCTCAGTTTCTGGGCACGTGGAGGAATGAGCTCGCCTCCGCCTCCACCGGGAGGATCTGAGGTTATTTACACGGGCCAACTTTTCATTGCTGCAGAGATGTAGTCACCGGGTCAGTTCCGAAGTTGAGAGAAATCAAGGGGTCATGGCTTTGCTTTAACATGACATTAAGCTCATCCAGCCCTAAAATCTAGCGCTAGGAGGGACTTTAGGTCCTTATTTTACACATGTGGAAACGGAGGCCCAAAGAACTGAAGTGACCCAGCCGGAGATGAGAGTGACCTTCGAGGCCAGCGTGTCCATCCCCCTCCTTTTACAAGCGTGCAAACAAGCCTGAACAAGTGAAGTAGTAGTGCCCACGCCATGCAGGGACCAGGAGCTTGTAGTCCCTGTCCAAAAGATTCCCAAAACCTCTTAAATCGAATCAAAATCGGAAAAATCAAAATTTATTTTCAGAAGAGTGTGCAAAGAAAATCAAGAGAGGGAATTTCCTTGATTCAACCATCATAAAAACTGTAATTAAACTTGGTGATTTCCCAATTATTTTTAAGAATAAGTTTTATGGAGGGTGGCTAGGTGGCACAGTGAATAGAGCAGGGGCCGGCCCAGAGTCAGGAGGATCCTGAGTTCAAATCCAGCTTCAGACACTAAGTCACTTAACCCCAATCACCCTGCCTTCCCCCCTCCAAAAAGAAAAAAAAAGTTTATGGGTGCCTGCTGTTTTCACTTCATAATCATTTCCACAATAACTCTCATGCGGGTGCTCCATCTTCCTGGTATAAATGGTGACCCCATCAGGCCTTCTGTTCTGTCTATATCCTTCCTACATGCAGGAACATTTCTCTAGATCTCTTGACTTCACAGAAACCAATGAAGCATGCTTCTTATCCAACAGTTTTCCCTCAGTCTCACTACATGATCGCCATGATTCATTTCCACACATCTCCCTAATGATCCCAGCTACAACACTTCTGCAAAATTCTGTGTAACACTTGCTGCTTCCTCATTTAATTAGACTGTGACTGGGAGCTCCTTGAGTGCAGGGACTAGTTTTTGCCTTGCTTTGTATCCCCAGCACTTAGCACACAGTAGGTGCTTAATAATTCCTAGTCAACTGGCTCCAGCCATGTGCTTTTCCATTACCCTTTGGGTGACTTAAATATGATTTTCATTCTTTGTCAACTGTGATATTGAATGACTTGTTGCCATGTAACTTGGAGTCATTAAAAGCACAACATAATTCCCCAAAGGCATCTAGTCCACTTCCTCCTCCTGTACAACTCTGAGCCCAACACATCATTTGCCAATCTACAAGCATCTATTAAATGCTTGCAAAATGCCAGGTACTGTGCTAAGCACTAGGACTACAAAGAAAGGTAAAAGACAATTCCTGCCCTCGAGAAGCTTACCCTCTAATTGGAGAAACAATATGTATATGAAATTGTTTCATATGAGATACATAGAGAGTAGACAGAAGGTAAGCTTAGGAGGGGCTGGGAAAGGTCTCCTGCGGAAAGTGGCATTTGAGCTGATTTTTGAAGAAAGCCAGAGATTCTAAGAGACAGAGGTGAGGAGGGAGAGCATTACAGGCTTAGGAAATAAAGATGCAGAGAGAGAAGATAAAGGAAGAGTAAATGGAGCAGTAAGGCTGGGTCATAGAGGGAGTAAGAAAACTGGAAAGGTGGGAAAGAACCAGGTTGTGAAGGGCTTCAAACAAAGGAATTTTAAATGTTTAATTCTAGAGGTACTAGGGAGACAGAGGTGGCTATTGAATTGGAAAGGGAGATGCCTATGGTCAGATCTATGCTCTAAGAAAATCACTGACAGCTGAATGGAGGAGGATGGATTGGCAGGGGAGATGAGGTAGAACACCAATTAGGAGGCTCTTTGCGGGGTTTGCCCATGGCATGTGTACCGTTAGACCAGCTCTTGGGTTGTCCATTCATCTGTGCATCGCAGTCTAGACAACAGTTGTTCATCCCCTCGGTTTTCCATCTGTTATTATGCTGAAATCCTTTTAGAGACTACAAAATGTCTGATGAATTGTATAATTTATGATGTTTGATAAATTGTATAGCATTCCTTTTCAGGCTACACTCCTGACTCTCAGGCCTGGCTTGATCAAGGCTCCTCCCCCTGGAAATTCACTCCACAACTCTGGACTTCTCCCCCTGCAAGCACAATCCAGCCCTGCAGTCCCTTCCTCTGATTGGCTAATTCACAGGTTCTCTACTTTAAGGAAATCACCTAGACCAGCTGTGTCTTCTTTTCTCTACAGGCTCCACTCCTAATTCTCTGGAGGGTCCTTACTGTGGCCTCATGTGCATACCTTCTCCCAACCCCACCACGTTTCAGCATCCATTTATGTGCTCTCTTCCCCCATTGGAATGTAAGTTCCTTGAGGTCAGGTACTGTCTTTCTACTTGCATTTTTATTCTCAGCATTTAGGACAGTGTCCGACTTGACTTGATAGAAGACCACTTTATGCCTTCTTAAGCTTTTACCAGAGATACCCTCAATGTGTATACATAGTTTATTCTCTTAAAGATTTTGTTGTGATGCCAAAATAGGCTACTTCCCCATGTGTCAAGTAATTTTCAATATTGTCTGTGACTTTTTTTTAGTAATAAGATACGTGATTTTTTCCAAGCATAGGATATTTACATCTTTCAGAGAGCTTAAAAATTGATCTCTCAGGGTCCTCAAAATTGTGTTGCTTCCAGCTCAAGCATCCCCTCCTTTTTTGTACACTGAACCTAGTTCAGGAGTTCTTCCCATCTTGATTTTATTTCTTACCATTTCTTCTTACTTGCATGGAACATCAAAGACTGATATTAAAGGCCCAATATAGTAATTCATTCTCATTGATAGATATAAAACTTTCTGACAGGAAATCTTGACAGGTTAGAGCATTAGGTTGAATCTAATAAGATCATGTTATTTTTTTAAAAGTCAATTTTATTTTTAGTTCTGAATTTTCTCTCTCCCATATCCATTGAGAAGGAAAGAAAAATCAAAACCCCTTACAAATATATATAGTCAAGCAAAATAAATTTCCTCAGTAACCATACCCCCCAAAAAAAAGGAAGAAGAGAAAAAGAAGAGAAATTTTTTAAAAGAAGCTGATTTAAGTATCGTGACCAAACAGTTGCTGAATCACCTAGTCTCAGTCATTTTCCTGAATAACATCCCCTGCATTTTCAAAGAATCATTTTCCGATCTCACTTTGCTGGTACTCAACATTTGATTTTCTCCATTACAGATGCAAATACCTCTGGTGAGCATACATCTTCCTGTTTTATGCCTTGCCTGATATTAATGATCAGAGGGTCATGCAACAAGGTTATCTCCACCATTTTATCTTTCAAGAAATATTGCATGAATTTGGTGGAGTAGCACTTTTAAGGCAGCATTTTTCTCTCAAAAGTTTTTTCATAGCCAACAAAAAAAATGCTTATTATGACATGCAGTTGGATGGATAATCTATAAAATTTATCAGTAAGGATATTTGAGACAGACTCTGAAAATGGATAAGGATGTATACCCAGAATTAAATAGAAGGGACTATATCGCCTTTGGGAAATTGGAAAGTTTCAATAATAACTCCAAACTTTCCCCAGAAACAAGAGCCCCACCTTTTGAATGTCAATATTCCACCAGTGTTATTGTATGGTTGTGAGATGTGGAACAATAGAGTCTCTAAAAAGATAAAAATAAATATAATGCAACCAGGTGGGGTAAAGAAAAGAGTTTGGATGTGTGATCAGGAAGTCCTACATTTGGGGCAGCCAGGTGGCTCAGCGAGTAAGAGCACCAGCCCCAGTGTTGGGATGACCTGGGGATAGAATCTGGGCTCAGATACTTAGCACCACACCCAGAAATAACTGGCCGTGTAAACTTGAGCAAGTTACTTAACCCCAATTGCTTAAAAAAAAAAAAAAGAAGTGCTGCATTTAAATCTCCCTTTACTTATTTATTAGCCTTGTGACTCTGGGCAAATCCCTTAACTTTCTTGGTGCCTCAGTTACCTCATCTGTACCATGGGGATAATGATAAGAGCCCCTGCCTCCCGCGGTTGTTGTGAAGATCATCCAACATGACATATGCAAAAAGCTTTTCAAACCTTAAAGAAGTGTGTGTGATGTGTGTGTGTGTGCGCACGTGTAATATATATTCTGTTAATAGGAATATCAAGATCTACAGTTGGAAATGATCTAAGCATTTATCGATAGTCCAGCATCCTACCACACACAGAAAAAAAGGGAACTATAAAGAACAAAAGATGTCATGAAAGAAATTCATCATATAATAATAAGACAGGGCTAGTCCTATGGTGGAAATAAGAGCCGGTGAACCTACTGTGTGCTTCAATGGAATCTTCATGATGTTGAAAAAATGTGGAAAGCTTCTCACCACATTGGATGGACTACTACTTGGGGAACTTATGGGAGAACCTGGACATGAATCACATAGGTTGAGAAAACTGGGCAGATGGACAGATGGATGGATTGGTTGCTGCCTCCTCAGAGGGGAACATCTATGTGGATGAGAAGCCAGATAGTCATTGGAATGTTTGAATGTTAATAATGAATACACCAATATTCTCTTATTTAAGAAACAAATTCTGACTTCAGGCTTTGATCACAGAATATATGGTATTTCTGGTTGGGAAGAATGAGAAGAGGCTGGGAAAGATTTCTTTTCATTTGTAAAGAGTTGGCCAAGTGGGCTCTGTCATCTTTGGGGGTAGAGGAAAGTAACCTGAGCCCAAGGTGCTAGGCTGGAGGGAACCATTAAACGAAAATTTTTTTGGCAAAATTTTGATGGTTGGATGTCTGTGGGGTGGGGGTGGAGGAGTTTGGAATTTAGATTCATGCCTGGCCATTCTGAAAAGGTACATAATGCACACCCATCCTGATATGATATGATAACAGCAAATTTGTGGCTACCCCTTGGGGAAAGATTTTTCTTTTCTCCATAGTTGCATTTTCTCAAACTATTCCCATCCTGAAGGTACCAAAGAGACCATCTTGGGGTTAAAATATCTGAAGTCAAAGCCTCCCATCATTTCTACATTTTGAAGGAATGTAGAAGGATGCAAAAAAAAAAAATTAACAAGTAGGAATTCCATTGAGGTGAACCTGGTAGATTCTTATCCCAATCCCTTCTGGAGGTAGAGAGCAAAAAAATCCTAGGGGAGGAGGAGGGAGGAGGGGGAAGGGAAATTGATGGGGAGGGTGGGGAAGCTGAATCTTGTGGCTCAAGGACTCTGCAGACAGCATGTTTTTCATTCCATAACCTAGAATCTTTAAGCAGCCAATAATATGAAGGGAAAGCCTGGGCAGCAGCACATCTTTCTTAGTAAGGCCCTACGTCCCCTCCTTCCCCAGTGGGAAAAAACAGAACTGATTTAAGTGACATTTCTGTGGAAAGAATCCTGTATTTGGAGTTAGACAATCTGGGTTCAAATTCTATCCCTGTGTGATATAGTGAGTGAATAACTTAACCTCTCTGGGTCTCCAATCCTTTTCTCATCTGCAAAATGAAGGCTTCTGAGGCCCCTTACAACTCTAGAACTGTGATCTGAGTGCCTAATGACCTGATATTGGGTCTAATCCCAGCTCTGCCCCCTTACTACCTCTGTGTTCACAGACGAGTCAATGAACCTCTCTGGGACTCAGTTTCTACATCTATAAATTAAGAAGGTTGGACTAGATGCTCTCCAAAGTCCCTTCTGGCTCTGAATCTATGGTCTTTTGGTCTTCTTCTCAGGGCCTTCATGGGTTGATTTATTTAAACAATCATTTATTAAGCTCTAGGTGCCATGCTAGGATGTAGGCATACCATGACAAAACTAAAACCTTTATTACCTCCAAGAATCTTACATTCTACTAGAGCTAGGTCATTCAACCTACATACAGCTAGGTATATAAAAATACAAACGAGGTGGCTAGGTGGCACAGTGAATAGAGCACCAGCCCTGGAGTCAGGAGGACCCTGAGTTCAAATCTGGCCTCAGACACAACACAAAAACTAGCTGTGTGACCTTGGGCAAGTACTTAACTCCAATTGCCCTACCCTCCCCCTTCCAAAAAAAGAGCAAAAAATAAATGAAAATATAAGCAAAATATAGACAAAGTAATCTTTTTTTTTTTTTTTGGTTGGGAGAAAAGAGTATTTATAACCATGGAGATCAAGAAAGACTTCCCTTTAACCAGGCATGCATTTTAATTATACATACCAGTCCTTTTGTCTTTTCTTTTGTGATTAAGAAAGACAAAGATTCTTTGTAGCCTTATAAGATCCTGAGACTCTCCCCAAACCACGTCACAGCCTGTCATCCAACATCAGTTCACACTAAAGCCTACATGTTGATTATTCCCAAATCCAAATTTATAGTCAAATGCTCTCACTGAGCTCTAGTCCTTTCCATTTAGGTATTTCATGGTCACTGTCAAATTACTTTGATATATTAATAGATCTGGTATCTCCCGAATAAGTGTATTACCTCCAGAGGTGCTGATCACAACTCATTTGTACCTTCTCATGCCATGGAACATCGTTATACATCCTCCAAAAATCTCCTACCAGGACTCATGTCCACCTTCTTTCTGGGTCTTCTAAGCCTATAAACTTGTTTTAATTTTTATTTTTTAATTTGGTAATTATATTTTACTAAAATCAGATTCTTTCATAATCCTAGGTTACATGTTTACAAATATCGTTCTGAGAAGGGATCCATAGCCTTCACCACATTGACCACCCAAGGGCACTAGGAAACAACAAAAGAACCCTAGAAATAGATCTCTTGACAATGAATGGGTGCCAAAGGAGCACACAGGTTTCCCACAGGATATCTGTCCCTCTCAACATATGCTTGGACCCAGTCCTATTTGGCTCATATGTTTCCTTGATAGTATCCTTTATGCCACTTCTCTGGTGGAATTTTTTTTTATTGGAAATAGACTGATACAACAGACTGATAGGTGAAAAGCTCAAGGTGAAGAATGAGACATGGCCAATGCGAAATTTGTTTGATTATACTCATCTATAGGCAATTAGGTAATGCAGTGAATCAAGTGTTGGACATAGAGACACGAAGACCATATTTCATATCAGGAAATGCTACAAATCAGGGCTTGATTTATAATTTTTTTGCTTGTCTAGATTTAAGAAAGTGATAGAGAAAATGTTAATAATAATCCAGATTAAACTTTTAGGAGAGCTGGTTGTTAAATATTTACTAGCATATCATGGAGTGTAACCATCAATCAGGGAATGACTGAACCAGTTGTAGAAGATAAATAAAGTGAAATTTTGTAGTAGCCTTAGAAAGGATGATTATAATGGATTTAGAGGAAACTAGGAAGATTTCTGTGAACTGATGCGGAATGAAGACAGCAGAAGTAGGAGAATCATTCATACAGTAACAACAATAATAGTGTGGGCTCCAAAAGTATCAGAACTCTGACCAAAGCAATGACTACTCATGACTTTAAAGGAGTGATAATGAGCTATCCCTCCCATGTGTTGGCAAGAAATGATGGACTAGAGCTTCAGAATAATTCTCAGACATGGTCCTCCTGGTGCCAATCTGACTTCCTTGCCTATGTATTTTCTAAAAAGGAAAAGCTTCTCCTTGATTGAGGGGGCAAGGGGGGATGAGTTATTGGGTAGTGCTAGATGTAAAGAAAAGAATATCAAGGAAACTTTTTTAAAATGCACAGAAAAAGAGAAGAAAAGAAGGGGATACAAATAAAGTGTCACACCTTGAACCACTCACTTGGCAATCATCACTCACTCCCTTAAAGCAGACCTGCTTCTGCACATTTTATCTTCTCTGATACTGGAAGCCTAGCTTTGTAGACCAGAATCCAAAGATAGAAAGACCTGCTTGACACTTATCTTTGATACTGACTCACAAGGTGGCCATGGCCACCTCACCTCCCAGAGCCTCAGTTTCTTTATCTGTAAAATCAGAATAATACTCTGACAAGGTTGTGATCTTGCATGAGGGCCAAATGAGAGCATGTGAAAATTGCTTTGCAAACTTTAAAGCACTAATTATCAATGATTAAGATGACTACTCCACTAAACTCCTTGGGGTGAAGAACTATGTTTTATATTTTTTCCCACCCTACCCTACCCAGCTCCTATCCCCTTCCAACTTCCAAACCGTGTGGAACATATTTTCTCTTGGTCTGGCTCTGTACCTTCATCAGTGTAGAGAACTTCCAGGGCGGAAACTCCATCCACAGACATAGATCAACACCTTTTCCATAACTTACAGTCTCAGGTTATTGTCTAGGAACTTAATATTGCCCAATATTTGACTAGAATGTATCAAGTGAGACACCATATATACAATGCACTACAAACTTTAACGCCCTATATACAGATCAGCAATTATGATTATGATTATAATGATGCATGGCAGGCTACCTCTCTACACGGGGCATTCCAAAAATTTTAGTGCGGTTTGCAATTTACTAAGGCTTTTGGAAAACCCTGTGAATCTTATACATAATATAGCTTAAGAGACATTAGATGACTCATTGTGGAATCAATGAAATAATTGATTTTGTCTCTGTTTGAGGTGTGGTAATGGTGATGGAGAAGTATTAGAATCTCTGCCAGAATCCTAGAATTGATTATGATATGAAAAAAAAGAATCAGTAACATTGTGAGTTTTTGTACACAATCCCTTGATGTGAAATTATGTTGCTAAAGGAACAAAATTAAGAGATCAAACATTAGGTCAATGATTTGAACCTTTGAAGACAGTTAATCTAACCCCCTTCTTTTATAGGGGGATAAACTGAGGTCCAGAGGAGGAGAAGAGACTCACAGGAGGTAAATGGAAGGGTCAGGTTATGAACCCAGATCTCCAGAATTCTCAGTCCTGTTTTGTTTCTGCTATACCATGCTTTGGGATATTGACTCAGTCAAATGAAAAGAAAGAATCTGAGAACCTAAAATTGTAATATTTTTAGTCTTTGTGTTGGCACTGGTCTGAGTGTTTTATGTCAAATGAGATATAAGGCATTGCGTGAAGATTAAAGGGCTCCATTGTGCAATGGGGACATAATCTCCTTCCCAAGACATGTTAATGAGAAGTGGAGAAACAAAGGTTAAGAATGTGCAGGTCCTTCCCTACCTTGAAGGAGACTTCCCCAGGGAAGAAGCCAGGGGCCCCAAGGGGACCCCGGAGCATTGTTGAGGCACTAGATGACTCCATTTTAACACCCTGAGTCAGAATGGCTGGTGACCATTCCCTTCACAGCTACAAGCAGAGGATACTGATTCCAGGAGAGAGGGAGCAGCCAGGTGCCCTAAGAGAAGACTGGGCTAAAAGGGCCCAGCACAGGGCTTGTGTGTGTGACCCCCAGCTCCCAAGCTGCAGCTCCTTTGATTTGTTTCATTCTTTTCTGGCTCATTTCCTAATGAAGCCCAGGCCATTTTTCCTATATGATCTCACTTCCTGTTTCGCTTCTAACTGGTAGGAGGAGGTGGGGGGGGGAGGTGCAGTAAAGACATTCATCCCCACTAAGTGACAGTCATTGCAGCTGGCATTTGAGTGTCTTTTCCCTTTTATGGCTCATTTTTCTTATGATGTACATGAAACTGCTGTTAAACTATATGGCCATTTACCATGAATCTGTCGATGAGTATCCTGTTCAAGACTGAGAGAGAGGAAGTTAACCCAAAGGGAGAATAGATTTTTTTCTCCAGGAAACTGGGGTGGAGGCATAACGAGCCAATCAGAGTGTCTGAAATTATGGTTATAGTCAGATGGATTATCACCTCAACTGCTTTAGAAACGACAACTCAGATGGAGAGACTCAGCAAAGAAACGAGCCCATAAATAGAGGGGCTGAGCAGGAGCGTGGCTTGGGCATGGCTGAAGCCGGCCAGCTCTCCTTGTCTGGTGTTAGAAGACCTTGGCACCACTCAGCTATGACTGCCCCACCAGTCCCTCAATCTAGTGATGGAATAAATGAGGAGGCTAGGCGATTGAGTGCTGGGCTTGAACCTGGTTTTGAACTGCCTCAGACACTTATTAGCTAGGGGACTCTGAGCTATAGCAATGTTAACTCTTGTGACTTTTATTATCTGGAGTCAGAGGATTTGGGTTTCAACCTGTACAACACTAGGAAATCTATTTCCCTTCTTTGGGCCTCAGTTTCCTCATCTGTAAAATAAGGAGGTTGAATCAGAAGGCCTCTAAAGTCTAAACCACCTAGGTCTAAATGTATTTTCCTACAAATTCAACTATTGTTACATTGGGAGAAATGAGAAACATGAGGGAGAAACTGAGTCATAGGAAAGGTCCAAGGAACAATGAAGCCTGCTCCTAGCTGAGAGGGGAAGGAGAAGGAGACACATGTTTCTGGGCATGGTCAATACGGGGGTTTGTTGTGCTTCACTGTGCATGTTTGTTACAGGGATTTTTGCTGTTGTTTTTTGTGAGGAGGGGAATGGAAATAAATGTTTGTTCGTTAAAAAAAATTAGAAAAGGACATGTAACAGGAAAAAGCTAACAAAAGGGAGAGCTACGCAGGAGGAGACTCAATTAAAAGTCATGTTTGACCAAGTCCATTCATTTATTCATTCAATAAACATTTATGGCTGCTGTGTTCCAGGAATTGGGTTAGCTACTGGGGATACAAAAAACGGTCTCTGTCTTTCAAAGGCTTTTGTTCTACGGAGGGAAATAACACATAAGCAGATAAATAAATATAAAGTTAACATGGGGGTAGGAGAGCAGTAATAGCTGTGAGGAATCAGGACAGACATCGTCAAACGGTCAGTAAACATTTATTAGCCGTCTACTGTGTCCCAGGCATTTTATTGTGCCAGGCAGCTGGGTGGTACAGTGGACAGAGCCCCGGGCCTGGAGACAAGAAGACCTGAGTTCAAATCTGACATCAGATATTTCCTTGCTGGGTGACCCTGGGCAAGTCACTTCATCCTGTTTGCCTCATTTTCTTCATCTGGAAAATGAGCTGGAGAATGAAATGGCAAACCACTCCAGTGTCTCTGTCAAGAAAACCCCAAACGGGGTCATGAAGAGTTGATCAGGACTGAACAACAATGCTTGTGCCAGGTACCTTGCTGAGCCATGCAGGTGTCTCCTGTAGAAAGTGGTGCTTGAGCTGAGCCTTCAAGGGAGCTTCGGAATCATGAGGCGGGGGGCGGGGAAAGGAGGCCATTCCAGGTCTGGGCATCATGGGTGCAAAGGCATGGAGACAGGAGGGGAAGCTCCTGAATGCCGCTGGCAGACACATGTGGTCGTGGCTACCGAGACGGGGAAAAATGGCCAATGCAAAGATTTACCCAGGAGATGGCAGTGAAAAAGTGTCCTTTAAGGTAGAAGGTTGACTAGTTTGTTGTATTCTGAAATCACTGAAGGCAAAACAACAAATTTTAAGATTTAAAGTGAGAAAAAAAAGATGGGAATATGAGGCTTCTTTACTGCTTGGCACTAGTGTGATCAATTCCACTGGATTTCAATCGGTTTTCAAGGCAATTTCTGTTTTCCTGCCGTCACCACTGGCACCCAGGCACCCATAGTGTCCCTCCCACCCTTGATGACGTTCTCATCTGCCCTTTATCTGTTTGCATCTTTGCTCCCTTAATTCCCTAAAGCACAATGGATTTCAAATCCGAGAATCTGGGTCCAAATCCCAGCTCTGCTACTTAGAACCTGTGTGACTTTGGGCAGTTTCTGTGACTTCTCTGAGCCTCAGTTCCTTCATTATAAATATTATAAATTATAAAATGAGAGGGTGGCCCCTGGGATCTCTTTTAGCTTGGAAGCTATGGTCCTAATCTACTTGCACTGCAGGACGGGCAATCTGTCTCCCTTGTCTGGGTCATCTTTTCCTCATGTGGTAAAAGAAGGCTTGCACTAGATCATTTTCCAGCTCTCAATCCTGTGATCTGTGCTTCTGTCCCATTCCAGCATTCTTCCCTCCTTCTAGAGAGGCTGGCGATCCATCAGTCTGTCTGCTTCTTTCCTCTTCCTGGTAGGGCCATCTGCCTTGCTTCTCAGCCACTAGGCCATCTGTCTCTTCTTCTGTTTGTCTGACTGTCTCTTCCCATACCCCCCATCTTTCCAGGTTTTCGTCTACTTCAGTCTGTTTCCCAAAAAAGGGAGACTGTGTTTAGAGGAGGGGAAGGCACTTAAGTGTTAGGCCTGGGATCAGAATGAGTTTCTTCCATTTCCTAATACGCTGGGTAGCCTTCTCTGAGCCTCAGTTTCCTGATTTGAAGAACAAGTGGGTTCATCAAATGTTAGTGCTGAAGAAGATCAGAAGTTACCTAGTCCAGCTTCCTCATTTTACAGAGAAATAAGATCATTAGATGACCCTTAAGGCCCTCACGGGTCCTTCTCTTTCAGTCTCTCTCCAAGGTTCCTTCCTCTTTACTACCAACAGGAAGGGGTATATAGTTAATTGAGGTTAAACTCCTTCCCAAACCCCAAATTCCTCTGTCCTGGAGGCCAGGGTTAACTCATTTAGACTTTTTCTCCTTCCCCCTTTCCTCCTCCCTTCTTTCTCTTTCTTCTCTCTCCTTTTCTAACCCCAATTTAGGGAGGGAGCTATTTTTCCAGTATCATTCACATAGCTCCATTCCTTTCCTATTTTTCTCCCTTCCAAGTCTCCTGATTCCTGCCATCTTTTTCCTGGCCCCTTCCTTGCTTCTCTCTCCTTCAACCCCTCTTTCCAATATTCAATGCAATAAACCTTTATTGAGCACCTACTAGGTGAAAGTTGTTAGGAGTATAGAGACAAAAATAAAGTAATAAAGAAAAAGAAGTTGTTAGAAGTAGAAAAGCAAAATAAACAGGAAACAGTCCAGATCTCTTGGGACTTTCATTCTGCTTGATCAAAGGGAAAGCTAGAAGATACCTTCCAGCCAAGCCTGGAGTCAGAAGGCCCTGAGTTCAAATTCAGTCTCAGACCACTTCCTAGCCATATGACCTTGGGCAAATCATCTAACCTCTGTTTGCCTCAGTTTCTTCATCTCTAAAATGGGGATAGTTAAGAGCACCCACCTCTCAGGGTTGTGAGGGTCGCATGAGATAATATTTGTAAGGCACATAGTAGGCACTATAAAAATGCTTATTCCCTTTCCCTCCTTCCCCCCTTCATAAAGAATTATAGCTAGCTTTTACATAGATCAACTGGGATAGTGTATGCACTGTTCTTTGCAAACCTTGAAGCTCTTTATATTGGCTGTTGTGTCCTGTTTGAACTGTGTGACCCCATTTGGGTTTTTTTTTGGGCAAAGATTCTGGGGTGTTTGCCGCTTCCTTCTCCAGCTCATTTTCCAGAAGAGGAAACGGAGGCAAACAGGGTGAAGTGACTCGCTCAGGGTCACACAGCTAGAGAGTATCTGAGTTCGCATTTGAACTCAGGTCTTCCTACCTCCAGGCCCAATTCTCTATCCACGGGGCCACTTAAATACAGAAGGTGCGCTTTGATGCACCCCCTCCCCTGCCCTTTCTCTTCCTCCCCTCCTCCTCTCTGCACCCCGGTTCCAGTCTCTCCCCGAGCTGGCCCCGGGCTGGGCCCCGCCTCCTCTGCTGGGTCCCGCCCCCAGGCCCTGGTTGGGGAGGGGGTCGGGAGGGCAGGGCCTGCCAGGTGAGTGCGCTCCGCCCCCAGCCTCGCTCTCACTTCCGCCCAGGTGAGGCTGGGGGGCGCTCCTGAGTCCTGGAGCCCCACCTCTCCGGGTCCCTGAGCCTGCGCCCGCCTCCCGCACCCTCTCTTCGGGACCCAGCAGGTAAAGAAAGGCTGGGGTTGAGGGGTGGGGTTCCTGCCCCTCGGATCGCTCTCCGCCCCTCCCCGGTGGCCGGGCCTCCCCTGGCTCGTGCAGGGCCCCCCGACTCCCGGTTCCCGGTACCCAGCCCCTTTAAAGCCCTACGTCAGCACCGGCCCACCTCGCCCGCCCCCCACTCCTCCCTCTGCTGCCTGCTTTGGGGGGCCCGAGGAGGGGCCTCGAGCGGCCGATCGCAGCCGAGCTCCTATTCGATGCAGGCCAGGAAGTCGAAGGGAGAAGGAGCTGGAGCATTCCCGGCCCGGGGAAGGAAGGAAGGAAGGAAGGGAGGGGAAGAGGGAGGGAGAGAGAGACGGAAGGAAGGAGGAGGAGTTCAGAGCCCCTTTTTTATCTGCCCTGGAGTCTGTGGGTAACACAGGCATCTGCCCGGCTGGGAAGCCTTAGGGGGTCCTCAGCTGGGAAGAATCTTGGAGGTCGTTTAGATCAAGCCCTTTATTGTACAGACGAGGAAACTGAGACCCAGACAGGGCAAGGGGCTTGGAGGGGCCCGTTTTCATCTCCACCTGTGGGGACCTTGGAGACCTCAGATGAACCCCTTCTCACTTTGGTTTCTCCCTGGGGAAAGAGATTCCAGTGTCCCTGCTCACCGGAGGGCTTACCCGCTTTTAGGGAGCGTCTGGATCCATACTTTGCACATGGCTCATCATCACTGACCACAAGCATTTGCTGAGCCCCTACTCTGCCTTTGCTAGTGAAAGGAGAGACTTGGACTTTGTTCTGGAATTCAGTTAATGTTCAGAGGAAGGAGAGGGAAAAGGAGGAGTCAATCCCTGCCTGGTGTAGGGAAGTTGATGGCAAGAGTCATCAAAGTCAGCCTGAAGGAACCTTAGGGATGATCTAAGGACAGAGAGCTCAGGGCCTGGAGTCTGGAAGACCCGAGTTCAAATTGGGCCACAAAACACTAGCTGTGTGGCCCTGAGCAAGTCACTTAACCTCTGTTTACCAGTTTCCACATGTGTAAAATGTGGATGGCAATTGCACCTGCCTCTCTCTCCAGCATTGTTGTGAGGCTCAAATGAGATAATTCTGAAGTGGGTAGTACAGTGCCCGGCACAAAGTAAGTTCTATAGAAGTGTTAGCTTATTGTTATGATCTGGTCTAATTGCCTCCATTTACAAGGAAGTCAATTCCACAAGCATTTATTGCTTTCTGTGGACAAGGAGCTGTGGAGCAAAGTAGCTTTGTATACACTAGGTGTCAAATGAGTGCTAGGGTTAATAAGTGGTACAGGAGTAAGGAGGCACATCTCTATAGGTCATGCCTGCTCTGGTGCAGTGGCAAGTGTTTTGGCCCAGGAGTCTGAGGGACTGAGTTCAAATTTTCCCGCTGAGACTTTCTACCATTGTGACCTTGGTGAAGCCTCTCAGGGCCTCCATTTCCCCTCTTGTCCAGTGGGGGGAGGGTAGATTAAATGGCGTCTGATGTCCCTTCAAACCTCTGGTTTTTCTTTCAGGCCCTGGAAAAAGGGCCGGGTTGTGACTCAGTGGACCTGAGTTGGGAAATTGTGCTACATGTCCTCCAGGGCCCCTTTTGGCTCTCCATCTGTGATCTTCGCTGTGGAGACTTGTCTTTCCATCCCAGAAGTTCCTAAAATATCTCCTTTGCTTTCCCACTGCTGTTTGATACTTATCTAAACACATAGACCCTGTTTCTCCAACCACCCCTATCCCCTGGTCCCCAGAACGCAGGCTTCCTGAGGACTGGTCTATGCCACTGCTGTTTCTTTATCATCTTTCATATACAAACAAAATTGTTGACCTCTGTCTACTTGCTTGAGTATGTGCAGGGTACCCACTTGATCCCTACCATATATCTGGGAAGTGGGTACTTTTACTGATGAAGAGACTGAGGCTTATTAAACTACTTGATTTGGGTCACATCACTACTAACTGTCTGAAGCTGGATTTGAATCTGTGCCTTTTTTTTTTTTACTCCAGGCCCATTTTACCTGCTGCCTGCCTATCTGCCTCTCGAAATGGGCATCTAGTGACTATCTGCAAAGTTGAATTTAGGGAGTGCTCCCAGGGGTCATAAGATCCAGATTTAAAGTTGGAAGGGACCTCATAGCCCAAGTAGTCCAAAGAACCCATTTTACAGATGATGAAACTGAGGCCCCGAAGGATTAAATGATATTCCTAGGGTCACAGGAATAATGGGCAGACCTAGAGCCAAAACATAAAGCTTGTTATTCCAAATTCTCCCAGTAGGAACTGATTGGACTTGCCTCGGACATGTCTAGCATCCCCATATTGTCTTCAGTGTCTTTCAGGTTCTCTGTCTCATCTTATCTCTTTCCTGCCTCCTATTGGGAGGAGTTGCCGAAGATTGGGAAAGATTGAGCCAGACCCCACACCCAGACTTTTCTTATTCTGTGCCTGTGAACCACTGTTAGGGAGATCTTTGTCCTTGGGGAATACCTGTCTCCTTTGTTGCCAGATAAATCCAGTTAGATTTCCTTGGCTGGGTGGGTGGAAGATTGGGTGGTATTAAAATCCTAGGGTTAGAACTGAGGTCTTGAAGCCAAACCTGCCCATTTTACAAAAGAGGTCCAGAGAGGCCTCCATCTTATGTGTTAGCAACTCAGATGAAATGTTAAGGCAGAGGATTCTGAGAATTAGTTAACGAAGAGACAGCTTGGTGCCCTGCCCAAGGCACTGACTCTGGAGTCCAGAGGACCCCCTCTAGTATTTGTCCCCTTTGTAGCAATGGGCAAGTCACTTGAACCTTTGGCCTCAGTGTTCCTCCTTTGTCCAATTAGGGAGTTGGATGAGAGGGTCTCCAAGGACCTTCTGACTCTAGATAGAGGATCTCCTGATAATCCCAAGTGAGACCTATGGGGTCAGGGCAGTTCCCTGATTTAGAATTCAACAGATAATAAACATTTATCAAGTGCCTCCTATGCACCAGGCACCTATTATGAACCTATGCCTTCTGGAATTAGGAGAAATTGGTGCATGTCTCAGTAGGAAGAGACTTGTAGTCATCTCGTAGAGCCCGAACCTGACCAAGAAGTCCAACAGCAAATGGTCATCCAGCCTTGAAGACCTCCAGTAAGGAGAAAGAGCCCCTGCTAGCTTGGTGGTACGGTAGATGGCTAGTGAGACTGAAAATCAAGAAGCCTTGAGTTCAAATACTGCCTCAGACTCCTATTAGTGGAGTAGCTCTGGGCAAATCACTTCATCATATTTCTCAGCCTCTTTATCTGTTAAATGAGGATTACCATTACCTACCTACATCACCAGGTATGAAATAACATGTGCAGTGCTTTGCTGACCTTAAATTAAAGCGCTAGGTAAATGCTCATTGTTGTTGTGGCCTTCTTGGAAGCCCATTCCATTTTAGGATCATCCTGATTTTCCTTCAGTCTTGCCCCTCCCTGCAGAATCTCAGACTGGGCAGGGTACCCAGAGGCTGGCTTGTCCAGGCTGTCCCTGGGCACAGATTATCTTGGTGATACTACAATTCAATTCAGATCAGCAAACATTTCTGCTATCATTTGATTTAAATTGACTATTTCTGAATATATTCCCCGCTGCTCACTAGCCAACCCATTCTTGCAACAAAAAGTTTTGATAAAAGTTACATTAAAGTAATTTCAGCAAAAACAAACCAACACATCATGGAGGCTGTGATTCAACAGACCTTTGTGATTTTGCTAGTACCATGACAAAAACAGTTCCTGCCCTTAAAGGACCTTAAATGCTGTGTCTGGCAACATAACTTCCACACAAATGATATGATAAAAGTGAAGAAAGCATTAATAACTGGGGGGATGAGCAAAGGCTGCACCAAGGGGATGGACTCCATAAACTGGGAGCTCCTTGAGAACTGGGACCATTTTGTGCCTTTATTTATCCCTAGTCCTTAGCACAGTGCCTAGCACCTGGTGGGTGTTTAATGAATGGTAGTTGATTGACTGACTGGCCTTGGGCTGAGCTTTGACATGAAGGAAGATAAACAGAGCTGACCAAGTCTGCCTTACCAACTCCTTAGCCTTTTAATGAAGGCCTTCCACAATCTGATTCTTTAAAAAAATATATATTATTTTGTTAAGTATTTCCAGAGTATAGATAAAAAACTTTTTAAACAATTATTAAAAAAATTTTTTGAGTTACAAACTCTCTTCCTCCAACCCTTGCCCCTTCCTTGAGAAGGCAAACAATTTGATATAGATTATTCATGTGAAGTCATGCAAAACATATTTCCATATTAGACATGTGGCAAAAGAAAACATTCACAAAAAAATAAAATAAGTTTTTAAAAGTTTAGAAAAGTGTGCTTCCATCTGCATTTAGAGTTGATCAATTCTCTCCCTGGAAATAGACAGCATTTTTTATCATGGGTCCTTTGGAATTGTCTTGATCAGAGTAACTAAGTCTTTCATGGTTGATCATCCTTAACAATATTGCTGTTACTCTCTACATTGTTCTCTTAGTTCTGCTCACTTCACTTTGCATCAGTTCATATAAGTCTTTTCAGGTTTCTCTGAGAGCATCCTGCTCATCTTTCCTTACAGCACAGTAGTATTCCGTCATAATCATATGCAACAACTTGTTTGGCCATTCCCCAGTTGATGGACATCACCTCAATTTCCAATTCTTTGCCACCACAAAAAGAGCTGCTATAAATATTTTGCACAAAAAGATCCTTTTCTCTTTTCTTTGATCTCTTTGGGATACAGGCCTAGTAGTGGTATTATTGCTGGGTCATCTTCCTTAATGTTTTAAAATTTTATTTCCTTGATATTTTTTATCTTTTGTTAAAATTTTTTCCTAGCTCTATAAAAGAAATCTTTGGTAGTTTGATTGGTGTGGCACTGAAGAAGTAAATTAACTTAGGCAGAATAATCATTTTTATCATATTGGCTTAGCCTACCCATGAGCAAATAAAATTTCTCTAGTTGTTTGGATCAGTCTTTATTTGTGTGAAAAGTGTTTTGTAATTGTATTCCTATAATCCCTGAGTTTGTCTTGGCAGGTAGGTGGACTCTCAAGTATTTTATATTATCTGTAATTATTTTATCTCTTCCTGTTGGGTTTTGTTGGTAGTATGTAGAAATACTGATGATTTGTGTATATGTATTTATGTATTTTATATCCTGCAGCTTTTCGGTTGTTAATTGTTTCCACTAGAGTTTTTTAGTTGCTTCTCTAGGATTCTCTAAGTATACCTTCACACATCTGCAGAGTGACAATTTTGTTTCCTCATTGCCTATTTGTATTTCTTCAGTTTCTTTTTCTTGTGTTATTGCTATAGCTAGCATTTCTAGTGCAACATTGAATAATAATGGTAATAGTGGACATCCTTCCTTCATTCCTGATCTTATTGGGAAGGCTTCAAGTTTATCCCCATTCCAGATAGTATTTGCTCTTTGTTTTTGATAGATACTACTACTTATTTTAAGAAGGGTTCTATTGATCCCCATGCTTTCTAGTGTTTTTAATAGGAGAAAGTGTAGTATTTCATTAGAAGCTTTTTCTGCATATATTGATATTGTATGATTTTGTTTTTGTTATTTGATATGGTCAATTATGCTGATAGTTTTCCTAATATTGAACCAGCCCTGCTTTCCTGGTATAAATCCCACCTGGTCATAGTGTCTGATCTTTGTGATATATTGCTATAATCTCCTTGCCAGTATTTTATTTAAAATTTTTGCAATGATATTCATTAAGGAAAGTGGTCTATAGTTTTCTTTGTCTGTTTTCACTCTACCTGGTTTGGGTATCAGCACCATATTTGTCTTGTAAAAGGAATTTGGTAGGACTCTGGCTATTTTTTCCCTAATTGTTAATATAGTATTGCCATTAATTGTTCTTTAAATGTTTGATAGAATTAACTTGTGAATCCATCTGGTCCTGGTACTTTTTTCTTGGGAGCTTCTTGATGGTTTGTTCCATTCCTTTTTCCAACCCTTTGTAGGGTTATTTAAGGATTCCATTTCCTCTACTGTTAATCTGGGCAGTTTCATAGTCTGATTGTAGTTTAATTCTGAGGCAGCCAAGTGGGCAGTGGATGGAGCACTGGCCCTGGGCTCTGGGAAACCTGTATTCAGATCTAGCCTCAGGCACCTGTTTGCCATTTGATCCTAGGCAAGTTACTTAACAAGGTAGGTTTGCCTTAGTTTCCTTAACTGTAAAATGAAGATGTTCAGCACCTTCCTCCCAGGGTCGATGTGAGGATCAAATGATAAGGTATTTATGAGGTGGCACAGTGTTTGGCACACTGTAGGCTCTATATAAATGCTTGTCCCCTTCCCCCATATTTACTTTTCCAGCCTCTCTTTACCTATGTATTCCAAGTCTTAGATAGTTGCCTGGGGGCACTGAGAGGTAAATGAGCCTCTCTAGTCAAATCTGCTGGGGTGGGTCCAAGGTGGGATTGGGGCAGCTAGGTGGTGCAGTGCACCGGGCACAGGCCCCTGAAGTCAGTAGGACCTGAGTTCAAATTTGGTCCGAGATGCTGTGTGACCCTGGGCAAGTCCTGGTCTCCAAAAGACCAAAACAAAACCTGACTCTCCAAAGCCTATGGCCAGTAGATAAGAAACATTTATTATGAGCCTACTATGTGCCAGACACTGTTCTAAGTATACACAAAACAAGGCAAAAAAACCCCTAGTCCTACTCAAGGAGCTCACAGCCTAACAGGGGTGATAACATACAAAGCACTTTGTACAAACTGAATGTAAACAGGATAAATTGGAGAGGTTCTCAGAGGGAGGACGGGGAAAGGTTTCAGCCCAAGGCAGGGTGTTAGCTTACATGCTCCTGATTTACCCCAGCCTTTCCTCATTACTACTTGTTAGGTGCCAGCTGGGCTGGCTGCTTTAATTTGTTCCCTCTCTTGTCCTATTATTAGAATTTGCTTATCCCTTCCTCCATGCCTGGAAAGTTTCCTCATTTCCGCCTACCCTTCAAAGCCCACTTGAGAGGCCACCTCCTCCAGGAAGCCTTCCCTGATCCTCCCATGGCTAACCTTGAAGAGTCACAAAACCCTTCATATATATAATCTTATCCAAGGTCTTAAGGCCACAGTTTTCAAGGTGAATGGGACTTCAGTGCCTAATCTAGTACAGCCTCTTTATTATACAGAAGATGACACCTCCAAATGTGTTCTGTCCCTCCTACAAATGATCTAGACTGGCTTCTTTTAATCACACTCTACCACACGTCATGCTGACTTCTTAGGACCATAGAGTCATGGATGTAGAGCTGGGAAGGACCCAAAGGGCTGTCGAGTTCAACCCTCTCACTTTACAGATGGGGAAACTGAGGCACAGAGAAGGGAAGAGGTCATGTCTGCACTGGGATCTGAACTCAGGTTGTTCTCACTCCCACATCCAGAACTTTGTCCCCTGCTGTGTGCCACCTCCTTGAATCCTGCACACGTTCCCTTCTTAGGGTGTGAGGCTCACTTTTTATCTTCGGATCTCCAGGGTCTCACATGGCCTTGTGGTGCTCACTGAACGTTTGAGGACTTGATGAGAATGTTGAAGAGCGCTGGACCAAGGACAGAGTGAGTCCTGTGGCATTTCCCTGGAGACTTCTCTCTGTGTGGTTCCATCTTACTTAGTTGAAAGATTTTGTTGTTGTCAGTTGTGTCCAAATCTCTGTGACCCCATTTGGGGTTTTCTTGGCAGAGACCTGGAGGGGTTTGCCATTTCCTTCTCCAGCTCATTTAACAGGTGAGGAAACTGAGGCAAACAAGGCTAAGTGACTTGCCCAGGGTCACACAGTTAGGAAGTGTTTGAGGCTGGATTTGAATTCAGGTCTTCCTGACTCTGCTTGGCAGTCTGTCCACTGTACCACCTAGCCGCCCTAGTGAAAGATGTTTCACTGTAATTCTCTAGTCCTTTAAGTTTCATTTCATGCCTTATGAAAATGAGGTATGTTATATCTGACCCTAATTCTGACTAATCCCAGTTCCAAGATGACGTTCTAGATCCCGAGAGACTCAGTGAGAAATTCCCCAGGTCCTGTGTGGCAGGGAGTTCCAAAGCCGGTTGATTCCTGCTAGCAGATGCCATGTTGGGCATTCTTGGAGCCTCTGATGAGGGAAATAGAGTTTGAGGCAAGCGGTAGGAAGGGTTCTGTTCAGAGGCTGCAGAAGGTGCTAAGGCTGTCTCTTTCTAGTCAGAATCATCTTTCTAGATCCCAAACACCCAAAGGTTCCTGAATTTTTCTAGGATCTTCTGTGCTCCTGTTTTTACCATTTTATCTTGGCATTTAAACATTTGGAACTCTTGTCTTTCTTCTGTTCTTCTATGGAGCCAACTTTACAAGACTGTAATGATGAAAAGGACCTCCTAAGGCTTGGATTTTTGTTTCTTTTATTGTGTATTTCCCAGCTCACCGAGGCCAGTGGGTTCCACAGTGAGCTCTCTTTCAGCACTTGGTCACCATGTATTGATTGCTATGGCCTTACAGGCCTTCTGTTAGCCACCCACAGGCATTTATTAAGTGCTTACTGTATGACAGGCACCGTGCTAAGGTCTGGGGATACAGTGACTGGACAAGAAGTAGAATGGGTTTCTGTAGCAGCAAGCACCCCAAGCGCATCCTCAGGGTTTGCTGCCCATACAGGTTCTTGGATCTGCTTTGTTAAAGGAAAGCAACTCAAAATGGGTTAACAAGCTTACTTTAATCAGTCAGACATATATCGTTTACCTTGTTCAGGGGAAAAAGGTCAGCACCCCAAACTTCAAAATATACAGACAGAATTATCAAGACATTAACAGATCAAGTAGACAGCTTTCCAAACTGTCCAACCATTACATCCATACCCAGTCAACATCTGGGTTTCCACATCTGGGTTTTTCAAAGCCGGGGGACTCTCAACAAAGGCTTCCCAGAATTCAGATCAAATCACAGAACACTTCTCAAAGTCCCAAAACAAAGCTACACATCAGGGCTTATATAGCCTTCTCCTGGCTCAGAGAATGTAACAACCTTATTGACTCACTGGCCAATCAAGAAGTATCTACTGAAAAACAAGCCTCCCACCCCAGGCTTCAGGTGCACATTAGCCTAGGGGCAGGGAAGATCTTTAAATTTGCATTTCCATTACATTCAGCCCCAAGATCTTTCATGCCCATAGCATAGACAGTTTACAGTTTCCTCCCAAAGTAGAGAATTCCCAGGTCCTGGAAGTGTTCTAGAAAAGAATGGATGATTACATGTTGTAGAGGGGACTCAAAGGTTGAACTAAATGATCTCAAGCCTCTCATCTAATTCTAGAATTCTGTAAATTGAAATTTTAAATACAAATGCTAGCCTAGTAATAAGGGTATGCATTTATCTAATAATTGGAACTTTGCCGAGTTCTTCACGTATGTGTTATCTTGTTCGATCTTCACACTGACTCTGTGAGGTAGCTACTATTATTATTATTTGCTTTTTGGAGGGGGGAGGGCAGGGTAATTGGGGTTAAGTGACTTGCCCAAGGTGACAAGGCTAGTTTTTGTGTTGTGTCTGAGGTCAGATTTGAACTCGGGTTCTCCTGACTCCAGCGCTGGTGCTCCATTCACTGCGCCACCTAGCTGCACCAGGTAGCTACTATTATTATTGTCATTTTACAGGTGAGGAAACTGAGGCTAAGTGAAGGCTTTTTCAGATACTTAGCTGTGTGAGTCACATTTGCAACCTTAGTTTTCACATCTGAAAAATGGCCATTATAGTAATAGTATCTACTTTACAGGTTGTCTGAACATCAAAAGAAATTATATTAATCATAAAGAACAGATAGGGGATACAGTGAATAGGGTACTTGGCCTGGAGACAGAAAGACTCCTTCCTGAGTTCAAATCTGTCCTCAGACATGTACTAGCTGTGTGACCCTGGATAAATCACTTCACCCTGTTTGCCTCAGTTTCCTCATCTGTAAAATGAGTTGGAGAAGGAAATGGCAAACTATTCCAGTATCTTTGCCAAGAAACCCCCAAATGGGGCCATAAAGAGTTGAACATGACTGAAACAGCTCAACAATGAAAAATCACTGGTGCTGTTGTTAGGTGACTTGCCCAGAGTCACAGAGCTAGTGAGTGTCTGAAGCAGCATTTGAATCTTTCAGACATCAGGTCCAGTACTCTGTCCATTTTACTGCTTACTTTTAGTTGTGATGAGTTGACAGCCAGCTGAGAATGGGGGTGGGGCATGGGATAGACCCCCTGAGTGTGTGGATATGCCGGTGTCAGAGACTGGTTTTGTTGTTCAGTGTTTTCAGGCATGTCCAACCCTTTATGATCTCATCTGGAGTTTTCTTGACAAATATGCTGGAGTGGTTTGCCATTTCCTTCTCCATCTCATTTTACAGATGAGGAGAAACGGATGCAGACAGGGCTAAGTGACTTGCCCAGGGTCACACAGCTGGCAAGTGTCTGAGGCTGGATTTGAACTCAGGAAGAGGAGGAGTCTTCCTGATTCCAGACCCAGCACTCTACCCACTGAGCTACCAAGATGTTCCAAGAGACTGGGTAGGAAGGTGGAAAAGGATCATCGTGTAAAAGGAGGCACATTGTGCCCATTTCCTGATGTGCTTGAGCCACTCTTGGCTTTGAGATCAGAATTATCTTGAATGTTCCAAGCATGTTCTAGTTTGTTGACCCATGAAGCAGAATCATTATGTGCCTCTCCATGGAGATAGTTCCTTGTTCCTAGAGATGGCCCAGCAGTCTGGCATGAGAGGAATGTGCCCTGCTCACCTCGCAGAGAAAGCCCTGCCTGTTGGCTAGAAGGGCTGCCACAGAGTCATACTGTTGAGTACATGCCTCAGTTTCTCCCTCAGTCCCAGCACTCAGATTTGGGGAACCTACCTGAAAATGGAGAAAACATTCTGCACTTGCAGTCAAAGGGCCTGACTAAATCCTGACTGCCACTTTCAGGCCTGTTGTATATCCTCTCTGGGCCCCAGTTTATTCATTGATTAAAAGTTAGGGGGTGAGGAATAGGTGACCCCAAAGGTCTCTGGTAGTTCTAAAGCTATCACCCGATGGTTGTGGGACCCAAGCTTCATGAATGTCCCCTCAAGAGTACTCAGGAGTTCATAAAAGTTCATGAAAACTCTTGGGTCTTCTGTTTGGGTTGGACAGAGCCCCACCTGACTTTTAATTGTTTGTCCATTGACCTTAACTCTAAAGAATATGAACTCAGCCAAGTTTTTAGCCAGTGAGGCTGTAAGAACTAATAGAAAACAAAGATAGTAGTGTGCTCCTGGTTTTGGCAATAGCCCAGGGTAGCTAGGGACAGCTGGGTGGTACAGTGGTTAGAGCACCAGGCCAAGAGACAGGAAGATGTGAGTCCAAATCCAGCCTCTGATACTTACTAGCTGAGAGGGTCACTTCCTCTTTTTTTATCTCAATTTTCTCATCTGGGAAGTGGAAGCAATAATATTATCTAGCTCCCAGGACTGTTCTGAGCATCAAGTGAGATAATAAATGAGATTTTAAAAGTGCTCAGTGTAGTTTCTGGTGTTATTCTGTTAGCTATTATTATTATATTATCATTACTATTACTAAGTTTTTTGGGGGGGGGGGTTGGTATTTTGGTTCTGTTTTATTTTGAGAGTATAAGGAGTAAAAATATCTAGGCAGAGGGCTTAGTTTTTATTCCCTTTCCCCCAATTAAACTTAGCTTACAGAAATTAAAGCATGGAAAACTTTTATTCTCATGTACAAAGCATTGGGCAAGGTGGTGGGAATCTAGAGAGAAGCATCGATGGTTGGTGTATTCAAGGAGCTGATGTTCTTTGGGGATACAACAAGTATACTGGGAAGTGAAAGCTGAGTTCTTAGAGGAGACCAAAAGCAGAGATTAGAGAAGGCATCATTGAGACTGGGGTTATTTACCTGACTCTTGAAGCAAGATGCACGATGTTGAGAGGTAGAGATGAGGGGAGTGCCTTGGGAGAGGCAAATGTGCAGAGGTTGGAAATACTGAGCTCTGGGAATAGCTTGTAGTCCTGTGGCCAGACTATGGCTGTAGATGAAGGACAGTCATAGGAAACCAGTGTAGAAATGGAAAATATATGAAAGGGAGTCATGAAGTCAGACTAGGAAGGTAGATTGGAGTCAGGTTGTTGAAAGTTAGCTATTTTATCTTGGCGGGGAGAACAATAAGGAGCCATTGAAGATGACTGAGTTAGTAGAATGATATGGGTCCCCCCTTTTTTAAATTAGGGATATCAGTTTGGCAGCTTTTTAGAAAACAGATTAGAGAGGTCAGAGACTGGGATCATAGAAGCCCATTGATTGGCCAGATGTGGGGCAAGAGGGGCCTGAACTAGGGCCTTGAAGAGAAAGGGATTTTTTCCCCTGATTGGGTGCGGAGGGTGATGCAGAAGGATTGTTGGATTATTGGAAGACTGTTGGAAGCCTGATAGAATTATTTTTCAGTAGCCTCTTGGTCCAACCCTCACTTTCATTTTATAGATGAAGAAACTGAAGTTGAAGGAGAATAAGTGACTAGCTTCAGGTCACCCAGATGGTCAATATCAGTGGCAGGATTGTGCACCCTGGACAAACATAGGGGATTTCAGAAGAGACTGGTTTAGAGGGAAGAAGGATTTTTTGTTTTGAACCTGTTGCATTTGAGATGCCTATGGGGCATCTTAGTTGAGAAGGACCATAGGTAGTTGGTGTTGTGGGCTTGGAGCTAAGGAGAAAGATGTAAGTAAGTTAGAAGAATGCTGTACTTCAGCTTTCAGTTCCTCTCCACACCATTCACCAGACTGCACACATACCTACAGTGAGTGATGGAAGCATTCTCTCTCTCTCTTCCTCCCCCCACCTTCCTCCTCTTCCCCCCCCCCTTCTTCCCTCTCTCCCTCCCCTTCTCTTGACCTTCCTCCCTCCCTCTCTTTCTCCCTCTTTCCCTCTCTCTTATCTATCTGTTTCTATCACCTATCTTTATTCATCTCTGTCTCTATAATTTATCCATCTCTCTGTGTCTCTCTCTATCACCTCTCCATATCCATTTATCTGTCTTTGAATAGATACATGTATGGATAATTATATATTAAATGTATTTTTTCTCCCAAATCCATAGATTTCTCTGGTTGTTTGAAGAGAACAGTTCAAGATGCCTGAAAATCCTGCAGCAAGTATGTATACAATACTCACTTACAAAGTGATGAGTCATCAGGGAAGGGATAGAAGACCATTGACATTTAACTGGTGCTTTTATCCACCATTTTCTCCCCCAGATAAGCTGCAGATCCTGCAGGTCCTTGACCGGCTACAAATGAAATTGCATGAACGGGGTGATACCTCCCAGCACGAGAGACTCACCTTGTTTTGTGAGACACTGAAGAGCCCCCTCTTCAACCAGATCCTCACCATTCAGCGATCCATCAGGCAGCTGAAAGGACAGGTAGGCTCCAAGCCACGAGCAGGGAGGTTTACAGACTGATTTTCAGATGTGGTTTAGTGAAGAGAGGGCTGGGATCACAGAGTGGGAAGGATGAGTCATGAGCCCCATCATAGCTTTCTTCTGTTTCTGCTTGAAGAGCTGCTGGTGTGTTGGGAGCCCCTGGCCTGATGTTTTAGCCCCGACAGAGCCAGTTGTTAGGAAGTTGTCTGAGATGTCCCCAAATCCCAATTGCTTTCTCCTCTTGAATCTCATGGTGCTCACTGCTGGAGAAGTGAGTCGCGAATGCCATTGGAGGTGGAGCTAGCACCTGAGACATCTGTGTTCTTGTTCTTTGACTTTTGGGTGGGGCCGTAGGGCTGCCGGTGCCTATCTGCATCGTTCTGCAGCTTCAGAGTCAGAGCTGCCGAGAGACCAGAGGAGTGAAGGGTCACCCGGCAAACAGGGGGCAAGGGATTGACCCCCCGGCTTTGGGGCCAGATCTCTGTCTGCCGGACCACCCTGCCTCTCATGCACCACATAAATAAGTGTCTAGTGCTGCTGCCGCTCTTGTTAGCCACAGCAGATTCTAGATTTGAACCTAGGTCTTCCTGACCCTGGGGCTCGGGCTCTCAGGTGCTGCCTCTCCTGCCCATACTCCAATGTGCAAATGGATGTATGTATGTATGTCTTATCCTTTGGGGGACTGCCCCCATTGATGGTGCTTGTAGACCAGTCTTGCTTTTGACATGAATTTGACATGAAATGCCATGGCATGAAATGATATGAGATGTTGCTAGTTAGTAGATGGTGCCTGGTGCTTGTGCTGCAGTCTGTCTTTATCCTGACGGATTGTTTATTAAAGTGTCCTCGTGATGGCCACCTGTGTGACATCGGGAAAGCCACACGCCTTCCACAGCAGCGGGGATTGGATCAGACTGCATTCTATAATCTCTGGTGTCCAAAGGGAAAACAAACAGACCAGTCTTCGTTTTTACACCATCTGCACACCTAGGCTGTCAGCTGCATGTGCAACATGCAATGTCTAATCTGTCAAAGTCAGTGGGGAGAGGGAGGGAAAAAGGGCAAAAAAGAAAAATTCCATGATACCTTTGTTAGGTATTTAAAAGGAATTGCAAGTTGTGCACAATGGATTTGCAGTGTGATGTACACTCATCTCTTTTCTCTGACTATGTTATGGAAATGCTTAGTTTATTTCTTAAGTTCAGAATAAAATAAAAAAATATAATAGCAATAGAAAAAACAGTCAATGTGTGCACTTTTCGGCAGGTTGTGAAATTATGTCATTGTTCTCTCTCTCTCTCTGTCCCTCCCAGCTTAGCCACATTCCTTCAGATTGCCCAACCAACTTTGATTTCTCGAGGAAAGGGTTGCTTGTGTTTACTGACAGCTCAGTTGCCAATGGAAATGCCCCCACACCCTTTAATAACTCAGCTGCAGTGTTTCCTTGGACCCCAAGATCAGCAAATGAGGAATTTCACTCAGTTATCCAACAGATGGCACAGGTAGGTCAAGTCCCATCTTGTTATGGGTAGCTTCTCAGCCTCCCTCCCCCAACACTCCCTTCCTGTCTCCCTGACATTGCACAGGGTGCCCTGTGCCTAGAATGCTCTAGCTTCTCCTATTTCCCCAGCTTGGAATCCCCAGCTCTCTTCTATGCTGAGTTCAACACCATGAAGCCTTTCTCAACATCCCCCTGCCCCAGCTGCCTCTATTTCCCTCAGCAAAATTGCTTTGCATTATTGTTTATGTTTAAATGCAAAAATGTTTTCTTTCTAGAGAATGTAAGCTACTTGAAGGAAGAGATTTGTGTTTTTGTGTTTGGGGCTGCACTTGGTGTGGCATAAGGGCATGGATAAGCATCTCTGCAGCCTTTCTGGGTCCCAGGCACTATGCTAAGTGCCTTGGTTTTTTTAAATAAATATTATCTCATTTGATGCCTACAAAAACCCTTGGATGTAGACCCTGCTAATAAATAAATGAACGAATGAATGAACAGACAGGTTAAAATCATTCCCATTTTACATTTGGGGGAGACAGCTAGTGGGACAGAGGATAGCACGCCAGGGCCTGGATTCAGGAAGTTCAAATCCATCCTCTTGACCCTTACTAGCCGTGTGACCCTGGGCAAGTGACTGTACCCTGTTTGCCTCAGTTTCCTTATCTGTAAAATGAGCAGGAGAAGGAAATAGTAAACTGCCCTAGGGTCTTTGCCAAGAAAACCCCAGATGGGGTCACGAAGAGTCAGAGACCAATAAAAATGCCAAAACAGCAGCAACAACAAAGAAGTTTGTTGAAAGTAGGTTTGGGTAGAGGAAATTCTCAATGGGAAGCATCCTGTACTGATATAATCAGAACTCCATCTACCTTGGTGCCCAGCACAGCATGTGTCGTTATTGTTCAGTCTTCATACCCACATTGGGAGTTTTCTTGGCAGAGATGCTGGAGTGGTTGGCCATTTACTTCTCTAGCTCTTTACAAATGGGGTACTGAGGCAAACAGGATGAACTGACTTGCCCAGGGTCACACTGGTAGTAAGAGTCTCAGGCCCGATTTGAACTCAGGGAGATGAGTCTACCGGACTTCATGCCCAGAGCTCCATCCACTACACCACCTGGCTGCCCACCCTGCCATGTAGTAGGTGCTTAATTAATGCTTGTCTACCCACTACATTTCTCCTTTTCCCTCTCCCCTTTGCTTCTCCCAGAGGGCGAGCCCTTCAAGCAAAATTTAAAAAGAATTTAATGTTTGTTGATTGATTGACAACTTTATTTTAATATGTGTTCTCCTAATTTTTCATGTGTCTGCTTTGGTAGCAATTATGGGTATCAGGGGGATAACCCTTCCTCCAAACTGAATTGGAGGTGATGTTGGCCTAACTTTGCCCTTATATGAATTGTGTGAGAGCCTTTTCTCCTGTTGCCTGCATGGTCCCTCTGGGCAGCCAGGAGGAGAGAATGGGGCTGATTCCTTACAGGGGGAAGGCTGCCTGTAATCTCTCTGGGAAGTGATCTGAGTGCTCCTTCCCTTCTGGCTTTCCTCTTCAAATCCTACTGAATAAAAGAAGACCGAGAGGGATGGAATTGATGCCCTCTTAATAACTATATTCAAGAGCTGGAGAAATGTTCCAAGTATCACCTTTGTCTGATTTCTCTTCTCACTTAAGTATAGTCTGTAATTGATCTTTGACATTTGGGACCAGATTTGCTCCTCACCTGAAATCACTGATGAAACCTTCCTTTGCCTGTGAGCTTCAGTTTACAAATGGAGACTGATTTGAAAAGATAAGGCTAAATCAGATAGCAAATTCATTAATTTTAACAGCGCCACTTAAATCAGAATCCTTTGCTTAGCATTACTGCTTTATTCCATTTGTTCCATTGTTCAACAGTTAATTTTTGTGCCTTGCTTTTGTTAGCCCCCTGGCATTAGAAATGCTACTTTTCCAATTAGTGTGCTGTTATTGGAGTGAACAGAATCCTTGGCAATAAGGACTGGAGCCACGTGGTTAAAGATAAAACCCATGTGAAGGGTGATGTTTTCTCCCAGTTCTTCAGGTTGTCCCAGTAGAGACAATATGAACTTATTATAGGGTTTTAAAGGGGACTCCTTCTCCCCAAGATGCTTCTTGTTTTGACTTGAGCTAAAAGCTAGTACACTGAGGATTTAGAGCCTTGCACTCTTTGCCTCTGAAAATATAACCAACGAGAATTTTTAGTAAGAAACCAATGGGGAAAAGAATGCATAACATTTTGACAGTGTTTGCAGAAATGCTGCAAACATGCAATAGGAAACAGCATCTCCTCTGAGAGTTATTCTTCCTCTTGGGGTTCAGCTCATCGTGGGAACGAAGTGTCAGAATTCCTCCCCAATTCCTGGAGGTTTCAGAATTTTCTCGAGATCGACAAGCCCTGGATTTGAATTTTACTGACAATCATCAAGTGAGATTTTCCCAGAAATAAAAATCCTGGGTTGGTTTAGTCTTAGAACCATCCAAAGCCGCTCCATTTTGCTCAACAGTTTCAGAGTTATCTCTACATTAAACCATGGATCTCATTCCTCTCCCCATCAGGGCCGACAGATCGAATATATAGATATAGCAAAACCATCCATTGGAGGCCTGGGGTTCAGTGTGGTGACGGTAAGAAAGCAAAATGCTGGAGGCGTTGATCTCTTTGTGAAGGAAGTCCAGCCGGGAAGCATAGCAGACAGGTGAGGGTCGTTTATGTCCACCCGGGCTTGGTTTGTTTCTCCCACAATAAATTTTTGAAACTATACTTTGTCGATCCCTCACTTTCCCCCACTATCTCTCTTCAACTTCCTCTCTTGAACTTCCTTGGGCCTCAGTTGTTCTGATCTGTAAGATGAGGAGATTGGATCAGATTGCCTGGAGATCCCTTCTACCCCAGAGCTGTCACTAAGGAGCTGATGTAGTTGCACAAGCAGGTTCTGTGTGGCCCCAGAAGGCAGAATCCAGAGCCAGGAGGGGAAGGAAGTTGCCTAGAGGCAGATTTGGCTTTTTGTAGGGAGGGAAAAGCTTCCTGACAATCTATGGGGTCCCAGTGGATTCTACCTCATTTAAGGTCTTCAGGCAGAAGCCAAATGATTACTTAGCACATTGTAGTTGTTCAGTCATATGTCACTCCCCATGACCCCATTTGGGATTTTCTTGGCAAAGACACTACAGTAGTTTGCCATTTCCTTCTTCACATTATTTGACAGATGAGGAAACTGAGGTAAACAGGATTAAGTGACTTGCCCAGGGTCACACTGCTAGAAAGTATCTCAGGCCAGATTTGAACTCAGGAAGAGGACTCTGCCTGATTCCAGGCCCAGCACTCTATCCACTGTGCCACCTGGCTGCCCATAGGTTGGTGATCGGGCTTCTACTAAGAAGTAGTTATTCAAGGATGGATGGATTTTCTAAGGTATAGAATTCAAAAAAGAGAAGAAAAGAGGGATGAGGACTGACCCAGAGAGTAGGACTGAGGAGGGGGAGACAGAGAGACAAGAGGTTAACCATGCAGTGTCCAGGAATTCATTTCAGACAAGCATTCTAAGAAGAAGGTGGAGTTGTTACCAGGGCCAGGTCAAGGAAGGGGGCACCAAGCAAAGCCAACGGAATCCAACCAGGAAGATGCCTTTGACTGTGTTGAGCAGTTTCAGTCTCATGATTGAAGCCACATCTCAGCAGGTTGGGGGTGGTTTTTTGGAGGCAGTGGTGAGGAAACAGATTGGGTGGGTGGGGAGAACACCTTCTAATAGAAGGGCTGGCATTGTTTTTGTTTACCTTTAAAACCAAATGTCTTTTTAAAAAACCCCAACAACCCAACAATTTGCAGGATGCACACAGTGTAACTTGTGTTAATTAGTTAATGTGTGCTCTGATGAAAAAACATTCTGAAGTGCTAAGTTGTAGTCTTTAATTGAAACAGTGTAATAAACAAAAGAATTCTGTAGCAACCTGCTGAATGTGGAGGCAGCAGGCATTGGGGTTTGTGGGTTTTGCTCTGGGAAGTTAACAAGCCACTTAACAGAAAGAAAAATGCCTTTCCCTATTTCAAGGGATCAGCGATTGAAGGAAAATGACCAGATCCTGGCCATCAATCACACCCTTTTGGACAGGAACATGACCCATCAACAGGCTATCGCTCTGCTCCAGCAGTGCACGGGATCTCTGCGGCTGGTGGTTGCCAAGGGATCACGGCAGTGGCTGAGCCAGGGTGCCGCTAACCTGAGTGATGCTAACCCTCCAGAGGAGGTGAGTAAAAAAATGGGAGAAGCGGATGAATCTTTCTAATATCAGATTTCCTGATATATGAATGAATGAATTAAAAAAATATGAAAAAAAATTTAAAAAAAGTATTTATTAAGTGGATAAGTATGTCCAAAAAGCAAAGACTATCACTGGCCCCTTACCTTTTAATGGAGGAAACAACACACCTACTTGTGGAATGTGGAGAAGACTGACACAGCCAGTCCATCCAGGGACATTGATGATTTATGTAAGATTTGCTGTCATGGAAGATTTCTCATTAGCCAAAGCTATGAGCCAGTAACTTAGACTGCCATGGAAGGGAATGTGAGCTCTCCAGCCAAGGCTGGGTGACCACTTGTCAGTGAGGTAACTGGGATTCTCCTCTAGGTGTGTGTAAGACTACAGTTTTAAGTTTCCAGTTCTCTGACAGAGTTTTTGTTTGTTTCTTTCTTCCTTGATACTGTCTTTAGCCAGAGAATTCATTTTTGCTTGACCTTGTTTTTTTAAAAATTTTCTTTGCAAAGGATCTTTTTCTCTCCCTTTAATTTTCCTTAACAAGAATCAATTTTCTTTACCTCTCACATCTCCATTAAAAAAAAAGAAACTCATGTAACAAATATAGATATTCAAGGAAAACAAATTCCCATATTGACTGTGTCCACAAAGTATCGTTTTGTTCTCTGAACTCATCCCTTCTCTCAGGAGGTGGGAGCCTACTTCATCACAGGTCCTCTGGAATCACAGCTGGCTATTGCATTGATTGGAGGTCTTAAATCTTTCAAATTAGTTGGGCTTTCCGATGTTGGTATCACACAAATTGTTCTGGTTCTGCTCACTTTATGTTGCATCAGTTCTTAACAAGTGTTTCCAAGTTTCTCTGATACTTCCTTCATCTTTCCTTATAGCATACTTATATTCCATTATACTCATACAGAATAACGTATTCTGCCATTCTTCAATTGATGGGCACCCCCTCAACGTCCAGTTCTTTGTCACCACAGAAAAAGTTGCTGTAAAATATTTATACATATGGGTCCTTTTCCTTTGATGTCTTTGGGGTGTAGGTCTGGTCATGATGTCTTTGCAAAGGATCTATATTTATAGTCATAAGGGGTGTTAGAATTTAGCTAGTCCAACCGCCTCATTTTACAGAGGAGGAAGTTGAGCCCTTCCCCCCCCCCCCCATCCAATGAAATGACTTGCTTAGGCTTGTACAGTAAGCAATTGACTGGGGATGAGGATAGACACCAGATCCTCCCAATACAACCTTTACCTGTTGGCTCCTTGCTGCCCTAAAATTCAGAGCAGTGCCCTTTACAGCATGGCCTGGCACCCCTGAGACTCAGTTTCTTCAACTGTAAAATGGGGAGAATAGAAGTCATAGAATGTCTCTTCTATTTCATTTTTGTGTTGTTTTAGTCTATGATTCCTTCTCCTTGATAATCTTTGAATTTCTATTTACAATAGTGGAGCATCCCTAAGCAGTAAGAGTAAATGTGTGAGATTTTAGATGGTTGCATGCCTGCATGCTGTCATGGCTGGCAGCTGAATTTCTAGAAGCCTTGCATATTTGCAATAGAAATTGGAACAAGGTATCAAAATGGACCTCCTTCTCTTCCTGCCTCCATTCCCTTCACACAACAGCTGCCACCACCTCAGTTTGCCCCTGCACCAAATCTGTGGCTCTCCATTGCCTAAACTCCTTAGAGACATTCAAGTTTCCCTGTGATTGGAGGGTGTAGCTGCCCTGAGGCATATCCCACCTACACACCGTTCTCCAAATAACTCTCCTACCTCCCTGGCTTTCCTTCCTTCTAGAATGCCTTCTGGGTCTATCTTTGCTGGTCTAGATACCACCCATCTTTCAAATTCTAATTCCAGTCCTTCATAAAAGTGATTTATCCATCTTTCTGTATGCCTGCCTGCCTGTCTATCTCTGTTCCTTATCTCTGTGTCTTTGTCTCTGTCTTTCTTTTTGCCTTTATATCTCTGTAATTTGTGTGTCTCCACAGTGTATATGTTCTATCTCCCCTACCAAATAAGTGGTCAGTTCCTTGACGGCAGGGCCTATCCTTTTTTTGCCTTCCATATAATAATAGGTGCTCAATATTTTTAATAACTGCTGGATTTGTTGAGTGTGTGATGTTCCTCTCCATACAGAAAACCCCTAGAATTGTTGATGGTGACGGGACTGTAACAGATGCTTTTTGCTGGGGTCACGTTGAAGATGTGGAACTTATTAATGACGGCTCCGGCTTGGGGTTCGGAATTGTTGGTGGAAAATCAAGTGGGGTTGTAGTGAAGACCATTGTTCCCGGAGGATTAGCACATCGGGTATGTGGCTTTTCCGGTTCACCGTTGTTTCTTGTTATTGTTCCAAAAAATTGTTGTTTGTTTAAAACTTAGTAACTTTCGGCAAAAACAAACCTGAGTCACAGCTGCAAAGTCACCGAATCTCTGAATTGAGAAGAAGCTCAAGGGTCAGGCCTGACCCATTGTAATCTGGGTGTGTCCATTTCCACAGAATCAGTACTCTTAGCAGTCTGTACAGCATATAGGTGTCCTTTGACCAAACTTCAGCTTCCTATGGGAGAAATTTGTACAGGGCTATTAGGAATGTAACTAGGCTTGTTTTAACTGTCCTGTTCTCCCTGTCCCAGCCTCCCCAGTCCCCTGCTGGGGAACACAGTTTTCCAGCCAACCAAACCTAAAAGGACTTTCAAAAGGAGCCAAAAAGGCATCTTTTGCCTCCCCTTCCCAGAATCTACAGTAGCCTTATGCTTCAGTAGAACAGACAAACAAAGTATACGACTACCTTGGGGTAGGTTTATCCATAGATGCCCTTTTTTGGCAGCTTGTAGTCTTGGGCCATGGACTACATTTGGCAAGGGAAGAGCTGTTCCCTATATGATCCCTGGGAGCTGGCCAACCTTAGGTGGTTTATGCCTGCTGTCTCTCTACCACGTTTTCTGTACCATTCACAATATCCTGGTGCCCCTTACCTCCAGAGCCGAGGTGCTGGCCTCGGGTCCCCCCTTGTAGATTCTTCACTGCAGACTGGGCTCCTCCTTCCTATAAATAACTCAAGTTCAGCCAAGAACTGTTGCTCATATCAACATTTCAGCTTCATTAGTGTGTCTGCCAGAAGGTGAATTGATTTGGTTAAGCTAAATTACACTAAGGCTGTTCTTTCCCCCACTATCCTTCCACCCCCTCCCATAACTAATACTCTCTGCTCCCTCTTATTAACTCTCCATGGACGACTGTTCAACCAAATAAATCTTCTGTTGGTGCGATTGCAGTAGTGAGTGACATACTTCATCCTTAGCTATGCTCCTTAAATCCCATCCTGTTTGTCTGTTCTCTAGGCAAAAGATGCCCTTTTTGTTCTATTTGAGTCTACATCCTTTTTTTTTTTAAAAAATTAAGTTTTGAATGGATATCTTTTGTTTTTACATCACCAACATTTCTTTCTTTTTTTTTTTTGGAGGGCAGTTGGGGTTAAGTGACTTGCCCAAGGTCACATGGCTAGTTTTTGTGTTAAGTGTCTGAGGCCGGATCTGAACTCAGGTCTTCCTGATTCTAGGGCTGGTGCTCTATTCACTGCACCACCTAGCCACTCCCACCAACATTTCTTTTTTTTTTTTTAATTTTTTTTTAGTTTACAGGATTCAATTCCACAATTCCTTGAGTTTCACATTTTGTCCCCCTCCCTCCCCTTCCCCCCAAGGCAGCATATAGTCAAGTATAGGATCTGTAAATACTTTCACATTATACATTAGTCAGGTTATAAGTATGGATTGTACCAACTGGAATGAAAAATGGTAAAGAGGACATAAAACCAAATAAGAGAAGGAAAAAGATCAGGTATTTTGCTTCCACCTGGATATAAACTCAGTTCTTTCTAGTTCTTTCTCTGGATGCACATATTTCTCTCCATCATGAGTCTTTTGGGATTGACTTATATCACTGCATTTCTGATAAGAGTCCAGTCTATCAAAGTTGGTCATCACACATACGTTGTGTCTGTAATTGTGTACAAATTCCTCCTGGTTCTACTCTTCTCACTCAGCATCAGTTTGTACAAGCCTCTCCAGGTAAATCCCACCAACATTTCTTGATGTATTTCTCCTCTCCCCTATTCACAGAAGAAACCATCAGTAATAATACAGGATGGGAAAAAAAGGCAGGAGGAGAAACCAATTCAGCAAAACTATCCAAAGTATTTGAAAGTTGGCTGTTGTATGCAGCATTCAGCACCCATATCCCCCTACCTCTAACCAGCAGGGAGGAAGCTGCTTTAACATCCCTCTTCTCTGAGGCCAAACTTGGTCATTATAACTTCACAACATTCATCTTCAATTATTTTATCGATGTTCATTCCATTTATATTCTTGTAATCATTGTGTATGTAGTTTTCTTTGTTCTGCTTACTGAAGTTTGTATCAGTTCATATGCTGAGTGCTTCTGAATCCATCAGAATCATTGTTTCTTATAGTGCAGTAATATTCCATTGCATTCATTTACCACAATTTGTTTAGCCATTCTCCAATTGATGGGCATTGGCTTTGTTTCATACCCACTTAATGGGCATTTACTTTGTTTCTAGTTTTTTGATGCTCTACATTGGTTGAGGTATTTGGGCAAGTTCTTTTGGTCCTGACCACAATAAACACAAGTTTATTCTTCTAAGAACTCTTCTGCCCATACCTGATGTGACCCTTGCAACGAAAGAGGCCGACGTCTATTCTAGAAGGACTAGGGGAAGAAGCTGACTTACCTTATGTAAAGCCAGCATCCTTGTGACTCCCAGGCTCACTGTGTCTGGCAGGAGTGAGGAGTATTGTAAAGAGAGTATAAGGAAGGTCCTTATTATGTTGAGTAGGCTGCCTGTGTTGAACCTTAGGGAGGCCATGCCAGTGGTAGATGACCTGTAGGGTTGGAGGGGGACCCCATGGCGTTGGGATCACAGCTCCATTAGGTCTTGGGTACTCCCACTGCTGATTCAATTCACAGTTCTTCTGTGACCTAGCAGATGTGTATAGTAGTCTTTGAAAAAAATTGGTGGGACTCAAAAATTTCTTCTTCAGTGAACCTAGTAATGAGTATCTCTAAATTTAGCAGGGCTGATTTTCAGGTAATAGGTATACTAGCCATTACCAGGCTAGGGAAGGACTGGTCAGAGCTGGCCTTTGGCCCATGGGCCATCGAGGACCCAGGCTTCCTTCCTTCCTTCAATGAGATACCAGAATAAAACTTGGGTTTGGGACTTTCCTGTTTCTTAAAAGAAAAACTAGTTGTGGGTGCCAGAAACTTAAATTTTAAAAAAATGTGTACATCTATATTTTAATAAAAGGGCAGTGCACCAATAGATTAGAAGAATGGGTGCTTTTGGCCATTGCTGGTTACTGATCCCCCTTTGCATCTGGGTTTGTATTTTTCTATTGCTTTTTGATGGTTGTTGTTGATTTCTGATACCTGTTCAGGTACTAATTTAGCTCTTTTCCTTTTAATTTGCTTGCCTAGTCTACAGATTATGGAAGGAAGAGGCCTCTTGCAAAACTAAAATAAAAGCCAGCAATTTGAGATGCAAGAATGAAGCAACTTGCCTGTCATTCCAGAGCCTTTCCTATCTATCAATCTGACTAATAACTGTTTTTGCCCTGACTGATTCTTGAGAACACCTGCTTTTCTGTAATGAACAAAATGTTTGGCTTCCAGTGACAGATGCAAATTAACTGCCACAGTTTAAATTAAGCAAGAGGTGAAGTAAAATTGGGAAAAAAATATATATAGTGCATTTTAAAAGAGAAAGTCAGTTCAAAAGCATTTTGTTACTTTCACATGCAAAGCAGCTTAGTCCAATTCCACAATTTTCCACTTTGTGCCAGGCCTAAGGGGTTCAAGGCCAAAGCAAAATGTTCCTTGCCCTTGAGAAAGTGATATTCTACTGGGGAAATAAAAAAGAAACAAATAAAGAATGAGCACCACCAACTGGGGAAATTAGAAAAGGCCCCACAGTGGCTAAGGCCTTTAGCTGAGGATTGAAAGGGGCTAGAAATTTCACAAAATGGTAGTGAGAGAGCTTTCCAGGCAGGAGGGGCAGCCTTTTTAGGAGGCGGAGTATTGCCTGCAGGTAATAGCAATGAGGACGGTTTGCTGAAGTCATTCATGCATCGAGGGCATTTTATTTTCCTCTACCTCTAACTAAAAATTAGCAATTATTTAAAAATCTGATTCTGAGAAGGAGCCTTGGGTTTCGCCAGACTGCCAGAAGACGCTTGCGGGAGAGACAGTGTGGCTCTGTGGAGAGGACACTGGAGCTGGGTTTGCATCCTGATTCTTCCCCCCACCACCTCTGTAACCTTGGGCAAAGGGCCTTTCAGTATTCTTCCCTGCAGACTATACCATCTTCTGAAGAGGCTGCCTGGAATGCTTTCCCACTACCATTCTGTGAAATCTCTGGCCCCATTAATGCTCAGCCAAAGGACCTTGGCCAACATGAGACCCTTCCTCACCCCCCCAGCTGTCAGTGCTCACCCTCACCGAGATATTGTGTATTCTTTGTATTTACCCATTGTGTACAAGTCATTCTCCCCCAGATAGGCCAATGCCCATCAATTCCCAAATATTTTTAAATATATTGGAGCCAGGTTGGTCTTTACACACCAGACAGATTCATCTGATGTTGATCTTAGAGGCAGTAGGAAAAGCACTGAAGGGGTATTGGGTGACAGGGTCAGATCTGTGCTTTAGGAATGTGAATTCGGCAGCTAGGAGGAGGAGGAGGAGGAGAATGTTCTTTCTCTCCACCATTAGACTGTGAGCTCCTGGTGGGCAGGGAGCCTTTTTTTGCCTTTCTCCGTATCCTTAGCAGCTGAGCACAGTGCCTGGCATGTCGTAAGTGCTTAATAAATGCTTATGGACTCTTGACATTTAGAGGGCTGTTAAGGCTGGGCTTGGGCGTCTGGACTGCATTTTGGAGGCAGGGGGCAGCAGGGGGCTGCCTGACCCTTTTGACAGCAGGGCTACTATCTCAACCTTTACAACCTAGCAACTTCTCAGTTGCAAAATGAATGCTTCAGCTTTGAATATCAACTTTGCTTTATTCTGTGCTGTGTGCCAGGAGAGCAGAAAAATGGTTCTTACCTTCCACTTGATGCCTTTCATTTTGTGGTTTCAAAGAACCACTCTGCTACTCTTCAGCAGGGTCACTCAGGTAGAAAGAAATTGTGGGAAAAATGCTCATAAGTGGTACTCTAGTAATTAGGATTTTCCATTCTGTCAGTGGTCAGGTCTTCAGGCATTAACCTGTTAGTGGGGACTTATTTCAGGGGGACGGAACCTGTTAAATTTACTAATGGATCAAATTTCTTCTCAAAAATGCTGGTGGGTTGGACTAATATTGTTTGGTAGAAGAATAAGGGGATACTGACAGTAATAAGAGCTTATGTTCAGTTAATGCTTTCTGGTGCTAAGCACTTTCTGGGCATTATCTCAGGCACCCTGTGGGGAGAATTTTTCCTTTGAAGTCCCAGATCTGAGCTCTATTCATCTCTCCTGATGAGTGATCCATCCATCAGTGATTCGGTGAACCAAGAATACTGTGTGGGTTGGTGGAAGTGACAGAGGCAGATTTGGGCCCAGGGTCAGGAACAGCTTCCTGAGAGAGCTGTCCCTTTGTCTGGTGGGGTCTCCCTCTTGGAAGGGCTTCAAGCAGAAGCTGAATGATTGAGAGTTGAGGATTTTATTGTAGAAGGGTTGGTGTTGAGGGGTAAGGGGTTGGACTGGGGGACTGAGTGATTCTATTCATTTGAGCTTCAAAGTTTATATTTATTTATGTATCCCTCTCTATCCAGACCTTTGATTCCATCCACGTAGGGAACTCCCAAGTCAGGTCAAGTCAACAAGCATTTGTTAAATGCTTGTTATGCTCCAGGCCTTATGAAAGGAACCCCTGCTGATGCCATTTGGGAGCCTATCCAAATCCCATGGTCTTAGAGAGTAGTGTGGGGCACTGGGAAGTTAGATGACTTTTCCCATGGTCATGTAGCCAGTCAGTTACAGGACCCAAATTCAAGTCTTCCTTACTCCAGGGAGAGGCCTCTATCCACGGTACCATGCTGCCTCTTGAACTTTGGTGATTAGAGTTAATTCAGCAAGAGAGCTATAGTTTGTATGTGATGCCATTAACCTAGCCTTTGGCAAGTATTTGATAACATATCTTAGTAAATGTTTATTGACTGACCACCTCCTAATATTTCTTCAGAGAAGATGGTGAAGACATGGACTAGATGCTAACACAGTTTGATGGGCTCAGAACTGGCTGAATGACTGATCTCAAAAAGAAACCCTCAGAGCTCGGTTTTGCATGTGGTCTTCAGTGGCCCTAGTGCCTCAGGAATCTGCCTGGTCCTGTGCTCATTACCATTCTTTATGGGCACCTTACAAAGGTGAACAGGCAATATGCTTATCAAATTTGCTGATGACAATAGCTGAAGGGGAGAGAGTTTAACACACTGGATGTCAGAGCCAGGATTCTCAGAGATCTTGACAGGCTAGAAGCAAGGGTGGGGAACCTGTGGCCTTGAGGATACATGTGGCCCTCTAGGAGCCTCAAGTGCAGCTCTTTGACTGAATCCAAACTTCACAGTTTGGAAATCTGGAATTTGTGAAGACCTAGAGGGCCACATGTGGCCTTGAGGCCGTAGGTTTCCCACCCCTGGAGAGCATTGAACTGAATCTAATAAGACAAAATTTAGTAGGAAAAAATTATGTTTCATTGGAGTATTAAAAAATCACCTTCTCGAGTGCATTTTGGGAAAACGATGGTTGGTCAATAGTTTTTCTGAAAAATATTTGGAAGTTTCAATGGATTTTAGGCTAAAGGTGAGTCAGAAGAATGGTGTGGCAGCCAGAAGAAATCATGAGAATTTGGGCTGCATTGAAAGGTATAAATAACATCTTAGAACTACAAAGGTCAGAGTCCTGTTCTGGGTCCTGTGCTATCACACCTCACCTGGTGTACGGTGCTTTATTCTGGGCACCATAGTTTAAGAAGGGCTTGGATAAACTGGAGAAGACTTAGGGGGAACACAGCCAGGTTTGTAAAATGGGAAGCAGCATCATGCATTTGAAAGAGGACCTGAATTAATTCAGATTCTGCGTGTGTGCGTGCGTGTGTGTGTGTGTGTGTGTGTGTGTGTGTGTATACACAGACATACACACACATCTTCAAGTCATAGAACTGTGATCTTACGATCTTTTAATCCAATGATATATGAATTGTCCATGGCCTCAAGGAACTTGCATTCTACTGGGGAGAGGGATTCAACGCATGTATCGATATACAAGGTAGATACCAAGGAATACAAAGGAATTTCAATTTTGCTCTCAGAATGTTATTTGTTGGAGTGTGGGTTCATGTCTTGCTTGCTTCTAGTCATATTTCCAGCGCTTGCCAGTGTCTGGAACATGGCAAATACTTAAGAAATGAATTCATTCATTCTTTCCTTTTCTGTCTCCTTGGCTCATGCCCCTTGAAGAATGGGAAGCTTCAGACTGGGGACCACATCTTGAAGATTGGTGACACAGATGTGCAAGGGATGAGCAGTGAGCAAGTCGCCCAAGTCCTGAGGAATTGTGGGAATTTAGTGAGGATGGTGGTGGCGAGAGACCCTGTTGGCGAAATTTCTGTGACTCCCCCTACCCCAGCAACCTTGCCTGTCGTTACTCTGCCTCCCGTGTCTCCTTGCAGCCAGAGCAGGGTGAGTCCGCTCTTCCGTCTTCAGTCTTTTAAAGCTAAGTCTGCATTAAGGCACATCTAATCAGGGTTGACAAGGCTTTTATCTCTCTGGATACTACTGGAGTAGATGAACCAAACTCATGAATCACACTGATGGGCTCAAGGTTTTGGAAAAGGACAAGAATAAAAGGGGAAGGGAGAGACAAATGTGGAGGATTAAGAGAAAGATCAAGGAGGAAAGAAAGGGGAAATTTGTATGAGCTGGCAAGTCTGGGCCCCTCCATGATGAACTCAGAAATCACATTCACACAGTGCCTAGCATACAGTAGGTGTTTAATCATTGCTTATTGCTTGGGCTTGACTTTAGACTCTCTTGCATCAGACCTGGCCTCTTTCTGATGGGGAGTCATCCATAGGGTCAGGAGAGCTGGAAAGGAAATTGGAGACCATTTAGTCCAACTCCCTCATTTTACAGATGAGGAAACTGATGCTCACAAGAGTAAAGTGACTTGCCCCAGATCATTTTGGTAGTAAATGTTCAAAGTGGGTTTGGAATCAAGGGCAGGGCTCCTTCCACTGTGATATGTTATGTCCACAAGCACTAGGCTGGCAGGAAGTGCTAGGTTTACATGCTGGCTTTGCCAACTGTGGCCTCAGTTCACTTAGTGAGGCACTAAACCTACCTGGGCCTCGGTTTCCTTATCCATAAAATAGCGCAATAATTAGATTGGATCAGGAATTCTTGCTCTGGAACCTGTGAACTTGTTTTTGAAAATATTTTGCTAATTCTATAATATAAGTGGTTCCCTGTGCAATTCTGTATAGTTTGTTTTGTGTGTCTAGTGCTTGGCACATAGGATGCATTTAATAAATGCCCATTGACTGACTGCATTTTTTTATTTCATTAAAAAAATTTTAATCTTTACTTTTATTTTCTTTGATCCATTGAAATATTTCCCAATTTCATGTAAATAAACATTAACACTTTTTTTTTTTTACATTTTGAGTTCTAAATTCTCTCCCTCCTTCTCTCCTCTTTGAGTGGTCTAACAATTTGATATCATTATCAAACATATGAAGTTATGATGCCACATTGCAAAAGAAAAGCACAGGCAAAAAAACCCAGGGAAAATAAAGTAAAAAAAAAAGTCTGCTTCAATGTGCATTCAGAGTTCGTCAGTTCTCTCTCTGGAGGTTAGAGAGCATTTTTCAACTTGGAACCTTTGGAATTGTCTTGGATCATTGGACTGACTGCAATTAACAACAGTGTTCTGAGATGGGCTGCAGAGGCTTGGCCGGACAGTCAGTGGTTAAGAGCCCCTGGTCCAGTCTGTTTTATAGGCAAGGAAACTGAAGGCCTCAGTGGTCAAGTGACTTTACACCAGGTCACATGGGTAGTAGCATCAGAGGTGAGATTGGAACCCACATCCTTTGAATCCATAATCAGAGCACACTAGTCTTTTCAGACTAAAGGGGTAAAGACAAAATAAAACCACCTTTGTCTCTCAGTGGCTTTCAGATACCAAGGGGCATTTAGGTGCCTTTTCTATCAGTGTACATTGTTGGTGCTTCCAGGATAGCTGTTAGTCTTCTTCTGGGCACTCCCTCTGCTATTGCAGATAGCGACTCCTCTATGACTTCGATTACTTAGAGGCCTTTCCATCCCACAAACAATGACTGATGCTAACTAGTGAGATCCCTTGCTTGTGAAATGTTGGGAAATTCAGACGCTTGCGTTTGAGAAATAGCACATAGCACGATGATGGCTGGGTTGTCCAGCATGAGGATGGTAGGGCTTTCCAGCATGATAATGGCAGAGCTGTCCAGAATGATGATAGCAGGGCTGTCTGGTGGAATTCTTGGTACCAGAAAGTGATAGATGGCCTGGTGCTGAGGGACAAATAAAAATAGCTGGTTAAGAGTAGCATAAGGATAGCATATGCTTCCCCCTGCCCAAGTGCTTGGTGATGGCTGGTCATTATATTGCTACTTAACTGAAGAGTAGCTTTATAAGGGACAGATCCTTTAGCTTTGATTTCTAGGGGCCCAAATGGATGCCTAGAACTGTTCTCCGTGCTAGAATTTAGCCTGTTTAAGATTTGTGGCTCGTTATTTTTTTTACAAACTTATTTAAATATGTATTCTGATCCTTATTGCCTCCCCCCCCCTACACACACACACACTGTGCATTCTGGGGGGTAGAAGAGTTTTTAGGAAGTTATTTCAGTGTTTTTCTTTTCCTTTTTTTTAATTTAAAAACCATTTTGATTTAAATTATTTAAATTTTAAAAGCCCTTAAAAAAAGTGTTTTCATTTCCATTCAAAATAGTGTTGTGATGATTCCTTCCTCATCTATTCTGTGATATTGTAAATCCAAAGGAATGCAATGATTTTTTTTAGCTCAGCCTCTAGGATAATATTTTTATCCCAAGCCCTAGGATAATATTTCTGACAGTCTCAACTTAAGATCTTCCCTCAATTTAAGGTATCTCCTTATTTTTTCTTTTAATCACTATCTGGCTTCCAATTCTATTGTATAACACCCCTATGAAAATGCTTGTTTGAAGAAAAAGGTCCCGGAAAAATCAAGAGTATTTTCACAGTAACATAGGCATATGTTACCTTTGGCAAGTCACTTAACTTCCTCATTTGTAAAATGAAAGGATTGTATGAGCTGGACTTCCCTTCCCTCTTGAGATCTGTGATGCTCTCTACGTCTTTGGATGAGTCACATCAATTTTCTAGGCTTCAGTTTTCCCACTTGTAAAATGAATGGGTTGCACTGGGTGGCTATGAAGGTGCCTTCCCCCACTCTATGATCCGCTGGTATTAGATGCCATGATTATTGATTGAAATTGGCTTTCTTTTTCCTCTCCAGATTGATGGCTCTCTTTTTGATACTTATGATGTTGAACTCACTAAAAAGGATGGCCAGAGTCTTGGCATTACGATCATTGGATATGCTGGCTCCACACATGCAGGTGAATGCTTTTTCTTTTCTACTTGGAAGCTTTCTTGGATGCTTTTTCCAGTTCTGGGTACAGTTCCTCCAATACCTTTGCCTTTTGGACATTGGAGGACAAAATCCATGAATGTGCTATAAAAGTGGATTACTCCTAATGAAGAACAACAGAGAATTGAGATTCATCCTTTGAGCTCTATTATCTCCCCAGTACTTAGCACAATAAAGGTCTGTCTCTGTCTCTCTTTCCCTTTCTTCCCCCTTCTTTCCTCTTTCACTCCATCTGTATCATGTATGTATGTATATATCCATCCATCCATCTCTCCCTCTACCCCCCTCCCTGCCTGGTTATAGTAGGTAGGCATCACCAGAAAGTTGTATAGTGCTGGTTCTGATTAACATAGGATTTTCCCTTTTTTTCTTTTTCTTTTTTTTTTTTAAGCAATTGGGGTTAAGTAACTTGCTCAAGGTTACACGGCCAGGTGTTTCTGGGTGGGTGCTAAGTGTCTGAACCCAGATTCGATCCCAGGTCATCCCGACTCTGGGGCCGGTGCTCTTACTCACTGTGCTACCTGGCCGCCCCTTCCCTTTTTTTCTTCCCTTTTTTTTCTCAATTAATAAGCATTTTTTCTTTGCTTCCTACTTTCATTTAAAAGAGAAATGAAAAACACTTGTAACAAATATGCATAGACAAGCAAGAGAAATCCCCACATGGGCAACGCTGAAAAGCATTTATCTTGCTCAGCATCTGGAATCCTTTCCCTCTCTGTCAGGGGCTGGGTGACTCCTGATAGGCATCAGGTTGAGTGTTGGATGACTGCTTAGCAGTTAAAATAGAGGCAGAGGTAGAGCAGGATAATGTCAAAAGACCTAATTTCAAATCCTGCCTCTGTCACTCTAGGTGACCTTGATTGTCTCATTTTCCTCTCTGAGCCTCCATTTCATCATCATCATCATGATCTTCAACATTATCATCATCATCCTCATCATCCCTAGGATTTCAGTTAGAGCTTTAAAGTTTACAGAGTACTTTTACAAATATGATCTCATCTGATCATATGTGGACTGGGTTATTATCCCCACTTCACTGATGAGGAAATTAAAGCAGATCAAAGTTAACCAACTGCTCAAAGAAAGTCTATCCAATACACTGGAGGCCTTCCAATGGGTAGGATATCAGTAAAGATATTACTGTCATATACACTTATCAATCTCCTCAAGTTAGTACATCAACTTAACACGAATATACATTTTACAAAGTCAGAAAAGCAAAACATCCTTTTTTTGAACAAGTTTCTTGAATCCCCCTGGGCTTCCTTCTATGTCTGACTCCTTGGGCACCAGTGCTCATCCCCAGAACTCTTTCTGAGCACAGGAACACAGCTACTGAAGAATACTTGCATACTGTTCTTTGAGCAAGGACAGACAATATTTTTTTTTTTTAAAGCAATCAGGGTTAAGTAACTTGCTCAAGGTTACACAGCCAGTTATTTTTGTGTGGGTGCCGAGTATCTGAGGCCGGAACCGATCCCAGGTCTCCCGAGGCTGGGGCCAACGCTCTTACTCACTGCACCACCTGGCCGCCCCTCAGATAATATTTTTAATGTTGAGATGAAACAACACCTCTACATATATATTTTTCGAATAGCAATTTGAAAAACTAGAAAGATATTATTTTTTAAATGTTAGAACAAAATAGTTTGACCTTCCAGATACTATTGGATTTAGTAGTCATTACTTTTGCTGATTCTGTTTCATTTTTCTTTTAAGGAATGGCTCTCTAGGACAAGGAGGGGATTTATTCAGAAATCAGAGTAAAGGGGAAAAAAAACAATAAATATTTTTAAAGAAAAGAAAAATATAGTTTGAATACTTAAAAATCACATTTTAGGCGACATACTTCCTGATAGAGATGTGAGGGACTCAGGGTACAGATTAAGACAAACATTTTTCGGACATGGCCAGGGCAGGAATTTTGCTTGATTTTGCATATTTGTTAACACAAGTTTTGTTTTTCTGTTTTTTCTTCCATGGAAGAGGGAGGAAGAAAAATAGATTTTTATTAATTTAAAAAATACAATTTCATTTAAAAATCATATGCATGATTCCAGATGATTAGTGACTTCTAACAATTCCCTGTATTTTGTTAAATATTTCTACATATAAAATGTTTTTAAACAATTTCTTAAACTTTTGAGTTCCAAATTCTTTCCCTCGCTCCCACCTCTCTCCCATCCTTGACAAGGCTAGCAATTTGTTATTAATTGTACATGTGAAGCTGTGCAAAACATTCCCATGTTAGCCATGTTGCAAAAGAAAACAAACAAAATAAAATAAGAAAAATAAAGAAAGTGAGGAAAAAAAGACTATGTTTCAATCTACACTGAGTTCATTAGTTCTCTCTCTGGAGGTAGAGAACATTTTTCATTATGGGTCCTTTGGATCATTGTTCTGATCAGAGTCTTTCAGAGTTGATCATCCTTATAATATTTCTGTTACTGTGTATAGTTCTCGTAGTTCTGCTTACTTCCCTTTGTATCAGTTCATGTAAGTCTTCCTGGGTTTTTCTGAAACCATACTGCTCATCATTTCTTATAGTACAATACTACTCCATCACAATCATATACTCCAACTTGTCCAGCCATTCCCCAACTGATTGGCATCCCCTCGATTTCCAATTCTTCACCACCACAAAAAAGAGCCACTAGAAATATTTTGGTACAAATGAGCCCTGTTCTCTTTTCTTTGATCTCTTTGGGATACAGACTTATTATTGCTGGATCAAAGGGCATGGACAGTTTTATAGCCCTTTTAGGCATAGTTAGTTCCAGATTGTTCTTCAGAAAAGTTGAATTAATTCACAATTCCACCAATAGTGCATTAGTGTCCCAATGTTCCCATACCCCCTCCAGCATTTGTCATTTTCCTTTTCTATCCTATAAGCCAGTCTGATAGGTGTGAGTTGGTACCTCAGACTTGTTTTAATTTCCATTTCTCTAATCACTAATGATTTAGAGCATTCTTTTCATGTGATTATAGATAGCTTTGATATCTTTTTCTGAAAACTGCCTAGTCATATCCTTTGACCATTTATCAATTGGGGAAGGGCTCTTATTTTTATAAATTTGTCTCAGTTCCCTTTACATTTATGAAATGAGGCCTTTCTCAGTGAAACTTGTTGCAAAAAATTTTCCCGAGCTTCATGTTTTCCTTCTAATTTTGGCTACGTTAGTTTTATTTGGCAACTCTAAGATTTTTAGTGATTCTGTGTGATTTATGGAAAGACATAGGTAAGAAAAGCTCAAGCTGCATCCTGAGCCTCTTCTAACTGCCTAAACTAAGGAAGGAAAGAAATAGCTATTGCCAACAATGGCAAAACTTGAGGATCCTCAGCAAGAGTCACAAAGGTGACAGTCTTAGCTGTTTCATGGTAAGGAGAGGGGAAGGTCAGGTCCATAGACTCTACACTTGGTGCTAGAATGGACCTTTGAGCTCATCTTGCTCAGCTTTAAGGAAACCAAGGCCCAAGGGAGTTGAGGTACTTGCTCCAGGCCAAATAGATAGAAAGTGGCTGTGCTGGCCCTCTGTCTCCAAATCTAGCCCTCTTTTGACTGCACCAAGATTATACTTAATTGATTTTTTAAAAAATTGATGGTCTTGCTTGTTCATAGCAGGTGGAAAAATTAGGGATGCTAATGTATTCAGAGTTCTGAATAATTCCTGTCAGGCCCACCCAGTGCCCTTTTAGCCTAATGAAATACGTGTTTTTCAATCTTTTAGTTTCTTTCTTAAGTGCCTCTCACCCCCTTTTTTGAGTTTGGATATGCAAATGAATTCCAAAATAGCTAAATATGGGTTGTGTATTCATATACTTGCATTTAGGAAAAATTGCTGTTTGCATCTGAAGACAGTCATTTTTTCCTAAGGCTTTTTGGAGAAAGTGTGTCTTTTTTTGATCTTGGCTTCCATCCATCCATCGCATCCATCCATCCATCCATCCATCCATCCATCCATCCATCCATCCATCCATCTATCCATCCATCTATCCAAATACTTAATTCAGTGACTACTCATTTGGCCTTTCATTCATAGTGTGTGCAAGACATTTTTTGCTAACCATCGCAAGAGAAACCAGAGAAGGATAAGACAAAAGAAAGACTTCCCCTCAATATTGCTCTGTGATAAGTAACTAGAACATCACTTCCTCATAGGAAATTGAGGAGATGTAGAAGTTATTTAAGCATGTCTTGCTGTTCTAAAGAGCAGAGAGATAGAAATGAAAATCCTTTCTTTCTTCTAAACATTAGAGGCAGTCAGGAGTGAACATGAAAGCTAGAACAGATATTGGGCTGAATATCTAATGAATAGTTGAATAGTTTTGTGGAATTCTTTTCTTCCTCTCTTCTTAATTCTTTGTTATAAGGGATGGCTCCCTGGATGGGGGAAACTGGAGAGATATAAGGGGAAATGCATATGATATATAAATAAAAGATTAAAAAAATCCTGCCCAAATCATATCTTTGCCATATACTATTTTTAAAAAAAATGTATATATCCCATTTTTATGATACTTAAAAAAAAACCCTAACAATTCTATCACGACCAATACTCCTCTCCCCTACGTATGAACGTGAAAACACTAAAGCAGCATCTCATAAAGGTATATCCGGAAAACAGGTCTCTCTGTCATGTGGCTGGTACCTTGTCTCAATAGTTTAAAACAGCTCCACATTGGTATTCCTCTTTATTTTTAACCTGTCTGCCACTTGCTTTGGGGTAGACAATATGGCTTGTTCAAATATTTCCTCTGTATTAATTTCTTTTTTCCATTGATTTAGGTGGGAACAAGGTATTTGTTTCAACAATTTAAAGGGGTGTCATTTAAAATAAGGCTCAGCCTTGCTCTGCTGGACTCCTTAGAGCAGATGTATAGGGAGAGTGATTCTAGTCTAAAGCTGAATTGAAATCATTGCTGAGTGATACAAAGACAGAAAGGAAATTGTTCCTGCCCTCGAAGTGCTTACATTTTATTGGAAGAGACAGAATGTAGATTCAGAAGATATCCAAAATATACACAAGCTAACTTTTTTGCAGTGGCTCTTATTAGAAGGATGAGGCAAGACGCTGTAGGTGACTTTTCAGTACTAAAGAAGACAAGTTATTCCGTGAGACCGAGGGGAAGAGGGAGTGGGTTCCTATGTAAAAGCACAGGGAGAGGAGATGGAGTGCTGTGTGTAAGGAACAAGTTCTGTTTGGCTGGAGTAGACCATGGAGTGCAAGGAGAGGAGTAATATAGAATAAGCCTGGAAGGGTTGGCTGGAGCCATTTTGGGAAGGACATTAGAAACCCAAGTTTGTGTTTGATGCTAGAGATAATAGGGATAATTAGTATTTATTAAATATAAGCATGGCATGGTCAGACATACCCTTTAGTAAAGTCACTTTAATGGCTAGGTAGAAGTCAACAGAATTTGAGCCAGGGACACCAGTAAGCCATTGAACCGTGATGGCCAGATGAGGAGAAGGGACGGGATAGGAGAGATGTGTGGGGGGCAAAATGACCAAACTTGGCACCTGATTACAGATGTGAGGTGAGTAAAAGGGTAGAGTCTGGGCTGCAGACTTTGGAGATGGGAAGGAGGGTGTTGTGTTCTTTTCAAGTAGAGAAGGTCAGAAGAAAGGTGGGTTTGGGGTGGGGAGAAGGGGGAATAATGAGTTTTCTTTTGAACATAGGGAAGTTGAGATGCCTTCAGGGAATCCTGGTTGGAATGCTTTTGTTTTGGGATTTGTTTTTTTTTTGTCTTTTTGAGGGGGGGAGTGTAGGGCAACTGGGGTTTAAGTGACTTGCCCAAGGTCACATGGCTAGTAAGTGTTAAGTGTCTGAGGCAGGATTTGAACTTAGGTTCTCCTGACTCCAGGGTCCGTGTTCTCTTCATTGCGCCACCTAGCTGCCCCTGCTTGGAATGTTTAAGAGTCACTTGGGATGTGACCACTACTAACACTGCTACTCCTAGCTGGCTAGCATTTATGTAGTACTTTAAGGTGTACAAATTGCTGTATACACTTGATTGTCACAAAAACTCTACAACATAGGTACTATAATCATTACCATTTGACAGAGGAGGAACCTTAGGCAGACTGATGTTAAATGACTTGCCCAGGGTCACACATCTAGTTAGTGTGTGAGGCCGAATTCGAATACAGTCTTCTTGACTCCAGGTCCCTCATTCTGTCCTCCATATCCACTGTGCCACGTAGCTGCTTCAGATTTTGGATAGACCTCAGGAGATATTGGATGTATAAATTTGTGAGTCATCTGCATAGAGAAGAATAATTTACCCTGTGGGACCTGATGAAGCCATCAAGTGAGAAAGCGTAAGAGAAAAGAGTCCAACATAGGGCCCTGATGATGATTTAACAGAAGAGACTGAAAAGGAATCATTGTCTGTGTAGGAGGAGACCCTAGAAAGGTTGGTGCCTTCAAAATGTAGAGAGGAGAGAAGCTGGAAGGTGGGGTGATCAGAAATGGCCATGACTGCAGAAAGGTCAAGGAGAATCAAGCCTGAGAAAGGGCCATTCGATTTGACAATAAAGAGGTCATTCGTTGTAAGCTAGAAAAAAATCACTTTCATTTGAACGAAGAGGTTGGAAGTTGGATCTCTCTCATCAGTATACCCATAAAAGATGAGCTTGGGCCTGATGCTCAAGTTGATAACTGGCGGGTTATAGCCAGCTGCCTGACCCCCAGAAATAAAATGGATAAATAAATAAAATGAAATAAAATAGCAAAGCAGTTAATTCTTCTTTGAAACATGTTTTTTCATTGATTTTTTTTTTTTTGCTTTCACATCACTCTCAGTTCTAAATGCCAATCTCTCACCAATGGAACCTTCCATTGTCACAAAGAAGAAGGAAATTAGACCAGCCCATTGACTGTCACACTGGAAATGCTTGGGACATAGGTTCCATTGTCAGTCCTTCTTCACCTCCGTTACTTCATGCCCTGGAGATCAATATTTGGCAATCAAGCAGTAACTAGTGCTGTCTTTCTCTTTTACTTTCTTGTGCCCATTCAGGGGATGTCTCGGGGATTTATGTGAAAAACATAATACCAGGCAGTGCTGCAGATCATAATGGCCAAATTCATGCCAATGACAGGATAGTTGCTGTAAGTAACTGTATTTATTTTGAGCATTGGGTGAAATTTTTAAAAATTCTCTGTATTATAATACCTCTGTGGGGATGGCTTTTTAAGAGTGGGGAGGGAGGTTGGGTTGGGCATTCAATATATTCTGATTCTTTAAGTTCATCTAGTGAAAAAGCTCTTGGAGATCAGCTTTTTACAGGAAAAGATATAGGAAACTTCCCCCAAGTGAATGGCAGGAGGAAAATCTTATGTAGAAAAACTAAAAAAATTATTTTGGCTTAGTTTGGAGGATGTTAGGTAGGAGGTTTGATAATGCTGGTAGATCCCAGAGTCTACTGTGATGGGCTTCCATTACTACAATGGGGACTTGGGTTATTCTTTGTGAAACATACTTAGACAATAAAGGAATAACTAAGAAAGATTAAAGGACCCCCTTTGATGGAGACTTTTTATCAATCCAGTTTAATATCACACATGATTGAATTGTATTTCTGCTAGGAAATTGTTTGACAGATGGCTAGATGACTTCTTGAGAGTCTCTGAAGGCTGGCAGAGAGCTCTGGGACCTCAGGAATTTGGGGGGGGGGACAAGGATCTGATTGTTCCAGGATGGTTTCCAGCCTGGAATTGGGGAATTCCTTTTTTTTGTGTAATGCTCATTCTTTTTAGTACAAAGTGACCTGCCTCTTTCCCCCTAGTCCTGGGAGAACTGGAAAGAGGATCTAAGCCTCATTTCTAGTAGAGTTACACCTGAGAAGCTAAGGCTTCCCAATACCTTATTCATTAATGTAACTTTCTAAATAGCACCTACCTCTCAGAATTGTTGTGAGGATTAAATGGAATGGTATTTATCAAATGCTTAAAACAGTGCCTGATGCATTAGGAGTTAATAATTGCTTGTTTCCTTCCTTCCTTCCTTCCTTCCTTCCTTCCTTCCTTCCTTCCTTCCTTCCTTCCTTCCTTCCTTCCTTCCTTCCTTCCTTCTTTCCTTCCTTCATTCCTTCCTCCCTCCTTCCTCTCTTTCCTTTCCTTTTTTCCTTCATTCCCTAGGTGGATGGAATAGATATCCAGGGTTTTGCCAATCAGGATGTTATTGAGGTATTGCGCAAGGCAGGAGATACGGTGCACCTGACTCTAGTACGAACGAAGACATCTTCCTCACCTCTCCCTCTTGACAGATCTTTTGATGAAGGTAAATCCTTTTCATGCCTCCCCTTTCCATGAAACTTGTAATTCAAGTAGTTGTTGGATTTTTCTAGCATTTTTACCTCTCTCCAAATAGTCCTGTTTTATGAAATTTGGTGATAAACAAATTCACTCGAATTTAAGCTTTGTGAGTGTATACCAAGTCCTTTCCCCTCCCTGGGCTTCAATTTACTCATAAATTAAAAAGGTTGGGTGAGGGGAATGCTGAGAGTCTATGACCCCAAGATACCTGAGCAGCAGTAGAATGGTAGTCATTTGCTGCCCTTGAACAGCCTGTTATGATGATGCACCATTCTTGAGTGGGAAGACATTAGATCTCTGACATGTGGGCAATGCCAATTTCTTACTCCTTCAGATGGAAATGAGAATCAGTTCTCCAAGAAGCTTGTCGTTTTCAAAATATGTCTATTATTCACATTTGAATAATAAAGTGGTGGCACCTTTCATCTTTGGGTCTTGGCACTCGAGAAACCTTAAGTCTTCATATTATTTTGAAAGCCACATTTTATTCTAAAACCCCTATGGATTTAATCTTCTGATTGACTTTATAATGTCATGAGAAAGAATAGATCTGAAAAGTGAAAACCCAGTGTCTTTTCCCTGGCAGGACTTCTGTGATCCTAAATGGTGGCCATCAATTTATACCTCTTTCATTTCTTAATGTATTGACCTCAAAATGTGTCTATGAACAGAGGTTGAAAACCTAAGGAAATATCTTTCAGTACAGTAGTGATGACCTGAGTAGACTGTTCAGAGTCTAGTAATGTTGCAGCAGAATTTCTTCAGTAAGGCAGCCACAGGGAGAACATAGACCTGGAAACCTTTTCCGTCAACTGATGGTTATCTTTATCTAAATTGAAGCCCTCAATTTACCAGGAAAGTAATTTTGCTGTTAAAAATAGATGACCCATCAACTTCATTTTATGCTCCACATTTAAAACCGCCAAGATTGTTCAAGAGGGATAGTTATAAAAATGCAATATTGAGTTTAGGGAAGTTTAAGTCAATATTTATGTTAAATCTAATGGTTTTAACAGCTGATATGGGGCACTTGGCTCTAATTTGCTCTCTGTGGTAGAGTGTGTCAGTTTGATGAGCAGGAGCAATCTTTTATTAGGCAGATCTGCATTTTAAGGTTGTATGGGAAGGGGAATGGTGGTTAATGGATCAACGGTTAGACTTGGAGTCAGGAAGCCTTGGCTTTGAATAATAGCTCCAACTTTTAATAGCTGTGTGATCCTGGCCGAGTCCCTAGACCTCTGGGATCCTTAGCTTGCTCATCTGTAAAATGGGACCACTAATACTTCACTCTGTGCCTCTTGGTTGGGAGACTCATTCATTCAACAAGCATTTATTAATCGTCTGCTCTGTGCTGGGTGCTGGAGATACAAAGACATGAACAAGGACGGCCCCTTATCAGGCAGTGGATAGAGAGTAACCTAAAGGGCTACATCGCTGTCCTTATCATCCTGATTCCACAGGCCGTCTTTAAAGTCAGAACTGAGCCCTTCTCATTCAGGCTGGTTGTCATTTTTCATATTTGATGATTTACACAAAATGCCCTTCCCACTTCTCGCTTCCTCCACAAAGCATCTTAACCCTGCTCGATCTAGTTCAGAACTACTGGACATTTCCATCTGTTTCTTTATCTTCAAACTGATGGTGTTGGACCCTAGGACTTCTAAGGCCCTTTCCAGTTCTGATCCTAGGATCCCATGAACTTAGGTTCTCATGTCCACATAGTTCCCCCCCGCTTTTTTTTTTTTGTTGCTTTTTGGAGGGCAATTGGGGTTAAGTGACTTGCCCAAGGTCACACAGCTAGTTTTTGTGTTAAGTGTCTGAGGCCGGATTTGAACTTAGGTCCTCCTGACTCCAGGACCAGTGCTCTATTCACTGTGCCACCTAGCCACCCCTAGTTTCCCCTTTCTTGAATTTGAAACTCCTTTTGGTAGAATTGTGGATGATCCTGAGTTAGGGAGGTTATATTCTGTTGCTTTGTTCTGATACTCACAAGTATTTCTCCACGGAGAATTCCTGGAGGTGAAGGACCTTGGCTTTTGTTTCCTTGATGTCTGTCTCACCTCCTTCTATCCAAGGGCACAAGGCTCTATCAAGAGCGTAGAGAGTGCTGGACGGCAGAAGCAATATGAAGAGAGGGGCCCATAGAAGGAGAACTTGAAGTAGCAGGAGGAGTCTTGAAAACCCAAGTTCAGTCAGTCAGGAAAGATGAAATGCCCATCAAGGACCTTGCACATCAAGGGCTAGAAATACAAAGAAAGGCACAAAGTAGTTCATGCTCTAAAGGAGTTTACAGGCTTTCCTGCCTCAGCTATTCACTGGCTGTGTGACCCAGGACAAGTCACTTAAAAACAAACAAAAAAAAAGGTTCATTGCCTCAGTTTCCTCATCTGTAAAAATGGGGATAATAATAGCTCCTGCTTCCTAGAGTTGTTGTATCAAATGAATGAGCCTGTGTGAAGTGCTTTGTAAACCTTAAAGCACTATGTAAAGCTAGCTGATATTATTATGAGTACCTATTGAATGAATGGGAATATATTTAAATTTTTAAAATAATATTGAAGAATCCTTTAATTAGCAATTTTAAGACTAAGCATAAGGAGGCATTTTAAGACAGGTGGTTAAATCATAAATGGATGATATTTTAGATGAAGTAAATAATTGCTTTTCTTTGTGGAACACTCAGTATTTTACAAAGTGCTTCCATCTACCTTATCTCATTACATAATCCCCTTTCTGAAGGGCTTAGGAGAAGGCCATGAGACTGGAGAAAAGGACTAGATTGGTCTGGTAAAAAGAAAAAAGAGTACTGGATTCAGAATCAGTAATTTTTGGGGGGTGGAGCAGGGGGAGGCATTTGGGGTTAAGTGACCACTTAACTAAGGGTCATCCAGCTAATAAGTATCTCAGACCAGATTTGAACTCAGGTCTTCCTGACTCAAGGGTGGGTGTTCTGTTTACTGCATCACCTAACTACCCCTCAGAACCAATCAGTTCTTGATATCAGTCCTGATTCTTTCCCTGTGACCTTGAGTAAATCACTATTCTATTGTTTTCAGTTTCCCTCTTAGAAAATGAGTATTTGACTGGCTAATCCATAAGGTCCTTCTTGCTTGAAGGTCTATGGCATATAAACTCCAATTGGTGATTTCACGTGGCTGATTTGACGTTTTGGGGACTTTTGTAGCACCGCCCAAAACGCCAACTTTATTTTTAACTGGAGCTGTGGAGACTGAGACGAATTTGGATGATGAAGATGAAGCAAAGGAAGAGAAAGTGTATCGTTTGAAGGAGGAAGATGAGCAGAGGCCGCCATCGCAGACTTGTGGTAGGTCCTCGCTGTACGTGTCAGGCCCTTCTGTTTTCAGTAGCTTGGCATCAAGTCCTGCTTCTGTCACTGCCTCTCTGTGCTCTCATCCCACTTCCTCAGCCCTTTTCTTCCCCAATTCTGTAAAATCTGAAAACTTAGAGGCCAGGGGTCCTTCACCTTTCCCCTTCTGCAGTCTTATGAAGCCTGTGAAGACCTTCTCACAATCCTGTTTTTAAATGTATGAAAGAAAACATATAGAATTATAAAAGAAACAGGTTATATTAAAATAATTAGTATTAAATATTATATTCATGTTAAATATTATGTAATACACACACATTGTTATATATTATATTTCTAAATAAATATATATTATATATATATATATATAAAATATTGAAAACAGCTGCAAGTTCATTGACCCTAGATTAAGAACCCTGAGAATAGACTTCCAAGATTCCTTCTCACTCTAATTTCTGTGATTCTCTAAAGGTCTTCTTTGTCTCCTTTTTACTGCAGTCAATAAATATTTTTTTAAAACCCCTAATAAACTTTTAAAAATGTTAGGTCTCTCTCACACATGTGTACATACATGTGTGTATGCAGGTGTATATAGGCATGCATGTATATATACACATATACACACACACACACATATTTGTTTGTTGAAATACTGTGAAATACTTCTCCCTTGCTCTGTCTTCACTCTCTGATTTTTCTTACCGTTGAAGATTGTTGTTTTTCTGTGTGAAATGACGGGTATTTTAGGCAAATGCTTAACTCCGTCCCAACTATGGAACACCTTCAGCTTAACCACGCGGCTGGCGAGTGTGGGTTCTCTCATTGTGGATGGTTCACGTCTTCTGGGGGACTTTGATTCAGGTTCGATGTCAGGAAAACCTCGCTAACACGGTGCCATACCCACAAGTGGTATAGATTGCCTCAGCAATAATAATTAATGATGATACTGATAGTCGTAACACCAATGACAGTCATAAGAGCTAGCATTTGTCTAGTTCTGTGAGGTTTACAAAGTGTTTCCCACACATTTTTCTCATTTGATCTGAGAAGTGGATGCTATTCTCCCCATTTTCTAGATGAGGAAACTGAGCCTGAGGAGAGATCGTGATTTTTTCAGAAACACATAGCTGCTAAGTGTCAGTCCAGCATGCTATTCACTGCGCCACCTAGTGGCTTCTAGGTAGTAATGGGCTCCCTGTCATTGGATGGCTTCAAACAAAAGCAGAATGACTCCTTTGTCTGTGATGTTTTCAGGGGTCTGGCTTAGCCTGGATGGCCTCCAAGGTCACTTCCAATTCTGTATTTTGGTCTATATGTCCCTTTTCCCCCCATTATAATTTCCCTTTATTTTTCCATTAGTGGGGAGTTCGAATGGAGAAAAGAATTTCTTTTTTAAATTTTTTTTTTTTTTTTTTTTTTTTTGGAGGGCAGTTGGGGTTAAGTAACTTACCCAAGGTCACACGGCTAGTTTTTTTGTGTGTATGTGTTAACTGTCTGAAGCCAGATCTGAACTCAGGTCCTTCTGACTCTGGGGCCAGCACGCTACTCACTGCACCACCTAGCCGCCCTGAGAATAGAATTTCTAAGATAGATGCAGGAAAGAGTGGACAGGCTACCAGCCAATGCATTGCCCCTGGAGCCCATCAGAAAGAGGTATGTTTTGTGTGTTGGTCAGTGTCTGCTCTCATTCAATCACCAGAGGCAGGAGTCCCATGGATTGCTGGCCATCCATGGAACCATATAAAGGACAAAAGAAGTTGTCATTTGCTTCCTGATGTTGACATGTGCATCCTTACATACCTTTCCACCAATGCCTCTTTGTACCCATGACAGTCTTTCCCAAACTGGTTTGGAGCACTATGTTCTACAGGAAGCAAATAGGGATCCCATGAGGGAAATTGAAGGGTTTTTTTATTGCTATTTCCCCCACCTTGGAAATACATGGTGAGAAGTAATTGTTGTAGTGACTGGCCTTGGATCAGGGAGATTGAAGTTCAAGTCCAGCCTTAGATACCTATTGATTCTTTGAATGACCCTGGGCAAGTCATTTCTCCTCTGACTGCCCCCAGCAGCTCTCCTAAGATGAAGTTATAAATGAATTTACATCTGTAGCAATTGAGGGAGTGTTTACACCAGTCATTCCCAACATGGAAGAAGTCTGGGGTAAAAATATTAAAAATGAAATTAGGGATTTTCCAAATGCTTGTACAGGGGAGATTTGACAGGATGGATTTTGGTTAATTTCTTTTTTTTCCCCTCTAAAATTAGCCAGCCCCTTTTGATCCTGAGATTCCCAGCCTATGTCCTTTCTATCAATATTCCAATTCTAGAAGTGCTCTGTGTCTTAATCAGTTTGAGAAATGCTGGTCTGTGAGGAGGCTTCTACCTTTTGTATTTACTGTAAAAGTATAATGGGCTTTGACTTGTGTTTCTCAGAAATACCAAACTTAATGCTTTTTGAGATGTGAATGTCTAATTCCATTGGCTTTGTGGGTTTCCCACGGTCCATTTACAAAGGCAGGGTTTTGTTTTCTCAGGCAGATCTGTGTTCACACATTGTAAGGGAATAGGTCGGAATAGTTAAACTTCTCACACTTCTTAGAGAATCCAGCCCACCGCAGTTTTAGAATTCAAGGTTTTGTGGCCTTTTTATTCTTCTCCATTTTGCAGGTTTGCCAAAGATTTTCATTCTTGTGCCTGGCACGTAGTAGGCTTTTACTAGATATTTGTTGAATTGAACTGAAATGTCAGGGGAGTGATAGATGGGAATCTTGAATCTTGCCTGCCGCTATGAGCACTTACCGGGGTTGCATTTTTCCCCTCTTCATTAGATAAGAAGCAGAACATCAAAGAGTTACAGATTGGCAGCTGGAAGGGACCCTGAGAAATGGCAGGAATCTGGATCTCCCCTTTAGAGAGAGAATGATTGACGCCTAAGCATTTGGACAACGTCTATGCAGTCAAATTTTGTTCATCTGTTGTTGAATTTGGGCATATTAGAATCATGCATTTTTACAGGCCAGTTTGTTCAAAATCATTTTAGATAAACAGGGGCCCGGGGAGGTTCAGTGACTTGTCCACGGTCATACCAATGACCCCCTGAAAGTTCATCTTTGAGAAAACCTCATCATCCTGTGAGATCCCAACATCTTGGTACTCTACCTCATCTCTCCTCTCTGATTGGAGGGTGGAGGCAGGAACGTATAAGGATAAAGCTCAGCTCAGACATCTCTTTTCTCACCAGACTGCACTACTGTGGGACTTCTCTGATCAACTTCTCCACCTTGTCCCCATGTTGGGTAACTCACCCTCCCCCACCTTTTCATTCCTTTTGGGTGTTCTCCCATTAGATTGGCTGATTTTTTTTTTTAGTTTGCTGATATTTTGCACCCTGCAAATTATGATTTTTATTTTATTTTCTCCCATTAGACTGTAAGCTCCTTGAAGGTAGGGATGGAGCTTTTAAAAAAATTTTGTGTCCCACAGTACCTAGAATGTAGCAGGTCTTTAATAAATGTTCATTGACTGACAGATTGACACCAGTAACAAATGGAAGATCTAGCATTCAAGGTCCCTTGACTTGGAGGATAGCATTCTATCAATAGCACCACATTAAATCTATTCTTGGAGCTTGGAAGCTTCTGTGAGATAAAAAAAGGGAAGGGCCTACTATGTGCCAGGAAATGTGCTAAATGCTTTTGGAAATGTTGCCTCATTGTATCCTCACTACAACCCCATGAGGCAGGTGCTATCATTATCCCCATTTTATAGCAGAGGAAACTGAGGCAGACCAGAGGTTAAGTGACTTGTGCAGGATTCTCTGGGTTGCACAGGTGTGAGACTGGATGAACTCAGGTCTTCCTGACTCCCTCCACTGTACTTCCTAACTGCCTTCAAATTAATTAGATTCACATCTGTTTATTGTAACCTGTGTGCAAGGCACCGAGCACCTAGACTGGGAACTGAAAGACTAGAATGAAAGGAGTTTTGTCCTCCAGGACCTCAGTTCTGTTCTGTTGAATTACTTACTTTGTTCACCTCTTCCCCCATGTCTGCTTAAGGCTCGTCTGCCCAGCTTCATTATGTTGGTTTTTGGCATCCCAGCAATCTTCCTGTATTAGCATTGGTTCTGGACCAAAGAGTGGGGCAACTCTTTGAATCACAAATGCATAGCTACTATCCTTGCTTTAGCAGAGATTTGTACCAGAGCAGCTTTACTAAGGATGCTACTTTGCATCAGTCTGAGAATTAAGCTTTCCATTCCCAGTAGGGAAGGGATCGGAGGAAGGAGGGGACTAAAACTGAGGGAAGGGAAGGACAGCCCTACCTTGTAGATTCTGCCGAATCCATCTTCACCATCTGCCTCCAGGATCTTGTTGCTTGTAAATTATGATCATGTGGGAAGGATTGAGGATTTAATGGGGAAAAGCCCTCATACTGGAAGTTAGGAGACAGACCTAAGCTTGATTCCCAGCCTTGGTTCTTCCTTGACCCTCATTGCCTGGAATGCACTCCCTCCCTCCTTCCCTCTGCCTCTTCAAATGCCCTGCTTTCTTCAATGCCCATGTACCTGTTAGTGCACCTATCCTCAAACTTTTTGGTGTCAGGATCCCTTAAAAATAATTAAGAATTCCCCTCCCCCTAAAGCTTTTATTTATTAAAGGAGCCATTGCTGCCTGCTGGTCAGTTCCCTCTCCTTCCTGTTTAGGTTACGTTTTATGAACTCATCTGCTTCCCTGCTGTCCTGTCTCACCGTTCCAACAGGAGAGTGGAAACTCTTTGAGGGCACAGCATTTTGATCTCACTGTCCTTACAACCAAGCACGGCAGCTTGAATATTGCAGGTGTTTAACAAATACAGGGCATCCCAAAAGGGGATGTAGTTTTAAGCTGTTAAAACATAATAGCTAAAACCCTTTTGAGATGTCCTGTAATTTTAGAATGGTTTAGCTACCCGAGGCACCATTTTCTCTTGATAAACTAGGGATAATAATACTTGATCTGCACAGTGTTTTTGTGAGGAAAGTATTTTCTAAATGAAAGTTGATATAGAAGTATGACCTCTAGTTACCATTGTTAATATCCTATTGTATATTCACAATATGGTAGAAACAGTCCTGGTGCCATCGTCAGGGGACTTGGTTCAAGTATCGTTTCGTTTCTGACACTTCACACTTCTGCATTTGGACTTTCCATTGTAGGTACTCTCTGAGTTGCTATGGATGAAAAAGGGATCACCAAGCAATTATTCATTTGGCAGAGAGTCTGTCTGAGCCCCCTTAGGCTGGTGCTTGAGTGAGGGACATAGCCTCCATTGCTGGGTCTGTACCGAGTCGATCAACAAACATTAATTAAGTGATAGTCATGAATGAGTCAGCCATTGTGCTGGGCCCCGGACATACAAATATAATAGTTCCTATCCTCAAGGAGCTTACATTCTGTTCGTAACCTTTTCAGCTTAGTGGGCCTTATCTGAACATGTCACTGTACCTGCATAGGAACCAACAGTCTGCTCCCTCCCTGCCTCCATGAGACATCAGAGACAGATGGTATAATGGACAGCATATTGGACATGGTGTTAAGACCTGCCCTAGATAATTACCAACAAATCACTTAACTCTTATGTCATCTGCAAGATGAAAAGGTCAGCTTCATGAGCCTTTTGGAGACATTGCATCTGTAAATCTATGACCCTGTGATATCCTTGACCCTTGGAGAGGTCACTTTGTGGACTAGAGCTCCTGGAAGGAATGCCTCCATCTAACTCACATTAGGAGACACGACTCTTGTTGTCAGTTTAACAATGGATCATCTCTTAAGGATTCCTGAACTTCGTTCTCTGATGATTAAGGTGCAGCCCCTAATGGAATTTTGTAGGCATCTGAAATGAGCTGTCTCTGCTTGAGGACCAAAGACCCTGGGGATGTGGAAGGCCAGATTCAGATTTTGGCCAGATGGCTTGTGTCGACTGCCATTAATCTTTCTCTGATTTATCCAATCTTGTGACAAAATATTGAGAGGCTTTTGTATTTCTTATTTTCTTTTTTTAAAGGGAGGAGAGAGTTTGTTTTTTAGAGCTCTGTCCAGGGACCTGGGAACATTAGGCTCTTACCTGTTTGGTGCTGCTCAGGCTGGAGACTAATACTTGGGCTGTGCTGGGAGTGAGGTCACCCAGAGGGTAGGCTAGATGACATAATGTGATCGCCTCACTTTGCAGGGTGATGGTTGAAAAGATAGACAGGTCAAGGTAGCTGTACTCCCTTCAAAGACTGGCTCAGAACCAGACCTTCTCCAGGAGCTCATGTTACTGACTGCCCTCATTAAACCAGACAAGCCTCCATCCCTGCCAAGTGTGGAAAGAAGACTGAGTCCCAGCCCACAAGGCTACATGCTCAGGAGAAGAGACATTTCCCAGTAAGGGCAGGATCCTCCAGCAGAGTGGAAGATATCACCTGAGGTGGCTAGGTTTGGCATTGGTTAGAGTGTGCAACTTGGAGGCAAGAAGACCTGAGTTCAAATTCCACTTCAGATCCTTATGAACTGTGTGACCCTAGGCAAGTGTAATGTTAATGTTTAAGATCTTCCCCACCTCAGGTGGGGTCCGTTAAAGGAAGCTTGCTTGTAGGAAGACTTTCACACCTTTTGCTAATTTCTAATTAGGCACTGAGAAAAGAGGGGTGTGATGCTTTGGGGGTTTGCTTATGAGAAGGGTCTAGGGATTTCCTGGTCAAGACTCTGAGTGGCCTTATGTTCAGAGCTCCCCACCTGCTCATATGTAAAGGCTCTCTCCATCCAGGGATGTATGTAGAGTGTACAGTTGATTCAGGCAATCAGAGCCCTTGTCTGTTGGTCTTTATTTCTCTGCTTGTATTTTCTCTGTCATTCAGGGTGCTGACTTTTCCTCCGAACTAGTGAATGTAATTTAAAAAGATTGTTGACCCCTTCAACAGCTGTCTTTCCTAGTAAAGCAGATCTAAGAACCTTTGCCAGCAGCCATCCTGGGGATGCCAGTGTGGTTGCTGCTACACGAAGACAATACAACCTAACAATCTTTTGTTAAGCAGCCACTGTGGTGCCAAAGATAAAAATGGAGAGAGTTGGCTCTGTTCTCAAAGAGCTTCTATTCTACAGGATTACATTCTGGGGACTAGAGGGGAAGGGAAGTTCAGACTCGGGATTGATTTCACCAGGGTGAGGACTTCCTGGTGTGGAAACTTTCCTCCACTGATGCAGATCAACAAGACATCTGTCAATTTTTGTGATTCCTTGCTGGAGTACTGAGAGAGTCAGGGACTTGCCCAAGGTCACACAGCCAGTTCATTAGAGAGAGTACTTTAATTTCTGTGTGTTTTTGACTCCCAAGTTGGCAATTTAGCCCATGCTGCTGGGGGTGTGTGTTGAGGAGGGTGGGCTTGGGTGATACTTGGAGAGGAGGGACAGACAGATAATTAAAGGGTTGAGGAAGGGGCCTGTGAGTAAAACCTTGAAGAAAGCTCCAGATTCTTAGAGGTGGAGGTGATGAAGTGGGGGAGGGAGGTAGCCAGCAAACAAAGCAACATCATGGGTGTTTAGTTATAACCAGAAGTTTTGTTTTTGTCTTCATGTATATATCCTCCTTTTTCCTTACCTTTAAGATCCTCCATCAAAGATATGAGAAAACTCCCCAAACTAATGCAGGCAAGCCCCCTCTCCACAACTCATGGGCTTACTGAGTTGATCAGGGCACTGCACAGTTAGAGGACTAGACTAGGGTCACACAGCCAAGATATGTCAGAGGCAAGACTTCAACCCAAGCCCTCCAGATTCCCTCACTCAAGCAGAAATGGGAGTGGCAGGTGGGCTGGAAAGAGAATATTCCTTTGCTCAGAGCTGGCGTTGGCCTCATTCCCTAAATTCACCTCCAACTTAAGTTGCCCACTCAGCTGGAATTTGATGTGCTTTCCTTGTCCTCCATTTTTTTCTGTTTCTCCCTTTAGTCTCTGTTTTTACTGGAAAATGCTGATGTTTTCTGTTCTCAGCTCCATATTTTTTACATCTAGATACAATTCCTGGCTCCCTGGAAAATGAACTGAAATCCAAGTGGGAAAACCTGTTGGGCCCTGATTATGAAGTAATGGTATGTTATTATCCTTCGATAAAATGTACTCACGTCTGGCTTAATGTGAGGCTCATAACATAGTAATTAGAAGAAACAAGCACTTCTGGGAATGGCTTCTCCCCCCTCCTACCTCGCCCCCCCCCCAACTCCTTTCCTTGTATTGGAAATAACTGATTGGGAAAATCACAGTAGTTTGAGATATAAGAACCGTTAGGGATGAAAAAAGATACCCAACTGCGAGTCCCAATGGTTTACTTCATGTTGGAACGATTTAAGGCAGTCAGGGAACAGCGAGAGGTGGGGGGGGATGCTTGCCTTTAAATTTATCACATTCATCAGCTACTTAGAGCGACTGGCATTTTGATGATTGCCTTTGTGATCTGTTTGTTTTATGGGCCGCCAGTGCAGCTCGGGATGTTAGTCCCGTGTTTCACCCAGAATCTCAGACTTTTATGAGAAGAGTGAAGGAGTGATGATGGAACAAGGTTGGGGGATGGGGTTGAGGGAGGGGGGGCATTTAAGTTAGCTTGGAGCCCCTTGAATTTCCTTTCACGTGTTATTATAATCAAGGAAAGGATTTCTCTGAGAATCTTTATGAAAGAGGAGAGTTTGACATTTAGAAAGACTTAAGCTTGCCTTACAAATGCTTTTTGTGGTGAAAAAAAAAATTCCCCTGGAAACTTTACTTATTTTTCCTTTCATATGTTTACACTTAAGCTAATAGTGATAGAATGTTACAATATATAATAATGTTATACTGTTGTAACATTAATATATTTCATTGTAGCATTAATAAAATAATGATATTTTGTTAAAGTGTAGAATAATCACGATCACTTGTGCTGATAGACTTTTGCTAGACTATAAAATGATGGTGATAACTACCATTTATATAGTACCTACTATGAACCACACACTGCGCTAAACGATTCACAGTTGTTCTCTCATTTGATCTTCACAACAACCCTCTGTGGTAGGTACTATTATTCTCATTTTACAGTTGAAGAAACTGAAGCAGGCAGAGGTTGAGGGGCTTGCCCAGGGTCACACAGCTAGTAAGTGTTTGGGGCTGGAGTTGAACTCAGGTTACCCTGACTCCAGGCTCAGTCCTTTGTGCCCTGTGTCATCACCCAGGTACATTGTTTTTGTTGTTATATTATTTTTAAAAGCTAGCCTTTATATGATGCTGTAAGGTATATACAGTGTTCTGCCTGTATTATCTCATTGGAACCTCACAACAACCCTGGGAGGTAGATGCTATTTTTATCCCCATTTCATAGTTTAGGAAATGGAGGCAGAAGAAGGTTAAGTGACTTGCCTGGGAGCACATAGCTTGCAAGTGTCTGAAGCTGGATTTGCACTCTGGTCTTCTGCACTCCAGGTCTAATGTTCTTCCCCACAGACCACTGGTATCAGTGTCAGAGGGGATCACAGCTGGAAGTCTAGTTCAATCTGCTCACTTAAAGAGAGCTGTAACTAGGGCGAGCAATTAGTGATTTATCCCCGGGTGTCAGTTTTGGAGGGTGCTAACAATAGTTGCAGTCTCTTTGGTGGGTATAAATGGCAGAGTTTAGAGCAGGGGTGGGGAACCTGTGGCCTCAAGGCCACATGTGACCCTCTAGGTCTTCAAGTGTGGCCCTTTGACTGAATCCAAATAATTTAGTGACTTTTGGGGGGGGGGGGTAATTCTGAAGATATTGTGATTCTTAAAATACACATTTACACACACTTTCATTCACACATTCACACACACACTCAATCCACATGCACACACATGCACACACACCTTCCATTCAACTCTTAAGCAAGTTGGGAATCTGTAAGTAAATAAACCACTGGGAAATAAGCCTGGGACAGCAATTCAAGAGACAGACGTCCATGTCCTGGCTGTGCTACTAATTGGCTATTTGGTCTTGAGGGAAATTACTTTCCCTTTCTAGACGTCAGTTTTGTCTCATCTGTAAAATGAGAGGATTGTATTAGACAGAGGTCCTCAACCTTTTTTGTATCCTAGGCCCTTGGGCCCCTTTGTTAATTTGGTGATACCCATGAACTCTTTCTTAGAATCATGTTTTTAAATGCATGAAATTAAATAACAGTCTTAAGAAGGAAACATCATATTGAGATAACATCATTTTAAAAAGTTTTGGGACCCCAGGTCCCAGAGGATCTCTAAGGTATCTCCCAGCTCAAACGTTCTGTGGGCATTAAAAAACAACAAAACAAGAGGGAACTAGAAATCACTCTTGGGACACATTTGCTTTTTGCCATCCAATTCTCTTTGCTCTCAGCTCTGGCACTTGGGATACACGAGCCCTTTCAGAGAGACTGACCAGGTGTGAGTCAATTAAGCAGGTCAGATGGAGTCTTGAACACATGGAGGCTTCCCAGAATATTCGGTCAGATAGTTTGAGATAAGAGATGGTTGTGTTTTCTTTGGTTCTGTTCTAATCATTTAACATTTTTTAATTCTTAAATGCTCCAGGTTGTTGTTTTGGATACACAGATTGTTGATGATGCTGAGTTACAGAAATTTTCAAAGGTAAGCATTATTTGTAACATAAACCTTTAAAAAAATTGTTTCAAATCTTTTAAGCTGCCCCCAAAGTACTGAAAGAACCCCTGCTGATAAGGCTCCTTATTATGATATATTTCCTTATTCTAATTTTGTCCAGTCCTCTTCTTCCTGAATTACCTTCAATTTCATGTGTGTGCATCACACCTTATACCTACCTATTTCCATGTTGTCTTCCTCATTAGAGTGTCAGCTCCTTGAGGGCAGGGACTGTTGTGGCAATTCTTTCTATTCCAAGTGCTTAGTATAGGGCCTTGGTGTTTAATAGGTTGTTACTTTTTTTTTTTAAACAAATACTATGGATACCAGTTGTTTTTAAGTTAGCTATTCCTGGGTTATAGGTGTTCTCCTTTTCTCTAGAACTGAACCTTCTCTTGGAACAAAGTAAAACTTTTCAGCATCAACAACTAATAGAGTGACTTAATCTGATAGCATAGGAAACAATCCTCTGAAATAGTGCCCTACTTCTCTTCCTAAATAAAGGAGGTATGTTTAATTATTGGGTCTCTTGAAATCATATTTTTTTCTTTTAAAAATGTAACTAAAATTTTTAAAATTACTTTTTTTAATCATCGAAAATCTATCTTTCCTTTTATCTTCCCACTTCCCTTTTCCTACCATCCCCTGAGTAGGGAAAAAACCCAAACCCCTATTACAAATACATAAAGTCAAGTAAAACAGATAAAACACAGAAGGAACTGATTTAAATTTGTAAGAATGAGAGCCATTCCCCAATTGATAAATGGTCAAAAATTATGAAAAATCAGTTTTCAGAGAAAGAAATTCATGCAGTGAAAAGATATGCTCTGTCACTAATAATTAGAAATGTGATTTAAAAGAAGTGTGTTATTCCACACCTCACATGCATCAGATTGTGTCACCTTTCTGTCAGGGAGGAGGTGGAATGCTTCGTCACAAGTGCTCTGGAATCATGGTTGATCAGAGGGATAAAATCTTTGAAAGTTGTTTGTTTTTTACTGTGTTGTCACTATGTATAGTCTTCTCCTGGTCACTTCACTCTGCATCAGGTCACAAATCTTCCTAGGTTTTTCTGAAGAAGCATTCTTCATCATTTCACAATCATGGGCAGCCCTTTAGTCTCCAGATCTTTGTCCCTGCAAAAAGGGCTTCTGTAAGTGTTTTTGTACATGGGGGTCCTTTTCATCTCTCTTTTATCTTTGGCAGATATAGAACTAATAATGGTGTCACTGGGTCTAAAAGTAGGCATCATTTAATAAAGCATGGTTGTGCCAAAACATAGCAACGTATGTATTTTTCTGTTATTTCCTCCAACATTTGCCATTTACTGATTTTGTCACCTTTGCTGATCTGACTCACATAAAGTGGACCACATAAATTTCATTTCTGCTTATTAATTATTTGGAGCATTGTTTATATGGCTTTTGATTTTCCTCTAAAAATTTTCCTCTGGTTGTTTATATTCTTTGACCATTTATCAATTGGGGAATGGCTCTTATTCTTATAAATTCAGATCAGTTCCCTATATGTCTTAGAAAGAAGAAATTATTAAAGAAACTTGTTACAAAGATTGCCCCTTCCCCCCACCCCCTTCCCATTTAACTGCTTTACTTACGATTTTATCTGCATTGGTTTTATTTGTGAAAAATCTTAACTTAATGTAAGAAAAAAAAATTAACTCCTATGATCCTCTTTATCTTGTTTACTCATGAACTTCTCTTATCTGGGTAATTTCTTCATTACTCATCTAATTTGTTCTTGTCAGTTTTTACTTCTAAATCATGTACCCATTTGGAGCCTATCTTGATGTGTCATGTTGGTGTAGATCTAATTTCTGCCAGATTGCTTTCCAGTTTTCCAATAGTTATTATTTTCTTTTAAATATATAGAGTTATCTTCAATAGTTGGGATCTTTGTGATTATCAAATACCAGGCTACTATGCTTGTTTGCTTCTTTTATTGTATGCCTAATCTCTTCCCCTTATCATCCTCTCTAATTCTTGCACTGTACCAAATTGATCTGCTTATTACTGTTTTGTAGTATAATTTGTTTTGTTTTGTTTTGCTGGGGGGAAGGCAGGGCAATTGGGGTTAAGTGACTCGCCCAAGGTCACATGGCTAGTAAATGTCAAGTGTCTGAGACCAGATTTGAACTCAGGTCCTCTTCTAGTCACTGCACCACCTAGCTGCCCCTTTGCAGTATAAATTGAAATCTGGTATGTGTAGGTCCCCTTCCTTCCCACTTTATTTCATTCTGTTCTGCAGGATTATGGACTTTTTGTTCCTATAGATGAATTGTGGATCATATATGCATATTTTTTTGCAGTTAGACTTTGGCTTCATTTTTTATATTCTTTTCATTTACATTACCATAATCATTGTGCATTTTATGTTTCTGATCCTCCTTATTTCGCTTAACCACTTAACCACATCTTCCTCTATGTTTCTGAATTTCTCATGCTTGTCATTTCTTATATCTCAATAAAATTCATATTACTACATAATACTCATATACCACAATATGTTTTCAGCTATTCCCTAATTTATTTACCATTTTTCCAGATCATTATTCCTAGTTCTTTGTTCTTTATTATTTATAAATTATAAGCTCCTTGAGGGAAAGGGACTATTTTCTTTTTCTGTTCATATTTCAAGTACCTAGGACAATGTTTGGCCCATGGTAGGCATTAATAAATGTTTGTTGATTGATTAATTACAAAAAATGCTAGTATGATGATTTCAGTATACATCATAGATTTAGATGTCTCTATCTTTATAACGTACAGAAATATCTGCATGTATATTACCAAAAGAGTTATAATAGCAGTTTCTGTAGTAACAAATCAATACCTGTGTTTCATAAACACAGACACACACATGCACACATATTTAATATGTATGCCTTTCAAAGTCTTACCGTTAAGTGTTTGTTGAGATGCTAAGAGCAAATGTCAAAACAAAAGATTTTCAAAAAATAGGAACATTGAAGGTGAATGATATGGGAGCCTAGCTATGACTTCCAGAAACATGGGGGAACAGCTCAATTTTTGACTTTGATTACCTCACCTCCCCTACAGAGGTGGTGTCCTTGTTAGTTTTGATTTAGTTCTTTAAATTATTTTATTTGGCATCTAGTAGAAATGGGAAACCCAAGTTCCAAATATTTAAACTAATAAATCCATTGTGGACCAGATGTTGACATGCTAAAAGCCAGCCACAGTCTGAGTCATGGGGTTGGGTACACTTCTAAAAACTTAATTTGGTTGCCTTTGTAACTAGCAACCAAAAACAAGAGTTAAGCAGAGATTTTTCCTCTTGGTAATTTCAAATTAACCAGATTGTAGATGCTATGTCATTCTCTGTCACCAAAGAATCAGGGCCACAGGGATGGGAAAGCATTGGAAGAAACCCTCTAAGTTGGAAATTTTTATTTTACCACCATTGGGAGTAGCAAATGGAGACTTTGTTTTTTGCCAGTGTTTCAGAAACAAATCATATTATTATAATTCAGTGGAACTAATAGGTAGAACTGGGCTTAATCTCATGTGCATCCATGTGCATAGTGGAATGAACAATAGATATGGATATGGAAGACCTACGTATATGAGTTTTCCTAACCTGATGAGCCTTTCTAAAGGCCCAGTTTACTCATCTATTAAATGGCGATACTTGTGATGGCCTCAGAGGTATTTTTTTTCTAATTAACTTTTTATAATTTGTATCAAGCATTTAATTTTTTCTCTCTCACCTCATCCCCACACAACAAGGAAGGAAGGAAGGGAGGGAGGAAGGGAGGGAGGGAGGGAGGGAGGAAGGAAGGAAGGAAGGAAGGAAGGAAGGAAGGAAGGAAGGAAGGAAGGAAGGAAG
>NW_027185852.1:13523447-13693495 GCF_028583685.1 Petaurus breviceps papuanus | reverse complement strand
AAGGAAGGAAGGAAAGCAAAACCTTGGTGATACCATAATCAAGCCAAACAAATTCCCATATTGGTCACTGCAATATCATTGTATGTTTCATTCCGCTAATGGCTGTTACTTTTCTGTCAGGAGGTGGGTAGCATTCTTCATCTAGAATCCTGGCTGATGATTAAATTGATCAAAATCCCTAAGTTTTTCCAAAATTGTTTTTTTTACAAGGTTGATGTTTTTGTATAGATTGTCTTTCTAGTTCTTCTCATTTGCAAAATAGGAATGTTATCACTCTCTGTGACTACCTCAGAGGGCTCTTTTAAAAGGGTGAATTTGCTAGTACACATGAAAATGCTTTGAAAATTGTAAAACACAGATATGCTGAAAATTCAATGTTTTCTATCTCTAAGGTGTTTATAGAGACGTATTTAACTCTTCTCCCCATTGAGCATCTGTCATGATATAATCATCTTCCCCAGTTACGTATGTGTGAAGGTATTTGTGGTTTAGAAGATACATCCTAGTGAGGTACCCCCGACTCCCTTTTTTCCTCCTAGGCATTTTGCACGCAATTCAGGTACCTTTCTCCAGGGGTAGATAACCAAGAGAGAAGAAGGGATATGCCGCACAGTCCAGTAAGCCATTAATTTTTGACAAAGATAAAAAAAGCATAGCAATTAACTTTGTTTTTGCTTTTTGGAAGGCAGTTGGGGTTAAGTGACTTGCCCAAGGTCACATGGCTAGTTTTTGTGTTAAGTGTCCGAGGTTGCATTTGAACTAAGGTTCTCCTGACTCCAGGGCCGGTGCTCTAGTCACTGCACCACCTAGCCGCCCCTAGCAATTAACTTTGAATTACCAGTTATTAAATGCAGATGTAAAGGAGGGTGCCATTTAGAATTAAATGACTTGCAAACATATAAGTAAAATTTAGCACTTTCTTTGCATAATTTCAATTGTTCTAATCCCTACATAAATTAATCTTGTTTTTCAGGACAAAAGTAAAGATGGAAATAATTTCTAACTCACTCTGAACTTTTTTTCTTAGAATTCTAGAGAAACTACCTGGGACTTAGAAGCAACTTGTTTCTTGGCTCTTAGGTTTTGGGTCTTCAGGATAGTTTTACATCAAAATCCCTTTTAGGTGAATTTCCAATGCCTTTGCTCTAACTAGCAGGATTGACTTAAAAAAATTTTTTTTATCTTTCTAAAATAGAAAAATATCAATAAATTTAAGGGTTTCCATACATAAAGAACAACAAAAAAAGGAAATTGTGCTTGAAAACATGATTCTCCTTTATACACAGTTTGTTTTTTGAAAAGTATATACTATATTCAGCATGTTATTTTAAAAAACAGCCTGCTTTATATTTGCATTATATTATTTTAAAATGGATTTTTGTTGATCTCTTTTGTTTTTCACATCACATGTATTTTCTGATGTCTCTTTCCCTTGTTCCTCTGGAGAGCCATCTCTTAATATAAAAAAAAGAATAATATGTATTTCAGCAAAACTAACAACACAGTGAAAAAGTCTGATCTCATTATACTATACTACATTCATTGTACTCTGCTTCTGCCCCTTCTTTGGGGGCTAACCTTGTTCATTATATTTTCACAGCATTTTCCCCATTGTTTTGTTGTCCTTTCCATTCACATTATTTCAGTCTTTGTGTATACTATTTTCCTGGTTCTATTTATTTTACTTTGCTTCAGTTCATACAAGTCTTCCCATATTTCTTGGTATTTCTCACATTAATTGTTTCTTGTTACATAATAACATTCCATCACATTGATGAACAACTTCTTAACTTGTGATTCCCTAGCTGCTGAAGCCATCTACTTGGCTTCAAGTTCTTTGCTACCACAAAAAATACTGGTTTACTGTAAATAATGAATCGGAGGGTTTTCTTTTTACTGTAGCAGGACTGCTTTTTAACCCCTGTCTTAAGATTTCTGCAAGAAAAGACTCTAGAGTTTTCAGTAGTGACTTTTTCAAAGCAAGTAGATAGGAAAAAAAAACTGTGAAATATGGTATGTTTGCACCATATCTACTGTGATTGTCTTCTTACAGTCAGCAGAGGTGACATATACAGTTAGTTTTAAGCTGTGGGATAGGAGGTCTTAATGATTCCCATATGTTAGTATCACTAGTATTTCTTTATTAACCTATCTAGAATTCTAGTGTTTCAGAACCTGACCTCTTAATGGAGTAAAAGGAGTTAGGGGTATTAGTGTTACACACACACACACACACACACACACTTAAGTAGCACCAGCAAGAAATAGTGGTTTCCTCTGTTAATTTTGGTTAATTTTCTTTTAAAAAATTTTTTAAAAATATTTTTTGTTACATTTTCAGTTCCAAACCATCTCCCTCCCTCCCCACAATTCCTTTTTACTCTAGATAGATACCATGTGAGAAAAGAGATGAAAGTGTGGCTTTTGAGGATTTTGTTGTCATGATCCAAAAATTTGTTAGCAAGGGACAGAGGAATGGCAGGATAGGGACCTTGGAGCTTACCTGGATGGATACCTCTGAAGCAGGAAAAGAGAAAAGACAAAGAAAGGCATTTGGGGAAGAAGAGCCTGGGGGAATTGATGTGAATGAAGAGTAGCCGCTTTGAGAATGGCTGTTGGTTCACCGAGCAGAGCACCTCATTTTAGAGGACTCTGGTTTTAGATTCCATGGAGGACAAAAGCATCTGTGTTGGGATGTCAGTGATCTGTCGGGTACACCTGGTACCTGCTAGAAGGAACCCTTCTCCTTTAGAGCCCTGGAGGTTAATGGTGACTGGTTAGTTGGTGGTTTCTCCAGGACTGAATGATTCAGGTTGAGTTAAATGGGGCTTTGTGAAATGTGCATGTGAAGGTAGGAGGGTGTGATGGTTTGATCAAAGCTCCAAAACACCAGGGTTCTATGTCATAAATCCCAAGTCATCTTTGACTTCTCTCTTGCACTCACTCCACATGGTGGAGTGTTGCCATATCTTGCTCTTATCTTTATGACCTCTTTCATATACATTCCCAGCTGGTCCTGGTACAGGGCCATCACCTCATCACCTCACACCTGGACTGTTGTAATGGCCTTCTGTTTAGTCTGCCTGCCTCAAGTCTCCCCCCACTTCAGTCTGGCCTTTGCTTTGCAGCCAAACCCAGGTCTGACTGTATCATGCCCCTATTTAGCAAACTCCAGTGGCTCCCTATCTTCTCCAGAATCAAATGGAGAATATTTTGCTTGGCTTTTAAACCCATCATGTCTTGGCCCCTTCCTTTTTTCCCTATTTCATTAACTTATCCCTCTCCACACTCTTGGTGATCCAGCCACATTGGCTTTCTTGCTATTTCTTACACATAAAACTGACTTTGATGTAGCACATTTTAAAGCATTTGGCAAGAACATTTTTTCCTATTAAATATCACTGACCAAGATAGGGAGAAAATAATGGCCAGTGAGGGTCACATAAAATAGCAGTTTATGTTTAGGGAGAAATAGGAAAGATTCAGATTCTGTACATTAAATAGTACCTTTTAAAGTAGAAGTAAGGAGCATGAAACATTCAAACAATTCAGTAATGCCCCAAAGGATAAGTTTCATATGATGGCCAATTAAGGGATTGAGAGACATTCAGGGGTAGGAGAAGGGGAGAGGGATCCTGATTCAAGGATAAGGAAGCAAGCAAGGAAGACTGAAGGGGAGGGAGAGGCCAGCATTCCTCCATTCTGCAGTGACACATTGTTCATATACTTCTCCAACCTTCCCTCCCATCCAATTATCTGCCCAGATTGCTTTCTACCCTCTGGTAGCTTCAAATCTCTACTGGCCAAGCTCTTGCCTAAGACCCCATGGTGGCATCCAGGGGCATGAGAGCCCATGATGCAGTTGCTAGAATTATCATTCAGTCACCTGGGTTTGGGTCCTGACTTTGCCACTTTTTAACAATGTGACCTTGGTGAGTCACTGAACTTCCCTAGGCCTCAGTTTCCTCATCTATAAAATCAAGGAGTTAGACTACATGGCCTCTGAGGTCCCTTCCAAATCTCAATCTATGACTTCATGACTTTCTGGGTCAAAGTTGGTCCCAACCCTGGTACCCTCTCCAGCTTCCTGAGCAGTCGAACTTAGCTGCTGAACATATATATATATCTCAAACCTTGCATCCTTATCCATTCTGACCTGAGGCTTCCAGAGGGTGGCTGCTCCCTTTTTCCTCCCTCCACCCTTGGTCATCAGCTGGAGAGTCTTTGAGAATGTGATCTCAAGAGTTATAACTGAGCTGATGATCTCCTGATGAATGGCAAGAGCACCTGGGAGCTGTCCCAGGTAGAGAGGCAACTGAATTGGTTGATCTTGAGGATATTGAGAGTAAGCAAAGGGCAGACAGATGGCCCAACTCTGACCTTACTTGTGTGACCTTGAGCAAATCACTTTGCTTTTTTGTCTGTTTCAGTTTCTTGATCTGTAAGATGGGAAAAAAATAATCATACCGACCTCATTGGGTTGTGGTGAGCATCACATGAGGCAATTTTTGTGAAGCCCTTAGCACAGTGCCCGGTGCATAGTAGGTACTTAATTCTGTGTTCCTTCCTTCCAAGAGCACTTAATGTTAGAACATTTGATATGGGCCACCCTGAGGTCTTTGTTTCAAGTAGGCTAATGGACCGTTCACGTTTTTAGCCTTTCCCTTAACCACAATTTGGTATGTTGGTGTCAGGATCTCTTTCATAGGAATTTGTCATGACACAGTCACAGCTGAGCTTTTATAGCTCTTTCAGCCATGTCAAATACTTCACACATTTTCTCTTTTGATTTTTTATGGTAACCCCTGGGCTTTAAGCCCATTCTACAGATGAAAAAACTCAAGGCTTAGAGAGAATTTGCCCAGGGTTACATGGTTGGTCAGCATCTGAGGTAGAAATGGGACCCAGCTCTTTCTCATCCACGTGTTTGAATCTCCTGTACTTTGTTATACTTCTATCTTTGCCCCTTGGCTTCCCTCCAGGTCCTCGCATCTTTGGGAAAAGACTGGGAGATGCCCCCATTCCTCCCTTTGCCCTTTTCCCTGAAGTTGAAGAGTCTTAGAGTGGGGAGGCACCTTAGGGACCATGTAGTGCAGCCTCAGCCAGACCCAGAATAACTTGCCAGGCTCTGACAACAGCAACAGCAGTGAGACCTAGTATTTCTCTAGGACTTTGTCAGTTTGCAAAGTGCTTTCAAGGAAGATAATATTTGTAAAGCACTTACCACCGTGCCTGCCACGTAGGAACCGCAATATAAATTAGTATTGTTATTTTCATCGTTATTACAAATAGTATCTCATTTGATCCTCACAACAACCCTGCGATATAGAGACTATTATAACCCCCATTTTAAAGATGAGGAAACTGAGAAAGAGAGAGGTTAAGTGACTTGCCCAGGGTCACACAGCAGGGCATAATCTGAGGCATGATTTGAATTTGGGTCTTCCTGATTTTAAGACCAAAGCATTCGCCACTAATCCATGCTGTTCTGCTTGAAGGTCTATAGTGTGAGGTGGAACCCACTGCCTCCTGGGGCATCTCTGGTAGCCCCAACTCTTAAGAAGGTTTTCCTTCCATCAAGACAAATTGATCTCTTGTCAGCTTCTACTCGTCCCTCTAGGTCTATTCCCTGGTGCTAGGCAGAGCCAATATCCCTCTTCTGAAAGATTGCCCATTAAGTACTTGAAGACAGCTGGGTCTAGAGTCTGGGAGACTTGAGTTCAGATCCCACTCGAATCTAGTTCAAATCATGTACTAGTTGTGTTCACTGCCTGCCTCAGTTTCCTCATCTGTAAAATGGGGATAATAATAACATCACCTCCCCAGGTTGTTGTGAGGATCAAATGAGATAATATTTATAAAAAGTATTTAGCACAATACCTAGCACATAGTAAGTGTTATATTGATGATTACTCCTTTTTCTTCTCTTCCTTCCCCTTCACTAATCATACCCAATTTCTTTTACATTATCCTTATATGACATAGATCTGAGACCCTTCACTATCCTGGTTGCTGTCTCTAGATACTGTCCTGCTTATCAGCATCCTTTGTAAAGTGGGGTGCTCAGAGCTGAACCCAGTGTTCCAATTGGACTGGATACAGCAGCGTTGCCTTCTTCTTGTTCCTGGAAGCCAGGTTGCATTGGCTTTTTGTGGTTATCTTGTCATACTAACTTGCTCAAGGTTACACGGCCAGTTATTTCTGGGTGTGGTGCTGAGTATCTGAGCCCGGATTTGATCCAGGTCATCCCGACACTGGAGCCGGTGCTCTTACTCGCTGAGCCACCTGGCCTCCCCTAAGCAATTGGGGTTAAGTAACTTGCTCAAGGTTACACGGCCAGGTGTTTCTGGGTGGGTGCTAAGTGTCTGAGCCCAGGATTCGATCTCCAGGTCTTCTCAACACTGGAGCCGGTGCTCTTACTCGCTGTGCTACCTGGCCGTCCCTCTCATCATACTTCTAACTCAGTCTTCTGATTTACTAAAGTCCCCAATTTTTTTAGAGAAACTTTTCTCTAACCATACTTTCCTTTGCTCATCTCACATGTATGACTCAGATATTTTTGACCCTATATGTAACCCTTTCCATTTATCCCTAGTGAATTTCATCTTTGATTCCACTCTCTACCTTTGTCTGTCAAGATGTTTTGGGATCCTGACTGTGTTGGCCAATCTTAGCTCTCCCTCCCAATGTGATGCCATTTGCCATGGTGCCATAAACATACCCCACCTCTTCCTTTATCCAAGTCATTCAGAGAAAGTGAGATGTGTTGGTGTCCTTTGCAGCGAGAGTTGTTTAAGCCTTCGAAAGTGGAGAATACCATTCTTTGAAGGCCTCATGCATTTGTCTATTTATAGCATCCAGTCCTTGCAAGTTAGCATTCTGACCTCTTCATATGTAGGTGTCCTAAATGAAATAGGGGTGAGACACACACACCACAGACATATATACATATGTATATATACACATAATTATATAAATAACATCATGAACATATAATACATAAAATCATCAATATGTAACATTGTGTGTAGGGGTGTGTGTGTGTGTGTGTGTGTGTGTGTGTGTGTGTGCAGTAAACCTTAAAATACTTAACAGGAAATTATAAGCATTTTGAGAGCAGGTACTTTCTCACTTTTGTATTTGTTTCATCAGTACCCAGCATAGTGTCTGGATGCAGAGTAGGTACTTAGTAAATTTTTATTAAGTTGACTATTAATTATTAGTATGATAGATAATAGAAAGAGATTTATTAAATGGCTGATGTGTAGAGATGCTAAAAGAATATGAAGGCAGATGACCATATTTACTAGACTCTCTGAAGCTATGTCCCATGATGCCCCAGAAAGATGGATGTACTTGGATTTCTGTTGGAATCTTACATTACCTAGTTCTGTTGATAATGAATAGATTTCAGCATTATCCTATGCCACCTCCATGCCCAGTGTCGCTGGATACAAAGTCCTGTGCTTTTGCATGATTCCAGTTCAAAGGGGGAGGCAATATTTCCAGCCATCCATGGAATTGTCTAGAAAAGACTCCATGCTTGTCTTGTCCTTGGAGAGGCCATACAAATGATCATTGATTTAAAACTGGAATACCGTGGTCATATGAGAAATGAGGAATGGGATGATTTCAGAGAAACAGGAAGATTTATATGACTTGATATAGAGAGAAGTGAGCAGAACCAGAACATTCTTACAATAACAAAAATACAAGAAAGACAAAAAATGGTGAAAGCCTTAAGAACTCTGACTGATGCTGTTACCAGCTGCGTTTCTAGCCTGGTGATGAGTGCCTGGCTCATACTAACGGCTTCATAAATGTTTATTGATTGGTTGATCAATGAAACTTGCTACTCTCCTCCTGATGGAGAGCTGATGGAGACATGAATATTTTTGGATGTGGCCACTAACCCAGGAATTAGGTTTGGTCAACTATGCATATTTGTTAGAAGGGATGGATTTTTCCTTTCCTTTCTCCCCTTGTAGTTGTTGGAAGGTGAGAGGGTGAGAAGAGTCAAGTTGAAAAAAACATTAACAAAAGATGGGGAAACCAAGGCCTGAAGACTTTCAGTGACTTGTCCAACATCAATCAGGGAGCCAATAATGTGGGGAGGGTTTGTACCCAGGCTCTTTGACACTAATCCTCTGAGCTTGGGAAGAGTATACACATTGGGGGGATAGATTGTAAGAACAAAAGATATCAGTCAAACCTCCATATCCAAAGTCAAGAAAAGAAAGAAAAGAGTGCCTGGCCCAAATCACAGAGTCATAGGATGTAGAGCAAGAGGTGACCTTAGAGGTATGGCCTTTTCAGTGAACAGACTTGCTCAAGGTCACAAGGATCATTATAATTGCATGATGGCTGATCTGACACCATATCATTCAGCCTCCAGGGGAGGGGAGTGCTGCTTAGGGAAGTTCATGGTCTGGTCTCTCTCTGATGCTCTGTCACCCTCTCTCCCCCAGGAGAAGTATATTAAGAAAGCTCTTGGTGGTGGAATGTTGAGCAGTGTCCATATTGGAGGAGCCGGTGGTGGGTGCACGGATAGGAGATTCAGGTCAGGGGAGATGCCGGATGCAGTGTTTGGCCTTGCCCGGGGACTGGGGCTTAGGGTTGTCTCTGAAACAGAAATTGCCAAGAGTAGCAGGTTTCTTTCTCTTTGTGCTGCAGTGCCTGTCTTGTATAAAGACAGACGATGCTATGCTAGTGTCATTTCTTGTGCCGGACCCCCTACCGTCAGCAAGATTCCCCCCCCCCCCCAGCCTGTGGGTCCAGGTGATGGATTGGTCTGTGCTTCTCTGACACCATCTCCCCCATGGTCTTGTGGTCCATCAGTGAACAAAGTGAGCCGGCTGGCAGGCGTTAGCGGGTAAACTGCCATTCCTGATGCATTTCTCTGAGTGTTCTAGCCTATTTCGGTTTGATGTACTGCGGTATTGGAGGGCCCTTAGGCGGGTTGACATCCTCAATATTTATGGAGTGAGTAGCTGGAGGTTGGATTTCTCTGAACTGGATGCGGAGGAAAGAAGGCCAAAATTTATATAAGAAAAGTGGAAGACCAGAAAAGGGAATGAAATTTGGAAACCCTAGGGGAGTGGTGGTGGCAAAAACCAAGTCAGCAGGCATTTATCAAGCACCTCCTGTGTGCCAGACTCTGCTCAGTGTTGAGAATATGAAGAAAGGTAAAGCTCCAATCCCTACCCTCAAGGGGCTCCCATCCCAATGGGGGAGATAACATTCAAACAGCTATGTACATACAAATATAGCCAGGATGAACTGGGGAAAATCTCAGAGGGGAGGCATTAGCATTAAAGGGGAAGATCTGGGTTCATATCCTAAGTCAGACACAACTGTGGGCAAGTCATTCTTTGGGTTTCAGAATTTTCGGATGGATCCTCGAGCTCCCCAAAGTCCCCTGCATCTGATGCTCTATGGAGAGTGGCTATGTGTGTCTGTGGGTGGTGTGCATTTTGATGAATAGATTCTTTTTTCTAGTTAGTCCTTTCACCTTTGGCCATTGGCCATCGGGAGGCCAACCTCTTATATTTGGGCAGATGTTTGTTTCATGGGGTGAACACTAAGTGTTTTTCTGATTGGTTTCCCACAGCTGCTGCCGATACACACTCTGAGGCTAGGAGTGGAGCTGGACTCCTTTAATGGGCACCATTACATTTCTTCCATCATGCCTGATGGGCCAGTGGCCCCACTCAACCTGCTGAAATTGGAGGACGAACTGCTGGAGGTGAGCTCAGGAGGAGAAAAAGCATCTCAGAGCCATGGATTGGACTGGCCTCTGGAGTCCCATAATTCTCAGATTCTGTAACAGCTCTTTGAATTGCACATCAACCCTGTCTCCCCTGCACCATCAGCTTGTTTTTTTCTTGGAATTGAGTATGAAACCTTGCAAATAAAATGTGACCCATTTATTGAGCCACTAAAGGGAGCTGCCATCTTGGTGATGTGGGTACAGCCCATATTGTCTGGTACAAGAGTCTTGTCTACATTCTGCAACAAATCCTTTATGGAGACTCTACCCAGCATTCTAGAGGCCTACCTCTAGGTCTTTTACTTATGTCTTAATGTTTTGAAAATATTTTATTTTTGCATGTGGTTTCTTACATCAAAATCACCTCTCTCCTTCTCTCCCTCTCCCTTTTGTGTCTCTCCCCTTTTCCATATTCCTTTTTCTATCTCTCCCTCCCTACACCTTCTCTGTCACTCTCCTTTTCCTTTTGTCCCTACATACACACACAGACAAAATAGACACAAATGGAGACCACTTGGTCTTCCCATCTGACTCACAGCTGAATCCCCCTATGTCTGTCTCCTTTCACTTAGAATGTGAACTCCTTGAGAGATCCAACTGTCTTGGTATCCTTCCATATGGAAATGATAGCTTTAACTACAGATAGAGTTAATCATAAGCATGTAGTTAGGTAGGACATCGATGAGACTGATGTAATACTTGTAAGTCTTTTAATGGCCTACTACTTATATTAATTGTCGTTTTCATTCTGAGTTTAAGAGTCAGGCAAATTTGCAAATACATAGCAGAACAGAAAAGCCAGATTATTCATGAAAGGTTAGGACTCTGCATGCTCAGACTGTAGCTTTCAAAGCTGTCCCCCTTGTCTGGCCTCCCTTCTCTTCCTTTCTCTTCATTTTTAAAAATGATTGCTCAGTGATGCACCTTTCTTTTCTTTTTCTTTCTTTTGCTACTCTACTTCTTATCTCTGACTCTACTCTTCCTCCCCACATTGGAAAAAAAAATGGCACCTTTCTATCTTTGACCTCTTTGGGGCATATGTCCAGGAGTGGTATCTCTAGGTGAGATGGTTCAGTTGACAGTGACAGTTTAGTTAATGTCTTGGCATAATTACAAGTTGCTTTCCAGGATGCTTGGGCCACTCTCTTCCCAAATCCTTTACAGTCTGGCTTTCACCCTCATCAGTCAACTGAAACCTCTTTCTCCAAAGTTACCCATGGTTTCTTAATCACCAAACTCAGTGACCTTTCCTCAGTCCTCATCCTTCTTAACCTCTCTGCTGTCTGATAATGCTGATCACCTTCCTCTCCTGGATATTCTCTTCTCTGGAAAGTTCCTTATTTTACAGCTGAGGTCCAGGGGTGCTCAGTGACTTATTCAATAGCGTGCCTCAGTAAACATCTGAAGCAGGATTTGAACCAGCTCCTTGGCCTCCAGAACCCATGTTCTTGACATTTAATCACACTACAGTAGTGTTTCATTGCCTTCTGCCTCAGTTTGCCCCTTTGAATTAAGGTCTTCTATGACTCATATCTATGTATTCTATGTTCTGTCTCCATAATTATTCTTGAATCTCCTAACCACTAATGCATCTCCAGAGAACCACCAATGGGGCCATTAGGAAATCCCCCACATTGGCGGCCTTTTTGTTAAGGAGTTGTTGGGATCATAGGCTCCTCGATCTTGTGCTGGAATATCTCAGTGAATATCTAGTCCAATCCCTCCAGTTTTGCAGATGAGGAAACTGAGGTGCAGGGAGGTTAATTGGCATGCCCCAGTTATCAGAGGGAGGATTTGAACCCAGGTCTTCTGACTCCTGTATTCTTTGTGTTGATTTTCCTTTGACCAGGGGAGACCAACTTGAGTGGTAACTGATACTTTAAAAAACTCAGCAAAAAACCTCCCTTCCTTCCACCCACTTTTGATTTTTCCTGTCCTTGGGGAACAAGGAAAGCAAGGACAGTTGGAGCTCAGAGCTCTCCTCTTGCTTTATATTTTCCTGAAGATGTTAACAAGTAGGAAAGTGGGATTCTGTGGTTCCCCTCCCCGATGCTTGCTTCCAGAGGTGCCAGTGATCGCTAAGTGTGAGCCTGCTAAAGGAGAAGGCGAGCAGGGTTGGCCAGTGCCCCACGTCATTGTCACTCCATCTTCAAAACAACTTATCAAGAGCTTGGGTCTGGTGTTGTAAAGAGTGAGCTGCCCTGATGGTGGCCTTGGCCCTGGAGGGGCTAATAAGCCAAGACCTCCTGAATAATCAGCCCCTGGGTAAGTGAGATTCCATGGGGCCTGGGACAACATTATAATCTCGAATGGAAGCCGTAGTGGGATATTAAACATTTTATAATAAAAATTGACTGCTTGAGAACAACTTAATAGGCAGCTTGTGTTAGAAAAATGTAATTATGTAGATTGTAAGTCTTTTAGCCCTTTTATTTAATACCAAAAGTGTATCCAAAAGTTGCTGAACTGAAAAAAAAATTTTATTTGCTCCTAAGAGCCCAGAACCTGAAGTGAGGGTATGCTTTGAGTTTTAAACACTGAGCCAAGCTGCAGACCCAGGAAGCTGTTTGCAGCAGTTATATAAATCCCCTAGGAAAGAAATTTATAGTGAGGATTGTGACTGCCCCCTTAACTCCAGCAAGTAAGGAAGACTCCCAGGCAATGCTGTAATAATTGGAGGCAAGTTAAATGAATAAGTAATGAGATAAATAAATATTTAAATGTACACTAAGAGAAAAACTGAAAATGCGATGTTATAATTTGTTACAGCAAAATGCTGCACATGGCATACTGCAATTCAGCAAATAATTACTCCTGGGTGCTTAGCATGGGAATGTACTTGGTGAACAGTGACCCAGTCCTTGGCCTCAAGGGGCTTAGAATCGAATTCAGGACAAAGCAGCGGGCGTAATGCTTTTCCATTGTCAGACCATTTCTCAGGGATTGTATTCCTTAGGAAGGATGATGAGAGTTTGAAAAGAAGGGCCACCATGATGCTTGTCTTTGGGAGGGAAGGGCCTCGAGTCTGTGTCCTCTGAGAATTGGCTGAAGGACTTGGGGATCTTTAGACTGGGAAAGGGAAGGCTCTGGGTGAGAACAAGACAGCTTTCTTCTGCACCTTTGGATGGTTAGGAGAAAGAGGTGTCGGCTTGGTTTTGTTTGGCCCCAGAGAATGGAGAGCCATTGTCAAAGAGGTGTGGAGAAGCAAAGAGGCTTGATGTCAGGAAAACCTTCCTGAATAGTAGCTAGAAAGGAAGCATGGCGGGCTGGGTCCAAGACTTGGGTTCAAGTCTGCTTTTGGCACATCCTGGCTGTGTGACCCTGGACAAGTCACTTAAATCCTCAATGCTGTCAGACCAGTCTCTTGGACTATAAATTGCTGAGCAAGTGCTGACCAGCACTGACAGAATGGGTTTCTTTATCCAGGAATTAGTCAATTAGCATTCAAGGGCCAGGCAATGAGCTAATATGGGAGATACAAAGAAAGGCAAAGGCCAGTCCCTGCTCTTGAAGAGCTCACAGTCTGATGGGGGAGATAAGCAAATAAATAAGTACAATCGAGATATGTGCCAATGAATAAGCAGTAATTGAGAGGGAAAGCCCTAGCGTTAAGGAAAAGGCCTCCTCTAGAAGGAGGAATCGTAGTGGGGAGCCAGGAGGCAGAGATGAAAAGCGAGAGCATTCCAGGCATGAAGAGAGTAGAAAAGATGCTTAGAGCTGGGGCAGCTAGGTGGCACAGGGAATAGAACACTGGCCCTGGAGTCAGGAGGAGCTGAGTTCAAATCCAGCCTCAGACATTTGATACACTTACTAGCTCTGTGACCGTGGGCAAGTCACTTAACCCCCATTGCCTTGCCTTCCCCCCTCCAAAAAAAAATGCTTGGAGCCTTGCAGCCAGTGAATAAACATTTGTCAACACTCTCTATGTGCCCGGCACATTGCTGAACCCTAGAGATACAAAGAAAGGTTTAAAAAACCCTACCTTCCCTACCCCAAGGAATTCACCTCCTAACTGGGGAGAAAACATGCAGACAACTATGTACAAACAAGAATGATCCAGGGAAAGGTAGAGAAAATCCACAGGGCTACCGTTCAAGGGAAATCCCCTGCCTCTGGGCTCCTGTGTAGCCCCTCGCCCTCTTCCTGCCGGGAGCCCCTGGAAGTGGATGGGGCTGCCCTTGGTGGTGGTGGGGGGGCTCCTCCACAGGGCAGCTCTGCAGGAGAGGCGTCTACTTGCTGGGAATCTCACATTGGGGATTCCTATTAGGGGATCAGTTGGACTTATAGCAATAACAGGCAATGCTTACCTGGTGCTTTTGGGTTTGTGAAGTGCTTTATGTATGTTCTCTTGTTTGATCCTCAAAATAGCCCTGTGAGGTAGGTGCTGTCATGTTTTATAGATGAGGGAACTGAGTCTGAGAGAAGCTAAGTGTTTCATCGAGGGGCACACAGCATCAGAGGGAGGACTTGAATTCGGGTCTTCCTGTCTCTAGTTCTGATGCTCTGTCCTCTGGGCCAGATCTGACTTTTTAAGCATCAGAGACATCTTCTGCTCCCAGATCTCTATTTCTGCTCCTCCTTGCATTTGTCGGGAGTGCCAAGACATGGTCTAGTTCTCCTGCCAGGGTTAGATTTCTGAAGTGTGTGAGTCTGTGTGTGTAACAGAAGTTGATACCTTTGTAAATAATTAAGGACTGGGGGAAGTGTGTCTGGCTTGGGGGCTAAGTTCCCAAGCAATGATAGGCCCTTGAGAGAGCCTTCTAGAGACTATTGATCCATTCCTAGGCCTGCTAAAGGCATTAGAGCTGATCTCCTGTTTGCTACATAAATCCTTGGTCTCCTAGGAAAGCTTCCGTACAAGGCACTTAACCACGAACACGGTCAGTTGTAGACATTAGCATGGCAATGAAATTATGCAGCTGGTCAGAAGAAAACTTCCCTGACAGTCAGTGGGAACATTTGAATGGAGTGGAGGTGGAAGACAGCAAATATTCTCATTGGGAACTGGGGCTTATTTTGGCATTCGAGGCCCGAAAACATTTTCCTTTGCGTGGGCTGTCTCCTGACGGTCTGGGGTCATTGAAAAACCTGACTGACCTTCTTTATAGGGGTCGTCCTCAGCAGACCTGTTCCTTTTCTGTGGGCTCCTGCAAAGTTGACACCTGTAATCCTAGATCCAGGCTTCTTTGGGAGGGCACTGGATGAATTTTTTTAATTTTACAAATGTTATCTTGCCTGATTCTCACAAAAGCCTGTGCAGAAGATGCTATTGTTCCCATCGTAAGGCTGAGGAAACAACAGTGAGAATTGAAGAGACTTACCCTGGGGTTGCACAGCTAATCATTACCTGAGGTGGGATTTGAACCCCCAAGTTCTTCTGTTCAAGACCTTCTGGTTTTAGGCTAAGTGCTCTGTGCCACCAGCTGCCTCAGGCTCTTAACCTGGGCTCTGCGAACTTTAAAAAATAGACATTTTAATCACTATTTTGATACAATTGATTTCTCTGTAGTCCTGTGTGCTTATTTGGTAGATTTAAACACATGATTCTAAGAGGGAGCCCACAGACTTCAGCCAACTGCTGGAGGGATCCATAATGTAAAGAACCTTGAACTCCCCGGTTCTGGAGGGTTCTAGATGTTCTGAAAGCCTCTTGCAGCTCTGAGATTTGGGGTTTTACTCTTGTTTCAGAAACGTTGTTTAACAAGGTATATGACACTTGGTCCTTGTTGTCCCTCCCACCTCTGCTTCCTGGCACCCTCTTCATTCTGTGTTGTCCTGCTACTCGATTCTCTTGGATCTTCACTGATATTTCTTTCTTCTATTTAACTTTTAACTTGGCTTTTCAATGAGTTGGCATACTGAGAAGCTTCTTGGTGTGGTCAATAGATTCTGGACTTCAAATCAGGAAGAGCTGAATTCAAATCCTTTTTCAGATACTAGCTGTACATCCCTGGGCAAGTCACTTTAACCTTCTTTCCCTCAGTTTCCCCTTATGTAAAATGAAGATAATGATAGCTCCTACCTCCTAGGGTGGTCATGAATATATAAAGTGCTTTGTAAATCTTTGAGCACTATTTAAATATTAGCTATTATTATCTATGAATATTGTTGGCAAAATTGGCCGATGGGCTAAGCCAGGTTGAGAGTAACTGAAGGGCTACAAACCTGACCCGGGTATCTCCTCCAAGAATGTGAAGATGTCCCCTGGTGGAGTGGCAGATGAGACCAGTTGGTCCCAATGGCTACAAAGCGACTGAAGCAGGAGTCGTGGAGGTCTCAGAGTCTGGTCAGATAGTGAGGACACCAAGGTCATCACTGCATGTCAAGACATCGCCGGTCACCTTGACTTTTGTTCCGCCACTGGACTTTGATGACTCAGGCAGAGAGAGTGAGGCCGACAACTTTGTGCAGCTTTGCATCGCTGAAATCCGATTCATGCCGGAGTAAAGACATCACCCTGTGATGCCATCGATCCTCTTTGATGCCCAAGGGCAAAACAACATGAAAAGCCAACAGTAGCTGTTATTATTTGTTGGAATTAGTGCCTGCCATCTGCTTTTTTTCACTCTTCATCAGTTGATACAAATCTTTCCATGTTTTCTCTGAGCCTATCATACTAATATAATATAATGTAATATGATCATTAATATGATATATGATATAATATGATGATATATAATATAATATGATGATGTAGTATAATATACATAATTATATCTCATTGCATTCATGTCCCATCATATTTTCAGACATGCATTCCCCATTTGATGAATATTTTCTGTTTTTTTTTTGTTCCTCCAATGAGTCTTTTGATATTCATAGAGGTCTTTAGAAAGCACCTTTCTCTGTTATGAGGTGTCTCAAATGCTATAGGGCAATTTTAATGTACAAAAACTTTTGTAGCTTAAAATCACCTTCAGACTTTTGGGACACTCTTTACATGTGGAGCATTCCTCTAAAATGATGCAAATGAAATCATTACCCTCAGATCTAAAGATAAATTAGAAGCTTTATCAGTAGGTTCTCTTTTTCTTGCTAAAATCTCAATGCTTTCAAGAAACTATTCCTTTGAAAAGCAGCCTCTTATAAACTTCCATAAACCTTATGTCTTTCTCCTGTGATCAAATTATAGACTAAAAATTAAGAAAAGATGGCCTTTTTTGTTTTCTTAAGGAGTGAGTTAGAGTTGCCATAAATTCATTTGAAGAGGCTGATAGAGCAGGAAGACCATCTGGGGCTGTAGAATGCATTAGCGGATGCCTTGGGGTCTTGCCTTATCATTCAATAGCTAAAACTTAATGGATAAAAAGATTTTGCTTAGCAGGACTTTTTCCTTCTGAATTGCTAATTGTTCTCATGTACATCTCTCATATAAATGAATTTTAGAATCCTTCCCAATGCACATTTCCCATGTCTCTTAAACTTTCAATACAATGTATCCAAAACTCTTTAATGGACTGATGTACTTATTTCTGGCTTCTTCCTATTATGACAAATCCAAAAGGGTTTGTGTTTGTTTTTGTTTTTGTATTGAGTGTTTGATAGTCCCTGAAGCCTGAGAGAGAGGGCTTGGCTACCTTGGTCCATTCTATTTTGACTTTGATTTTTAAAATAAGCCTTTTGCTTTGTATGACAGTTGTTTCTTTGAGTGAGGGGAGATGTCTCCCCATTTCCAAATAGAAACCTCCTTTTGATAGAAAAACAATCAAACAAAAGCATCTGACAATGTATGCAGCATTCTGCCCTGGTATACCTCCACCTCTCTGTTCTTGATCAGTTTTGAACTTCATTCCCAGTGCATCTGAGGGCCAACTTTTGAAAGCTGTTGTATCAGAAAAGCCAGAAACAGAAAGGAATTGAAGACCATGTGTTATCTTCCCCACTCATGTAGCCCCCGAGCACTTGTGCAGAAAACAATCCCTCTGGATATTTTAAAGGCATGGCAGACTTGGAAATGTTACCTTTATTCTTTATTAATTTCTGAAAACCTTCTTTGGGGGCCATTCTTTGGAAGTGTGAGCACTTTAAAAAACTAGCATTTTAATGACTAGCATATGTCTGTCTATGTATCTATCTGTATTTTTAAGGTTTGCAAAGCACTTTACACATATTGTCTTATTTTATCCTTGCAACAAGCCTGGAAAGCTGGCACTCTTATTGTCTCCATTTTAAGCATTTATTTTTATTTTTTAATATTTTTTTAGAGGAGGGAAGGCATGGTAATTGGGGTTAAGTGACGTGCCCAAAGCCACATGGCTAGTAAGTGTTAAGTATCTGAGGCCAGATTTGAACTCAGCTCTTCCTGAGTCCAAGGCCAGTGCTCTATTCACTGTGCCACCTAGCTGCCTCATGTTGTCTCCATTTTAGAAGTGAGCAAACTGAGGCAGACAGAACTTAAACGACTTGCCCAGGGTCATGCAGCTAGTAGGGCCTAAGGTCAGATTTGACTCAAGTGTTTGACTTCAGGTCCGGTGCATTTGTTCTCTCTCTCTTCATGTGTTTGTATGTATTCTCTCTCTCTCTCTCTCTCTCTCTCTCTCTCTCTCTCTCACTCACACCTAATTGAAAATGTCTCCTAATGTTAGTAACTCCAGTCCTTATGAAATTAAAACAAGGTTCATTGGTACCTGTAATTAGCAACGTTTCTTCTGTGTGATGGGCAGAGAATCATGTGACAGACTTGGCATCACCAGACGTGGAATCCCATTTTGGTTCCAACACTGGGTACCTTTAGGACTGGGCTCTTGATGTCCCCATTCAGTGATTTCACCTGTGAGATTCCTTCAAAGTTTTGCTCTCCCCTCCACATCAGGCCCCCCATTGTTTGCCCCCATGACTTCCTATGGTCATACACCATGATCAGTGCAATAGAGATCACACCTTTTGTACATTCTGGACCTGCAAATATCAGAAAAAATTGTGGCGTAATGTTAGACTTATCAGTTCTAATCTGTTGTATGATTAGTGGCTCTAGGTATCTACCAAGCTTAGAAACTGTATTTTTTGTATCCTATATATAATTGTAAAATGAATTATAGATACAAGGATGAGGTAGCAGAATTTGATCAGAATTATAACATCTCAGACTTGGAAGGGATTTGAGAATCCTTCTGGCCCGGTCCTGACTTGAATGAGGATTCCTCCTCCCAAGTACGTTATTCAGTTTAATCTTATTAGATCTGGCCTTGGGTTCTAGACTATTGAGATCTCTTTGATTCCTGACCATGAAATTGTCAACAGGCATCTTGCCATGTGAACAACTGAGTGGACATGGGGAGCCTGCCATCAATGTCTGATGAGAATTGCACCATTTATACATTCTGGGCAGTTAGTACATAGCTTTCAGTGGAGAGATTAGGCCTGATTTATGTTAACTTTAGGGGCTTGTTAACAGAAGCACTCAAGCTTTAGCAAAAATCATTTGATTAAATTAGAGCTTTTGCTATTGGGGTAAGAAAATTATTTTCTGTTTTATTTGTGTGTTTTTGTGTTAATGGCAGCATCTGCTCCTTTCAGTCTCTGACTCATCTATCTTCTCCATAGGTCAACGGTGTTCAGCTCTCTGGAAAGTCCCGCAGAGAGGCAGTGTCTTTTCTCAAAGAAGTGCCGCCCCCCTTCACTCTGGTCTGCTGCCGGCGGCTCTTTGATGATGACGCCTTTGGGGATGAGGCCAGTGTCACCGATATCGTCATCGATGAACCAAAGGTATTAAGGAAGTAGACCGTAGTGAAGGGAGGCAAGCCCATAGGATCCTTAAATTACTACTTCTTTTCTTTGTACAGTTCACTCTCTGTCCTGCTACTCCAGATTTACATCAAAGTAATAACTATGCGCTTTTATCTCAGGAACAAGGTAAATCAACAGGCGTTTGTTAAAGTGTTTATTATGTGCCAGCCATCGTGCTAAGCACTGAGGATACAAAGAAATCAACAAATGTTTATTAAGCACCTACTATGTGCCAGTCATGGTTCTAAACACTGGCATACAAAGAAAGTCAAGACCTTTTGCCATGCTCTAATAGTGGAGACAACATGCAAATAATCACGCCCAGACAAGCTACATAGAGCATAAATGGGAGATTTCTCTCAAAGGGAAGGCATTCCCATTAACGGAGATTGGAAGAGCCTTCCTGCAGAAGGTTGGCTTTTAGCATACACTGGAAGGGAGTCAGAGAAGCCAGGGAGTGTAGACAAGGAGGGAGAATTCTGGCATGAAATGGTCAGTGAAAATGCCCAGAGACAAAGGGTCTTAAGCTAGGCCCAGCATGGAGGCCAGGATCACTGAATTGTAGACTAGCTGGAGGTGAGTTAAGTGTTAGAAGAATGGAAAGTTAGAAAAGGAGCCAGGGTGGAGGACTTTCTGTTTGATCCCAGAGGCAGCAGGTCCCTGCCTGAGTCGACTAAATAGGGGCTGGGGACAGTAGACGCTTACTCCCAGTGACCTGTGGGACTTCCACCACTTGCCGCTGAATTCACTTTGACCAAGTTTAAGATGTTTTTCAAGAATCAGCAGGACATTATGGAGAGAGCCAGGCTCAGTCAGGAAGACTTGGCCTCAACTCTCTTGGCACCAAAGGGTTGTGTGACCCTGGACAAATCACTTAACCTTTTGTATCCCAGATAATTTCTAAAACTCTAAGTTGGACGTGAGTGTCCTATTTTCTCCCTTCAACCCTTAAAATGACAATATTGCTAGGTTATAAACACAGAAAGGACATTTCTTTCCTGGAGCCTTTGAAGTATGCCCATTGCAGACCAACTTGGAGTTGAACCTATAAAATATGATGAAGACCTTGGAGGTCCAAGAGAGCAGTGGCTTCTCTGTTGTCCCTCTTTCCCCACGCTCTCTGACACCACCCTCTATAGCCAGTATCCTTGTTTGTCCATGGTTGTTGCCACGTTGTCTTCCCCACTGGACTGTAAGGCCGTGAGAGTTCAGACCGATTTTGGGTTTTTTAGCCTCCCCAATGTTTAATACAGTAACCAACACACAGCTGGTGCTTAATCAATGTTTAGTGACTGACTCAGACTGTGTAAAGGGCGGCAGCATGGTATAAGGAGAAACCCAATAGCTATGGACCCAGGTGGACCTAGGTTCAAATTCCACCTCATAACACTCAGTACATACCTGATCTTTGGCAATGGAACTCAGTTCCCCCATTTTGAAAATGAGGGGTTTGAGAGTTCTACCATGCATGATCTCATATAATTTTAGCAGTTAAAATATTAAGTATATAGACAGAATTGTGACTTCTTCCTGCCAGGAGTCATCAGACCATAGGTTTAGAGCCCCAAAGGAATTCAGAGGTGACCTAGTCCCTCACCATGTTTTTACAGAGGAAAAAACTGAGTCCCATGGAGGTAGAGTGACTCCTCCAATGTCACACAGATAGTCAGTGGCATGGCTAGAGTTTAAGCCAACATCCCTAGACTATAAATCTTTTAAGTACTTTTTGTTAACACTTGATGTTTAAAAAAAGGTATCATTTCCAGTGGTCCCCACCCCTTATCAAATCAAACCATCCCTTATAACAATAAGATACAGCAAAACAAAAGACAATGAGGTCAGCTTTCTTTGAATATGCATGCCTCATTCTGCACCGATTGTCCACCACCTTTCTGCTTAGAGGTGAGTTTTCCTCTGCACCACACTCCCCCACCTTCATTTACCATCTATCTCCTTCCATGAGCTCTATGCTCCAGTCAAAGTTCCCTTGTCCGTGGCCTGGCCCCTTCCCCTCTCCTTCCTCCCCCGTGTCTTTGTTTATTTTATTCCTTAAGCTTGGAGCGTTCTCTTGTCCTCTTTGGTTCAGTTTTTGCCCATCTTTTCCCCAGTTCCAATGCCTCCTACTCCAGGAAGCTCTCTCTGATTCCTCCTGACTCCTTTTTCCTGAGACTTCCTATAGCATGTGGTTGTGTCTTTCTTGTATTTATCGAGGGTGAGACCCAATGTGCAGCACTCAGAGGGAGGAATCACGGGAGTAAGAACTGATTGTATATGGCAGGTGAAGATTCACCCAGCTACTATTTAGAGCAATTTAAATTTTGAGAAGCACAAAAACAATCTTAACATAATGATAGCTAGCGTTTGTAACTTTGTAGCCTCATTTGTTCCTTACTACAGCTCCGGGAGCTAGGTGCTATCAATATCCCCTTTTTATTGTTGAGGTAACCAAGGCCCTGAGATGTTAGGTAGCTTAAGGGTCACAGAGCTAGTAAGCGTCCTGGGTGAGATTCAGTCTTTCTGACTCCCCAGCACATTATCTATGAAATCTTACTTCCTCTCTCAATGATACAATTACAGATATGGAGGAATAGTTTGTGTTATAGTTGCCATGCACGCTTTATGTTCCCAGTCATGTGCTGCTTTCCACATAGTAGGTGCTTAATCCATTAGTAAGCCAGCATTTATTAAGGATCCACTAAGTGCCCTTATTAAAGGTACTGGTAGTGCCAAGACAGAAATGGCATAGCTTATGTCCTCAAGGAACCTCTGTCCTCTTGAGGGAGATGTTAGGGACATAAATTTGTATACAGAATCTATACAAAATGAATACACAGTAATTTTGGGGGAAGACAACAGCAGCAGTTTATTTAGTAATTATTGGGTTATCGATCATTTTCCTAATAATAATTATTCTGTTTCCTACCCATCTACTGTGCTGTGAACTCAGTAAAGGCAAGAATCCTGTGTTTCCCTAACTTTGCTTCTTCCCCCAGCACTGTGTTCTGGGCAAGTGAGTGATTAATAAATGTTTATAGACTTGAGTTGAATGAGCCATCCGGTAGTCAGCTCAGAGAGCTCAGCCGCTGGGGCCTTGTGACCCCTCTGAAATGAACTGCTTTGTGGCGACTTACCTGTGAAGGGTGAGAAAAATGCCTTTGACCTCATCTTCCATGGTGTGCAAATCACCAGCTCAGCTTGCTGCCGGTGCACTCCCCATCCATCATTCGTCCGCATCGTTGGTGAACAGGAGCTGGGAATTATGCTAAATTTCTGCCTGGCTGCCATTAGTTGATTGCTTTCTGTCTTATAACTGCACATTTATGCAGAATTGACAAAAGTAGAAATTTGGAAGAGCAGGGTGTGTGTGTGTGTGTGTGTGTGTGTGTGTGTGTGTGTGTGTGTGTGTGTGTGTGTGTGTGTGCGCGCGCACATGCATGTGTGCAAATATTCACATATGTTGATATCTGGCTACCTGGTTGGACGCTGGCACCTTCTACACTTTGTATGCCTTGAGAGTTCTATAATAAGCCTGTGTTTTGGGTGACTCTGCTTGATTTTTTTGAACTTCCTTTTCTTTGACTTCCATTTCTCCTGAGTCTCAGCACATTTCATTTCAGACCTGTCTGGCTAGCTAGTTTGTCCAAAATATGAATGTTCTTTGATTAATCAGTGAGCATATCAAGTATCTGCCTTCCAGAGCACATCCATCATGTCAGGCAGCCCTTCCACTTTCCCTCTGTTAGGGGAGGATAGGATCATTTCCTTTGGAATCTGCTCAGTTTTAGCTACTGGTATGAAATTGAAGGAAGGATTTGTTTGCAAAACTTCTATTCTCATAGCAAGATTTAAGTTCCACAATGTTTCCTTGAGTTCCTGCCTTTTTAATAATTTTTAGAAGCTAGAATGGGGGTGACTGGTCCTGCTTGCCCCTGCCCTGGGCTGAGCGTTGACCTCCAACATCTATCTGGGTATATACTTTCTCTGTCCGGACATATCTGGCTTCTCAGGTGATTCATTTGGGTTTTGATGACAGTTTTTTTCCCCTTCTTCCCTTGAATTATTTTTTTCCCCTCACTTTTTCTTCCATTTATCTTTTCAGAGAAGATACATTTTTATGCCATTAATGAAAACTCTACCCCAGTTTTCAAAACAGTTTTATTGTTGCTGTTTGGTTTTAATAACTACATTATGTTTAACAAGACAAAGCAGGCCTCCTTTAAACCCACTGCCCCTTGTATTTTTCTTTGTAAAAAAGAAAATAAAACAAATCCCAAGAACTTTCAAGTAAAAGAACTTAATTCCTGAATCCAAGGAAATATAGCACGTTCCACACCTGGAGTTCCCACCTTTCTGTGAATAGAAGGGAGCCATTTCCAGATCATTTTTCCACAACTGAGTGTTTGATACAGCTCATTATAGCTCAGTTCATTGTAATTCAATTTGTTGTTTCTCATGCTGGCCAAGTTTTCTCAAAAGTCAGTTCATCTTAGCTGTGTATTCATGAGAACAAGATAATGAAAAAAGAGAGAAGAAGGGCCAGGGAGGGTGGAGGTCAGCCCAACAGTGATATCCCAGCAGTTGTTTCTCTGTAGTTTGATGTAATGATTAAGAATTCTGGGGATGCTACATTATTCATCTTTTCTGATCTTCCATCTAAAGACATGACTTAAATGCTTATTTTTCTTTTTATGCTTCTGATGGGATGGCAGAGCTCTTGGAAGGACAGGAGGTCAGTGTTGCTCCTTTGATAAAGACACTCACCATACAAGACTCTAGATCAAGAAGATGTGTCCAAAATGCTTGCATTTTCATGTCGATTTGACTTTTCAGATTGGGTTGTAGTATGTTTTTTTAAAAAAGTCTTTTTTAAGTTCCTAAAGAATGTCCAAGGAAGCTGTGAGACTGCAGAATAATTAAAAATACCTCCTAATTACATAATATTATAATAAGGTATGCAAAGCACTTGATTTGCAGGATCTCCTTTGGTCTTCATAATAACCTTAAGCTCGGATGACCTTAGTTTGACAGATGAGGAAGCTGAGTCTGAGAGACATGGAATGCTTTGCCCAGGGTCATGGACCTCATTCGGTCTGAGGCAGCATCTGCATTTGAACTCAGATCTTCCTGGCTCTAAGTCCAGTGCTCCTCCATCAACTTTGTTATCCTACCATTCACTGTTTGCCAGCATTCCAAGGTCTCTGATACTGAATAACTCTTTTTTTTTTAAGCAGTTAGGGTTAAGTAACTTGCCCAAGGTTACATGGCCAGTTTTTTTGTATGGGTGTTAAGTATCTGAGGCCAGAAGCGATCCTGGGTCCTCCCAACTCTAGGGCCAGCACTCTTACTCACTGTGCCACCTAGCTGCCCCGACTCGTCGTCTTTTAAGACCTGAAAGGAGTGGGTCTGAAGTTTGCTGATTTTGTGTTTCAGATAGACCCCAATGAAGAAGTTCACGCTATTGATGATGAAGATGACGGGGAGTTGGCCCTCTGGTCGACTGAGGTGAAGAAAATTGAGTTAATTAAAGGTGTCGATGGCTTGGGATTCAGCATTTTGGACTATCAGGTCATTATCTCTATACTATTTTTTTGACTATTTTTTGTCACTGAATAGATCTTTATTCGATGTAGCTATTGATCAAGCATTCAGCTATATTAACCAAGAAAAGCAAGTTGCCATAAATACTGACTCATCATCTAATAGTCTACACACACACACACAAGTACAAATACACTCACATTCATACACAGTCACATACAACTTGCTGATAGAGAAAATCTCTTAGGTCCTTACTGAGAGATTAGGGAGATTCTTTTACCAATGTGTGTTCTGCGTTTTCTGAACTCAAGTTTGGTGAAATGACATTGTATATCTATGGTATCTTCTATACACAGTGGAAGGCGTTTGGACTGAAATTTCACTAGGACAACTCAGGTCTCCTTAGTTTTTACTTGGAAAGACATGGGATTCCATGATTGTTAACACTTTTTGTTAATACAGATAAGCTTTCGGAAAACCCAATAGATGCAAAGTGGCAAAGTTTTATAGTAGATTCCAGGGAGATGATAAATTTCCAAGGTATTCTTTGTTGAGCTTCCTTCTAACATGTGACTGACTCCTTTCATGAGGTAGGAACCAATATTTATTATATTTTGTTTTCCGATTTAAATCAGCATGTACCAGTAGAAGTAAACTCTTTGGTGGTTAGGGATGGTTTTCTATCAGTCAGTCAACAAAGCATATGTTAATCACTTAAGAAGTGTGAAGCAAGTAAGAGGCACAGAAAGACAAAACCCCGGCCCCTTTTCTCATATTCTAAAGTGGCAGACAACATTTAAATAACTTTATAGGGAAGATAGGGTAGATGGGAGGCAATACTGGTGATGGACAGCCTGCAGAAGGTGGGCTTTCTGCTAAGTCTTGAAGGAAGCCGGGAATGGAGGCGCAGAGCAAGAGCATTCCAGGCTTGGGGGGTCCAGCCAGCGAATAGGCACAGTCCGAAGATGGAAAGGCTTATGTTAGGAGTGCCTGGAAAGCCTGCGTCATTACCTTGGAGAGCATGTGAAAGCTGGTCAAGAGAAAGAATGCTGGAATGATAGGAAGGAGCTAGAGTCTAAAGGGCTTTAGAAGCCAAATAGAGGAGTTTATATTTGATCCTGCGGGAAATAGGGGGCTACTGTTTACTAAGTGTGTATGGCGGTGACCTGGTCAGCCCTGGGCACTGGGATGGACTGGAGTTGGGAGGGACTTAGGCTTCTTTGAGTATATTTCTTTCCTTTTAACCTCAGTGCGTGACACTTAGTAAGCTTTGTGGCTCAACATATGAGGAATCAGAACAGGAGCAAAAGCTATGGAGCCCCTAAAAAGCTGATGTCAGTGTACTCAGCGCTTTGCTCCCAAAAGGAATTAGAAAATAATGATCGTGGCTTACTCCGAAAGGCACAAAATAAGAAATGTGTGGTGAAAAAGACAACACGATTGACTGTTGTTGTAGATCTCATTTTCAAATCTGCTGTCTGGCACTGTTTGCTGAAGTTTGCTGAAGCTAAGATCCTGAATCTACCCAATTGGAGGAAAGGATAAAGTGGAGAATGAGATCCTAGAAGCAGATAGCACAAATCCAACTGATCACAGCCCCCATTGCTTCCAACTTCAGTGTCTCCCTATCACCTCCAGGAGAATTTTTCTGTAGAGATTTGGAGATTTATCCTGTAGATGAATGCTGTGTGGTTAAAGGAGGACATTTGCAACTGGGGGAAGGAGTCGACTTTCTTCACAGACTTGCAGTCAATAGAACCCACTGAATCACAAGGCAACCTATTCCAGTAAAGGACAGCATCAATTCTTTAGGATGCCTTTCCTTCCACGAAGCCTTAATTTATTTCTTTGCAAACCCTTCTGTCTACCCTGCATTTTTCTGTTGTGCTCAACAGAAATCTGCCATCTTCTACAAGGCAGCTTTTAAAATATTCAAAGACAGCTCCATGTCCATGTCTTCTGTTCTACACTCCAAACACCTCTTCAAATAAGCTATTAGTCTTCACAAACGGGAAATGAATAAAGGAATAGACATAGACCTGGCGTATGACCATTTTAGTGGAAACAACTTTTGTAAACTAATCAAGCTTAAAATCCACCTGAGCTGGAAAATACTTGATCTCCTCAGTAAGTCAGTGTCCCAATTTTGAGAACCAAGCAAAATGATAATCCCAACATGTTAGAATAGAGTTTGTTTTTCTTAGCATGGATGAAGACTTTATTTCTGTTGTGGAACCCAAAGAACACGCCATAATTAAGGGTGTGTGTGTGTGTGTGTGTGTGTGTGTGTGTGTGTGCCTCTGTAAATACCTTATTTCACTCCTCTAGCTTATTTAGGTTGGTGTGTTATGTGAAAGATGATGCAGAATATAGTCTGGTAGTATTTAGAGAATTGAAGGCATGGTTGCATTTGGAAAGAATGAGAAAGATCTTGGTAAGATGCCTCTTGCATTTTACCAGTCAATGGGCTCTGTTTAAATATCTGTGTTTGATTATCACAGGGAATTAAAACTCTTGGCAAGAATGCTTTTTTTCTATAATGTGCATATTTTAATATGCTAGTGCAGCCTTAGCTCACTGTGGTTTAATAAAGCAAAATGTACTCCCTTTCTAAGCACATAAAATGCCTACTGATGTAAAAATCAATTCTTTCCTCATAGAAGAAGACAATGAGGAACAGATGAAAAGACAAATACTTTGAGAACATTATGTAAGAACATAAAATCCCAAATTTTGCCGGTGCAATTTAAGACAACCAAAAATAGATTCTTAGTCATTTTTGCTGGCATGTTAGCTGGCATTGACAGCTGCCCCTCTCAGCCATTGGAATATTTTTTCACAGGGTTGTTAGGCAGATTGGCTTTTGAGTTGTTGATCCAAATTAATGATTGCTTTTCATAATTACTTCACTTTAGTCTAATCTCAATTTTTGAGTTTTCAGAATTGCTTCACACTAATTAGATCTCTAGAGGTAACATGAGCCAGCAAGATCTGGGTTCAAATCTTGTGTCTGACAGATATTGGCTATGTGACCCTGGGCAAGTCCCTTTACTTCTCCATGCTCTAGGCAACTCTGCAAGACTGCAAGTTACAGGGGAGCTACCGAGCTGCATTGGTGAAGGGAGTTTCCCATCGATGAAATCACAGATTCAGTCTCCCCCCCCCCAAAAAAAAAGAGAACTCAAGGGGTGAGTGAACCCATATTTTTATTCCTTGATTCCATTCCATCATGATTGGACTCTGCCAAGAGCCATCCCGACCCCCTTTCTCATCTTCCTTTGCAGCCAATGTCCCAGTATAAGAATCACAGCTCAGAAGAATAACCCAGAGCCCTGATGATGTTGTTGGTCATTAACAGGACAGAAAGCTGAAACTGATCTTAGTGTGGTCCCTTTCCAAGGCCAGGAGAGGCTTGGGTAGTTTAGGTTTTTGGTAGAGCAAGGTCCATTTGTGGAGAGAGGCCCCACGTCTCTGGCAAAATTGTTTAATTAAAAACTCCTGTCCCTGAATATGGCAGTTTGTTACAGGTTTATTCACTTCTAAAAGGATGAATTAAGCTTCCATTTAATTAATGTAACCTGTGTGATGGGCACTGTCCTTGGCAAAGGGAAGCACCAACCGACTTCTGCTCTCAAGTTTACGTTCTTCCAAGGGGATATGATGTGTAAACAGTTAAGTGAATAATAACTCCAACGGCCACAGTAACAACTATCATTTTGACAGCAAAGTACTGTCCCTATTGAACTGTACCATAGTCCTATGAGGTTGGTGCCCCATTTTTCTGATGTGGAAACCGAGGCTGAGAAAGGTTGGGATTTATCCAGTGTCAAACAAGTAAATTTCCAAGGCAGGATTCAAACTCACTATATGTTATATGGTATACCAAACTCATATTACTGACCCAATTTTACCAATAGGCATGCATATACACACACAGACACCTGTACACACCATAACAGCATATGCCTTTTCCTCAGAGATTTTATATATATATATATATATATGATTATATGTATTTATGTGCATATTTATTTGTGTGTGTACATAGGCATATGTGTGCACACCACACACATATACACACACACACACACACAGTAATTTCAACAGGGAAAGAGTTATAACCTCTGGGTCAGGGGATCAGGAGAGGACTCTTTTCAAAATTAATGGTGAGGTGCAAAATCTTTTATGCAAGTTGAGCTCTCTTTTCCGAATAGTAATTATTTATTAAGCTCCTACTATATGTCAGGCGTTGTCCAAGGTGCTAAAGACAAAACGAAGCAGTCTCTGATCTTGAAGAAGTTACGTTCTGTTGTGAAAAGTACCATGTACTTACACACACACACGTCTGTATAAAATCGAGATGCATTTTTATGGTGGAGCTATGGCCTACTGAAGGAAGGGGACCCAAAACTTTTTTGGAGATGTCCTCTGCAGTATCCAGTGACTTTTGAATCCAGAATTTCTTGCTTTTCTATAAAAGCTTCTTTGTCTTAACTTTCTCTCTTTCCTGTCACTGTTGGTACATAGGCATTCATTTCTCTGCAAATTTTCTAATTTTATTTTAAAAGGGAGTAGAATATTTCTTTGCAATGGAGCATTACTCGAAAATTATTTTTGAATACCCTTATTAGAAACTTGCTCTTTAGTTCTAAGGACTCAGATCATTTGCCTCTCCCCGACTCTGAAACTCCCTCTGTGGTGTGTACATCACGTTTTGGTTGTTTATCAGTAAAACGTGTGTCACTGTCACCTCCTGTGACATTTAGATGACAGGGTATCTCAATTTAAAGTTTGGTGTTGGGCAAGTTAATTAATTGGTTAGGTTATCACTTGCTGTAATTAGGCAATAAACACTAATGAGGGGAAATAACTTTTGCCAGGCTAGGTGAAGGTTTCAAACAGAGCCATGAAGGCCATTTCCTGCCCTGGAGCTCATCTTATCTCTGTTTTTACTATTTACCTATGGGATTCCATGAAAGCAGCTTCTCACCATCATCTGAGGCTCAGTAAGAGCGATGTTGTTGAAAAAGCTTGGCAACACAAAGGGGGTATTTAGGTACATGGGTAAGTGTAATGGGAATGTAAATTTTAAAGATCTTCCCTGCCCCTAGGCTAAAGTGCACCAGAAGCCTGGGAAGGGAGGCTTGTTTTTCAGTAGATACTTTTTGATTGGCCAGTGGGTCAATAAGGTTGTTACATTCTCTGAGTCAGGAGAAGGCTATATAAGCCCTGATGTGTAGCTTTGTTTTGGGACTCACTTTGAGAAGTGTTCTGTGATTTGATCTGAATTCTGGGAAGCCGTTGTTGAGAGTCCCCTGGCTTTGAAAAACCCAGAATGTGGAAACCCAGATGTTGACTGGGTATGGATGTAATGGTTGGACAGTTTGGAAATCTGTCTACTTGATGTTTCTGTCTTGATAATTATGCCTGTATACTTTGAGGTTCAGGGTGCTGACCTTTTCTCCTGAACAAGGTAAACGATATATGTCTGACTGATTAAAGTAAGCTTGTTAACCCATTTTGAGTTGCTTTCCTTTAACAAAGCAGATCCAAGAACCTGTGGTAGCTGCAAACCCTGAGGACGCTTGGGGTGCTTGCTGCTACAGTAAGGTATTAGAGGAATTAGCATTTGGGGATATTGATTTTAATAATGAAGCCTAGGGGCAGCTAGGTGGCACAGTGAATAGAGCACCAGCCCTGGAGTCAGGAGGACCTGAGTTCAAATCCGGCCTCAGACACTTAACATTTACTAGCCATGTGACCTTGGGCAAATCACTTAATCCCAATTGCCCTCCCTTCCTCCTTCCAAAAAGCAAAATAATAATAATAAAACTTAAATACTTTGGCCACATAATGAGAAGTTGGGACTCATTGGAAATGCTTCCAATGTTGGGAAAGATTGAAGAAGGGAGTGGCAGAAGATGAGACAGATGGATAGTGCCATGGAAGCAATGACCATAAGCTTGGACAGACTTCAGGAGATAGTAGAGGATAGAAGGGCCTGGCATGCGATGGTCCATGGGCTCACAAAAGGTCAGACACAACTAAACAGCTGAAAAATGACAACAGTACATTTTCATGAACCCCATTTTTTTCACTGTGGTTTCTTTCATCACTAAACTAGCAAGAACTGGCTCAAAAAGCTCAGCTAAAAATTGGGTCTAGTCTAGGGGTGCTTCACCTGGGGCCCCCCAAGGAATCCGTGGAATGATTTTAAGGGGTCTGTGAACTTGTTTCTAAAATACATTTGTAATCCTTGGTAACTTGTATTTTATTTTATGCATTTACAAACACGATCCTGGGTCCTTAGGTTTCAGCAGACTGCCAATGGGCTCAATGACATATAAAAATATTAAGAACTCCCCTGGCCTATTCTCATTGCACATAGGAAATACTGTAAGACTAGAAACCTCTGGCCATATATTCTTCAGGATGCTTTGCTGGTGTGTTATGCTTTAAAGAACCCCGGAGGATACTGTATAGGAGCTAGTATATGGAGAAAGGGAGGTTGGAACAATAACCTGGTGTAGAGGAAGTTCAGGCCATGTGCCTTGGGGTTGGACAGTGAGGTCTTGCCTCCTTCCTTGCTTGGCCTTGGGGCCCTGAGAATATGGGCATCTTCTGGCCCTGACAAGGTGACTCAACTTCTTTTCTTTCTCATCCCCCAAAGTGAGGTAATGTACTAATACTTGCATTGCTCAATTCACAGAAAATTTAAGACGATAATGGTTTGTAAACATTATGGAAGTCCAAGTTATTAATATTTGAAAATATGTTTGATTTGTGCTTTTTATTTTTGTTTTCTGTTATTCTTAGTCATGTCTGACTCTGTGACCCCATTTGGGCTTTTCTTGGCAAAGACACTGCAGTGGTTTGCCATTTTCTTCTCCAGCTCATTTTACAGTTGGGGAATCTGAAGCAAACAGAGTTAAGTGACTTGCTCAGGGTCACAAAGCTGGTAAATGTCTGAGGCCACCTTTGAACTTGGGAAGAGGAGTCCGACTCCAGGCTTGGCGCCCTATGCCCTATGGCGCCACCTAACGTCTGTGCCTTTTGTTTTTATATCCTAGTTATTTCCATGTTTATAGATCTTTTTCTCCCCTGAGCATTGAACTCTCTTTTCTAATAAAGAAAAACAATTAGCAGAAAACACAGCCAGTTAGGTGAGTCCATCCGCTGGTGCATTCTCCTTTCTGCTAAGAGATTTTGTTATCTTCTGTCTGGGACCAGGAATGATCAATACAAACACTGTAAGGTGGTGTGTTATTAAGTTTTTTGCTTTCATTTATTCTGGAGTTGCTGTGCACCTTCTCTTGGTGCTAAAGGAACAATAATGAATTCTGACCTTCAGCCTCCTCACTCCACATTGCTTCCATTTGCACAGGTTTGCCTGTATTCCTCTGAACTCCTCGGATTTGCTGTTTGTCAGCTGTTAGTGAAATTAAATGTTAAAATTATTTAAGGAAATAGCAGTCAGAATGGATTGCATGTGAATCATCTCCTGTGGACTCTGCATTCCCTCTGTGTCTGGGCTGCCTGCTTGCTGAGGGTGTTCATGAAATGAACTGACCCTTGCCCTTCTCAGGTCTTTCCAGGATCAAATCTGAGGGCCACCTATGGTGCCTGTGACCTGCCAGTGTATGCTTACCTATTTTCTACTTTACAGAAGTCTCATTTGAAAGGTCAGACCTAAACCCAGACAATACTGCATTGCAGTGATTATGGCGGTTTTGCTGTTCATTTAAGCACTGTGATAAGCAAATCTGCAGAAGAGTATCCTTGGGTGTGGACTGCTAGATGGGGACTCCAGTCCTGTATGTTTTCATTAGAAGTGGGGGTAACTATTTCTGTTCCTTCTGGACCACAATAGATTGACTTAGTTGAATTGGGCCGAACATTTGTGAGGATGGTTGAGCCTCCTGGACTGTGCTGGCAGGTCATGGTTGCCAGCACATGGCTTTTTGAAGGTAGATTCCTGACTTGGAGTCCCATCTATCACTTTCCTCCTATATGACATTGGGTAAGCCTTTAATCTGTCAAGGCCTCAGTTTACTTAATAGTAAAATGGTGGGGAATGCTATTCTTTGTGGTCCATTCTAGTGCTAAATCCTATGATCTTATGCTCTTAGAAGAACAAATAACCTTTTATATTAGTCAGACCATCTAATGGCTAGAGCACTGGACTTGGGGATAGGAAGACCTGATTTCAAATCCTTCCTCAGATACTTCATTGGTGTGTGACCTTGGACAAGTCACTTACGATCTCTGAGAAGTGGGGATGATAATCACACCACCTTCCTCAGAGAGTTGTAGTTGATTGGTCAGAAAACATTTACTAGGCACTAGAGATAAAAAAAAAAGACCCCTGCCCTCAAGGAGCTCACAGTCTAATGGGGAGACAACTCACAGACACCTATCTACAGACAAGCTATAGACAGGTGAAATTGGAAATAATCGACTGAAGAAGAGAAGAGAATGAAGGGGTTTTAACTGGACTTGAAGGAAGTCAGGTAGGTCAGCAAGCTAAGGGAGATGAGGGAGAGTCCTCTGGGCATGGGGAGAAAATGAGTGAACCATCCAGCATTGGATGATGGAAGGTCTTGTGTGAGGAGCATCCAGGAGGTCCCAGGATTACAGAGTAGGGTGTAAGGCACAGGAAGATTAGAAAGGTTGGATCAGGAGCAGGTCATGAAGAGCTTTGATTTCAAAACAATCCATGGGGAGCCACTGGAATACGCTATGATGGGCTGATGTGGTCAGATCTGTGCCTTAAGAAAATCACTTGGCAGCTGAGAGGTGGGGGGACAAGAGCAGGGAGAATTTTGTAGCGATGATCAAAGGATGCAATGTGTGTGGAACACTTGGCAGTTCTTAAAGCATCCTATAAACACGATTTGTTATTGCACTTGTAACATTGTAGCCGGTACCCAGCCTCAGACTAGTGTCTGTCGTTTGCTTGTGGCTCTCTTAGACTCGTAGTTTTTATAAACAAGAATATCCGAAATCTCCCGGCGATGCTGTTCCTGTGTGAATGGGCAGTCTGGGCTGGTGCAGGCACTAGGCATGTTTCTCTGCCTTTGGAATTTCTCTGAGTGTCATCCTCATAAAAATCCTGAAGCTTCCAGTAGCCATTAATGCATTGATATTATCTGTGACATTTTTATAACTGCTAAAGACAAAATTGTTACTTAATATAAAGTTGATGACATTTTTTTTTCTAGCTGGCTTCTGCCTGTGCTCATACAATTGACAACAGTCATCTGTTCAAGGAAGAAATTCCTTTGCCTTAATTATAGTTTTTGTTATCGATGTTGCAGAAAAACACCTGAACCCAGGTGAAATTTCAAACATATATTCATTGTTAATAAGCACTATTAAGTAATGAAGGATAAGTATCTTATTTCAGAGTACAGACTTCCCCATGAGGAAACTTGCTTTGCTCGTGGAGGCTGGCACCTTCTTTGTGATGTGAAATTGCTAGAGTTGCTTCCACCCCAGGCAGAGTCAGTGACTTGCCCAACATCACACAGCCAGTGGTCCAGTCCGACATGAACCCTTGCCTTCTTGGCTTCAAGGCCATCCTGCTATTCACTGCCTCTATGAAAATGAGGCAGTTGGGAAAAATAAGCATGGCTACCTAATTTATGAATTGTCTGTTTAGTTATTTAGACCACAATTAACCCTTCGGCAAGAATAATTAGCCTTTAGCAAGAATAATTCATTTAAATAACAAGCTATCAGGAAAGACCTTTTCTCCCTTCAGCCTGCTTCTCCCCAAGGCTCCCCCTTTTCCTTCCCTAAGTGACCTCCCTCATAAGGGTGCAATGCTATTTGGAGGCTTGGAATGGTGTTGGATAGTCCATCTCTTCCTGTCCTCTCCCCCTCCACGGCTCCCAGAGTCCCTTCCCTCTGGAGTCTTGTTCCCTGAGAACTTTGCCTGAGGCCGATTCCTCTAGGGGACTTATATAATTTATCTTCAGATCTGATGGACTCCTTTCTGTTGCTTTACTCACTCTACATTTAACTGGCATTCATTAGTCCCCTACTAGGCTCTTGGCACTGAAAGGCTGGGAGATTACAAATGGAAAATATAGCAGATGCTTGCCCTCAGGGTGCTTACTTTCTGTTGGTCTTGGCTGTGGAGTCTAAGAGGCTGCTGCCGGAAGTGATGGTTCAGCTGAGCTTTGAAGAAAGCTTGGGATTCTTTGAGGCTGAGGTGAGGAGGGAGGGCATTTTTGGCTTGAGGAGCAATCAGTGAAGAAACAGAGATAGGAGATGAAATACTGGCAGAGACTATGTTAGATAGTTTGGCAGAATTGTAGAGGGAGGAAGCTCAAGTAAATGTAGGCAGATTGGTCCTAGATTTTAAAAGGCCTTAAATGCCCCATGAGAAGTAAAAGAAACTTCAGCAGAGGCACCATGTGGTGCCACTTAAACTTGGGTCTTTTTGTGCCTTCCCTGCGTTCCAGTATTGCTGGTTACAATTCTGACAGTTTTAAGGTTCATCAATGAATCCACAGATACATATTAATATCTGCAGTACTGGGGATACATGAAAAGAATGAAACGATCCCTACTTTTAACATTCATCTCTCCCAGCTCGCCTTTTCTGCACCATCTCCTTTCCTTTCCTCTCTTCTTTCCCCTTCCTCTCATCCCTTTCCCCCTTTGTTTTCCCGGCTCTTTCTTCATCTAGCCTCCCCCTCTCCTCTTGGCCCTTTCCTCCTGATTCTTTCCTCCCCCCCCCCCTTCTCAGATCTGAGACACCTCAATTTCCCCAGTTTCTCATCAGTAGCTTTCTTATTACTCTTTATGCGACAGTGTTATTAGGAATCCTTTCTTCCGTCATTACTTCTTTGTGATCTCCCCCAATTCTAGTAAGATCTGTTGCATGCGGAATAAATGAATGGATAAATGGATGAATACATTCCATAAGTATTTGGGTGGGTGGTTAGGGTGGGTGGCTCCCTATTGGTCTCTTCTATGTCAGCCCTTATTTGGGATTCCTCCCAATCCATAGCCAAAGACCTGAGTCCTTAGACATTATTCTCGCTCTCCACTGATGCAATAAAATTTAGGTATTTCTAAAGAATAATTAGTACTGTGTGCTTGTGGTATTGCCAAAGAGCTAGTATTGATGGTTTCAGAAACAAACATTCAGGAAAAGAAGCATCCCAAGTTAATGAATCATTTGTCCTTACTTATATTCAATGTTTGAGCAATACTGGACTTTGGCCCTAGGCATCAGATAATTTTCAGTTCAAAACATAACAGTGGAAATGGGCCCAGCAGACCCCTGGGTATTTTTCCCTTTTTTGACCCTGAAAATTTAACTCTAGTGTATCTGCTTAGTGGAGGACATTATGTACCCCATGCCCCACCCCTGCCTAATTTAACTAAGGCTCTGGTAAGATTCCTCCCTAAAATTGGCCAGAGACAACACCATTGTCTGGCCCACATTTAACTCCTTTCCAGGTTTGTAGGACCTCCCTGACCCTGTTCCCTCCTAGTTTTGGCCTGCAGGAACCCAAGGTCATACCAGTGCCATGATGAGACATCAGAGGAGGATTATTATTTGTGTAATTAATTCATAAGTAACTCAAATTTGTACTGAGTTAGGCGCTGTAGGGGACAGTATATTGGATGTAGAGTCAGGAAGACGAGTTCAAAGTCTGCCTCAAGCACTTACTGCCACCTAGTTTTTTTCTGCCTTAGTTTGCTCATCTGTAAAATGGGCACAATAATTGTAGCTATCCATCTCCTGAAGTAATTGAGGCTCAGAAAGCTTGTGACTTGTTCGTGGTTACAAAGTTCATGAAAAAGCAAGGATCTTTATCTCATCCTCATGATTCCAGATCCATGATTCTTTTCTTTGCAGTGGTTTTTAAAAATCTATAATTTAAATTTGTAATTTCCAATAGCATGGCATAGTTGATAAGAGTTTTAGATTTAAAATGAGTAAGATCAAGGTTTGAATCCTGCCTCAGACATTTCTGAGCTGTGCAATACTGGGAAACTGGCTTTATTTCTCCGCAAATGATTTAGGCTACATGCCCTCCTTCAAGCTGTCTATCTGTGGTCCTGCAATACTGAGAAACAGTAAGAAATAGTTCTTTATTTCCCTCTGTTCACATGCTCCTTGGGAGGTAGCTTGCAAGTGTGGACACTGTGGTGTATTTAGATTCCGAGGACCCTTGCTCCTACTTGCTGTGTGGCATTGGGTCAGGGACTTTAAATGTCTTAGCATCAATTTCCAAATCTAAAACGAGGAGCTAGGATTAGATGGCTTAGAACTCCTTTGCTGCTCCAAATCTCTGTTCCCGTGACCTAATGATCTTGTGTTGATTTCATCTGTGTGCATTTCATTCTCTTTCCTTGTGCTCTCAAATAGAATGCAGCTAGGTGGCAGAATGCAGAGTCAGGAAGACCCAAATTCAAATCTAGCCTTTGACACTAAGTAGCTATGTTATTTAAGCTCACTCTGCCTCAGTTTAACTTGTCTGTAAAACAGGGATAATAGCTCCTACCTGCCAGGGTTGTGGTTAGGACAAAGTTAGGTAGTATTTTTAAAGCCCTGTGCAATCTTTAAAGCATTATATCAATGCTGTCATTGTTATTGATCTTTTGAGGAGAGAAGCTGGTTTCCTTGTGGCATTGTATTCCCCAAAGCTCACAAAAGGGGCCTAATAAATGCTTCTACAATTGATTGATTGAATCTCTTAACAATGTGTGTTTTCTGAGAATGTCCTGAGTCTATTTTTTCAATCAAACAACCAAGTTGTAGAAACAGAGATAATAAAGTCGGATGGATTCTGTTATCTCAGATGGAGTGACTTAGTCAGCCCTACTTCCTCCTCTATTTTCTATCAGGAGGGCTTGGTGAAGGTCTTCTTGTACTTTGATAATGGAGGTTGAACTGATTTCATTCCACGATATTTCCCTCAAAGTTAAAAGACTTTGTGCTTCTGCAAATGCTGTTGGGTGATTCACGTCTTGTAGTGGGTGATGCCACCATTGTGACTGTGCTTTATTTGGCTTGAAAGCTCCGAGGATGATTAATTGGGTTCACTATAGTTCTTCCTAGGGTGAATTATAGAATTATGTATCATTTTATCCAACAGGTCAGAAAGATTCCTACCCATGATCAGGTTGACTCTAGGGATGGTTGGACATCTCGGTTGCAGGAACTCTACCCTGATGAAGCAGCAAGACTTTGGGCATGTACTGTGACCTCTCCAGACCTCCTATTCTTCATCTTTAAATGGAAGGCTTGGAATAGATGGCCAATGAGGTTTTATGATCTCTGTCTGTGTCTGTGGCAGAAGAATTAGAAGATCATAGATTAAGGACGAGGAGTGACCTCAGAGGCCTCCTTGTATAGATTAGGAAATGGAATCTCAGAGAAATTAAATGACTTGTCATCCACAGTCACATAGAGAGACTAATCCTTGAAGTAAAAAATATTATGAGTCATAAATACTTTCTAATTTTATTTTGCAGTTTTCTGTGAATTCACATGAATGCCCTACTCCAGTGGCTTCTGCTCTGTGCAGTGGATGGCATTTGATTTCAACATAGCAAATAGTCATTCATTGTCAACTATGTATATAATATTTCAATAACTTAGAATTTCTTTGCTGTCTTATTGATGTACAACTCATTTCTTCTTTATTTAGTAGAATATATGAGACTTATGGCCAAAATATTCATGACTCCATGGCCAATCTGGTGGTCTGCCTTCCCTACTTTATCTTGACTGGTTATCAGAGGAGATAAATATTCTACCCCCAGCCCTACTTGCAAATTCTTTCCAACTGGGTGGGGCCAGAGCTCATGGTCCATTTTCCAAGTCTTAATGCCACAATTAAGCATGACAATAAGAATTTAGTGAAGGTGATAATGTTGTTTGTGTTATGTCTCTGACCCGAAAGAACTGTTAGGGAACCCCTGACTTGTTTCTTTCTACTTCTCTTCAAAATGTAATGCTCATGTAATTGCTGACCAGAGTTATTCATAAATCAGTTAAGCAAAAGCATTTATTAAGTCCCTACTATTTACCAATCATTCTAGTAAAGATAAAGACAAAAATGAAATAGTCACTCCCCATAAGGAGCTTAGGGTCAATCAAGATAAAATAAATCTTGTGTGTGTGTGTGTATAAAAATATAGGAAAGCTTTCAGCTTAACTGCTAGGTTCCAAATGTAGACTTTGTTTGTTACCATTATCCACTGATGTAGGTTAGATTTGTTATTTTAATCATTAGCTTTGATGATAAATACCTCAGTAGAAGCATGTCATAAAATCCTAGGATCATAGATTTGGAGCTGGAAAGGGTTTGACATGCAAGCAAGTCCAACCCCTTCATTTTACAGATGAGAAAACTGAGGCACAGGGTGGTGCAGTGATTGGGGAAGAGCCAGGATATCACCACAGACCCTCTGTCTCTAAGAACTCCTGCCCTCTTTCCATTGGACTATGGTGCATTTGTACATGTTGTTCTTTGAAATGAGCAGTTCCGATGATGCTGATGATAACAATAATAGCATTTGAATATCAGTTTAGCACACTAGTTTTATTTATCCACATTAATTCACAAGAACCTGTCAAGTGAAATAAGTGTTACAGTTATCCTTATCTTACAGATGAGGAAACTCCCTGGCCAAGGAACTACATCACTAGGGTTGGAGGTAGGATTTGAATCTGGGTCTTCCTGATTTCAAATCCAACAGTCAATCAGCTAGTATTTTTAAGGTACCTACTATGTTCCAAACATTGTGCTAAAAGATATGACGCAAAGAAAGACAAAGACAGTCCCTGCTCCCAAGGAACTCACAATATAATGGGGGAGACAACAAGCCAGCAGCTGTGCATAACCAGAGTCTAAATTAGAATAAACTGGAGGAACCCAACAGAAGAAAGACTCTCTCTTCTTGATGCCATGTTCTCCAAGTGCTGAAAGGCCCAAGTTACTGGGGAGTGATTGAGTGTTCCCAAGGCTCCTCTCGATTCAGCCCCCAGCCTTAACCACACTTTTCAGTATTTCTCAGTCATCCCTCTTTGTCGCATGCAAATGGTGGGAGAATAAACCTAAAGGAATTTGAGTTTATCAGATGAATGATAGTTAATTAACTCTCCTAAGCCCTTAATTGACATTGTGCTCCATTCTGGGCACCATATTGTTAAGTAGGAATTTTAATGGCGGACCCAGGAGTGGGACTTGTGTGGGCTGGAAGGTTGCATGTAATACAGGGGAGAGAAAGCTAAAAAAGGGAGAATGGAGCCTCATCATGGAAGGCCCTGGACACCCAGCTAATGGAGTTTGGTCTCTACTCAGTTCATATAAACCAGTTTTAGCATGATAGACTTAGGTTGACTATAAGGGGGAAGAGCCTTACTTCCAGTATCCCAAATTGGAATGGGTGCACAAGGTAGTGGGCTCTCCATCACTGGCCATGGAGAGGCCTCTTCTCAGCTGTCCTCCATGGATTCTTTTTCAAATACTGGCTGGATGTGAGAGCTTCTGAGGTCCCTTTTAGCCCCATGTGAGTTTGGCTTTATTTTATCCTAGATTTAAAATAAACACCCCAAAGCGATACAACACAGCCCCCTGGTATTCATAGAAATAATTTGGTGCAGCCAGTTCTCATTTCCTTCTGGGCTGCAAGTTTCTTGAGGGCAGGGACCTAATTCCATGTTTTGCCCATAGAAGGCATTTTCTAAATATTGCATGAATTTGAGTTAGAAGCAAGGATTGACATTTGAATTGTCATTGTTGCTGCTACCATTGATGATCAGGATAGTGATACTGATGGAGAGCTGATAGCCTCCCTCAGATTCGGGAAGCCCAGTTTTTGGAGGGGGGAGGTCAGGGTAATTGGGATTATGTGACTTGCCCAAGGTCACATGACTACCAAGTGTGTCAAGTGTATGAGGCCAGATTTGAACTCACATCCCTCTGACTCCAGGGCCAGTGCTCTATTCATGTGCCACCTAGCCACGCCCCCCCCCCAATTTTTTAAAAAGGTAATTTAAATGTCTCTTTAAGGTTTGGAAAGCACCTGACACCCCTCATTTTATTTCTAAATCACAATAACTGTCTAAGGAGGTACTGCAAATATTAATTTATTATTCCCCCATCTCTTCCACTTACCTATACCCTCCACCTCCTTACACCCTCCACCTCCCTACCCCCTCCACCCCCAAATTACAGATGAGGAAACAGGCTGAGACCTTTGTCTATAGTTATCAATGGTGAGATTTCGGGCCAGATCTTCCTAACTTTGTATAGCCCTCTGTCCACTCCAACCCCTCTGCTTCTTACCCCAGCAATCTCTTGCCCAGGGATTAAGAAAGAGTACAGTCTCAGATACTTGTAGAGTTTTTGGTTTGTAAAAGCATCAAAGTATCCACTGTAATCCACTGTTTTTACTATTGCTGCTCTGATTCCCAAGGCATCTTCCTGGGCTGTTTCCCGTGGTCTGCCTTTCCAGTTCACCTCTTTGGTGCCTGATTCACCTTAGGGGGATTAGATTATGGCTGCAGAAAGCTGACCAGTCAGTAGTTTGCTGAAGTATGAAAGGACATCAGCATCCATATTCATCAAAGAGTAACCTATAGCTTTGTGTTGAGTCAGCCACGGAGATGCTTTTAAAAGGCATTTGTCTGGAGCTGAACCTTCACTTCACCCCAGAAGTATTGATAAAGGCTGTTTTTCTGCCCATCTTCGTATCTCATCCACATTTATTTTCACAAACATCAAAGTACTGTAAGCTTTGACACCAACTGTGCTCAAGACTTCTTTTCACAGAGGATTTGCTTCCTTTTTGCTCTATGGGAACCTTCCATGTCCTTTAAATCATTTTAAGCTGCTTCATTTGGGGGAGAAAAAAAAGTCTTAATAGTGTAGTCCTGGGGTCGATGGAATGTGGCTACCGGGGGAAATTCTCTCATAGCTTAAAGCAGGCTTTTCAGTGGGGCAGTCCCGGGTGACTGAAGGGAGCACACTCCTGGTGTGTGGAGTTTGTGTGTCCCCAGGATGAGGACTGACTTCCAGAAACTTCCCTGCAGCCAGACTAAAGGCACCAGGAGACAAGCAGCCACTTACTAAGAGATCAAAGGGCCTCTGTGTGGGTCAGCTGGGAGTCCCAATAGTACACATCAAAAGCCTCCCCTTAGCGGGAGGGGGGGCCAGCAGAGAGCTCGGCATAGCAGGAGGCCTCTGAGATCTGAAGTCAGGGCTGCTGTTGAACTTGGGGGGACGTTTGTGACTCCTCTAGAATATGAATTTAGGAGGAAAATCCCATTGTATCCAAAGGGAGAAAAGAGAAGCAGACAGGCGGCCAAGGCTTGCCAAGGTCGCTGGCAGTTTCTCAGGAGGGGACTGGCGGCCTTTCAGGCCAGTGTGTTCTCTGAGCTGTCCCCAGATCCTTCTGGGGAGGATGGCAGAGGACAGAGAGCCAGCAGATGCCCTGTGTGCTACACCTGTTGGACTCCTTCCTTCAGCTGCATTTTAGAAACAATTCAAATATTGGAAAATGTGGGGCTGTAGTTTTGAAATGACAATAACACTTGAAGTGATTTCATCTATGTCGATCAGTCGTTCACAATAACTGTGTGTAAAGGCAGAAAACATGTTCCCTGCCCACTAGAAGCTCGCAGTCCCATGACTTTATTTAAATAACTAAAAATTACTTTATTTAAATTCCTCCAAGGATACAAAGACACCGATGAAACAGCCCCTTCTCTCAAGGAACTTCCATTCTGCAGAGCCAGGGTCCATAGTGAATTACAAAAAATATTCTGACAGCTGCCTTTCAGTCTCCTCTGTATTTTATTTTATTCATTGACAAAGATAATTTTGTGAAGGAATCCTAGGCTTCCCCAGAGTGCCCAAGGCACCCAGGACACAAAGAGTTCCTGAACCTTTTTCTGGAGGTAGTGTGCTCTATTGGAGGGAGTCCGCTGGACCGGTCTGAGCCTTGGGATGTGGCCCAATTCTGCTGGGACTTCACTGTTTCTTTGATGAGTCAGATTTTTGTCTCAGAATTTCAGTTTCCTCATCTGTAAAATGAAAACATGGGACTAAGTGACCTCCAAGGGCCTTTCATTCTCTAGATTAATGATCCTACAGGACCATCTGGTGTAACAGAGTGGGGACTCCCCTGCGACGGGGGGGAGAAAAGATGTAAATAAATAGATTTATTTTAAAATTACGTGGGAGTTTGGGGAGGAAGGGCAGGTGCTAGTAGCTGGGATATCAGGAAAGGACTCCTGAAGATGGTGTTTGAGGCAAGTTCTGAAATCACTTAGGAATTCTCATAGCAGAGGTGAGGAAGGAAAGCTATGGAGTGGAGCAGGTGTATGGAGTATCCAGAAGGCCAGCTGCCTGGACCAGAGTGTGTGAAAAGGGGTAATGCAGGATAAGGTCACTGAGTCACGCGGCAAAGGGCTTTGGGCTTGACCAATGAAGACCATAGCTCCGTTCCTTCTGGGGATGATGGGGGAGAGGAGGTTTGTATAGTGTCACAGCCAATAAATGGCTGTCACTTGATTTCCCCCCATCCCGACCCCTTTTTCCTATCTCCAGTATTTAACACAGTATCAGGAACATAGACCACCAACCTTTTGGTGATGAGCTGCTCCCATTTACAAGGCATCATATTGTTCATGAATCACTTCAATGGGAAAGTAGCATGGAACACTGGAGAGAGAGGTGGTCTCAAGGTTCAATCCTGCCTCCAGCTCAGACTGGTTGGGTGACTCTGGGCACCCGTCAGCCACCAGTTGCTAGAAGGAGTTTCCTTGTCCAGAAATTCCCCATACCATTGAAAGCCTGGACACAGTCTCAATCCCTGTGACTTTAGGCAAGCTGTTTGTTTTTTCTCTGCCTCCTTCCTCATCCTTAAAATGGGAATAATACTAACCTCTAATGTACAGAATTGCTATAAATCTCTGATAAAATAATCGATGTCTAGTCCTTTAGAAGCCTTAAAGCACATAGTGAATGAAAGCTTTTTTAAAATTTAATTTATTTTTAGTTTTCAACATTTACTTCCATAAATTTTAAATTTTTCCCCCTTCCCTCTCCCTTCCCTCTCCCTCCCCAAGACAGCCTGCAGTCTGATATAAGCTTTACCTAGACATTTCTATTAAGTATATTTTTACATTAGTCATGTTGTATAGAAGAATTATAACGAATGGGAGAAAGCATGAAAAAGAAAAAACCAAAATGAAACAAAACAAAAAAAGAAAACAGTCTGCTTCGCTCTGCATTCAGACTCCACAGTTCTTTCTCTGGATGTGGATGGCATTTTCCATCATGAGTCTTTTGGAAATGTTTTAGGTCCTTGCATTGCTGAGAAGGGCTGTCTATCAAAATCAGTCATTGCACACTATGACTGTTAGTATGTACAATGTTCTCCTGGTTCTGCTCACTTCACTCAGCATCAGTTCATATAAATCTTTCTAGGTTTTTCTGAAGTCCGCCTGTTCATTTCTTATAGCACAATAGTAAATGAAAGCTTTTAGCTATGGAATCTTCTGAGGGAGATCATGTAGATTTTATTGTCCCTATTTTATGACTGAAGACACTGAGGCCCATCAAGTTGTCTAGTGAAGTACTTGGGGCTTAATTGCGCATACCCAAGTTCTCTGATACCCCTGGTCTGGAACTTTTTTCATTCTGATATATGGAGGGAACTGAAACATTTTAAGTTTAAAACAAAAACTTTCAGCATCTTTTACCACCACAAAAGCTATGGTCAGACAAGAGGTGAAATGAAGGGCCCTCCCTAGACTTCCCTAAATGGGAGACACAAATAGTTTTCATGTATCTACCTGCCTCTCCTGGCACATACTTGGAGCCTAATAAATGCTTATGATTGATAGATGGATGGTAAGGGGCCTGGGTCTAAATTCTAGCTTTGCCACTTAGGGTCTTTGTGACTGAGGAGGTGGGGGCTGCCAGCCCTGGCTTCTTTCTGCCTCTGAGGCGGCTGGGCTGGGGATCCCCAAGGCCCCTCTTGTTTCTAGTTCCTGTGGGAATGAGCATAAGAGCTAACTTGATGTTAGACCCCATGGTTCCAAAGGCTTCATACCCCTTTTGTTGTTTGATCTCAGTCTAGTCTGGTGAAGGACATTGCTCGAGGGAAGGCATCCCGGTGCAGCTGCATTTGAAGTCAGAGGACTTGAATTGGAATCCTGAAAAGCATTTATTAAACACCTCCTGTGTTCCAGGATCTGGGACAAGTTTGGGGGCACAAAGAAAGGCAGCCCCTACTGGGGGGGGGTCACAGACTAAAGGGGCAGGTAATTTTGTGGGAGGGAGGTGCATTGGGCTGATGGGAGGAATCCAGGAATGCTGTGTGCTCAGAGTGGTATCTGATCTGAGCCTTGGAGGAAGTGGAGGCGAAGAGGGAGAGCTCTCCAGGTGTGGAGAAGAGCGGGGACCAAGGCACAGAGATGGGCGACGGGCTATTGTGGATGAGGACCAGTAGGGAGACCTCTATAGCCAGACCTTTGTCCATGAAGAGGAGTGATGGAGAATAAGGCTGCAAGGTAAGGGGTCAGCTCAGACAGGAACCTGTCTTTGATCCTCACAGGAGTGGGGAGCCACTGCAGTTTATTGAGTAGGGGCCTGGTGCAGTCAGAGCCGAGCTAGGAAAATCCCTTTGGCAGCAGAGGAGAGCGCTGGACTGGAGAGGGGAGAGACAAGTCAGGTTATTTAAGAGGCTGTTGTAATATTTCAGGTGAGATGTGATGAGGGTCTGATCAAAGGGAGTGGCTGCCCAGTCAGCGGTTTATTAATTGCTTAGAAAGTGCCCATGTTTTTCTCACACCCCTCTCTCTTCCCATTGTGCCCACTGCCTCTCTTCCTTCCCTGCTCTGCCTCCTGGCACCTCCCAGAGGATGCAGCAGCATCTGATTCTGATTAAGGACTCAGTGTTCGGGGGGAGGGGCGAGAGACAGACGTGGTGATTATGACAGCCGTGGCCACGTCGAAACTTCTGATCACTTGGTTTTCCCACGAAGTTGGCAGCCTTAGGGAGCCATTCTTAGACCCCACAAGGAACATTGTGAGGTGTTCTTGCCTCTGCTGCCCCATCTCAGCTCATTAGTGATTCATGGAGGGGTTACAGGGTGGGTGCTGCCATGGAGTTATTACACATTTGCTTTAACTCAGGCTGCCCACTGGAGCTTCTTGGCTTTCCTCCTGGCTCTGGACTCAGCCCCAGTTCGCGTACTTTGTATGCTTTGCATCCCAGTGTGTGTCTGCATCACTGTCTGACATGACCCTTGTAGCTTAAAGTTGGGTTTTTTTGACTATTTGTCAATTTTCTGGATTTGAGATTATTTTGATTTTTATTATTAATGATTTGGGGCATCCTTTCATATGGTTGTTAATACTCTCCCATTCTTTGAGTACTGCTTGTTCATGTCCTTTAGCCACTATATGTTGGGCAATAGCTTTTGATATATACATATACATATGTATGCATTTGTAGACGTACATATACATAGATATCTACAGATTCACTGTATATCTTGGATGCCAAACACTTACCAGAGAAATTAAATGCAAAGATTTTTTTTCCCCCATTTATTCACTTTCCTTTCTTATCCTAGATTTATTCATTTTATATTTGTAGAAATGTTTCCGTTTCATGCACAGTTGTCATTTTTATCCTTTGTATTGTCTCAGTCCCTTGTATGGTTAAAAATGTATGAAAGATAAATAAACTTCCTGTCTTGTTTTTTTATAGTATAATATTTAATATCAAGGTAATGTATCTACTTTGACCTTAGTGTGGAATATGGCATATAATATTGGTCTAAGCCAAATTTCTGTCAGATTGCTTTCCCAGCAGTTTTTAAAATCAAATAATTCTTTCCTAAGTAATATGCATTATGATTTACCAAATACTGGTCTGGTGAGTTACAATTGCTTGTGATTCTCCCTTGTCTAGTCTGTTCTAATGATCTGCTTTTCAAATTTAAAAGCATTACCAGATTGTTTTCATGATTGCTTCTTTATATTATGGTTTAGTCAGGAACTGCAATTTCCCATCATCTTTACCTTTTTTCATTTTATTTCTCCAAATGAATTTTGTAATCATTTTATTGAGTTCTATAAAGTATTGCTTTGATAATTTTATTGGCATAGCATTAAAACTGCAGACTAATTTTGGTAATATTGTCACTTTTGTATTGGCATGGCTCAGCCATGAGAACTGAATATTCTTCCAGCTAAATTGTACTTTATTTATTTTAGGAACACTTAGGAATTTATATGGATATTTACTGAGCTTTGGTAGATTGATCCCCCAAATTTTATGCATTCTCTAATTTTCTTTGAATGGTATTTTCATTTCTTTTATTACTTTTTGGATTCTGCTATTATTAGATAGATATGGCATTAGTTATTATGGGTTTATTGTATAGCTTTCAGATTTGTTGAAGCCATTTATTGCCTTAATTAGTATCTTTGCTAATTTCCTTGGAATTTCTAAGTAAACAATCATGCCATCAGAAAAAAGATATATTTTTATTTTTTCTTTTGTCTATATGCATTTAAGTTTTTTTTTCCTCTTGTCTTATTGATATTGCTAGCATGTCTAGAATTTTTAAAAATAATAATGGAGAAAGTGGGTACTCTTGCTTTACTCTTGCATTTACTGGTAAATCTTCTAGTGTATTTCCATTGCATATGATGCTTGCTTTTGATTTTAGAAAAATATTTTTATGATATTTTTTTAAAAGGTTCTATAGGCCAACCTATACTTTGTAGTAGTCTTTTTTTTTTTAATGATACATAGGTATTGTACTTTGTTAGAGGCTTTTTCTGTATCTGTTGATAATCATGATTTTAGAAGTTTTTGTTTTTAGTATGACTAGTTATGTTGGTTGTTTCCCATTGTTGAATAAATTTAACTTGTACATAATGGGTAATTTCTTGGATAAATTTCTTTAGTCTATGTGATAGGACTTTATTTAAAACTTTTGGATCAATAGGCATTGATGACATTGGTTTGCAGTTCTCTTTCTATACTTTTTCTTTTCCTAATTTAGATATTAGGGCTATATTTGTTAACCTTGCTAGAAAAGTCAATTTTTAGTCAGGTGACCTAATTTTAAATTCTAGCTCTACTATTTACCAGTTATGTGCCCTTGCCCAAGTCACTTCATTTCTCTAATCCTCTATTTCCTCATATGTAAATGAACAAAGTAATATTTTAACTCCTCACCTGAGAGAAAACAACTTTCTAAATGTTAAAGTCCTGTAGAAATGTAAATTCTATTTCTCAGATGCTCGTAGAGAAACAGTCACTTTGGGAGCCTGATATTTAAAAGAATCCAAGAAGATTTCCTCAAATTTAGATTTCTTCAGATTTTCTGAAAGGAGAGTGAATGTCTCAGTAAATAAAAAGATCACACCACAAAATACCATAAATCTTAGAACTGGAAGGAACCCCAATCAATCAATCAATCAATAAACATTTATCAAGTGCTTAATACATATCTAGGTATTGGGTCTATAAAGACAAATGAAGTGTGCCCTGCTTTCATGTAGCTTATGTTATGTTGTGTGGTGGTGGGGGGGTGAATACATAAATATGTAGGCAATATACAAATTAATAAGGAGTCTTTTGGGGAAATGGCACTCATTAGCAGGCAGAAGCTCTGCTCAAGTCTCATGTAGAATGGGACCCTAGGGAGCATAACTCAGATGAGGAAGCATGGGGGATGGCCAGTACAAAGGCTAAGAGACCTCAAGAGGCTTCAGTTCTAAGCTCTCTGCAGTTAAGGGGATGTTAGACATGGTATCATTGAGATTCTTTCCATGCTCTGACTAGTAGACTCCTTTGATTAGGTATCTGGCAAACAGTCTATAAGAATCTCATTTCATTCTAGTTTCTCATCTGAAGCACTGGCCTGGCCCCATCTCAGGCTCATTTTCCAACAAATCAACTTGCCCAAAGTCACCAGATTAGTACATGGATCAACCAGGTCCTCAGATTCTAGGTCTTTCTCTACTCTACCATGTTGTTTCTCTGAGGTCAGAGACTCTGTCATTCATGAATATAGTCTGGGTTTGTCGTAGGAAGGCATTTTACACAAAGAAATGTATTTGAGGAGCACAGTTTAGACTGTAAGTGATGTAAGAGAAGCTGTTCCTCTCTGTGACTAGTCTCCAGTGCCCTCTATTGGCTGGTTCATCTCATGTCAGCTTGGATTTCTGCATCCTAGCTTTCTGATGGAGAATGTCTCCCCCAGCCTCATACTTGATGGTTCTACTTTTCCCAAAGCCAGACTGCACAGCCATTGTTTTCCATCAGCTATATTCACTCTGTGACTCCCATGAAAGGAAATACCTGTTCTTCATATTCCAGCTACAGGGGAAGCCAGCAATATTGTCATTAACCCCTCAGGAAATGACACCATGATTATGTATAATGGGGGAGGTGGTAGGTTTGTGGAATAGTGAATAGAGCGCCTGGGCTGAAGTCAGGAAGATTCATCTTTCTGGGCAAGTCATTTAACCTTATTTGCCTCCGTTTCCTTATCTGTAAAATGAGTTGGAGAAGAGAATGGCAATTACTCCAGTATCTTTGCCAAGAAAACCCCCAATGGTGTCATAGAGTGTCAGACACGACTGTACACAACTGGACACCAGCAACAACAATGGGGGTTTCAGAAATCACCGTTCTATTCTCTTTTTCTTTGGTGGGGGAAGAAGTTTTTTAGTTATCTGAACCCAAAAGAATCACCATCTGATAAGTTCTTTGACTCATGTCATGAGTAAATCATAGCCTGGTAGGACACCCATGGCTGTAGTCAGAGGTCTTTAAGGGACCAGCTGTTCTTATCAGCAAGATGAAAGTAAACATTTGTACAGATGAGCAGAGTCTTTCTGGCTCTCCCATGAGGTAATCTGTTTCTCCATCCCAGAATCACAGATTTATAGCCAGGAGGGACCTTAAGGGTCACTAATCTAACTCCCTCCTTCTATAGCTGAGGAAAACTGAGACCCAGAGAGGGACCAGAGGGTGGAGAGTTGGAAGGCACCTTTGAGGGAAGTATCCCACTTCCTCATTTTGTAGATGACGCTCCAGTTCACATTTCAAAGTAAATCTCTAAGTAGGATTAGAACCCGGGTCTTCCTGCCTCCAAGAGGGCCCCTCTACACAGGAGTGGTTTTCCTAAGGCCACACAGATAACCAGGGGCAGGGCTCTGAGTGGGTTTGTCATCAGGAGTTGGAGACTCTCTTTTCTTTGTCACTGTTAAGGTGTCATGGATGGGGTCAGGAAGGTCTGGTTAAAGACCTGCCTCCTACATTTCATCTGTGTGACTGTTAGTAAGGGCCACCCCCCAGCCTCCTTCTCTTTCACTTCCCCCACCCCCCCCCAGCTGCTAATCTGTATCAGTAGAGGGAGTTTCCCCACATTGAGTCGCGAGTCCAGTAGACCTTCCCAACCCCTTACCTCTTGCACGACAATAATAACACACACCTTTCCAGTACTTTGGTCATTACTTTGCCTACGCATTATTATTTTAGTGGAAGGCTTAGAGTACTGAGAAGTTAAGCCATTTTCCCAGGGTCACAAAACAGGATATATCGAGCTAGACTCGAACCCATGCTCCAAGTCCACCTTGCCCTATGCCACACTATCTTTTCTCCTCTAAGAAAGCCACAGTCATGAGGGTCTCCCAGCTGCCTTTCAGTACACACGAAGTCAGAGCACACAGAGGTAACCTGGGGGGTGGTTTGTCATCCCTCTTCCCCTCCTGAGAAAAAGGATATATTCCAAAGTCTTTTGTCACCAACTGACACCTTAAATTAAAGAGATAATTGTCGAGCTTATTTATTACTGTGTCAAGCCTCAACTGGAATGGTTTCATATTTCAGCATGCAAAGTGTGTTGTGATTCATGGTGGCTGGGGCCCGAGCAGACAGGTCCTTTATATTACTGCAGTGATGGCCCCCGATGCACCTGCCTGCCATCTTCCCTCCAGCTCCCTTCTCTGCCTAGCCAAGAGCTCCCTCTACTTGAAAACACGAGTGTATTGATAACCCCACAGGAAAGCCTGACTTTAAATGAGCATAAGTCTTATTTATCCCTATGAATCAGGGCTTTTTAATTGGGGGTCTAGGAACTCAGCATTTTTATATTTTGATTAGTAATCTTGTGTATTTTTATTTTCTAAATTTAAAACCATACTTCTGAGCAGGGGGTCACAGGCTTTATCAGCCTGTCTGCCAAAGGTCTGTGACACAGAAAAGACTGATGCCTGATGGACATTTGAAGGTTTACATTACGACTTGTTAGAACCTGTGAAGATTCTGCATTGAAACTGACTTGCTTATGAAGGGAAGAGTCAGATTTCAAAGCATTTTCTAAGGAGCGGATCCCATTGGTTTTACTTTTTAAAATATATTTTTATTTATTTTGGTAAATATTTCCCAATTACATGTAAAATTTTTTTAACATTCATTTTTTAAAAATTTCATTTCCAAATTCTCTCCCTCCTTCCACCTTCCCCTCCCCTTTGAGAAGAAGGCAAGCAATGGGCTATTGATTGTACATGTAAAGTCTCGTAAAACATTTCCACATTAGCCATGTTGCAAAAGAAAACACACACAGCAAAAACAAGAAAAAGAAAGTAAAAACAGCTTGCTTTAATCTGCACTCAATTCATCTGTTCTCTTTCTGGAGGTGGAAAGCATTTTGCATCATGGGGTCCATTGATTTTAGATAAGGTACCATCCTGTGCAGGCCTTTGAACCTATACGCTGAGGTTTAACATAGAAACACACACCAAAAAGAGAGTCAGTCCTTTGAAGATTGCTTAGCCTCATTAAACCATCTTTCCCATGCCCTTCCTACCACCTTTCCTTGACCTTTTCCCCTTCACTAGAATCTGACAGATTCTCAGTCTGCTAATCTAATAGCACTGTATTTCAGGTACAAAACCACTTTTCAGAATGAATCGCATTGGAGAAACCAACAATGATACTCTTGAGTTATTAAGTGTCTTCCCTTCTTCCAATATAGTTTTCCTGTAATAAAGTTATCTAAGCAACAATGGACAGAACAGGGCAGGCAGGATTCCTCCTTTCCTCAATGCTGACTTGATCATCCGTAGCATTCTTTTCAAAGGTGGGGTTGTTTTTGTGAGTTGCATTGAGTTTTTTATTGTTTGGTCTGAGCTAGTTCTGCAGAGGCTGGCCAGGTGCAGGACCTGGTAAGATTGGGTTTGCTGTGGAGCCAGTATTTGTCTTTTTCTCTTTTCTGTGATAATAGATGTGTGCTGGTGTTTTTTGTTTTCACATCACCTGAACTTCCTTATGTATCCCATCTCCTATCCCTCCCAGAGAGCCATCACCTATAAAGGATAATTTTTTTAAGAGAAAAAAAAATTCACCAAAACCAATGAATAAGTCAGAAACCTCACATACAATGTTTGGAGGGGATGCTTTCTTGTTTCTGGCTCTTTGTCATATTTTATTTTTAAACTTTTACTGATAGCTCTTATTTTTAAATTGCCTTTCATTTCTGGATCTATCTCTTCTCTGTCCCTATCTAATGAGCCACATCCTGTAACAAAGAATGAAAAAATAAACGGGGGAAAAAGCACCCCCCCCAAACTAATGAACATATTAACAGAGTTGGATAGTATCTTCTATATTTCACACCCCTAGTCACCCACTTCTGAAAAGAAGGGAGGGAGGTACATTCTTCATCTCCTTAGAATTGCCACGATAGTCTTCTGAAACAGCAGGGAAACAAAATAAGCCGTATTGGTGGACTTACTGAAGTTTTCTGGGTTTGCCTTGTTGTTTTGCTTGAAGACTCAGCTCAACCCTCTCTTCCTTTTCTGATGCCATCAGTTGCTACCACTCTCTGTTCAACTACATCTCCTCATACTCATTTGTGCATTTCCTTTTTTTTTTTTTACTTCTTTGTGGAAAAGTAGGAGTGGAAAGGACCCTCACCCTGAAGAAGCTAGAGGTCTTGACTTTAAGGCTTGCCTCTGATGCTCACTCCCAGGTGAATTAGGGCATATTACTTCCCTGGTAACATTCCCATTTTATTGTGTGAGAAACTGAGGTTTAGAAAGGCTAATCAGCTTATTCAGGTTATATCTCTAGTAACTAACAGCACCAAAACATGAACCCAAGTCTTCTGACTCTAAGGTTAGAGGTCCTGGATTCAAATCTCATCTCTGATAACTATCAGTAATTACTATCTTTGTGACCTTGGGCAAGTCACTTCTCTGATATTATTCCCATTTAAGACACTGAGACTTAGAAGGTCAATCAACCTGTTGAGGGTTATATATCTAGTGACTGATAGTGTTAAGACTTGAACATGGGTCTTTTGGCTATATATTGCAGGCTTTTAACAGATCATTACCTTGCAGTTAGGTTTCCTATCTTTAGGGTTCACAGAATCATGGGATGTTATCCCCCTCCTCAGCAATCCCAGTGTCTCCCTATGGCCTCTAGTTTCAAGTACAAAATGCTGTGTTTCACATTCAATGTCCTTCATTACCTAGTCCCCTGTTACCTTGTCACTCTTCTTATACCTTTATCCCCATCCGTGACACTGGTCTCCTTGCTCTTCCAGACTGGACATCTCCTTTGGCTGCCCCTTATTAGGTGTGCATTCTTCTCCTGCTCCACCTACTTCCTTGTCATCCCTGAAGTCCCAGCTAAAATCTCACCTTCTTTAAGACCCTTCTCCAAACCCTCTTCATTCCAGTGCCTTCCCTCTGCTTTGTATAGCTTTGGTTGCTCATTGTCTCTCCTGTTAGATTGTACACTCCTAGAGGACAGGGACTGTGTTTTGCCTCTTTTTGCATCCCCAGTGTTTGGCATGGTGTCTTATGCAGAACAGATTATTAATAAATCTTTATTGTTTATGGATGTGTCTTGAGTGGTACATAGATTCCTTAAGGCTGTGGACATCCTCACCATAGTCCATGTTTCTTTCTTCTGGTATATATCAAATAAAGCTTTAAATTATTTCTATGACTTTGTATGTATTTTATAGTAACATTAGTAGAATGTAAGCTCTTTGAAGGCAGAACCAATTTCATTTTTGTCTTTATGTGCCCAGCACCAGTATAGCGCCTAGCAATTGCTTATTAATTATTTGTTTTGAATTGGTGTGATCCTGACATCTTTCTTCTCTGACTCTCTCTTCAGGACCCTTTAGACCCGACCCGGACCGTGATTGTGATCCGCTCTCTGGTAGCCAATAGTGAAGCTGAACGCGGTAGGGAATTATTGCCAGGTGATCGCCTGGTCTTTGTCAATGATCGTTCCCTGGAGGATGTCACGCTCACGGAAGCTGTGGAAGTGCTGAAGTCTCTGCCACCAGGCAGAGTGACCCTGGGAATCTGCAAGCCTTTGGTGGTAATGGTCAGAGATTATTGCTGGGCTCTTTGTTGGGTTTTAACTGACTCCCAGGTTCCTTTTGACAGTTGATCTGAGTTCATGTCACCCTGTGTCAAGCTCTTGTGTTGGGTACAGGGGAACCTGCAGTGTTTAGGTGAGAGATGGAAACTACATTTCTGTGTAGTGAGTAAGGGAAAGGACACATGGATCAGTGCTCAGATATGTTGACAATTATGCGCTCATACTCTATTTTTATTTTCCCTCCTAGACTGTGGATGCTGGAATTCATTTTCTCACTTTCTATTCTCTCATTCTCTACTTGTTCCCTGCCATCTAATTATAAATGTGTTTATACTTCTAAATCTTAAAAAAAAATTCTTGCCTTAACCTTGCTCTCACTTCATATTTCTCAGCTCCCTCCCTACCATATAACTTGAAAAAGTTATCTATATCTGATACCCCTGCTTTCTCAGTATTCAACACAATATGTCAACAAGCATTTTAAGGTAGCTAATGTATGCCATGGCAGCTAGGTGGTACAGTGGATAGAGAACTGGGCTTGGAATTGGAAGACTCAGCTTCTTGAGTTTAAATTCAGCCTCAGACACGTACTAGTTGTGTGACCCTGGACAAGTCGCTTAACCCTGTTTGCCTCAGTTTCTCATCTGTAAAATGAACTGGAGAACATGGCAAAGCACTCCAGTATCTCTGCCAAGAAAACCCCAAATGGGCTCATGGAGAGTTGGACAGGACTGAAAAAATGACTGAATGACAGCTCTGTGTCAGGTATGGTGCTTACAAATGAAAAAATGAGACAGCGTTTGCCTTCAAGGAGCTTCTTTTCTACTCTGAGCAATATGACTTTTTCACAAACTTTTCCTGATTTCTTTGACAGCTAGTACTTGCCCCCCCTCCACCTCCCACATATTTATTTTTATATTCACTTTTGTGTGTGGCATGTCTGCTGAGAGAATGGCAGCTACTTTAGAATACAAGTGATTTCATTGCTTTATCTTTACTTCAGTACCTAGGACAAGTACTGGTACATAGTAGGTGCTGTATAAATGCTTATTCCCCCCCATGACTAAAACTAACAGCTTACCGCCCCCCTGTATCAGCAATGCCATATTCACAATGCCTATGGAGATTACAGATATGCTGATATAATTATCCATCACAAAATACATCATGCTTGCCATATGGGGGAATAAACTAGAAAATTTATTAAGATACCAAAAGACTGAGTCCCAAAACCAGAAAGTCAAAGCCATCAGAGTAGTTATGACATTGGCACAGGTAGATAAAGTAGAAAGCACCCACATTTTCAAGCCTTTAAAACAGAACAGGCTACCTCAGGCAAAGGTCCTCTTCTCCCCACTCACAGCAACCACCCAGCGTCCGGGAAGCGCGCTCCCAGCAGCTCCGGCCCCTGGCAGTCCTCAGCAAGAGTCCTTAGCAGAAATTCTGGCTGACTCAAAAAGGGCTTCGCGCTATCGCTGCCTCTGCTGCTGCTGCCGCCGTCGCCACCACCACCAGGCACCGCAGGAACTCTAGTTTGGCTTCCGCTTCCTCTTGCTCCGCCCCTTCCTGCTACGTCAGCAAGTCCAATGGGGCATGGAAAATCTTTAAATCCCATAACCCTTACACCCCCCACCCCCACTTTTCTTCTTCTTCACTCTTGTAGCATTTGACGCTCTTAGCCTTTCCCTAACAAACACTAGCGCCTTTCTTGCCTTTGAACACAACCCAGCTTTTCCTCTTCCTCTATATTCAGCCCTTCTCTGCCTCAGTTTCAGATTCCTGTTGTTTAAACTGAAATTTCACTTTTGTTCTTTCTGTTCTTTTCTTGCATTGCCAATCTGTCATTATCTGTAACACTCCCCCTCCATCCTCTTACCTCCCCCCTCTTCTCCTTCCTTTTTCCTTCTCCAAACTCTCTTCATTTGGTCATTTATTTCCTTCATGGCATAAACTGAGATCTCTCTCTGTTTCTGGCTATGACTCTCTCTGTTCCCTGGAACTGACCTGCATTTCCGGCTGTAGCATTTCCCTTTCCACCTTCACGCCTGGGCTCTCCTCAGGATTCACTATCCAGGGCTTAGAAATGGTTTCCCATAAGTCTGAAGTTCTCTTCAAGATGAAGACTTTGCCATAAATATGGGTGAGGGAGCAGCAGGCTTGTGGTTATAGGTAGTCAAACATCCAACATAGAAGGGACTTCCAGTTCATAACACAGTACTTGGCACATAGTAGCTGCTTAGTAAAAGTTGATGGATTCATTGATTTGACCTGCGTGTAACCTGGGCCAGGTGTTCCTAATCCTTGAGTCATGTACCAGGCTTGTTCCCATGCTTTGGTGGTACTTGCTGACCCAGATTTATTTCCATGATACCAAGATCTCTTGACAATATTCCTTTCATTCACCCCATTCTCTCTTCTCAGTGCCATGGTCACCATGAATTAGGCCTTTACCATCTCCTTGGATTACTTCAAGAGCTTCTGGGAAGGAAGTGAATAAAATCTGTATTTTGTGAGTTAGAGAGAAATATTCTCTTCCCCAGAAAAAGTAACCTTAGAGGTCAAAGAGAGTGAGCTACAGGGTTGTGTAAATAGACCCTCAGTCTGTATTTTGTTCAACAATAGGAAGAGCTCTCCGTTTCTACTGTGAAGGAGGCCTCCACTGTCTTTGAGATCTCCTGCCCCACCAAGATGGGATTTTGTGATTAATTGCTGAGAAACATCCCCATGAGAATAAACCTGACCTTTGGCAACTCCTGAGACAACAGGGTCAGCAAGTTACAACCCCAAAGTTAAGACGTTCTTCCCTCGCTTCCCTCCTCACCTGACATCCTGTCCTTATTACGCATTAGGAAAATGGCTGAGCAGCTCTCACTCCCCTGGTTCCTCCAGCCACCTGCGATGCTGGCCCAGGGCTATGTAAGACTCATCATAAGTATGTATCTCCCTTCATTCTGTGGACTAGCCCACCACCTGCTAATTGCCCATCGGCTGATGCTGATTAACCTTACTCTGCTCTAGCCTTGCCTCTTGACCTCCAGTCACACGGACCCAGGTGGGAGGAATTACTCCCTGTAGCATCTTGGATCTTCTAGGTAGGGTTTCCCAGCCTCAGTTGCCAACGTCTCCAATCCACCTTTCACACCACTGATGTCAGAATCTTTTCTGTCCTTAATCTTGGTCATTTCATTCCTTTGCTCAAAATTCTTTGGTGTCTTACTTTTGACTGTGGTATAAATATCATCAGCCTCTTCTCCACTGCCCTGCTGAGTGGGCACTATTAACCTGTCTCTTTATGGTGTGTCTCCCCCACTGCTGTACTCATTTACCTCCCTAGGGCCACCACATATCTCTTTTGTCTGTAGTTTATATAAACCTCTATACAATTTATGTTTTCTCCCTCCTTAGAGTGGCTATTCCTTGAAGAAACAGGACTGTTTCTTATTTTGTCTTTGTGTATCTATCCCTAGTTCATAACACCGTACCTCTTGTCTCGTTAATGATAATATTAGCTAGCATTTACTTTAATGTTTACAAAGTACTTTACAGACATTATCTCATTGGATCTTCACAACTATCTTGGCAGGTAGGTGCTGTTATCTCCATTTTATAGAGGAGGAAACTGAGGCCAAAAAAAAAGGTTAGATAACTTGCCCAGGGTCACACAGATATTAAGCGTCTGAGGAAGATCTGCTATCCAAGTCCAGTAACATAATCACTTGTCAAGTGGACACTTGATCGATAAAATACTTCCCCATCAATGCCATCCTAAAGTCCAGCTGGGGAATTCTCTGCCACTTGGACACGCCTCCTCTAGCAACTATTTGCCCCTGATCTAGGCCTGTTTAATTCATTTCAGTGCCCAACATCATGTCTTGAACAGCTAGGCAGGCAGTCAGTGCTTAATGAATGCTTGAGAATGGATTGATTGTATAGAGTAGATGCTTAATAATTGTTTATTTGAATTTAGCTCTAAAGTTTCTAATCTGTCAATCTATACTTATTCAGATGAACAACCAGGGCCTCAAAGCAGTCTTCTTCTTACTCCGAGGAGATGAGCTCCTCTTTGTGGCCTGTTTCTTTGTTGGAAGGCAGGAATGTGTGACTAGATTCCTGGACACTTCTCTGCCTGATGACAGAACACCTGGGAAACTAGAACTAGTGTTCTTCCTGAGGGGTTTTTCTGCCCAGAGTGGGCCTGATTGGGTAGTCCCATACTTTTAAAGAAAAACAAAGATCAGGAATAAGCTTATTCCAGGGAAGATGATGGCCTGCTGGTTCTGGTAGAAGGGTGAATGGACAAACCACAGGGCCCTGAGTTGTTCTATGAAAGCCTGGCCAGTTGTGTCATGGAAGTTCCCCAGGATTCCCTTTTTGGGAGCATGGCTGCCAGTGAGCTTAGGAGGCCAGTGATGCAGCTGGGGGAGAGGTCAGCATGGTGACTCTTTTCCTGCTAAGTGAGCTCCCCTGTGCTGTCAGCCCAGCTGGCTGTTTATAAGCTGTGATGCCGCAGCTACAGCCAACAATGGGTCTTCTCTGGGGCCTTTATATTTTAAAAATATATAGTTTTAAAGTTTCCCATTTCCTGCATTTAATCAGGAACTTCTGCCCGATGCTTCCTTGTGCACAGACTTGGAGACATTACAAAAGAAAAGTGATCTTGGACCTTAGCCCCTGGCCCTTAACATCTAGTTGAGGAGGCAAGACAAGCACCCATGAGAAAGGGAGAGCATCTGACCAGTTGGGGTGGCTAGGTGGCGCAGTGAATAGAGCACTGGCCCTGGAGTCAGGAGGACCTGAGTTCAAATCTAATCTCAGACACTTAACACAAAAACTATCTGTGTGACCTTGGGCAAGTCACTTAACCCCAATTGCCTTCCAAAAAAAAAAAAAAAGTAATCTGACCAGTAGAGGTTGGAATGCCAATTGTGTAGACTGGAAAATGACCTTTCTTTGTCTCCCAAGGCTTGGGCTCCACAGACACAAGTTAAATAATTTACCCTGAGAGCCCCACTATTAAGTATCTGAGATAGGATTTTCTTTTGGATTCCATGTCCTGCTCTGTCCATAGTGTTATCTAACTGCCTCCAAGACAGGAGAAGTCAAGACAGCTAAAGTGACCTTAGGCTCTTCTAAGAGAAGTCTGGGTGAATAGAGCACTGGCCCTGAAGTCAAACACTAAACATACTTATTAGCTGTGTGACTTTGGGCAAGTCACTTAACCCCAATTGCCCTCCAAAAAACAAAAACAAAATAAAGAGAAGTCTGGCATCCAGGAAGAAGGAGCTAATGGTGTTCTTGTACTCAGATCCCCTAATTAGATGGCAGGAAAATTAGGACCTGGAGAGTGCACAGAGGAAGGTCAGGGGGCTAAAAGCCTTAGTTAAAGTAATAGGGGAAGTTTAGCCTAGGAAGATTTTCTGGAGTTAGGGTCCAGGGGGCAGAGAGAGAAGGAGATCATAGCTGTCTTCAGGTACTTAAGGTGTAATCCTGAAAGTGTAGTTGAGCTTGTGACATTAGACCCCAAAAGGCAGAACCAGGAACAGTAGGTTGGAGCATGGCTGATTTAACATTAATATGAGCAAAAGCTTCTTAACAGGGAGAGCTATTGCAGAATGTAATGGACTGCCTTGGGGGGATGATGGCTCCCTCTCATTTAAGGTTCTCTTGTTGGGTATATTCTGGAGTAGATTCTTGTTGGGGTGCAAGCTGGCCTCTGAGAGCCCTTCAGTGTTTGAAATTCTGCTGTTCTGATTATGGTGGAATTAGGGAAATCAAGGTAGGGACTTTATAAGAGACGAATTGGGGGGGAGGGTGTCAAAATAAACATGTTTTATAAAAAAGTAAATTTTTTTAAAAAAACAATTGAGGTTAAGTAACTTGCTCAAAGTTACACAGCCAGTTATTTCTGGGTGTGGTGCTAAGTATCTGAGCCTGGATTCGATCCTCAGGTCATCCCAACACTGGAGCCGGTGTTCAAAAGTAAATTTTATTAATCTTTCATTTTTATATTATCTAGATTTCCCCTTGTATTCCTCCCTCTCAAAAAAAAGTCTCAAATGACAAAGATTTTTTTTTTTAAGCAATCGGGGTTAAGTAACTTGCTCAAGGTTACACGGCCAGTTATTTCTGGGTGTGGTGCTGAGTATCCGAGGCCGGGACTTGATCCAGGTCATCCCGACACTGGAGCCGGTGCTCTTACTCGCTGAGCCACCTGGCTGCCCCTATGACAAAGATTTTTAACAAAAAAAAGGAGAAAAAACAAGGAAAACTTTTAACAAGAAAAAACAATCAGTAAAACTGATGAATATGTAGAAAGATTATCTGACAGTTCATGTAATATTCTACCCCTGTGGGACCTCCCACCTCTGCAGAGAAGTGGCATGGGTTGGGGAGATTGTCTTCTGATATTTCCTCTTTGAGGCTTACTTGTAACTTTGTAACATTCCCTTTTGATTGATTTGTGCTTCTTTCCATTTACATCATTGTAATAATTGTATTTAGTGTTTTCTTGGCCCTCCTTACTTAACTTTGCATCAGTTCATGGGAGTCTTTCTATGATTTTCTGATTCATCACATTCATTGTTTGTTTCTACCTAGTATTATTCCATTCTGTTTATGTCTCATGGTTTGTTCATCTATTTTTCTTTTAATTTTTTTTTTTTGCCTTTTGGAGGGCAATTGGGGTTAAGTAACTTGCCCAAGGTTTCACGGCTAGTTTTTTTGTGGGGTATTAAGTGTCTGAGGCTAGAACTGAACTTGGGTCCTCCTGACTCTGAGGCCGGCACTTTACTCACTGCACCACCTAGCTGCCCTAGTTTATCCATTTTTCAAAGGGCTTATGCTTTGTCTATAGTTATTTCCACAAAAAAGCACCACTGTCAATATTTTGCTATATTTGGGGACTTTCTTTTTATCAGCTAGAATAAATATCCACAATTACTTCTGGGGTCTTTTTTTGAGAGGCACTCCCCAATTATAGGTGGAAACCTTTACATCATTTTAAGTCTTAATATTTATGTTTATTCCTTGTCCTGTCATTTTTGAGAACTAATACATCTGGCTCTTTTCCTGTTTGGGACATTAATTCTCCTTTCTTGAGTGTTTACAGTATAAAGGTCTTCACTGTTGAGAAATTCCAAATACTTTTGCTTACCAGGAAGATTCACATTCAATCAACTTTAAGAGAGCCTGCAACTATTGTGTGTGTGGCTTTTTTAATCACACATATCTCTTACTTTCTTTCTAGGTTGAAGGTAATGAAGAGAACACATCATATGTCTCACAACCAACTGCTTTTGAAGAAACGCCCAGGCACTCAGGACCCACGGAGACAATGGACTCCCCTCTGATCCTGGAAGCTCCCTCGGTAGGGAGCAGCTTGGTTTCCTGTTTCAATAGAGAGTTTACTGCTGGGCAGAGCTTTACAAAGGAAGTTTCATCTCGCTTGGTTCTTTCCCCATGATTCCTATATAGACAGAAATCGAATGCTCCTTTTTTTGGAAGCAGGATTTTTTTTTAATATAAATTCATTTATTTTTAGTTTTCAGCATTTACTTCCACAAGATTTTGAGTTCCAAATTTTCTTCCCATCTCTCCCCTCCCCAGATCACAAGATGGTATACATTCTGATTACCCTTCCCCGATCTGCCCTCCCTTCTATCACCCTCCCCGTCCCCTTCCCTTTTATTTTCCTGTAGGGTAAGCTAGATTTCTACACCCCATTGCCTGTATGCCCTATTTCCCAGTTGTGTGTAAAAACAATTTTTAACGTTCGTTTTTAAAGCTTTGAGTTCCAAATTCTCTGCCTTCCTTTCTCCCCACCCACCCTCCTTGAGAATGCAAAACAGGAAACCATAAACCCTTCTCTTGAAAGCAGGAGTATTTCCTTTTATGTTGCCTTAGCTTTGCTGCAAAGCAGAATGCATAATGGGTACTGTTTTCATTGACCAAGAGCAGAATCCTGTGGTGATTCAGTTAACAAGGATTTATTAAGCGCCAGTTATGTACCATATATGTGAAACTGCATGACATAGTGGTGAGAGAGCCAGGAAAGTCTGGATTCAAGTCTTGTCCCTCATCCTTCCCAGCTGTTTGTCCCTGGGCACATCCCCGAACCTCCCCATTCCCAGCCTCCAGGACTCTGACCTTACAGAGAAGGTGTTGACATGCCTTAGTGGGAAGGAGTTGCCTATACCCATGAGATCATAAGTCTGGTAAAGGTAAAAATGCCAAGCACTGTGTTAGATGCTGAGGACATGAAAAGGAAAGGGAGAGATGCCCTCCCTTTTAGGAAACTGCCTCCTCCTAATCCTCATGTAAAGATTCTGTAACTGGGCAACCCCAGAAATCATCTTGTTTTTCCCATATCGGATAGTCATGGTTCAAATGAGACCATAGATAAGAAGCACATCATACATGTTAGTGATGAGGAGGAGGACTCAGCCCTTTCTCCATCAAACTAGGCATCCTCATATTGCCAGATGGACAAAGTATTTTGCATTTGTGTCTATGCCCTGTTTTCTACAAAATTGTGGTTATCTCCAAGAAAATTGTTCTCTTTCAGTGTCTTATTAGAGATCACCTTGCCATGGAAATGTAGTGGAAGGTGATATGATGGCAGGAGTAATGCCCTGGGGGTCAGGACATGAGTTCAAATCCAGATTAAACCACTTACTTGGTATGACACAGGCTAACTTCCCTCCTCTCTCTGGGTCTCAGTTTCCTCATCTGTGAAAGGAACGGTTGGGCTTAGATGGTCTCTGAAGTCCACTCCCAATGTACATATGAGACCTCTTTTCCTTTATGGATCTCATTTTCTTCCACTATAAAATAAAGGTGCTGGGATCAATGGTTCTTGACCTTCCCTGCTCAGAACCAGTGGTCCTATAAGCAGCTTGCCTGTTTTGGGATCATATTTTCCTCCTCTATAAATGGGAGTGCTGGTCTAGTCTAGGTAATGTTCTATAGTCTTGCAATACACAAACCCATCCTTTGTCCCTGCTCATTTGAGGAGACATAGCTCTCTCCTGGCACTATTTGGCTTCCTTAATCCATCCACTAAGCTGATAAGTTTGGAGGGGTGGTTCTTGTCCCTTATATTTGCATGCTTGCCTTTAAGGGTTCATTGTAATCATATGTAACTGTTTGCAGGAAAAGAATCAGTAGAGAAGAAAATTCCCTGAACCCCTATCCCTGCACTCTTCATGTTAGTGACACTTAGAATAGGAAATGTCATTCATCTCCAGAAGGAATTTCTTATTAAATGGGGGTAGGGCTGGAGGAGAGCATCCTGGACCTGTTACTGAGAGCATTTCTATCCGAACCCATCATTGCTGCTGTTAAATATTAGAAAGCATATCTTATTTAATGTCCTCAAGCAGCTTAAAGTCTGGTAGAGAGAGATTAGCCACGTGCCCACGTCAGTGCAATGCAATCTAAAATGTGTTTTTTGCACACTTCAAGGATTTGTAACTTTCTTGGTGATCATATTCCTTCCACGCACCAAAGCTCTGTCGTCTTCTCTCTAATTTCTTGAATGGCTCTTGAGAATTGTCATAGCTAAAAAATCATTAGTGCCAGGGACTCCTTCAGCCCCCAGTGTCCTCCTGCCCAACAGGACCATGTACGTCTTAAGCATGTTCTGCCCATACCTTTCCTTCTATTTGAAGCTGGGGAGAACAATGGATCATGTACCATGTCTGGAGTCAGGAAGCATCTCAGTTTAAATCCAGCCTGCCTGTTTGACCCTGGCTAAGTCATTTAACCATGAAGTTTGCTTCGGTTTCCTCATCTGTAAAACCTCCCAGGATTGTTGTGAGGCTCAAATGAGATAATAGTTGTAAAGCACATAGGAGACACTATCTAAGGATAGTTAATGTTGTTATGTTGTCTCTGCCTCGTAGAGTTTCAGATCCTCAAGGACAGGGATGATCGCTCATTCATATTTGTTTCCCTTTCTTGCGTAGTGCCTGGTGAATATGAATAAGGCTAGGGACAGAACCTGTGATTTCATTGGGAGAGGGTCCTCCCTCTTTGGAAGCATGCTGGTGCCTTTTCTACAGTTTATCTTTGGGTATTTAGTACATTGAGAAGCAAAGTTACTTGTCTAGGGTCACATGTTTAAGAAGTAGGCCTTGAAGCTTGTTTTCCTGGTATTTCCTGGTTTTGAGTCCACTCTGCCTCTCATGTAGCCCCTAGGAGGTTCTTAATGAAAGCTTATTTATCGACTAGTTACTGATTGGTCAATTCGTCAATCAGTGGTTTCTCCAAACTTAGCCAGGCTGGTCCTTAGACAACATAAGATAGATGTCGAGATGTGAGGAATCCTAGAAGCCATATAGTGCATTTTATAGATGAGGAAACTGATGCTCAATTACATTAAGTGGCAGGTGGGAAGCATCAGAGGTATGATTTGAACTCAGTACTTCTTACCCTAGGGTCAGTTAGTTATAGACTGTTGACTCCTGGTCCTAGATCGGGAACTGGAAGGGCTCTTAAAGGCTATCTTATCCTAGAGGAGACTCTTCTGGAGAGTTTAATTGTCTTATCTAATGTCACAGAGCAGTACTGTGTTCCTTCTCCAATTCCCTTCCAGAGAACCTTCCATTATAATAAAGAATTTTTAAAAAAAGAATTAAAATGTTCCAACCAACATATCAAAAAATAAAAAAGCAACCGATACATCAAAAAATTCTTATATTTTATATTAGTGTTCCACTCCCATGTTCTATCACTTCTGAAAAGAAGCCGGGAGGATGTGTCTTCTGATGTTTTGGTCCTTCTTTGGGGTCTTCATCACAATTTTGGAGAGTTCAGTTTTGATAGTTTATGGCTAATTGTTGAGGATCATGATTATTGTAACATTTGTAATTTAATTAAAATGAAAATGATATGTCTTGGAGGTCATAAGGTGGTTAATGTATAATGGAAGTTTTCAAGTAACCATTCACCTTGCCCAGGGCACATTTTTCTTGCCACTGTTTTTAGTGCTGGTGACCCTCCTGGGAAGCATGTAAGCTAGTAGCACACCACGTGGGGCTGACCAAATGACATATTTCTATGCAATGTCTTTGCAGGACATTCTATACAGAGAGAATGTGTGCAAAATACAGGCAGGCGGTTAGAAGGAAAGCAAAGGGGGTCTGCTTGGGTGCGGAAACAACAGGCAATTTCTAAGTTACTAGATTGGTCTCATGTAAAATACAGTCTTGAGGTCCTTAGTCATTCTTTGCCACTTTGTCTGTAGGAGTTCCGAGATGATTCTTTCCTTCACGAAGAGGACTTGGACGAGCCTTTCCTTGACTTGGGCAGGACATTCCACGTACAGTCAAAAGAAATCAATAACACTCGAGAGGCATGGGAGATGCTTGCTTTCCTGAAACCCAGAGCACCAGAAATGGGGGAAGAGAGAGAGATGCTTGTGGATGACATAGATGACTTCCAGGATATCTTTCAGAACATGGAGTTCTATTCTCCCTCACTGGGCAAGAAGGATCTTCCTCTCTCTCCAAGCCAGGATTTTCACTTTGGCAGCCAGTGGCTAAGTGATCCAGGGACCTACGAAGCTCACGATCTGAGATCCATGGTGCACCCGAGTTCCCAGGAGATGCCACACAGCAGATACAACAATGAAGCAATGGTAAGAAATCCCAAAGCATCCTATTCTCTCCTTCCCCTCTTTTTCCTTCACGGGGACTATAAATGAAAAATACCTGCTTTTCATGGGTGTTTTTCACTAAATCATGATTACAGCATTCCTGAGGTGTCAGAATGCACTTGGGGACCCTTGGTAAGAATTAGCTAAAAAAAAAAATTTAAATGGGGGGTAGCTAGTTGGCACAGTGAACAGGGCACCAGCCCTGGAGTCAGGAGGACCTGAGTTCAAATTCAGCCTCAGACACGACATGCTTACTAGCTGTGTGACCTTGGGCAACTCACTTAACCCCAAATGCCTTGCCTGGCCCCCCCTCCAAAAAATAAAAAATAAAAAAATTAAAAAAAAAAAAGAATTAGCTAATACTTTTGGAAGATTCCACATCCCTAGATGGAAGCCAAGGGCTCTTTTCATTTTAGTCCCACTATTTTCTTTTGTATCCTTGATGGATTGTAATTTCATCAGCATTGGAATGTCCTCCACCAGCTCGGACTGAGAGCCCAGGGTGACTTAACTGACAGACATGTGGTGTTAGAGTTTTCTTGGTTGGAGAAGACATCCATCCCCTGAGGCCACTGTGATGATGTGGCCCTGTGTATTGGATTAGCCGGACTGGTCATTTGAGGACAGACACACGTGGGGCGGTTCTTGGTCACGGCTTCCAGGGCTTGTCTGGAAGACATTCCTGATCCCCCCAATCATTAGTCTCCTGCTCCTCATTACAGATACTCCTTGTTAATTATTCTGTAAATATTCTGTATTTATTTATCTATCCTTGCTGTCTCCCAATAGGAACAGGAGCAGGGACAGTCTTTTTGTGTCCTTTGCATCTAGCCCAGTGCCTAACACATAATAGCTACTTAATGGCTGAATGATTCAATAAATAATACACGAACCACAAACTTTGATTCAGAGATTGCCCTGTGCCAAGCCCTGTGTTGTTTGCCAGGAATGCAACAGATATTGGTAATAAATGCTTGTAGATTTCCTCATGCATTGAGTTTGAAGTCAGAGTATCTGATTTCCAAGCCGGGCTCTGCCAAAGACTATGTATCATCTTAGCCAAGTCATTTCCCACTTTGGGGCCTCAGTTTCCCCATCTCTAACATGATGAGGTTGGACATCTCCAAAGAGAGAGGGGGAATCAATCGAGAGGAGCCAGTGAGGCCCAGGTGAAGTTGGGTCATTTGTAGCATATTCAGTGACCACAATTGTTTTGTCATTTCCTCCAGCTCCTAGTTAAAGTGCAGGAGGGGGAATGATAGGAAGAATCCAGGCCTGAGGTTTGACAAGAGAGGAGTGGTGATCAGACGGCCGACTGAGAGATCTGAGAGTGAAGGATGTTGTGGATGAGTCAGCTGACTGGAGGGCAGAGATGAGAGAAGCAGGAAAACATCATGCCTGAGCTGTGGAGGGTATTGGAGGTCTCAGTGAGGGCACATGCTAGTCACAGAAGGGATGGGGCACGCGGAGTCTTAGAATGATGGGAAGCTATGGTCAGAGCTTTTGATTAAGGAAGGGGAACATTTGTTCCCTGTTGCATGGCTGAGGTGATATGCAGGAATAGGTCATGGGATTAAGGAGGTAAATTTGCTTCAGGGAGCATCTTGTGGATGTAAAAACCCTCTGGCATAACGGCAGCAGTTGGGGAAGAGAGGAAGACAGGTAGACTGACCTGGGGGGCTGGTACCATAATGGCAACAATTTTAATTGGAAGGAAGAGGATTTTTGAGTGATGAAAGTCTGGAAATGGCAGTGGGGAGCAAGGAGTATTCCAAAACCTTCTTCAAGAGCCGCATGTTAGGGGTCTGAATGAAGGCACAGACAGCATTCTGTCTTTCTGACCCTAGCCTCCTTGGGCCTCAGTTTCCACATCTTTTAAAATGAGGGTGATTGAGTAGACGGGCGCTGTGGGCCCCCCCACCTGAAATCTGTGGTTCTGCAGTCCTGTGCCCTTGGTATTCCAGAGAAGGGGATGTTTGCTTAGAGGGAGAAGCTCTGGAGCGTGCTTATTGCCCCTTCCATTCTGCCTTCCCTGCTTCTACTTTATGCCCGTTCAGTTTATTAATCTGGTCCCCAACATGGCAAACCTAAGTGTATTTTTTTTAACGTAGAGACTTTTTTTTTTTGAGATATTTGTTTGTGCAAATGTGGCGCTCCTTTGCTAGAGGTTATAGAACCATGCTTTCTCCTAATGCTATCATAATCCACAAGGCTTCCAGAACACTTAGCTATTTTTGCTAAGCCGCCAGCAGCACCCAGCATGGAGAGCTTACAGCTGCATTTCATAGACGTGTTTTTGTTCACAGAGTCTCCTTGTAGGATATGAGAATGGAGACTAACGGAGATTTCGGCTGCCTTTGCCTCGGGGCTGTTTCTATAGAGCTAATTGACCTCATTTTTCTGTTTTTATTTGGAAAAAATGTTTCCTTGTATTCCAAGATCTTCCTTTTCCTCATCATCCCCAGTCAAATGGCAGCTCCTCGTTCAATTTCTCCCATTCCTAGAGCAACATAAACTATTTTCTGGCCTCCTAACCGTGGCCTTTTCTCTTGGCCTGTCAGAGGGTCTAGGACTGGAAGGGACCCCAGGGGCAGCTTTATCCGACCCCCTTATTTTTCAGATGAGGAAGTCAAGAGACTTGCCCAGGGTCACACAGGTAATTTCTAATGACCATCATCTCTGGCCTGTAAGTTCTTCTCCCCTACATTCATGAGTTTTTGATGCTGATAGGAAGTGCTTCCCTTTCTGCTCCCTTGGAGCCTGGATCCATTTCCAGCAGATTCTGTGTCCTCACCGTGATATTAAAGACCCCTGTGAATATGCTCTACCTTCCTCGCCCCTTTCATTTCCACTGGCACACTCAGCTGCAGGCAAGCGACTCTATACTTACTCTGTTTGGAAAATGCTTTTCTTTTATTTGTTCCTTTCATTTTTCAGTAGAGATGGGTCATAGTCAAGAACGCTGTTCTTGGAGATCAAGGGCCTAGATTCAAATCCTGCTTCTGATGGCGAGAGTGTTAGAGAGTCAGGGATGCCTGAGTCTGAATCCTAACTCAGTCACTTACTTGGACAAACCCTTGCCTCAATTTCTCTCTCTGTATAAACAGGGATGATAGCCATACCCGTTTTACAGGGTTGTTACAAAGATCAAACAAGACCACATGTGTAAAGTTCTTTGTAAATCTTAAATCTGCATGCAGATGCTATTTTTTATTATTATTTCTTTGTCACTATTTTATGTGATGTGGGTCACATCATCTAACCGCTCCTTGCCTACGTTTCCCCCTTTGTTAAAACAGGGATGATAATAATAATGAATATAATAAAATAAAATGATAATAACTGTGTTGTTATACTCAAATGAGATAATAGTTGTAAAGCTCTTTGGAAACTTTAATCCACATGTAAATACTATTATTTTATTATTATCATTATTATTACTCTGTTACTACCAGGTCAAGTCATCTAACCACTCGTGGCATCAATTCCCTCTTCTGCAAAGTGAAGCATTGGATGATTCAGTGACCACTCTATGATCATGTGATCAGCGGTGATATTGATGTTTGAATCTCCTTCAGACAATGTGGAGGGAGGGAAGAAGCATGGCACCTACTGTGTGCCAGGCCACGTTAAGTGCTTTTGACAACTATTATCTCATTGATCCTCATAACAGCCCTGGGGGAGAGGTAGTTACTGTGATTATTTCCATTTTATAGTTGAGGAAACCGAGGCAGGTAGCATTTAAGCATTAAGATTCGCTCAGGGTCACATGACCAGATTTGACCTCAAGTCTTTCTGATTCCAGGCCTGGCACTGTATCTACTGTGTGTCACCACCTCAGAGGTAACGACTACAGCCCATCCTTACCTTCTCACCCCGTGAGACTGTCGCCTGAATTCTTCCATTAGTGCTCAGTATTAGAGCTAATCATTACGGCACTAGATACCTCCCTTAGGTCTGTTCCAGTTGTGAGAGTTTTGGTAGACCACCTGGCCTCTTATTCTTATGTGTAAAAACTTTTCAATTTAATATAATCAAAATTATCCATTTTGCATTTCATCATGTTCTCTATCCCTTGTTTGGTTATAAATTTCTCCATTCTCCATAAGTCTGACAAATAAACTATTCTTTGCTTCCCTAAGTTGTTTATATTGGTATATACCTGGCCTCTTATTCCCCTGTCATTGCTCTCACCTGCCATATAACTGGTACTTCCCCTTCCTGTCATTCATTTCTTGGACTCTATATCTTTTTTTAAAGTTAAATTATTTATTTTTAGTTTTCAACATTCAATTCCATAAGTTTTAAATTTTCTTCCCCTCCCTCCCCAAGATGGCTTGCAATCTGATATGGGCTCAACACATACATTCCTATTAAACACATTTTCACATTAGTCATGTTGCATAGAAGAATTTTAACAACTGGGAAAAATCATGAGAAAGAAAAAAAATTAAAAGAAAAGAGAAAATAGTCTGCTTCGTTCTGCATTCCAGCTCCATAGTTCTTTCTCTGGATGTGACTGGCATTTTCCATCATGTGTCCTTTGGAATTGTTTTAGGTCCTTGCATTGCTGACAAGGGCTAAGTCTATCAAAATCAGTCACTGTAAGGGGTAGCTAGGTGGCAAAGTGAATAGAGCACCGACCCTGGAGTCAGGAGGACCTGAGTTGAAATCTGGCCTTACACACTTAACACTTACTAGCCGTGTGACCTTGGGCAAGTCACTTAACCCCAACTGCCTTGCCTTCCCCCCTCCAAAAAAAAGCAAAAAAAAAATCAGTCACTGTGGCTGTTACTGTGTACAATGTTCTCCTGGTTCTGCTCCCCTCACTCAGCATCTGTTCATATAAGTCTTTCCATGTTTCTCTGAAGTCTGCCTGTTTATCATTTCTTATAGAACAATAGTATTCCATTACATTCATATACCAGAACTTGTTTAGCCATTCCCCAATTAATGGGCTTGACCACCACAAAAAGGAGCAGCTATAAATATTTTTGTACATGTGGGTCTTTTTTCCATTTTTATGATCTTTTTGGGATACAACCCTGAGGGTATACACATTTTTATAGCCCTCTGGGCATAGTTCCAAATTGCTCTCTAGAATGGTTGGATCAGCTCACAGCTCTACTGACAATGAATTAGTGTTTCAACATTCCCACATCCTCTCCAACGTTTCTCATTTTCCTGTTTTGCCATGCTAGCCAATCTGATCGGTGTGATGTGGTACTTCAGAGTTGTTTTAATTTGCATTTCTCTAATCAATAGTGATTTGGAACATTTTTTCATATGACAATAGATAGCTTTAATTTCTTCCTCTGAAAACTGCCTGTCCGTATCCTTTGACCATTTATCAATTGGGGAATGATTTGTATTCTTGTAAATTTGACACAGTTCTCTATATATTTTAGAAATGAGGCCTTTATCAGAGATACTAGTTATAAAAATTCTTTCCCAGCTTTCTGCTTCTCTCCTAATCTTGGTTGCAGTTGGTTTGTTTGTGTAAAAACTTTTCAATTTAATGTAATCAAAATTAGCCATTTTGCATTTCATAATATTCTCTATCTCTTGTTTGGTTATAAATTTCTCCATTCTCCATAAGTCTGACAAATAAACTATTCTTTTCTCCCCTAAGTTGTTTATAGTATCAGCCTTTATACTTAGATCATGTACCCATTTTGACTTTATTTTGGTATATGGTGTCAGATTTTTGTCTATGCCCAGTTTCCGCCACACTATTTTCCAGTTTTCCCACCAGTTTTTGTCAAACAATGAGTTCTTATCCCAGAAGCTGCAGTCTTTGGGTTTATCAAACAGTAGATTGCTATAATCATTGACTACTGTGCCTTGTGTGCCTAACCTGTTCCACTTATCTACCCCTCTGTTTCTTAGACAGTACCATGCAATTTTGATGATTGCTGCTTTATAATACAATTTAAGAGCTGGTATGGCTAGGCCACTTCCCTAGCATTTCTTTTCATTAATTCCCTTTAAGTTCTAAACCTTTTTGTTCTTCCAGATGAGTTTTGATATTATTTTTCCTAGCTCTAAAATATAATTTTTTGGTAGTTTGATTGGTATGGCACTGAATAAGTAAATTAATTTGGGTAGAATTGTCATTTTTATTATATTAGCTCGGCCTATCCATGAGCAACTGGTGTTTTTCCGGTTATTTAGATCTGACGTTATTTGTGTGAAAAGTGTTTTGTAGTTTTGGATTCTAGATCTTGCCCCATTTAGCAATGCCTTATTATTGGGAAGAGGCTACAGTCTACTTCCACCCCCCACCAGTGGCAAGTCTATAAGCACAGGTATTTGGGACAGGCTCAGGGGACAATGAGTTGTCCCAGAATCTCTTCCTCTCTCCTCCCTCCCTCCCTCTCCCTTTCCCCCCTCTCTTTCCCTTTCCCTCTCTCTCCTCCCCTCCTCTTTCTCTCTCTTTCTTTCCCCCCTCCATCTCCTCTTCTTCTCCTCTTTCCCTCCCTCCCTCTCCCTCTCTTCTCACATTGTTGTTGCTGTTGCTATTATTGTTATTATAACATTCATAATTGTCCTAGAAGTTCTTTGTGGCTGCAAGTCTTTGAATACCACTTTCCCCAAGGAATCACAGTTACTTAGAAGGACTTCCAGAATATAAATAAGTGCATCTCACAGAAAGATGGTGCCCTTCACGATGGACCTCAAGGAAGCAATGAACCGATAGACCATTGGTTACTAATATTTTACTATGTTCAGGACGTTGTGACTGGGGTACAAAGACACCAACAATTCCTGTGCTCAGAAACTTCCATTCTTTCTTGCCCACTGACTGATAGGAAAGTTGGCTTCTCATGATTTCTCCCATGATGTTGTTCTAACACATTTTCCTTTCTTGTCCTCTCCAGATCAACGACAATTTTGGCAAAGTATCTTTGTCCTCTATCTCCTCCGCTGAAGGCAACATGTGCCAAGGCATTTTTGATGACCTTGAACACTCGGAATCCATCGCAAATAGTGGCCTGGATTTAGGTTTGTACTTTTGGTTACCCATCAATGCTAATTGTTTTAATTTTGCTGCTGCCAAAGCAACATTTGAATCTGCTGCTTTTGTCAATCACCTCAATCCTTTTGATTTCACCCAAATTCAAATAACTCAATCCACCATGAATTCAGGTAGTTCCTCATCTGGATATGCCTTGTTCTAGGTGCTAAGAAAACAATCCAATTTTCATCTTGCTTTTAGAGTGTGGAGATTCTGCTTTGCAGCAGACTTGCATTTTTTTCTGCCTCATTGAGCTTTTTATTATTAAATAGAGAACAATACTAACACCACTGCTTTGGATTGGAATCAGAGAATACAAATAAATCTCCGCTAATCTATATTAAAAAGCCTGTTTCCATTAAACCATACTGTGAGCTCATGGAATGGAGTTGTTAAATATGAATATAGAGAGGCATAGTTTAAACATTTATGAAATGCTGCACTAGCTCTAGGTTCAGGCCAATTTTGATACATTAAGAACTCCAAGTTTCCATTAATGGACTTGTTCCCCTCTCTCCTTAGTCCTTTTTAGAGTCAATATTGGTTCTTGTATCCAAAAGAAAACTTTTCTTTAAAAGTCCTTTTTTGGGGGGGAGAGAAGAAGGGGCTGAAATTATTGAAGCCTCTGATATTATCCTAAAACTACTAAAACATTCATGAGATTTTTTTTGCCACACCAAAATTGACTTAGTATGATAATTACGCATAAATTCAATTCAATAAACATGCTTAAAGTGCCTACTATGTGCCTAGCACTGGGGATACAGTAACAAAGTAGAATGTGCCCTTATTTTCAGGCAACTTACGTTATATGGGGAAATAAAACAGGAATGTAGAGTATCCTTGCTAATAATCATTGATAATTGCCCGGCATTCCATTTTTGTTTTTGTTTTTGTTTTTTATCATCACCACTGTGCAGTTTTTCATCCTGGTTCTGCTTCTTTCATTCTGTATCAGTTCATATAAATCTTCCCCTATTTCTCTGAATTCCTTGTATTCATTATACACTTGAAAATCTGCAAAACCCATTTTCTCACACCAGCCCTTCAGGCTCAGAGGAAATGTGACTTGTCCATGGTTGTCCAGGTTAATGAGCAGAACAACTGAGATTTGACACATTCAGTATGTAGAATTTCCCCTCCCCTTACCCCCTTCCAAGCCAGGTGAATCAGTACTGGGCATTGTGAAGGATGAAGAAAGATTTCTGTTTCTCAAATAGCCTTATAGCTGAGTTGGGGAGATGAGATGCACATAAAAATGCACCTAATTGTATCAGGCAACATAATAGCTGACATATTTATAGCACCTTCCTGAATTCAAATCCAGCCTCAGACACTAGCTGGGTGACCCTAAGCAAGTCATTTAACCCTGCTTGCCTTGATTTTCTTTTCTTTTTGACTGGAGAAGGAAATGTCAAACCACTCCAGTACCTCTGCCAAGAAAATCCCAAATGGGGTCCCATCGAGTCTAACATGACTGAAACAACTGACCGACAACAGATGAAAGGCCACCTGAAAGGTTATAAACATGGGAGGGTTTGCCTTAAGTGTCGGCCATGAATTAGGGAACTGTCTGGGGCATCCTTCTATGTTTACATTTTTACAGTTTGTCCTTTTTTCCTGTGGAGATACAGTCTCCATTTCACTTCCCCCAGTAGAATATAAGCTCCCTGAGGGCAGGAAGTGTTCATTGCATTTTGTCCTCCTATCCTGGCCCAAACTCCTGTACAAAAAGTCAGTGCTTAATCTGTAATTGCTGAATAGGCAATAATGGACTTGGAGAAAAGAGTTCTGGGTTTGAATTCAGACCTGAATGCCTGTGACTCTCCCTATTTATTAGCTGGGTGACTAAGGAAGCCCCTTGCATTGTCTCCTTGCATTGCCCTCTGTGCTTAAGCTTATTTATTACTTTCTTTTTATCGGCTTATTTGTAAAGTGTTCAGGGCACCTCCTACAAGGTTTGCCGTGCTGGAAATTCATTTGCCTTTTATCCTTTCCCAATTTTATAATCTCCCCTCACAAAATATTAGTATTTCAGGGATTTCTTTTCTCCTTTGCCCCTGAGCATTGGCTTGCTTTTCATCCTGAAAATCTTCTTTCTTTGAACTCTCCTGCCTCTTTTGATGTCTCTCCATTGCTTCTCTTAGCTTTCAGCCCACAACTCCCAAGCTGCTTGTCTTCTTTTTACTGTTTCCTGATCTCTGGGATCCTAGTGACTTGACCATTGACAATGCCTGGACGCTATAGCTCTGTTTTGGGCAGCTGGGTGGTGCCGTGGATAGCGCAGAGGGCCTTCAGTCAGGAGGATGACCGTACTAAGGCCCAGTGTGGTTAAGTGATTTGCCCAAGAGAGCAGAGGCTGTAAGGAACCGAACCATGAAGTCAGCGGATGGACCTCTGCCTTTACTTCTCATCTTTTATGTGCTGTGCAATCTCCTCATGGCCTTGGGCTCCTACCACAAGACAAGTAGCTGAGGAGTTGGAGATGACTCTTCTCTTCATGTTTTATAGATGGATGGCCTTTAGTCCATTGTTCTTCTTGGCCTTTCCATAGCAGTTGACACCATGGACAACCCTTTTCTTCTCATTACTTTTTTCTAGATTTTCAGGGCAATGCTTTTTCCTGGTTATCCTTCCTCTCTAACTGCTTTCTCTCAGTCTCTGTCCCCCTAAGCTCTCTGCCCCTTCTTTTCCAACCTCTTCTGTTCTCTCCATAGTTTTGGTGACCTCAGCTCACACGAGCTTAATTGTGCAGGGGATGTTCTAGGTCTCCACCCCTGGTCTCTCTCCTGTCCTGTCATCATCATTAGGAACATAACTATTAGACATTCTGAACCAGATTTCCCTCTGGCATCTCAAACTCAATGTGTCTTGATCCAAGCTCATTAAATTTCCCCCCAGCCTCTTCTCTCCTGCACCTCCCTATTCCTGTTTAGAACCCACCACCCTTCCAGTCATCCTGGTTCATCGCCTCAGTGTCCTCTGTGTCTGCTCTTTCTCACTTTCCCCCATCTCCAAACAGCCTGCCAAATAATACTGTTTCTACCTTCACACAGTCTCCCATGCCTATCCTTCTCTCTCTGCTCCCATAGCTTCCCCCTCGGTGCAAGCACTCATCACCATTTGCCTCCAGGAACTGCAATAACTTCTAATTAGTCCTCCTGCCTCAGATCTCTTCCCACCTTCATCTGTCCTTGACACTGCTGCTAAAGTCATTTTCCCTACTCCAAAAATCCTAATAGCTCCCGGCTGGCAGCTGGGTGGGATGGTGCTTAGAGCACTGACCCTCAAGTCAGGAAGACTCATCTTTCTGAGTGCCAGTCTGGCCTTAGAGACCAGCTCTTTCACCCTTCACAAGTCACTTAGCCCTGTCTGCCTCAGTTTCCTCATCTGTCAAATGAGCTGAAGAAAGAAATGGCAAACCACCCCAGTACCTCTGCCAAGAAAACCCGATATGAGGTCATGGAGATCCAGACACAACTAGACACCCACACACCCCTCCTATTGACCCTGTGAGCAAATACAACCTCTTCTCTGTCATTCAAAACCCTTCATGACCTGGCCCCAACCTGCCTTTCCAGCCTTATGATGCAGCATGTCTCTTCACCCACACTACATGCCAGTCCTGTGCCTCAGACACAGCACTCCATTTCCTGTCCCTCATGCCTGGAATGCTCTCCCTCCTTCCCTCTGTCTTCCTTCAGGACTCAGATGGAAAGCTGCCCTTCCCGGTTCTGCCCACCCCACCCCGACCTGCCAGGCTCTTCCCAACCCAATCATCCTATAAAGTGCCCTGCCGATCTCAAAGCACTACATTCCCTTGCACCCTGTTATCATCACCGTCATTGTTGTTGCTTTTAGTTTATTTTTACCTGCCTGCATGTGGTCATCTAGTCTACTTTCCTTGTTTGTCAGAGAAGCCTAGACTCCTTTGCCCAAGATCTCACAACCCATAAGTAAGTAACAGAGGTAGGAAGTGGCCCCAGGGCCAGACTTTTATCTCTTTCTGCTTTACAATGTTTCTTGGATTAAGAAAGCAAATTCTTTTAATTACATTACTTTGTAATAAATATGTATGTGTTTATTTACTTGGTATCTAATGGTATTTATATATCACCCTGTTCCCCACCAAAGAGAACGTAAGCTCCCTGAGGGCAGGGGCCGCCTCATTTTCTTTGCTCTGTCCTCAGTGTTTAGCCCCGGGCTTGTTGAACTTTTTCTTCTGGACCCATATGGGGTTGCACCCACAGTTTAAGAAGCCTGGTCTAGCCCATAGTTGGGCAGCTTCAGGAATGGCACAGACAGGGATCACTTGCCCTTCTTTTTTGTTGCCAATTGTACTGTTCTTTTGGTCCTCCAGGCCTGAGTGTGGCAAGTGGTTCCGAAGGCCCCGAAATGTTGGTTGATCTTCCTGTAGTGGCCCAGGGGAGTGAGTCAGCAGACATGTCTGTCTATCAACTGCCGCAGAAGCGAGGGATCTCCAAGGCCGGATTGCTGCCATCTAAATATGCAGCAGAGACATGGTATGCTATTAACTCCTGCCCCATTATCTGCTCCTCTCCTCTCCTCCCTCTCCCACTCTCTCTCTCCCTTCCCTTCTCCCTCTCCCTCTCTCTCCCTGTCCCTTTCCTTCCTTTTCCATCTCCCTCTCCCTCTCCTCTCTCTCCCTGTCCTTGTCCCTCTCCCTCCTTCTCCATCTCCCTCTCCCTCTCCTCTCTCTCCCTGTCCCTCTCCCTCCCTCTCCCTCTCCTCTTTTTCCCTGTCCCTCTCCCTCCTCCATCTCCCTCTCCCTCTCCTCTCTCTCCCTGTCCCTCTCCCTCTCTTCTCCTCTCTGCAAACTAGGAGACTTGGCTACTCTGGGGGCCACACAAAGAGCTGAAGGCCTGCTCAGAGGACATACTTGCCCCTTACATCTCCCTACACAAGTCCTGTGAAATTACTCACAGGTGAACATTTATTGCGTCTTGATCTCAAACTTAAAGGCCAGAGACATGCTGAGCGCTCATCCTTCTGGCAGCCTTCCATCCAGGCTGTCAGGGCATAGTCTGTCCTGTGATACAGGGCCCCCTCCCATCTCCTTGTTCTACTGCCCTAAGCAGGGCACCACATATGTGAATACACCCCAGTTGATACAATACAAATGCTGTTAATGTTTAATGGGAGCTCCCCAAACTGTTGTACAGGAACACACAGGATGGAATTAGGCCCACTTTTTCTTTAAAAAAAAAAAAAAGCTGACATTTCCTTAGTAAATGAATGATTTTTCTCTAAGTCCATTTTGTAGAGATACATTTGTAAAGTAGTAAACCCATGAGGATGCACTGTCCCTTCTTGGGTAATGCAGCTGACTCAAATACAGATGTATTTATGTAAGAGTATTTAAGAACATGTATGCAATCTTTTATTATGTGGCTTCATATCTCAAGTGTTTTTCTTTTAAATAATGCATTGTGTTCTGCTTGCTTTTAAAACCAATATGACTGAAGTGATTCCTTTTCTTTTCATATTACCTAAATTTTCCCAGTCTTCTTCCCCCACATAAGGATACTGAGGTCCAGATAGATTAAGCCATTTGCTTGTGCCCAAAGACTTAGGAGTGTCACAGGCAGACCTCAGAAAGCTGCTAAACACCTTCTCCATCCATCTCCCACTAACAGCACAATGACACAGTAGGTACTTAATAGTGGATTCTTTGGTCAGCAGATCTCTGTTTATATACATGATATTTCTTCCTTCAGAATGCAAGTTCTTTGAAGGCAGGAACTGTTTCTGTTTTGGGGGGGGGGGGGGTAGGCAGGGCAATTGGAGTTAAGTGACTTGCCCAAGGTCACACAGCTAGTGTGTCACGTGTCGGAGGCTGGATTTGAACTCTGGTCCTCCTGACTCCAGGGCCAGTGCTCTATTCACTGTACCTTCTAGCTGCCCCCATTTCTGCTTTTTCTCTGTATCCTCAGTGCTTAGCACAGGTCCAGACACATTGTAAGCATTTAATAAATAATAGTTAAGTGATCATTGATTTGTGAATCACCATCACCAAAAGGTTGAATTTTGTGTTTGGCAAGGTGTCAAGTTTTCCACTTCTTTTAAGCACTGAAAACCTGGTTGTTGATCAACTGACTGATTATAGCCACCTTCCTGGGAATGCTTTCCCTTCAGCTTATCTCTGTCCATTCCAAGCTCTAGCTCCTAAAGCTGAGCCCTAGGCTGCTGACATGGGCTGGCTTGCATGGTCTCCACAAGATCATGGCTAACATCCTCATGTCCAACCCCCTCACTTTCCAGATGGGGAAATCTGCCCCTGGTATCTCTCATACTAGGAAGATAGAACCCACGACTGTGCTCATCCCAAGAGACTGTCTGGAGGGCCTTTTCCCATGAATTTTGTTTATCCTTGGGAGGCTGAATCTTTGGGTTGAGTGGAATAATGTTTGTGATCATATTTTCCTACTTAGATGCCAGAGTTAAGTGTGGCTTCCCGTGAACAATGGTGGATAGGAGCCTAGAGACTGTCTCAGGTTTCTAAGCTTTTAAGGGAATAAATAACATAGACAGCTAAGTCTCATCTCCAGCCTGAGTGCTCTGGGGTTGACTCCCAGAACTTTAGTTATTGGTGACACTGAAAAAACAGTATGGAAAGAAAAGGAGTATTGATGGGGGTGGAGGAAGGCCTTCCCAGGGCCTGGAATCTTCAGGGCTAGGACACCAGAGAGCGATTTCTCTACAAATGATTTGTTTATGGTGGACAAGTCTTTAATGATCAGAGCCCCAAATGCTCCCCGCTTTTGGACGGGGGTGATTCATCATCGTACGTGAAACTAATGGAAGACAATTTGGGCCATTCATCATTATCAGTCACATTCAAACAATATTTTTATTGGAAGGTTGATATCTTTAGAGGGAAAATTCAGGCATTAGATCCTGGGGAAGGATAACAGCCACTTTTTCTTATTCCCCACCTTATTTCTGGTGTTTGGTTTCACCTTTGACAAAGTGTATTCATCAAAAGAAGATATTTGTAAAGTTGTGAGCACAGTGCTTGGCACATAGTAAGTACTTAAGAAATTCTTTTCCCCTCTCCCCCCACCCAGTTAAATAGTACTTCGGATGGGGCATAGCATTTTTTGTTCTGTTGGATATAGTGATTGGATAAGACTTGTTAAATTCCCTGCATGGAATGTAGTGAAAAGGAGGCTCTGTGGCATCATGGGAAGGGTGCCTGATTTGGAATCAGGGCACCTGCATTTGAATCCTGTCTCTTGGGCTGAACTTGGACTTAAAGAGGATCAATAGTCTAGTGCAAATAGCCCTGGATTTGGAGTCAAAGAAATGATCTGGCACTCATTAGCTCTGTGACCATGGACAAGTCACCTTTCCTTCCTGAGACTTAATTGTCTCATCTGCAAAATGTGCATAATAACACCTGTAGTACCCCCTTCACATGGGTGTAATGAGGCTCAAAAGCTGTTAGAACAACAATAACATAAACTGGTTTGTGAATATTAAAGTATAAATATAGGTAGGAGATATTATCACTATCATTTTGAGGTCATAGAATGAGTGACCAGAGTGACCAGTGCTAGGTTAGTAGGGTTGGATTCCAGTATTGGCTTCATCATTTATGTGCCAATTGTCCATTGACAATTTACACTACCTTGTATTCATCTGCAAAATGAGCATAATATTGGGTAATAATTTTCTGTCTGTGCTGATTGAAACTTTATACCACTGTGCATAACTAAGAGTTAGCTGTAAACTCTAAAACCAGCAAAAAAGTTCTAAATCTCCCTCCCTTCCTCTCTCCCTCCCTCCCTTCCTTCCTTCCTTCCTTCCTTCCTTCCTTCCTTCCTTCCTTCCTTCCTTCCTTCCTTCCTTCCTTCTTTCCTATCCCCCACCCAAGCCCAAAGGTTCCTTCCCATTCTAAACCTTATGGTTTTAAGTGTCAAAAAGTTTATGAGAACTGTCCCAGTAGGAATAGACTGATGTAGATCGGAGAAATTCGAGAAGCTAACCCAGAGATGCTGGAGGATTACAGATGAGCCTGTAAAGGGAGTTTCCTTCTCACATTCCATCAGGATAATGTCTTAAAACATCCTAAAACAAAAGAAAGCAAGGTACTGCTGTGAAAGTCTGTGATTTTAAAAAATGCTACTTGTAAATTTTGTTTCTATATCACTTACATTCTCTGATGCATCTCTTTCTTGTTTTCTTCCCTGAGAACCGTCTCTTATAATAAAGAATTAAAAAGAGGGGAAAAGCAGTTCAGCCAATCCAACAAGTTGGGCCTGTTTGACAGGACACATTCTACCACCACAGTCCTTCACCTCTGAGAGAGAAGTGGGAGCTTTCTTCTCATTTCTCTTCTCCACTACTGAACTTGGTCATGCTAAGACTTGTTTTGTGGCGCACTCATCCTGTTTGTTTTGCTCAGCTAATAAATTCATCTCCTGACCAAGAGCTGGGAAACAATGTCATTTAAACTACGTGTGTTCAGGAGGTCATGTGGCATGGGACAATGGGGATGGAAAGTGAAGTGGATCATGGGCATTTCCAAGCTTGGAAGGAGTATCACAGAATCTCAGATTTGGCAGGGACCTCATGTCTGGCCAGTCCCACCCTCTCTAACATTCCTGACCAGTGGTCCTACAGGCTCTGCTTGCACACCTCCAAGGAGGTGGAATCTCCCATTTCTAGAGATGGCATCTCCCGGTTTTGGACAGCGCTCACTGTCAGGGAGTTTTGAACTGGAACTGACCCCTTTGCAACTTTCTCCCATTGCTCCTGTTCATCTTTATAGTGCTTAGAAGACCAAGCCTAATCTCTCTTCTATGACAGTTTCTTCAAATAACTGAAAACAACCAGACCTTGCTCCCTTCTCTTCTTCAGGCTAAACCTGTGCAGGCATATCAACCAAACCTCATCTGTCCATGCCTTCCCCTCGCCTTGATGCACTCCTGGACACTTTGTAACTTATCAACATCCTTCCTAAACCGTGGGGCCCAGGAATAAATCCTCTAGATATGATAAGACCAGGGCAGAGTACAGTGAGACCATCTCTTTTCTTTTCCTGGAAATTACGCCTTTCCTCATGCAGCCCTGGATCAAATAAGCCTTGTTTTTTCTCATCATGTTGTTGACTCATTAGGCTTGCGTTCCACTAAGACCCTCAGTTCCTTTTCTGAATAGTTTCTGTCTACCATGTGAAGTTGACTTTTTTAATCCAAATACAAGATGAATTTATATATTATACCTTTTTAATTTTATTAGATTCAGCTCAATGTTGTAAAGTTTGTCAAGATGCTTGATGGTTTGCTCCTAGAAGGCAAGCAAAAAAAAAAGTCCCTTTTTACTATGGGCCATTCAGTGGAGCTTGCTTTCTGTACTCCCAATAGTATTCTGTTTTGTTTGGATTCTGGTTTCTTGTTTGATGAAAATGTAATAAATTGGGGCGGCCAGGTAGCACAGCGAGTAAGAGCACCTGCTCCAGTGTTGGGATGACCTGAATCAAATCTGGGCTCAGATACTCAGCACCACACCCAGAAATAACTGGCCGTGTAACCTTGAGCAAGTTACTTAACCCTGATTGCTTAAAAAAAAAAAAAAGAAAATGTAATAAATTTAATTGTCAAGTTATGAAATAAGTTGTCTTATACCATGATGGTAATTCTGTTCCAACAGTGTGACTTACAGATACTTTGGATTTTTTCCCCAGTGATTTGCCGGAGAGAGAAGAAGGAGAAGGAGAAGAGACCCCAAATTTCAGTCATTGGGGTCCACCTCGAATGTATGTTGATTTATATTTATTTTTAAGCATTTTTTTTAAAGATTTCATTTTCATTTACTTCTTGTTAAAGAGTGAATTAATTTTTAATTAAGGACTCAGGAATTGTGATAATATTTGCATAGACTGGGATGAAGCCAGTTCTGTTCCATTCTACAAGTGTTTATAAGTTAATGCACAAGGATTCGTTAAATGGCTTCTATGGGTCAGAGACAGTGTCGTTCAGTGGGTAGGGCTGGATGCAGAGCCAGGAGGAGCTAAGTTCAACTCCCACCTCTGACACTAAGAGATGATGTTACTCTGGTCAAGTCACTTCTCCCAAGATTCCATGCTACTCTCTAAGACTGTTATTCTCAATGAGTAGGAGAGTGGGTAGATGGAGGGAGAAAATGTAGAACTGAAAATAAAAATATTTTAAAAATAATTAATAAAAAGGACTTAGTTACAGAGAAGGTGCAGACCTGTGTAGGTAGGGGCTGGAAGCCCCCAAATCAAGTGAAATCCCAGGTTATTTCCTGTGTCAGGCTGTGTGCAAGATTCTAAGGATTATTATTTTTCAGTCATTTTAACTTTTCAAGATCTCCTTTGAGGTTTTCTGGGCATAGGATAGTCCCTGTACATAGTGGGTGCTTTTCTTGTTCATTTGTTTCAGGTGTGTCCAACTCTCCTTGACCCCATTTGGAGTTTTCTTGGCAGAGAAACTGGAGTGGTTTTCCATTTCCTTCTCTACTTATTTTACAGATGAGGAAACCGAGGCAGACAAGGTTAAGTGATTTGCCCAGGGTCACATAGCTAGTAAGTGTCTGAGATCAGATTTGAATTCAGGAAGATGGGTTCTAGGCATACATTGACAAAAATGAAATCATTTCTGCTCCCAAGGAGCTCACCATCTGTAGTGTTAGATATCATATACATATTAAATGTGTATAAATACGTATATATGTATAAATATATGCTGTGTACATGTGTACATGTGCATGCTCATACATACAGAGAGAAAACACTAACAAAGCAGGTAGAAAAATAACCTTGCATGAGAAGGCACTAACTGCTGAGAAGGTTAGTAGTAAAAACAAAAGTGCCTGCCTTCAAGAGACTTCCTCCCCATCCTTGTGATTCTAATGTCTGTATAAGTGTATTCAAGGCCAGCCAGCTTGGGGCCCTGGGAATCACCGGTGTCCTTTCTCTCGAGGAGATTTCACTGCATTGGGCCGGACTGCGACATGTAAACAGATGAATTCATTTTACAACACGTACAAAGTAATTGAGGGAGGGAAAGGAGAACCAGCTGGAGTGAGGAGACATTGCTTCCCAATGGTGCAAACACGATCGTCGTGGAACTTTCCGTTTAAGTTCTGAGGAAAATTCATGCAAATCCTGGGCCAAACACTACTAGAGTATTCCAACTCAATAGGAATTTAGAAAGTACCTACTACGTGTGAACTGCCTTGGCCAGATCCCGTGAATACCCCCAAAGCAGTGAAATGCTGGCTGCTTTGGAAGTGTTTCCATTGTATCGGGAAGGAAGGGGCATTGATTGTGTAGAGCGCGGGCAGGTCTGAGGCAGAAAACCCTGACGATGGGGTGGGGCAAGGACCAGTGGCCAGTCCCAGAAGAGGCAGCTTCTGAGCTGACCCTTGGAGGAACACCAAAGTTGTCAGCTGCAGCCCGGGTTGTTTTCAGTATATGGTTAGGGTCCCATCCCCCACCAGAAGTGGCCCTGCACTGCTTCCTTATGAAGATAACCCTATTTTCTTGAGGGCTTTGCCAGTGAAGCATAAACTTGGTTAGTGGGGAAAATCACCACCACCACGAAAACACTGGCTTTGGACTCAGATTTCACCTCTGACTCTGAACATCTCTGTGATCTTAGGCATGTCACTTTATGTCCCTGATGCCATTTTCCCTAATCTGTAAAATGGGTGTGTTGGACGAGCCAGCTTCTGAGGTGCTTTTTGGCTCGTGATCCTTTGTCTTGTGAACTCTCTGGGGTCCTGCCAAGCTTGAAAGGCTTTAAGTGTGGGTTAATGAGGGACTCTTAAGACTGTACTCCGAAGACCAGCTTAGCAAACACTGGCGAGCTCCTCACCCCTTGGACACAAATACAGTGGGATTCAAGTCAACAAGCACTTATTATTTTTGGCCAAAATGACTCTTGCAGTCCATTTACTAAATCATATTTGGTGCAATCTGCATCAGGCATGAAAACACCCACAGTAAAGAATTCTTGCTGCAGTAAATTATACTTAACATTGTTAGGATATAGATCTGGGTGGTTCTGCAGAGGCCATAGAATTGAACCCCCTCATTTTATTGATGAGGTAACAGAAGCTCTGCCACCAGCCTTCAAAGGGAAGATCATAGACCCAATCTCTAGAGCTGGAAGAGACCTATGCCGCCTACTCCACCTTCGTGCCTCAGTGGGTAGAGCTCTTGGTCTGGAGTCAGGAAGACCTGAGTTCAAATCTGGCATCAGATACTTACTAGCTGATGACCCTGGGCAAGGCAATTAACCTGTTCGCCTCAGTTTCCTCATCTGTAAAATGAGAAAAATAATGGCACCTATTCCCCAGGGATGCCGTAATGAACAAATGAGATATTATGTCAAGCCCTCTGTAAATGCTTGTACTTGTTGGTTAGAGATGAGTCAGCTGATGCCTGAGAGGTTATGCCCAAGATTGTACAGATAACTTCATGGATCCTAGGCCTTCAGCAGCCATGCAGTCAGACCTCCTCATTTTATAGATGAGGAAACTATACAGCAACTCTCCTAAGATAACATAGGTGGTAAATATCAAAGGCTGGATTTGAACCCAGGTGTTCTGACTCTAAATCCAGCGATCTTTCCCCTTTAATGCTTTGCCTTCCAGTCTGGCCCCTGAATGGGCTGGTGGCAGTGGGGAAGGTATCAGGAAAGGACCTAGTCAGCATGTCATTGCTCTGATTAGAGAGGCCGGGCTGGCGTGGCCAGAATGTTGGACACCTGGAGCATTGTAGGACAGTTTATGCCTCCCAGAGGCTTCTCTGTGTATCTTTGGAAGCCAGCGAGATGTGTTTTTAAAGAGAAAAAAATAGTATGCCAGTGGAAAGCCTACTGTGTGAAGTGTTCCCAAAGACAAAGGTTTACAAAGCACTGTACTCATGCATTGGAGGAAGGTCGCCAGGCCTGAGGCCTCATAGAGACATCCAAAAGCCATGTAACTGGGGGAAATGGGAAGACTGCACTGGCCTATCTCTTTAAGTGGAGGCCCTGAGCCCACAGCTCTGCCTTCAAATCAAAGGGTGCAGTCAGGGCAGCAAAGGGGGCTGGGGGCCGCTGGGCGGGAACCAGGGAGACGAAAGGCTTCAGGTAGCAAGTGGTGTTTACCATGAGCTTCAGCTCAGGTACTCGCTTTGTGACCAGGGATGGACGCTTAGCCTCTCGGCTGCCTGATTTACAAAACTGGTGTAATTAGACTTGCTATACAGCATAGCATCATGGGCACAGGGCCAGCCTTCCCATCAAGCATGCCTACAGATTCCTGGACACCCCCTTGCTCTGTGACTCTGTAAATCCCTTATTTTCTTTGGGTTAGTAATACCTGAGAAGAAGGATGTCCTAGTGGATGGAGAACCAATCTCCAAGTCAAGGAGGCCAGGATTCAAGTCTCCTGCAAAACATACTGACTTTGTGATTCTAGGCAAGTGAATTAACACCTCGGTGGCCCCCAGTCTGGGCACTGGCAAAGGGACCTTCACCAGTGAAATCCCAGGTCCAGGATCCCCCAATTATAATTGTTAAATATGAGCAATTCCTCCAGTTGTACCCAAGGGCCTTGAGTACCTGCTACTGCTCGCATCTAATCTGAGCTCCTATCTAGCTCTTCAGAGCCTGACTGCTCTCTCAGGCTTATTATACCTTGCCCCCCTTCCGGCTTCTTTCACTCTAGTCAGAGTGGCCCCCTGTATTCTTCACACACACACCCCCCCATCTCTTCTTTGAAGGCTTTTGTACAGGCTGTCTCCCATGTCTAGAATGCCAGCCTTCCTCACTTCTGCCCTTAGAATCCTTGGCTTCATTCAAAGCTTGTTGCAAATACCTGAGGCTTTTTCCTGTCCCCTGTCCCTGCAGCTGCCCCCAGGACTCTTTGCCCCCAATTGGATAATCTGATTTAAGCTTCCGTTTAATGAGGGGGCCAAGCATAATCTTCTCCCCATTTCCCAGCAGTTTCACTGATTTTTTACTTCTTTGTCATGCCCCTGGCCTGGGTACCTTCCTCTGTATTCACCCCTTCCTCAATACTTGCCCCACTTTCTGATTCTTTTTGTAGTCTTTCACCATTAGATTATAAACTCCCTGAGGGCAGGGACTATTCTTTTTATATGTGCTTGTTTCCCCAGTACTTAGCACTGTCTGTGACTGGCTCCTAGTAAGTGCTTAATAAATGTTTATTTACCTGTTTATGGCTCCCTAGCTTTCTCTATACTGATTTTACATGTAAACATAAACCCAGATATGCTATATGTAGATTATATGCTCCTTGAGGGCACTTTCTCTTGTCTTTGTAAGCCCAGCACAAGTGCTTAATAACTTTATTCACTGATTCCCTTTTGGACCCTCAACATCCTGTTCACCCCCCTCCTGATACTTTCTAGCTCATCCCTGTTCTTCATGATAATATTCATAATGATAACTAATGTATTTATAGTGCTTTTAGCTTTACAAAGCACTGTACTCATTAACTCACACTTAACTAATTAATGATCATACTCAGAGTTTTCTTTCCCCTGCATACAATGCCTGGAGCCTAACATAGGTATATTTAATTAGCTAAAGTAAATTCCAAGGCAAGCCTTTGCATTTCCTGGTTGTTGAGAAAGTTTTCCTGACAAGTCTTAATTTTCCACTTTGTACTTTCAGCCCTTCAACTCTTGGTTCTGTTCTCTTGGGCCAGACAGAACAAGTCCCCTCCCTTTTCTACACAATAGCCCTTTAAATACTTGTATCTTCTCCTCTGGAAGATATACATGTCCAGTACTGTCAGCCAATCCCATGACATGAGCTCAGGGCTGGTTACCATCTCAGGCTGCTTTCTTTGACCATTCACTAGCTTCACAGTGTACTTTCTAGACCAGGGAGCCCAGACCTGGGTGTTTTGGTCCCTAAGCCCAGTATCTTGACCATAATAGTTGGTTAATGAACATTTGGCCAGCTTTCTGTGCAATACCCTTCACCCTCCTTTTGTTTAATCCTTCTTCCTTGAGACAGCTCTCCAAATACCCCAGGTCAGCTCTTCTTTTCTCCTTAAACCTTCTCTTCTCTTGCCCAAAGTTAATGAGTCCAGATCCCTTAAATATCTTCAAGGGAATAGTTAGTTGTGTTGGTCAGGCTACTCTGTCTATTTACTAGACTGCTATCATTCCCATAATATGTGAACAGAATACAATGCTCTGGCTGTGGTCTGCCCAGGGGTAGAAGTGGATTTAGGTGTGGAAAGATGTTTGACATGATTGTACATATGTAACCTGTATCAGGTTGCTTGCTGTCTTGGGGAGGAAAGGGAGGGAGAGAGAAGCATTTGGAACTCAAAATCTTGCACAAATGAATGCTCAAAACTATTTTTACATGTAATTGGGGGGAAATACTATTAAGGACAGAAAGGAAAAAAGAGAAATGGAATTAAGTTTTGCAGTGGGACTTTCCACCTCCTTGGTCCTGAGAGGTATGCCTCTGTTGAAATGAGGGTATTAAGTAGCTGCTGGGAGATACAAAGATCTGAGCTCCAGTCCTGCCTCCGATGCTTACATGAAGTCACTTAGCCACTCAATTTAAAATGGGTATGATACTAGCACCTGCCTTCCAGGCCTCCTGTGAAGAAGAAACCACGCACCTTACATAGGCTCTGTGTAAAGCCCAAGGAGCTATGGAAATGTCCCCTCTCATTATTGTCTGTCGTTTTGTCTCTCTGCCGTGGTGAAACTGTAAGCTCCATTGAGGGCTCAGACTTGGTGGATCTAATTGGTCTTTCTCCCCTGTTCCAGGCACAGAACGCTTCGCACACAGGACATGCCCAGCATTCCTAAGTTCAGTGAGGTTCTTGCAAAACTATGAAAACCATGATGCTTGTTTGTCCTTTTGCAGTGTGGAGATTGTGCGAGAAGCCCATGAGTCTCTTGGGATCAGCATCGTGGGTGGGCAGACAGTGATCAAACGCCTGAAGAACGGAGAAGAACTGAAAGGCATCTTTATCAAGCAGGTCCTAGAGGATAGCCCAGCCGGAAGAACCAAGGCTCTTAAAATTGGAGACAAAATCCTGGAGGTAAAAATAGCATCTTGCTGAAATATACAGATTTCATGGCACTGGCAGGTTGTGTGTGGTGGTGGTGGGGGGTATGCACAGTTTTGGGGGGTAGAGTGTGTGCGTGCTTTGTATCTGTGATTCTTCCCAGGGACCCTTGTTTGGTCACCACAACCACAGTAAGACAAGGCTGCTCTGTGTCACCACAAAGAAAAGGGAAAAAAAGAAACAGATTTTAAAAGGACTTTTTTACAAAATGAGACAGATGGTGGGAATCACGCTTCTCCCACAGTCTTTCACAAATTTCTAAATTTGAAGCCGACATGCCAGCGAGAGCCCCGTTCTTGTCTGGACTCAGGCATCGGCCCCTGGGAATCTGCGCCTTCATTCTTTTCTGATGAGCGTCACATATGTTGGGCTTTGAGGGAGTGGGCCGTGCGAATTTCAGGGACACAGCCTGCCTTGCAGCCCCTCACTGGAAACCCCCTTCACTTGTATTTGTTAGGTGTTACCTTCTCAGGTCTCTGCCTTGAAGAGACTTTGTCCTGCTTTGTCCACAGGTAGGTTGTCCTTCTGTCTGCACTTGAGTTGATATTCAGATGCCTTCCTTGGACTGCCTAGATTAGAACAGGTCAAATTCACAAGGTCCAGGAGTTGGAAGGGATCTTAGAGGCCATTTTGTCCTGGAAGTCTCCAGATACATTACTGTTACAATGGAGCCTTCTCTTCCATTCACCCACTTTGTGGCTATGGCCGATGACTATGCCTCTCTGAACCTCAGTTTCTTCATCTGTTAATTGAATAATTACTTTCATTGTTATCTTTCTATCTCCAGTTCAATGCCTAGTGTAGAGGAGGCGGTTAAAGAACACTCAGTGAAGGAGCCATTTTGGACGCCCCTCTTGTGTGGCTGGCACTGTCTCTTCTGACTCAGAATCCAACCATCTCTTGCCACAACTAACTTGGGTCCCAGTTGAAATGAATATCATGTGATATCTCTAAGGTTGCCTTTAAATCCAGGGACTTGTCTTTATATGAATTTTCTTAAGTATCTATGCATATAATAATGAGTATTTTTTCAGTGCTTTGGGTAATTGGGCATCTAGGTGGATAGAATGATGCAGTGGATACAGTGTTGGGTCTGGAGTTAGAAAGGCTCATCTTCCTGAGTTCACTTCTGGCCCCAGGCAAGTGCTAACTGTGTGACCTTGGGCAAGTCACTTCATCTTGTTTGCCTTAGTTTCCTCATCTGTAAAATGAGCTGGAGAAGGAAATAGCAAACTACTCCAGTATCTTTGACAAGAAAATCCAAACAGACTTATGAAGAGTCAGACGTACCAAAAAAACAATTGAATAATAACATAAATATCTCTATATAGAATATATTGATAGATTGATTTTCATTTTAAATTGAATATTTCTTCCACATCTCTTCAATACAGTCAATATATTTTCAATATTACATGAACATGTTGAAGAGATATTTAATATATGTTGGATAAATTTTTTTACATACATGTTTGTATCAAGATCCGTTGTAGAGAAAGTGTCGACCTATCTGCTTGTGTTAATGAAATCACGGGTGGAGTCTAGTAGGCGTGTTTGCTTGGGATGTTCGCCATGTGACATTTTTTGAGTCCAGGGACAGCTTTTTTTTGTTATTTATGTCTCATTAATTAACATCTTTTTTTTCAATGTTTTAAAATATTGAAATTTCTTTCAAAAATAATTTTGTGCCATTGTTAAATTTGGCACAATTAGTTTTTATTGGCCACAGGTTGTATTTGCTCCATGTCCCTGATGTGCCTGGAACATTTCACAGGTACTGTTGTCTCCATCCATGAAATCCACCAACACCTATGGAAATGTGGTTGCTTGTTTCTGTTTTCCAGGTGTCGGGTGTTGATTTGCAAAATGCAACACACCAGGAAGCTGTTGAAGCCATCAAGAGTGCTGGAAATCCAGTTGTTTTTGTCGTGCAGAGTTTGTCATCCACACCAAGGGTAAGCCATCTTAGGACTTAAACAGCTTGAAGACATTTTTGGAATCCCTCTTCTTCCTGGGGTCTCGGCTGTCCCTTACCCAGGACTTGTTCCTTACGCCATTGGGCCCAATTTCAGGGATGTGGACATTAACTCTATTCTGCCTTTGACTCAGAGACTTAATGTTCTGATTTAAGCCAAGCCATCCTTGCCATTCAGTGGTTCTGAAATAGATATCTTTATTTTGAAAGGAGAATGGCTTCAGAGCTTAAATTTCCCTTGCTATGTGATTTAGGTGTATAACTGCTAGATGGATCTGCCAAATTCTGAGAGGTTATGATTAGTGATGTTCAAGGTCTGTAACTTTGCGGTGCATTGTCGTGAAAACAGCCCTGGATTTGAAGTCAGAGGACTTCAATGACCTTGCCTCCAGGCCAGGCTTTCTTGCTTACTCCTCCTATGGGTGACAATCACTTCAGCAAGATGAAGTCCTCAGTTTCCTCAAATATAAAATGAGAATGTTGAATTAGATGACTTTTGCAGCTCTAAATCTTTGATCTTATATCAGCTTCTGGCACTTCCTAGTCTTGTGCCATTAGGCGAGTCATTTACCGTAGGACTCAGTTTCCTCTTCTGAATAATGAGCTCTGAAGTCCCTTCTAACACCAGTCTGCTGCTGTTGATAATTGGCTCCATTATCAGAGTGACACCATGAGGTGAGAATGACGGAATCTTAGAGTTAAGAAGGGCCTGAGAGTTCTTAAGTTTCAACCCACATGGGTCCAGGAATCTATTCCACTTCATAATGGACCATTGGTCCTTCTCTGGCCCAGCATAGTACCTGACACTTAAAAAGGGCTATAAATGTTTATTTCCTTCTTTCCTTCCTGCCCCTGAGGAATGTCTAGTGAAGAACAGCAATTTGTGCCCCTGCAGCCCATTTAAATTTGGGGCGTCTCTCATTGTTAGAAAATTTTTCTTTACATCCAGCCTCAAAATTCTCACCCATGCTGCCTAGTTCTTCCCTCTGGGGCTAAGTAACCTGCTTCCACATGACAGCCTTCAAGTTCTTGCTCCCTAAGTCTCCTTTTCTCTACAATAAATACCTCCAGTTTCTTCCACTGATCTCATCCACTTATCTCAAGGCCCTTAGAAGTTAGTCATCGGAGTTACCTTCAAACTTTCTCTTTTCATTAAATCTCTTATGAGGTAAGAAAATAAATTACTTTAAGGTTTGTTTATAAACACAGGAATTGAGGAATAGAAAGACAGAGTTGGCAGGGTTGAAGTATCAACATGACTTGTCACAGTTCCATTTATGAATATCGTCCTGGAAAGAGATTAGCATGTTCTTTTTGGGCCCAGAAGGCCATGCCTGGAAATAGCAGAGACTTCCGATACAGGGAGAGTTTGAAGTGGGGGAGGGGGCTTCCTAGGAGCTAGAGCTCTTCCAAGATGTCACAGACCACCTTGGGAGTGGGTCTGACGTGCCTGCAAGGAAGGATGCAGTCAGAGAAATCTGAGCACATGTTCCTTCAGCAGTCTGTTCCCCCCGATGCTCTATAGCTGGTTCCTGCCTCTAATTCTCATGCTTTTAGCTCCCAGTTAGCACTGCCCCTCTGTGGTTCAGGTTCATTTCTATATGGCACCATCTTTCTTAGAAATGTTTTAACAATGTTCTATCAAATTAAATGCCTTTCTCTTACCTTCTCCGCTATTCATTTCTGACCTGGATACTACTACTCCTGGGAGTTATTTATCACAAAGTGAGATTTGGGGCAGACCCTAAACACCGTGCTTGACCTTCTGTGCCTCCTTTGTTCTCTTTCCAACCACACTTCAGCTCCAGAGATGCACACTCATTTTCCTTTCTGTGAAATCCAGGCCTCTGAGTGATCTAAGCCATCTCAATATTGTTATAGTCCATAATGAGCTGTGGCATTTCCTGAGCTGTATTTATCTTCAGCCATCATGCTTCTTGTGCGTTATGTTTATAAGTGAATCCACTGAGCTATTTCACTTATGCATCAGAGAACATTTCCCAGAAATTTAATAGAAGGGTTACTCATAAATCTCACAGAGTAGTATTAGATAATTGTTTGAAACTTAATGCTTTTCTCTCTTTTGGGGGGTGGTGTGGGGGGACAGGTAATCCTTCCTGTGACTTCCAAGACTGGCCATCCTCCCAAAACCCAGGACCAAGAAAAAGAAGATAGGAAAGACAAGGTGATTACTCACTTCCTTTTTTACTGAAATGCCATTATTTCTTTTTTCCCACCCTTACTCTTGATCTACTGACACAGGACAGACGGTAAATACTTATGGAGTAACTGCTCTGTGTTTGGCACCATAACTGGTCTCAGGAGCCAGTGAGAGATAACTAAGATATCAACCCTGCCACAATCATACTAATAGTTATTGTATCTGAAGCACAAAACAAGATTTAAATTGACTTTAGCAGAGATATTCCTTTTAGAGGGGGTGGGGCAGGGAATGATTCTTGTTGTTGACGTGCCATGTGATAAAAAAAAGTAAAGATCCTGGCTTACACCTAGAGAAAGACGTGGACCATGTGGTAACTCTTATTTTGACTAATTATTCTTTTGAACTCTCTTTAATGGGCTGTCTTCCCCATTTGAGTGTACCATCCATAAACAGACTTGCTAACTGGCGTTTGTATCTCCATCATGCAGCCCAGCCATTGGCATACAGTAAGTCTATAAAACGTTCTCCAAATTTGTCTGGCTAATCATCTACATATCTGTCTATGTATCTACTAAGTACATTTGTTTTTACACTTTTGACAGGTTGTAAGTGCTGTCATCTCCCTCTTAATTCCCTTAACGGGTTCTCTTTCCTCATTAGAAGGTCAGGGACTCTTTTGCTTGCTCACTGATACACGAGTATTTAGCACATTGAGTGGCATATAATAAATATTTAAAACATTCTCCAAATTTGTTCCATCTGTTCTACCTGTTTATCTGTCTCTCACTCACATCTATGTACTAAACACATTTGTTTCTGCGCACTACCAAACACTTGTAAATTTCACTGCCCTGAGACAATCTCCCAGTCACTTCGCCCTAATTACAGCTTTGGTCCCTTCCTTCAAGTGCTGGACAATCACTTGAATGATACAAAATAGAACTTAACAGTATTTGAGGTTATAGATGTGTTACCTATGTGAGAAGTATCAAGTGTTATCATTTAGTCAATGACCATTTGTATAATTGCATAAGATTGAGCATTTATTTGCTGCCAAAGGTGGAGAAGCTCAATATACTCAGTCAAAACAGGAGTTGTACCTTTCAGACTTAAACTGAACAATGGAGGTAAAACCATCTTCCATATAGGTCTGACCTACATAACATCCCTTATAAACATGGAGGTGATGGAGAGATGTAAGGGTTTAGATCTGGAGATAAAGTGCCTGAAGAACTATGGACAGAGGCTCACAACATTGCATAGGAAGTAGCCACACACACACACACACACACACACACACACACACAACATTCCAAAGAAAAAGATACAAGAAAGCAAAATAGTATCTGATGAGACTTTACAAAGAACTGAGGAAAGAAAAAGAGAGAAAGCTGAATGGAGAATTAGGATGGGGTATAGCAAGGAGAGATAAGAAGGTTTTTTTAAGTGAGCAATGCAAAAAATAGAAAACAATCGAATGGGAAAGACAAGAGACCTCTTCAAGAAATTAGAGATATCAAGGGAAAATTTCATGCAAAAATGGGTGTGATAAAAGACAAAAGATAGGGACTTATAGAAGTAGAAGAGAGTAAGGCGAGGTGACAGGAATATATAGAACTATACAAGAAAGATCTTAACATCCCTGATAACAAACTTCCATTTAAAACACACACATACACATGCACACACACACTCACCTGCTTGCATGCACATGCATGCACACATACCCACATGCACACACATGTACGCACACACCCCACAATTTGTTCAGAGATCCATCGATGAGTTGGTGGGCACCCTCTTAATTTCCTGTTCTTTGATTCTACAACAAGAGATATTGTAAACGTTTGTATGCATTTAGGTCCTTTTTCTCTTTCTTTGATCTATTTTGGGTTTAGAAGTGGTATTTCTTAGTCAGTGGGAAGGCACAACTTACTGACTTTTTGGGTATGACAATTTCTTTCTCTTTTTTTTTATCACTCATTTATTGGAAGATGGTTTTTGGTCATATACATATGTTAATTCTCTATACATCTTGGATATTAGCCTTTTATTCAAAGATATGGTACAAAAATATTTCTCCCTGTAAACTCACAGTTTCCTTTCTCATTCTAGTTCAAAAGCTTCTCAATTTAGTGCAGTCACAATGGTCTATTTTTTTTTTCATCATCCCTAATCTCTTGATTGGTTAAGAACTCTCCCCTTAATGATGGTTGTAAAAGTTATCTTCATCCTTTTCCCTCTGTTTTTTCATGCAAGTGACCTTTATATAGGTCCCATACATATGGAACTCACTGAAATGATCTGTAAGGTCCAGTGTTAAATCTAGTTCTTGGTTTTTTTCCCCCAAACTCCTCTCCAGTGTTCTCATCAGCAGGATTTGAACTTAACTCCAGCACCAGATCTAGTGATTTTCCCACTGACCACAAATCCAGCCTCTGTTTAAAGACTTCCAAAGATGGGGAACTTAGTAACTTCTTTTTTTTTTGGAAGGGCAATTGGGGTTAAGTGACTTGCCCAAGGTCACACGACTAGTAAGTATTAAGTGTCTGAGGTCAGATTTGAACTCAGGTCCTCCTGACTCCAGGGTCAGTGCTCTATTTACTGTGCCACCTAGCCTCCCCTAACTTAGTAACTTCTAAAGCAGGGCATTATCATTTTGTTTAGCTCTAATTTTTGGGAAGATTTTCCTTACATTAAGCTTAAGTTTATTTCTATGTAATTTCCACCTATCACTTGCTTTCTCAAATGAGCAATTACACCGATGGATGGATGGATAGGAAGGAAGGAAGATACAGAAATAGAGAGAGGCTTTATTAAGGACTTGCTTTGTGCCATTGTACTGACCTGACAATACAAACAGAAGAAAAAAAAGAAAGACAATGCCTCCCTTAGGGTATTTGTATTCCAAAGGAAGAAGACCACATGTTCAAAAGAGATCTGAAAAGAGCCAGGGATGGAAGGTGCTGTTAGGTGGGCCCTGAGACAAATGGAGAAGTTGTAGTGGGAACCAGGTTAAGGTAAGAATGGCTGGCATGGAAGGTCTGTGGACTAACTGACCAATGAGAGGGGGAAGCACTAAGGGTTGTGGTTTTGCCAATATAAGAAGACTGCTGGGACTCGAATGTTACAGGTGGTCTTGGCCTCAAGGGTGCCCATCAGGGCAGATAAGAAAGGGTTTTTCAGCGGGCATCTCTTAGAGGTGTACTCAATATTTATTAGCTTTCTAAGATGACTAAGTGTAAAGCGTTCATGCTCTCAGGGCTTTCACCCACCCTCATCCCTCCAGTAATAACAGTGGAAAAGTTATGTCCTGGGACTCCAGGGTTTTTTTTGTTATTAATTTTTCATAACTTCTGAATGACTTCCTATAGAGTGTCCATTTGATTCCTGCATTTCTTAATCTCTGTGGAACCAGCTGTATTTCACTGTTTGGCAGGGTCAACAGCCTAATGGCTCTCCGAGCTCTTAAAAGTACCTTCTTCTTAGTTAGCGCTCTAAGTTGGAAAGGTGGATAAATGTATTGGCGCTTCCACAGATCCGATGTGTTGCTGATTTCAGGAGTATTAGGCCCCAGTTCACCACTTGGATGGACTCAGCTTTGGGGGAGAGGGCCTTTGGAGGAAGATGCTAGAGTGAGTAAATGGCTGGTCTGTTGATTCCCCAGAGACCCTTCCAGCAGTTCTTGGCATGTCTTAAAAATGTCATTTAAGAGTAATAGCTCTTTTTTTATGACTTTGAAAGCAGAAGTGTTTCTACTTAGAGAAACTTCAGCCTGATTCATTAACCTGTTAATTAAAAATGAGAACTTTTCAGTTATTGGAATTCACATGGTCTTTTAGAGTGTGTGTGTGTGTGCGTGCTCACACAATGCCCCAATGCAAACACGTACATATATGTGTACATATATGTGAAATACCTAGGGAACTTCCAGCAAGAAAAGTCCCCACTTCAATGCTGATTAGCATCCATTCTGTTCCATATCATCTCAGAGGGTTTTCTGGGCTTTGAGAGGTTAAATCATTTGCCAAGGGTCCAAAAGTCAGTATGTATCAGAAATGGGACCTGAAGTCAGGTCTTCATCTGGAGACTCGTTCTTTGTTCATTAACCACTTTTCTCTCTCTGTATGTGTGTCTCTCTCCCCAACTGATGGACATTCCCTCAATTTCCAATTCTTTGCCACCACAAAAACAGCTGCTATAAATGTTTTTATACAAATAGGTCCTTCCCCCCATCCCCACTTTTTTTTTTCTCTCTGGGATACAGTCCTAGAAGTGATATTGCTGGGTATACACAGTTTTATAGCATTTTGGCTATAGTTCCAAGTTGCTCTCCAGATCAGTTCACAACTCCACTAGCAATGCATGTGTCCTAGTTTCCCCACATCCCCCCCACCATCCAACATTTTCCTTTTTTGTCATATTAGCCAATCTGATAGACATAAGATGGTACCTCAGACTTTTAATTTGCATTTCTCTGATCAATAGTGATTTAGAGCATTTTTTATATGACTATAGATAGCTTTGATTTCTTCATCTGAAAAATGCCTATTTGTATCCTTTGACCACTTACCAATTAGGGTATTGTTAAAGGTATTCTTCTGCAGTAGATGACTGAGGTCCCTTCTAGTCTTTGAGATTCTGTGATTTGTAAGGTCACAGATATCCATCAAGGAGTGACCTTGGAGGCCTTTTTGTTCCAGTCCTCTTGTTTTACATGTATATTGATTGAGGTCCAGGTAGCTTAAATGAGTTGTCGGAGGTCACCCAGGTACTAAGATGTCAGATTTAAACCCAAACCTGCTGATGCAAGAGCCAACAAACTCTTTCTGCTGTCTGACACTGCCTCACATGTTCTGTGATCCTGGCCTTGCAAAATAATTTTGAAGAATTTGGTTAGATATCAATAAGTCATTGTCCTTCATCTTGGAGAACTTGTGAGGAGACCATGGGGGGTATGGTGGATAAAAGGCTGACCTTGGCGCCAAGAGCCCCTCTCTCCCCACCTACACCTTGACCATCCTTCTCCTACTTGTACCCAGACTTTGTTCCCTGGCATTCTGGGCGTTCATGGCTAACCTTTCACCCCATATTGCCCGTAATTCACCCAACATGCCACCTCTCATCAATATGAAAACCTTACCTCTTTGCAGGGGCTGTCTTCCTTCCAGGTTCCTAGCCCCAACTTCCCTTTAGCTGTCATCTTCTATTAGATGTAATCTAATTATTAGTAATAAAGTAATTTAATCTGCATTCTGAACAAATCTAGGCTCCTTGAGGGCAGGGAGAGCCTTGCCTTTCATTCTCAACGCTTAGCGCTGTTCTTGGTTCATAAAAAGAATTTAATGAGCAGGTTTCATTTCTTTTCTCTCCTTTTACTCCCCCCCCCCTTCTTATCCTCTTCCTGTTTCTTAATACAAAGCACAGGTTCCTTGGCACCAGTTTTCCTCATTAAAGGGTTGAACTGCATGGCCTCTGAAGTTGTTTCTGGCTCTTCTGTTTCATTCTTCCTTTTTCCCTTTTCCATTCTTTTTTCTCTTGCTTTACCCCTCCTCTCTACATCTTCCCTCTCTCGGTCTCTTTTTTCCATCTCTTCATCTTTCTTTCCTTCTCTCCTTTTCTCCTTATTCTCCTTCCTTGTGTCCCTCTTTTATCTTTCCATCATCGTTCTTCCTCTCATTCTCCCTCATTCATTCCTTTTCTCTAGTTCTTCCTCTCTTGTTTCATGTGATCCTGTCCATTAAGCATCCAGCCTTCATTTCTGCAGGCACTCACTCATCCCCTCATTGAAATCCATGTCTATGTTGCTGGTTCTCTCTACAAACCTGCTGGTGGTCATTCAAGCATCCTTACATTGCATCCTAAAAGTATGCCCCGAATCCAAGTGAAAACTGGACAGACACTCTGAGAATCCAGTGCTGCACAAGTGGAAACTCCTCAGGGATTTCTGCCAAGATCAAAGTTTAAATTCTCTTCTGTGAAGTCAACGTGAGCGTGAATCTATTTCATTATGCATGATTCCTGACTGCTCCTCATTTGGGCCAAGGACCCAGGGCTTCATTAGCAATATTCAGTCTTGTGCAAAGCTTCGCAATTTTCAGTCATTGTTTCAGTCAGTGCATTCCTATTTCTGATAGCCCAGTGTCTCTGCACATGTGTCTAAGTATTTAGTAATGTATTCCTGTGTAAACACCTCTGAGTGTAGCCTGGTGAGTCCGAATTTTTTAATTTAATTCATCAAATGTAATGAGAGGCAACATGATGTCATGGCCTACCTATAATAATGCCTGAGAGATAGTAAGTGATTAATTAGTGCTTTTTCTTTCCTGCATTCATTATATCTCTCACAGATCTTTCCAAGGCTGTAAGTTACCAAAGAGATCAAATTAGTGTTAGAAGGAGCTTCCTACAATTTAAAAAAAATCATTCCTCTCCCCCAGAATACATAATCCCACCTCACCCAAAAAAGCCCTCCTTGCTTCTCAGGTGGACTGTCGCAATTGTCTTCTGATTGCTGGGGCTGCCGCCCCCCTCAGATGCACCATATGGCTATTTTCAGTGCCATAACCGAACATTTGACTCCCCTGCTGAGGATGCTTCTTCACTGGCTCCCTATGCCTCTAGGATAAAATAGGAATTCCTCTTTTTGGTATTTAAAGCTTTCACAGTCTGACTTCATCTTGTCTTCCCAGGCTGCCTCAATTTTCCTCTCTCTGTATCCCCAGACATAGATATTGTCTCTCCATTCAATTTGTCCTGCTGGTTGTAGGTCATACACACTGCTTCATCTCCCGTCTCTGCACTGTTTTACAGCTGGTGTCCTGTATTTGTTTTGAATTGCTATCGTTTTGTAATTCAGCTATATTTTATTTTCTATTTTGAATTTTCTCCGCCTTTTTCTCCCCTACTCTTTGCAGAGACAAGAAAAACAAATCTTGGTATAAACCTGTATGGTCAAGTTAAACATTCCTATGCTAACCCCGTTCTCCTCCCTCCCTGCCCTCCCATCAAAAAGAGACTTCAGTTTGCTCTCTGAGTCTGTCAGCTCTTTATTTGTAGTTTGGGAGCAGATGCCACTGTGAGTCCTTTGGATTTCTGCTTGGTCATTGTGTTGAGCAGAATTCCTAAGTCTTTGAGTTGTTCACCTTTATGGTAGAGTAGCTGTAGAAATTCTTCTCCTGGTTCTTCTCCTTTCATTTTGCATCTGTTCATATCTTGGAATCAGATGCTTTTCCTTTCTGCCTCTTCCTCTTACGATCTCATAGCCCCTTTAAGGCTCAACTCAGCATCTTTCCTCCAGAATTCCTGTTTATTTACCTCATGTGCATTTTGTTTTTACTTTTCTGGGGTCATGTTATTCCCCTCTTTCCCCTGTAGAACATGGGCTGCTTGAGCTGGGATGGGCCTCTCTCCATTTGCCTTAGTAACCTAGCTGCTCAACGCAGCCCTGGCTAATGACAGACCTTTAATAAATGTTTATGGAATGAATGGGTCATTTCAATTTTATGTAATGTTTGCCTTCCAAATAACAGTTCTCTGCCACTGGAACGGCTTCATTTCAGATTCGCTATAATCACAGACCAGTTATTCTCGGCTTCCTAAAATGCTTCCTGCTCTTAGTCACTTTGTTCTTCTAAACCTAATTGAATATAAAAAGGGAAATATTGTGTCTGAGCAAGCCATAACCCAATTACTTGGAGCTTTATGGATTGCCTAGACCTCCCTACTCTCCCTCTATTTATCCACCTCATTCTCTCCTAAACAGTTAACATGTTTTGTTTTTTTCCCCGATATCGAAAGATCTATGGGTACGTGGATAAGGTAATCTTGCCGTAAGTTTTGTTGTCTCTTAAATGAATTTATTTCAATTTAGGGTGTTTTGTACACCACGAAATCTCTTTTTAGCAGAGACAATGCTCATGTGAGATATTCTAAAATTTTCATAGTAAAGGCAAATTCCTGACCTCAGTGATATTTGGAAGGATAAACAAAAGCCAAGCCACTGATCAGTGGTATCCTGTAATTCCGATGGCCACTGTTTCTTATGGCCTCCAGCAGCTTTAAAAAAGAAACTCTGCTACTATCATAAATGAAAGGCCAATTTCTGACAGCAATTTGGATTTATTTTATTTTAGTTTCATTTTCAGTAAATATCTTTGATTTTTATTTTGGGGGGTGGGTGATGGTCTATATCTGATGCAATTCATTTATTTTAAGCCTGAAAGTGGCATGTGGATAGGAGTGCTTTTCTCTTTGGGAAAGTAATATGATCTTTAGGTTAAAACAATGAGACACCGAGTGGTCTCTTGTGGTTTCTGGTTCCTGGTTCCTCTCCTGACCCTCGGATGTCACAGCACCTTCTCACTTGGCCAATATGGCTAGAAGGGAATGGGTGACATTGGCCAACCCGCTCAGAGATCCCAAGATCAGAGAGAGCGTTGTATTGCCATTTAATTTTTACCAGCACTCTTGGTCATGTCTACTTTCGTCCAGCTTGTCATTTGCAATGAAGGCTAGAAAGCCAGTAGTTAACTCTTCCCTCCTTCTTGCACCCTGCAGAGAAAGGGCAGTGCACCCCCTCCTATGAAACTGCCACCTCCTTACAGAGCTCCAGCAGAGGACAGCGACCATGAAGATCAGGATGAGACTGAATTTGCTGAGGGTGAGTACTTTTCTAAATCTCAGGGAGGATCCTGCTATTCCTTCATAGCTGAGGAGATGAGCTTTCTCTATTAATGAGGGAACGTGTCAGTTTGTGACCACTACTCATCGCTCAGACTCTATTTTCCTTAACATTCTCTTTCTGAGTTACAGGAAGCATGCATCTATTTGGGAAACATTCCCACGCTGTCTCTTACATATTCCCTCTCTCCAAATTCCTGCTGTGGAACGGCAAATTCCAGAATGACAGTTTTAAACTAAAATATCTTAAAGGTGAAGAATAGTTCTAGTTGGTTCCAACCTTCTTTGAATGAATGGAAAGCATTGTTGGTTTTGATGATTCAAATGAACATATAAGCTAGCTATGGTTTGTACTTGGCTTGGGATACATTTTGGTAGTCTGTTTTGCAGCAGCCAAAGCAGATTAAGTGACTGATTGTGTTTGATCTAGGCTCAAATAGAATTTGTTTTCATTCCGGGGGACTAGATGAGGGGAAAGGAGATATAGAGAGGTGGAGAGTTGCATCAGCCTTAGTATATGTGCACAGAAAACAGCCAATGCTTCTATATTGCTTTAAGGTTTACTAAGGTCTTTAAAAAATATTTCATTGAATAGTACTGCCTACTTGAGGATATCTGGAGGAAACGTGCCTTCAGGGTACCAAAGAAAAATCACAAATACATTAATTATAGAATATTAAGTTGAAAGACAATATTGGCTATCTGTATCAATCCCCTCATTATACAGAGGAGGAAAATGGTGTGTTGTCCTGTTTAATGACATCATAGGATTTAAATCTGAGGCTAAATCCTTCATTTTACAGATGGGTAAACCGAGCCTAAGTATCAAAATGACTTTACTAAGGCAGTACATCTACTTGGTGATAGTGCTGAGACTGGAACCCAGGCTTTCTGTCTTGCAGTCCTGTGGTCTTCACCTATGCTGTATTACTTCCATAATACTTGGGTCTTAGAGGTCAGAGCAACTCTGACCTCAGGACCCTTGTAACCATGTACCAACATTTGTTTTGTTTGTTTAGAATGCTGGTTAATATTTTATAAGCTATGAAAGTCAATATTCCATTGTTCTTTGATATGCTTAGATGGCTCGGGTTGAAAAATCACAGGCTTGTTCTAGTATAATTTTCTAATATTTAGGAGCTTTTAAATTAAAAAAAAAAAGGTGCCAGCTGATGATAAAATACAAGATACATGTGTTAATCATCATCTGTATGCTGACATCTGTACTAGATCGTATTAGAAAAGGTACAAGCTCTTTCCTGGAGAGGCTGATACTCTAACTGGGGAGTGGGGGAGGGGTGTGAAACACCCACAAAAATGGCAGCATTGCAGAACAAGAGACAGAAGGCTCGTTTTTCTTCCACCATGAGATGATTGAGCTCATCTTTATATCTGCAGAGCCTAGGACGGCGCATTCTGTGGTTTATTTAGTTATGTTATTGTGGCTTGGATCCAGGACATTGTTAATAGAGGTACCTCCACTGGGAGGACATTCTTCCACCAGTACAGGTTGGCACTGCCTCTATAGCTGAAGGTCTTACAGAATAACCTAGAACATTGAAAGGTAAATGACTTGCTCAGTATTTGTCAGAAGAGGGACTTCTTGGCTTTTCAATCCAATCTACCCTTCATGTGCCTTCTTAAATAGTCAATGTTCACAAATGTTTGTCAGATTGCATTGGGATTTGCAATGTCATAGAGGCATTAAGTGACAAACTTGGGATTTGAACCCACATCTCCCAACTTTAAGTATACCATTTTATACACAACACTTCTTCAAATGGCATAGATGGTGTTCCATGATGAGCCCATCAGAGAAGTACCAACAGAAGACTATGTGATTTGTAGACAGAACATCATTCCTAACTACATCAGTTTCACATAGATCTTTCTTTTTTCTTTTTCTTTTTTTTTGCAAATGGGGTTAAGTAACTTGCTCAAGGTTACATGGCCAGTTATTTTGTGTGGGTGTTAAGTATCTGAGGCCAGAACCGATCCTGGGTCTCCCGACTCCAGGGCTGGCGCTCTTACTCACTGCACCACCTGGCCGCCCCAGATCTTTCTCTTTTCAAAAATTTTTTATTTATTTATTTTTAGTTTACAACATTCAGTTCCACAAACTCTTGAGTCCCAAATTTTCCCTACTTCATTCCCCTTTCCCCTCGCCAAGAAGGTATGCAGTCTGATACAGGCTCTACATATACATTCACATTAAACATATTTTCACATTAGTCATGTTGCAAAGAATAATTATAACCAATAGAATGAACCATGAGAAAGAAGAAACAAAACAAAATAAAACAAAAAAGAGAGCAAATAATATTCTTCAATCTGCATTCAGACCCTGTAATTCTTTCTCTGAATGTGGACAGCATTTTCCATCATGAGCCCTTTAGATTTGTCTTAGAACCTTGCATTGCTGAGAAGAGCCAAGTCTATTAAAGTTAGTCCTCCCACAATGTGGCTGTAACTGTGTGCAATGTTTTCCTGGTTCTGCTTCCCTCACTCAGCATCAGTTCATATAAGTCTTTCCAGGTTTTTCTGAAGTCCATCTGCTCCTCATTTCTTACAGCACAATAGTATTCCATTATATTCATTATACCACAACTTGTTCAGCCATTCCCCAATTGATGGGCATCCCCTCAATTTCCAGTTCTTTGCCACCACAAAAAGAGCTGCTATAAATATTTTTGTACATGTGGGTACTTTTCCCATTTGTAGGATCTCTTTGGGTTCCAGCCCTACAAGTGGGTCAAAAGGTATGCACATTTTTATAACCCTTTGGGCATAGTTCCAAGTTGCTCTCCAAAATGGTTTGGATCAGTTCACAACTCCACTGACAATGCATTAGTGTCCCAATTTTCCCACATCTTCTTCAGCATTTATAATTTTCCTGTTTTGTTATGTTAACCAATTCAATAGGTGTGTTGTAGTAGTCAGAGTTGCTTTGATTTGCATTCCTCTAGTTAATAGTGATTTAGAGCATTTTTTCATATGACTGTAGATAGCTTTAATTTCTTCCTCTGAAAAGTGCCTGTTCATATCCTTTGATCATTTATCAATTGGGAAATTACTTGCATTCTTATAAATTTGACTAAGTTTTCTATATATTTATATATATATATATATATATATATATATATATATATATACACACACATATGCTTTATCAGAGATACTGGTTGTAAAAATTCTTTCCTAGTTTTCTGCTTCTCTCTTATTCTTGGTTGCATTGGCTTTGTTTGTACAAAACTTTTTCAATTTAATGTAATCAAAATCACCCATTTTGCATTTCATAATGTTCTCTGTCTCTTGTTTGGACATAAATTCTTCCATTCTTCATAAACCTGTGTACCCATTTTGACTTTATTTTGGTATATGGGGTAAGATGTTGGTCTATGCGCAGTTTCTGCCATACTATTTTCCAGTTTTCCCAGCAGTGTTTGTCAAACAGTGAGTTCTTATCTCAGAAGCTGGGGTCTTTGGGTTTATCAAACAGTAGATTGCTATAATTGTGTGTGTATATATATATGTATATATATATATAATTTTATTTTATATACATCATATGTAATTTTATTTTATATACATTATATATATAATTTTATATATAAAAATATAAACATTGACTACTGTGTCTTGTGTACCTAACCTATTCCACTGATCCACCACTCTCTTTCTTAGCCAGTACCAAGTAGTTTGGATGGCTCCTGCTTTACAATACAGATTAAAATTTGGTATGACTAGGCCACCTTCCTTAGCATTTCTTTTCATTAATTCCATTTATATTCTGAACCTTTTGTTCTTCCAGATGAATTTTGTTATTATTTTTCTAGCTCTATAAAATAACTTTTTGGTAGTTTGATTGGTATGACACTGAATAAGTAAGTTAATTTAGGTACAATTGTTATTTTTCTTATATTAGCTCAGCCTACCCAGAAGCAACTGATGTTTTTCCAATTATTTAGATCTGACTTTATTTGTGTTAAAAGCGTTTTGTAATTGTGTTCATATTGTTCCTGAGTTTGTTTTGGCAGGTAGCCTCCCAATATTTTATAATGTCTGCCATAACTTTAAATGGAATTTCTCTTTCTATCTCTTGCTGTTGGGCTTTGTTAATAATATATAGAAATGTCAAGGATTTATGTGGGTTTATTTTATATACTGCAACTTTGCTAAAGCTGTTTTTATTTCAAGTAATTTTTTACTTGAATCTCTAGGATTCTCTAAATATATCATTATATCATCTACAGAGAGTGATAGTTTTGTTTCTTCTTTGCCCATCCTAGTTCCTTCAATTTCTTTTTCTTCTCTTATTGCCAAGCTAATTATCTACAATACGAGACTAAAGAGAAGCATAAGAAGGTAAACAGGAAAGGGGGGGGGGGAAGCATGTTATTCAATAAGGACAAACTGTTTACATTGCTATATGGGAAGATGATACTTACAACTCTTGAGTACTCTATCTTTATTACATTGTATAGAAGGGAAATACATAGACAGAAGCTCTGAGTTTAAGTCAATTTTGACATAATGATAAAAACCTAATTAAGCACTGAAAAAAAGATTGTAATGGGAGAAGAGAAAAGGAGGAGACAGGAAAGAGTAAATTATATCACACGAAGAAGCACAAAGACTATTACAATAGAGGGAAAGAAGGGAGGGAGATGAGCACTGTTTGAACTTTACTCTCATTGAGTTTGGCTCAAGGAGGGAATAGCATACTCAGGTATAAAAATCAAACTTGCCCCATAGGCAGTTGGAGGGGAAAGAGGAAAGAAAAGGGATGGAGGGAGAGAAGAAGTAGTAAGAGAAAAGGGAAAGAAAAGGGAGGGGGTCTGATAGAAGGGAGGGCAGACTGAGGGAGGAGGTGGTCAAAAGCAAAACTCTAGTTAGGAGGGAAAGGGAGAAAGGAGAAAGAAAAATGTAAATGGGGATGGGGGGATTGGATGGAGAGAAAGACACAGTAATCATAACTGAATGTGAATGGGATGAACTCTTCCCTAAAATGCAAGCAGATAGCAGAATGAATTAAAAATCATATTCCTACAATGTGTTGTTTACAAGAAACACATTTGAAGCAGAGGGATACACACAGGGTAAAGGTAAAAAAAAGGCTGGAGTAGGATATATTATGCTTCAGGTGAAGTAAAAAAAGCAGAAGTAGCAATCCTGATCTCAGACAAAGCAAAAGTAAAAATAGATCTAATTAAAAGAGATAGGGAAGGAAACTATATCCTGCTAAAAGGCACCATAGACAATGAAGCATATCATTACTAAACATATATGCACCAAGTGATATCACTTCTAAATTCTTAGAGGAGAAGTTAAGGGACTTACAGGAAGAAATTGACAGCAAAACTATACCAGTGGGAGACCTCAACCTCCCCCTCTCTGAACTAGATAAATCTAAACACAAAATAAGCAAGAAAGAAGTTAAGGAGGTGAATAAAATTTTAGAAAAATTAGATAGGGTAGACCTGCAGAAAATTGAATGGGGATAGAAAGGAATATACCTTTCTTAGTGGTACATGGCACCTATGCAAAAATCAGTCATGTACTATGGCATAAAAACTTCACAATCCTATGCAGAGAGGCAGAAATATTAAATGCATCCTTCTCATATCATGATGCAATAAAAATTAAATGTAATTAAGAGCCATGGAAAGATAAACTAAAAATCAATTGGAAACTAAATAATCTAATCCTAAAGAATTAGTGGGTCAAATAACAAATCATAGAAACAATAACTTCATCCAAGAGAATGATGATAATGAGACAAAGCATCAAAACTTATGGAATGCAGCAAAAGCAGTTCTTAGGGGAAGTTTTATATCTCTAAATGCTTACATGAATAAAATAGAGAAAGAAAAGATCAATGAATTGGGCATACAACTAAAAAAGCTAGAAAAAGAATAAATTTTAGATCCCCAGTTAAATACAAATTAGAAATACTAAAAACCAAAGGAGAGATTAATAAAATTGAAATTAAGAGAACTATTGAACTAATAAATAAAACTAAGAGCTGGTTTTATGAAAAAGCCAATAAAATAGATAAACTTTTAGTTAATTTAATTAAAAAAGAAAGAAGACAACCAAATTGACAGCCACAAAAATTAAAAGGGTGAATTCACCATGAAGGAAGAGGAAATTAAAAGAATAATTAAGAACTATTTTGCCTATCTCTGTACCCTTAAATTTGACAATCTTAGTAAAATGGATGAATATTTACAAAAATATAAATTGCCCAGATTAACAGAAGAGGAAGTAAAATATTTAAATAACCCCATCTCAGAAAAAGAAATTGAACTGGCCATCAATGAACTCCCTAGGAAAAAATCTCCAGGGCCAGATAGATTTATCAGCAAATTCTATCCAACATTTAAAGAACAATTAATTCTAATACTATATAAACTATTTGGGAAAATAGGCAAAGAAAGAGTCCTGCTAAATTCTTTTTATGATACAAATATGGTACTAACATGTGTAACCCAGGAAGAGTCAAAGAAAAAGAAAATTATAGGCTAATTTCCCTAATGAATTTAGATGCAAAAATTTTAAATAAAATATTAGCAAAAAGATTACAATAACTTATCACAAAAATAATACACTATGATCTGGTAGGATTTATACCAGGAATGTAGGACTGGTTCAATATTAGGAAAACTATCAGCTTAATTGATCATATCAACAACAAAACTAACAGAAACCATATGATTATCTCAATAGATGCAGAAAAGGCTTTTGACAAAATGCAACACCCATTCCTATTAAAGACACTAGAGAGCATAGGAATAAATGGAGTCTTCCTTAAAATGATAAGTAGCATCTACCTAAAACCTTCAGCAAGCATTATATGTAATGAAGATAAGCTAGAATCATTTCCAATAAGATCAGGGGTGAAACAAGGATGTCCATTGTTACCTGTTATTCAGTATGGCACATAGATCTTTTTATACTTCTCTGTCCTAATCACACGCATTATTTCTTACAGTAAGTAATATTTCATTACTTTTATGGACCACAATTTCTTTAGCCATATCCCCAATCAATGGGCATGTGATTTATTTACAATGCACAAAAAAAATGCTATTATGAATATTTTATAGTATATGGGCACTTTTTTCTTATCCATAGCTTCCTCGAGGTATAAACCCAGTAATGAAGTCTCTGATTTTAAGGGTATGAATATTTTTGTCATTTTATTTGCATATTCCGAATTGCTTTCTGAAATAGTCACACCCTTTTGTAACTTAACTAACAATATATTAGTGTGCCTGTCTCCCCACAACCGATGCAATCTTGACTTGTCATTTGTTAGCATTTTTTCCAATTTGCATCATGTTAGGGTAAACCTCAAGGTCATTGATTTGCATTTCTCCTACTATTAGTGATTCAGACTATTTTTATGTGGTTTTCAATAACTTGTAGTTCTTCTTTTGAGAGCTGATTGTATTTTTTGACTGTTTATTGATTGGAGAATGTGTGTGTATGTAAATATATATACCTATATGTATAAATATATGTGTGTATGTTAGTATTTTAATTATCTTATGTCTTGGATACTAAATCCTTATTAGAGAAATTTGTTACAATGATTCTCACTCAACCACTCTCCTTAGGAGCATTGACTTTGTCTGGACAGAAGCTTTTCACTTTCACTTCATCAAAATTATATAAAATTAATTTTCTTCTGTAATTGCCTTTGTCTCTTCTTTGGTTAAGAATCTATCTCCTACCCATATTCTTTAGCATTTGGCAGTAAAGCAGATGGTAATGCATCTTCATTAATATCGTTGCAACTGATAAAGTCACATCATTTTCATCATATTCTGATGTTGAGGCATTTGACAGTGCCCAGGATAACTCTTTTCTGGTTCTTCAGTGACTGAGGCTGCAGCACTTACAGAGGCATTCACCAGGCAGCATTTTTGTGGGTGATGACAGGGCCCTTGACAATAACAACAGTAGCTTGGGGTCAGTTTTGTGGGGAAAGGTTGCAGATTTTGTTTGAACATGTTGAGTTTGAGGTGACAATGGGACTTCCAATTTGAAATTGAAAATATGCAGTTGTCATGTGGAAATGGAGCCCAGGGTGGCACTGTCAGGCTGGAATCAGGAAGACCTACCGTGTTTCCCCGATAATAAGACACTGTCTTATTAATTTTTTGGACAGAAAAACACCAGAGGGCTTATTTTCAGGGGAGGGCTTATTTTAATGAACATTGACAGCAATTTTAATAAACAGGTAAATGTGAACAAAAAAATGTACCTTTATTCAATAATGAATTCAATAAAGAACAGGATGACGCGCTCACTGCTGCAGGATGCAGCTCGGAACACGGCGTGCGTTTCACCGGGGGGTGGGGGGGGGAACGGTGCATACAGAGGATACCGTAATGTAGCGTGTAGCGCAGGGGATCACCTTCACTACAGTAGCAATCTCAATAGGGCTTATTTTCGGGGGAGGGCTTATTTTAGAGGAATCTTACACAGTAAGAGGAGGCTTATTTTCGGGATAGGTCTTATTATCGGGGAAACACGGTATGTTTAGATCCTTCCTCAGACACTTACTAGCTGAGTGGCCCTGGACAAGTCATTTAAATCTTTTGGCTTCAGTTTCCTCATCTGTAAAATGGACACAACCCTCAGGATTGTTGTGAGATAATATTTGTAAAATATTTTTAAAATTTTAACAAACATTTTTGTTCTGCTGGTATTCATGTGATAATCATGTACCAAGAGGTAACGTTAAATCCATGTGAGCTGACGCAATCACCGAGAGACTATCCAGGGAGAAATGTGGATGGCCTTAGAGTGTGAGCTCCCATAGTTAGGGTATTAGGTGGAATGGTGGATAGAGCACTGGCCCTAGAGTCAAGAAAGCTCTTCTTCCTGAGTTCAAATCTGGATTCAGACCCTTACTATCTGTGTGACTCTGGGCAAGTCACTTCACCCTGTTTGCCCCAGTTTCCTCATCTGAAAAATGAGCTGGACAAACAAATGGAAAACCACTCCAGTATCTTTGCCAGGAAAACCCCAAATGGGGTCATGAAAAGTCAAACATGACTGAAATGACTCAACCCCAACATCATGAATGATGACCCAACATAAGCGAATACTCAGAGATGGGAATTGTCATTGGTTTGTAAAAGGAAAAGGATGGAGATGTGCCTTCTTAAGGTAAGGGTGTTTGAGGGGTGAGTAATGAGAGCAGATAAAGGAGGTCCCTTAGGTCACTGAGTATGACATTGCTTCATTTCTGAACTTCCTTCACACCCACCCAAGATCACCAAGAATCTGACAGAAATGACCTCATAGGTCAGCTTTGTATCTAATTCTCAGCAGATGTCCTCTCACCCACATGCCTGATAAGTTAAGTGTCCTTTGGAGGAAGTCTTCCTGGGGTGGAAAAGTCACTGCCTCCCACAGCAACTCATCCCTCTTTTGGGACAACTTTATTTGTTAGGAACATTTTTCTTCTATGTAGTGGAAAGTCTCCTTCCTGCAAATCCCAGTCTCTGATCCTTCTCCCCTTGGGAACAGCAGAACAAGCCAAATACCATTTCCTTCCTAAGTCTAAGATGCTTTTTGCTCCTTCTCTTGGCCCCATCAAAGGGTCTGGGTAGCAATCCCTCCTCTGATACTTATGGCTGTGTAATCTTGGTCATGACTTCCACTCTCATATTCCTCATCCACAGAACGAGAGGTGGCCTCTGGCTCTAGTGCTGGGAAGTCTGGGCCTCAAAAGGTAATTGGCGGGGCGGGGAGTACAGCCAAGAAAAATGAGTAGGAGCTAGTGTTCGTTCTTCCCAAGGGGAGATTTTCAGATCTTCCATCATACTTTTTTTTTTTTTTTTGCTTTTTGGAGGGGGGGAAGGTAGGGCAATTCAGGTTAAGTTACTTGCCCAAGGTCACACAGCTAGTTTTTTGTGTTAAGTATCTGAGGTCACATTTGAACTCAGGTCCTCTTGACTCCAAGGCTGGTGCTCTATTCACTGTGCCTCCTAGCTGCCCCAATTCCATCGTAACCTGACCTTGGTTGGATTCACATTGGCTTTGTGACCCAAGAAAACCTTAGTTAGTGTCTACTGATTTTTAAATCATTAAAAAAAAATTTTTTTTAAGTCAGACTTCCTGAAAACCCCATAATAGCCTTATGGTAATAACCAATCTAGTAGACACATAAATAATTGGGAGATCATAGAGAGGAAACAGATTGATGCCTATTTATATTCTGACATGCACCCGGAAACCTCTCAGAAAGCTCCCTTACTTACAATATTATCATTAATTCTATTCAATTAAACAAGCATTTATTGAACACTTTCTTAATAAATAAGCCCTGGGAATTTTTTCCTTCGTGGAACGGGAGTCCAGATTTGTGATTTCTTCCATTTCGGAAAGTCTCCATGTGGAAACTCCCTGCACTGATGTGATAGAATCTTAGAAAGCTTTCTGGTGCACGGGGAGGTTTCCTGGCTTATTTTGATTACAAAGCTCTGTCTTTCCAAGGCAAGGCTTGACCCAAGGACTTATTGAATTGGAGGCCAGCTTTCCCCATGCCTCACTGGGCTACAAAGGAACTGGGAATACAAAGAAAAAACTTTGTCCTGGAGTAACTTACCTTCCACTGGAGTATAACATGTGAACATTGAAATAAAAAGTTTCAGGATGGAGGAAGGAATAACAGCTCTACCTAATTTGGAAAGGTTCCAATAAGAATCAAATCTCAAAGTATAGTATTCTATGAGGTGGAATTAAGGAAACAGCATTCTCAGCATGAGAGGCAGCCTGTAAAAAGGCAAGGAGGTGGGAGATTGAATTATCTGTCTAGGAGAGCATCCCATTTGGCTGGAACATAGAAAAAGGGAAAGAGAGTAATTTAAAACAATTCTGGAACTGTGAGCACGAGCCTGGTTGGGGAAGCATTTAATACCTAACAGACATCTGCATTTTATGTTAAAGGAAAAGGGGAGCCCCTGAAGCTTCCAGAGGGAGGAGTGAGTGATCAGATCTGTGATTTAGGCAACTGAATTTGGCAATTTGATTGAGAATGCATTGAGGGGAGAGACTGAAGGCAAAGCTCACAATTTGAAGGCTAATGCAGGGTCCAAATTAGCCCCAGTGAGGACTTGACCAAGAAGGTACTCTAGAGATTCAGTCCAAAATTCTATTGTTCTTTTAAAGTCATTTTCAAAACCTTGGGTCATGGTGGAAAGCAAGAGAGCAAAATGTGTTTCCCGTTCTTTGCCCATTGGGCATTTATTGTAAGAACCAGGAGATTTCAACTCTGACAGTTTGCCATTCTATTCTGTGCTGTGGAAAAAGCCCTGGGCCTTTGACAGCCTGTGTCCTTGTCCTCGCTCTTTGTCTTTCTGACTTGGGCATTTCAGTCAATCAGTTACCAAGCCCTTGCCTTACAAGTGGGCCACCAGCTAATCACTAAACATTCAGCAAAAGGCAAAAAGAGTTCCTGTCATCAGAGTTTGCATTCTACCTACAGAGGCAACTTGCAGATAAATATGTATGTAGAAGATCCATAATGAGTAGATGAGAGGTCACCAGCAGCTGGGGCAGGGGACCAGTGGTAGCTGCTTAAAGGATTTCAGCCATACTTTGGAAACCAGAAAAGCTAGCAGCTAGGAGAGGTAAAGAGAGAAAGTGGTCTAGGTATGACCGACAGCCAGAGAATAATAAGGCACAGAATAAGGAGAGTAAGTGTCATTTTCAAGAAACTCCAAGTAGAGAGGTGGCTAAGTGGCTCAGTGAATAGAGCCACCGGCCCTGGAGTCAGGAGGACCAGAGTTCAAATCTGGCCTCAGATACTAGCTGTGTGACCCTGGGCAAGACACTTAACCCCAGTGGCCTCCCCAAAATGAAAAGAAACTGCAGGTCAGCCAGAGCAGCTCCATTGGAGATTGTGTGGAGAGAAGGAAAGTGCCAGAAAACTGGAGAAGGGCTTTGGAAGGGGCTAGATGGGGAAGGCCTTTTAATGCCAAATGGAGGGCCTTCTCTCTGGCCTCAGTTAATTCTGAGTTGCTTTATTTAGCTTTATCTTCATCAAAGCTCAAGAGCTGGCATAGACCTGGAACAAAGTCTTTGGGCTGGAGCCCCTTCTTTTGTATATGAAGAAGCTGAGACCCCAGATTCCTACCCAGCTTTCACAGAGCTTGCCAGTTTGAAGGCCAGGCTTTTATCCCATGGCACCTTCTCCCCTACTTTCCCCACCCTGCTTCTCTAGTTATGTTTCACGTCAATACTAGAAACTATTGCTAATTTTTTTTTCACTGAAGCCAGAAGAAAACAATAACTTAGCAGCTTTTCCAATACTTTTCTATCTCATTTTACATATGGAAATATTCACATCAATCCTGCTCTGCCATCAAATAGACATCTGTCTTTGGAGCTTATGGAATCAGACTGTTAACTCATTGTTAATTGATAGAGAAATTCCCTATTTACATAGAAATGTCAAAACCAGAGCATTCCTCAATGGATCTGTAGATGCCAGAGCCTGCTGAGAAGGCTTTCCAGGGTCTTCTTCAAGCCCCTTGGTTTACAGGTGAGGAAAATGAGTCCCAGAGAAGCGTTTTGAGCTTGCCAGCTGTAAGGGTTAGGGTTTGCCATTTGCTGATTGGGGTTTTACAACCCCTCCCATTCCCCTTTTCTGTGATGCCTTATACAAGAGGCATTTTGACACAGGGGATAAAGGGCTGGACTTCAAACCAGAAAGTCTTGAGTTCAAATCCAGCTTCTGACACATCACTGACCTTGAATATTTAGTTCTTGTAATCCATTTTGTTCTTACTGACCTGAGCCCTCGTTTCTAACAATCTGCTTTCCAATTTTCCCAGGATTTCTTATTAAATAGGGAATATAATGGGCATATTATTGATATATGTTATACACACATAAGTGGCCTGAGGGGAAGCTAAGTGGTGCCATAGTGCACAGAATCTCAAACTTGGAATCAGACTCCTCTCCCTGAGTTCAAATCTGGCTTCAGACACTTACTAGCTTTGTGACCATCAGGGCGAATCACTTAACTCTGCTTGCCTCAATTTCCTCATCTGTGCAATGAGCTGGAGAAGGAAATGGAGAATCTAGTATTATCACCATGGAAAACCCAAATGGGGTCACAGAATCAGGCACAAGTGAAAAACAGCTGTACAACATGTGTCAGTATTATTCTCTTTATTTTTACAGAGTAGGAAACTGAGTCCCAGAGACTTGAAGTCTCTGAAGATCTGATTTTTTTGGACTGATCTGTCCACACAGCCAGTTAGTGTTGGAGAAGTCTTTGTGAATCACATCGCCACCTGTCATCAGGACTTTTTAGGTTACCACCACTAAGATGAGATGAACATTTGCTCTCATATGATTTGGAACTGGAAGGGCCCCCTGTCCCCCAAGGATGTCTAGCCCTCTCTTCCTTTTACAGATGAGGAAACTGAGGGTCAGAGAGATTAAGTGGCCTGCCCTTGTTCACACAGTAGTAAGTGTTGGAGGCAAGATCTGAAGTGAGGTCTCCCAGATCCCCAGTGCCCCAGTTCAAGAGTAACCCTAGGTGCTGTGGCCTCATCCTGTCCTCCTTTGAGGTGGGGAGTCGATCCTTTCCATGCCAATAGATGGCACTACAATCAACAGCAATTATCATGATCTAAGCTTCTATAACTTGAAAAGGATGCCTATCCCGCAGCAAGGATTTCTGATAAAATGAAGTGAGATCAAATAAAATAATGATCCCAGGAAACCTTGGACCAAGTATCCATATGTGAGCGCGCGCACACACACACACCCCAGACATATTTTTTTTCTAAGTGGAGCAATGAATATTTCGGCGTTATTTCATATTTTATGTGCTTCCTCCTTGTTCATCCTTTCTTGTCCTGTTCAGTGGTTTTTAATGAGGTGTATAATCTAGAGAATTCTTACTTCATGACTGTCCAGCAGACCAGCCAGGTATAACCTCCTAAGGAGACTTGTTTTTCCATATTTGTGCTAGAATCCTGGGGACACATCGAGGTCCCAAGCTGATTATTGTGTGAAAAGTATGAATGTTTGTATCACCTTCAAGAGTGGTTTGTAAAATTATCATTGTGATCAGGTGTTTCTGATTTTTGCTATATGGCTCAATGTAAACAATCAGCTGAACAGATGGCTCAGTGTGTGTGTGTGTATGTGTGAGTGAGTGTGTGGCACTTTGCTAAGAAAGGTTAGCAAATATTACCCTCCTCGATGGAATGCTAATTCTAGAATAATCGTGGTTAGTCGTATGATTACAGACTGTACAAATAACCAAACCCATGTGTCAGACAACATTTGAAATCAAGACCTAGGAAGACCTAACTCATCTTGGATGATATCTCTGAAGTCTCAGCATTTTCTTAATTGGTTTTAAGCTAGTCATTTATGGGCTTGAAGGCTGCAGGGCGGGGGGTGTCACTACTCGGAATGAGTCTAGGGGCTAGTGCATGCTCGATGGAGCCTGACTGTCTCTTTGTTATAAAAAAATTATTCAGGATCATCTCTGAGCATTAAAGAAACAGCAAGTTGCTGATTGTTTCAGGCACTCGGGACACAATGCACCATCGACTCGGCTGGTGCTTTTTAATTTGCTCAGGGAAAGATGCAATTAACATGATTAACTCTTTCTCCCCAAGAAAAGTGGGGTCATTAAAATGATATTAATCGATGCTCAGCCCAAGCTGGATGAATGGCTGTTTCCGTGGATCCAGGCTCTGAATCATTCTCAGGCTTGCAGGGTAAACGCACCTCAGACAGCAGCGTTCGGAGCATCAGTGGGTCAGATGTGGGAAGCCAGAAATTTGCTTTGCTTTGCTCTGCGTACTTCGAGGCGAGCTTTCGTCTGCTGACAGATGTGACTGTTTGGTTGTGGGGACTGAGGGGAGCTCGTAATTAGTCTAATTGATTGCATCTCATAACAGAAAGAGACTGACAGTTTGCCCTTAAGGAGAATTAAAAAAAAAATCCCTGGGAAAAATAGGCCCAAGGTCGTCAGAAGAGAACCGAGGACAGAGGCTGTGGGGAGAATCTTGAGCTGCTCCTAACACTGAATGTTTGTCAGGAATGCAGAGTCCCTGAAGTGCACCCAGAAGCTACAGCAATGGTACAAGGGGGTTTCCCAGGTAAGATTTCCGGTGCCTCTCTCTATATGTCAGTGGTGGGGGGAGGGGGGGGAGAGAGAGAGAGAGAGAGAGAGAGAGAGAGAGAGAGAGAGAGAGAGAGAGAGAGAGAGTGTGTGTTTTATGTGCTTTTTCTCGATATAATCTGATGGCGTTTCAGGAGGATTGGGGGTACTCATTGCCCAGGTTTGAATCGGACTAAGCCAAGCCTTTTCTTTTAGGGTAGCAAGGCTGGGTGCACATGCATTGATAGGAAGCTTCTGCCTTCAGCACGGACCTTTGAGATCTCTTGTGGACATTGTCACTCGGATCAGTGTTGTAATGGGCAGGAATATCAGCAGCGACGATATTCCCCGGTAGGGCAGATCTGATCTGCCTGCTACTCTGCTGACAGAATCCCTAATGTTTGCTTCTTGTGGCATCTCATCTTTGTAGAATTGCAACTGAGAAGTCGACCCACTTAGTGTCTGTTGCTGTTATTCTTCGTGTTATCTGTGGCTCTTAGGTTTTCTCATCCACATCAGAATTTTCTCATTGGCTTAGCAAAAACTGACCATTCATCATTTCCTTCTCCCTGAGAATAGAGAATGATTAAGAAACCCCTTTTGACATCTCCAATTTCTCTTCCAATCATCATTTTTTTCAGTGTTACTCAATGTGTGACCAAGACTTAACATCCCCTTTGTGATTGTTAAAGCCCCCTCCCACCTCCGAGCTGATCACTTTCTCAAGACTTCCTCAGGAGAAGCTACTTTGATTCCCTGGTAGTCCAGAGCTATAATTCAGGGCACTCCTCTCCTGGTCTTTACAAGACGCTCATACTTAACTTCCTGTAACTATTGCAGGATTTCAGGGTCATTTCCTAAGAGTATGGAGCTGCTGGCATCAGATCGATTCACAGAAGTATGACCTGAGCGCTCTCCTTCACTGGTGCTTGCTTTGTTCACAGTGTGGCGCCTTATAATTAAAAAGGTGCAGGAGGGACATGGGCAGAAGCCTCCTGATGAGTCGCTTGGCTTATTGCCCCAGGAAGCCAGTGGGCACATCCCAGTCTCCAGGAAGTAATCAGCTGGTGGGCCCTCTTCAGGTTCAGTAGGAGGCAAAGCAGATGAGTCAACACTGGACCAGCAGGAAAATACAGGCATCCTTGGGATGAACTGGAGAGTTGGACTCTGAGGCCAGATGCTAAAGTCTGCTCTCTCCAGTTACAAGGAGAAGGTGCTAACCTGGGTAGGTGGAGTTTCCTCCTCCTCCCCTTCTCCTCTTCCTTCTCTCCCTCCTCCTCTTCCTCTTCTCCTTCTTCCTCCTCCTCCTCCCCTCTTCTCCTCCCCTTCTCTTCCTCCGTCTCCTCCTCCTCCCTTCTTCCTCCTCCCCTCCTCCTCCTCCCCCCCCTCCCCCTCCCCCCTTCCTCCTCCCCATCTTCCTCCCCCTCCTCCTCCTCAGATCCTAAGGTATCTAGTCCCTTAAAGGTTCAATGAATCCAGCTCCTTCATTTTACAGTTGGGGAAACTGAGCCCCAGAGAAATGAAGCAATAATGTGACAAAAATATTAAGAATAAGAAGCAGGATTCGCACGCGTCTCCTCTGACTGCAAGCACAGCACTCAGTTCTTCTCTATCACACCTTCTGCCTCTGGCACAGGGTTCTCCATGCTGGAAGCTGCTGAGCCTGAGCCTCTCACACTTGTGTGCCGGGGCACGTGAGGATTCTTCTAAGGTGTCACTTGGTCTTCTCTCTGTTGACAAGGAATCTTCAGAAATGACATTTGGTGACCCGGCTGGTTTTCACGCCCATTGGCTTCCTGCCCCTCTCTGGACCATTGGGCTCCCTTCTCATTCTAGTACTTTGGTTTTTACCCCCACTTGGGCAGCCTCAGGGGCTCCTCTGCCTCAGCTTTCTTCTGCCCTCCCCCTCCCAATCATTGAGGCTGCATTTTCTTGGCCCCTGTAAACCCTGGCAGCCTCTTGTGGGTTCTTTAGACGCTCTCCCACCTGACTGAAAGGGGTGGAATGAGTATTTCCTGTGGACACATCAAATCAAATGATAGGCATGTTATTTTAAAATGTAATTAATACTAGACAGGTGCTCTTAAAAAACATGTTTAAAACTATAAACACGGCAAGGGGCCCCAGACAGTGCATGCTAAACCATGGATTGATTTTTGGCCCAGACTTGAAGGGGCATCTGTAGCTGACTTTCCCAGAAATATGAGATTGACTCATGTCTTCCTCCCTGTGGTGACATATACATCTATATAGTCAGCATTCATAAGGGAGTTTCCTGTTTAGCCTGGGATTTGCTTTCCTGATTTAGTGTTTTTCAAACACTTTGTCAGAATGCCCTTCCAATGGCTTCATTCTTCAGTTTATAATTTTATGGTCCAAACTGAGGATTTTGCTATCCCTTCAGTGTCTGTATTGGGCCAGAGATGGCCTGAGAGAATATCCATGTGTGTCTGTCTCTGGATGCAGAACAGGGTTTATGGAGGTTCAGGGTTGTGATATAATGTGATGTAAGGCCATTGTTATAATTGATTTTGTGGTTGGGTGCCAGTATGCAATTTAAAATGTTTTCTTTCCACCCTGTGTCTCCATAATTTTCTTCCTCTGCCTGAAGAAATCTCTTGTTTGTCTAGGGTGACGGGCTTCGTAGCCGTCACTGAAATTGGCCACACTGGATGCGTGGTCGGGGAGTATTGGGCTGGTGGCGACCCTGGAAGTGGACCTGAGATCAAATGAGTGAGGGACCAAAGACCTGGTGACTCTGACAGGAACGGGATGTTTGTTTTTTTTCCAATTCAAAGGTAACAGTAATTTGGATTTGGTTCCCAGGACTCCAGACTCATAGAGGTGCTTTATCTGACCCCTCAGCATGTCTTCAGGAACCTCCCCCCCTTCCCTCTGTCTTCTGGTTCCCCTTTATGTCCAGTGTTGACTCATCTGCTTTGCCTCCTACTGAACCTGAAGAGGGCCCACCAGCTGATTACTTCCTGGAGACTGGGATGTGCCCACTGGCTTCCTGGGGCAATAAGCCAAGCGACTCATCAGGAGGCTTCTGCCCATGTCCCTCCTGCACCTTTTTAATTATCCCCTTTATGTATTGTCTTCCCTATTAGACAGTAAGCTTGTTGAGGGCAGGCATTATCATCTCATTCGGTATTTTCGTCTGTAACCCTTAGCACTCACTACGAACATCATGCAAGCCTTCCATTCATTCCTTCTCCTTCAGTGTGAACTTCAAAGCTTTATCACCGGGCCATCCTGTGAGATGCATAGATGTTTGTGTTGCTGCAGGGGCACGTTGTTGTGTGCTCTTAAAGAAAGAATGTGTCTGCAGTTAACCGGTTTTTTCTGAAAGGAAATTCATTTTCAAGTTTGATATTTTCCCAAAATACAGAAGACACATGGATTCCACATCATTTTTGAGTGGCTGTCTGGTGGACAGCCATTTCCGAAAGTGGAGTGGGGGAAGGATGGAGTTCGGAAGAGTCTGTTGAAATTTAGGAAGGCCTAGCAGATGTCACATTATTTCAAGAGTTGGGGAGATAGGGGCAGCTAGGTGGCACAGTGAATAGAGCATGAGCCCTGGGGTCAGGAGGACCTGAGTTCAAATCCAGCCTCAGACACAACACAAAACTAGCCGTGTGACCTTGGGCAAGTCACTTAACCCCAATTGCCCTGCCTTCCCGCTCCAAAAAAAAAATCCTTCCTCAGGTACACATCAGCTGTGGAGCGGCTCTTTCTTTTTTTTTTTCTTCATATCAATAACATTGTATATGGGGTGAGAAACTTAACAGATGTTTGCTTATTTACTTTCTTGGTAGATTATGTGATCCTGGGAGCATTCACAACTTCTGTCTGCTTCAGTCTCCTCATCTCTGTAATGGGGGTAATACTGGCACCTACCTCATGGGATTTTTATGAGGATTTTGCAGTAAATAAAGGACCTTTGCTAACCTTAAAATGCTCTGTAAAGAGATATTATTACCTTCTACTATCCTAATTATCTTCAGCTTGAAATTTGCAAAAGGGAATCCATAGAGCGGCTAGGTGGCACAGTGAGTAAAGCGCCAGCCCCAGAGTCAGGAGGACCTGAGTTCAGTTCTGGCCTCAGACACTTAACACCCACACAAAAAACCCAGCTGTGTGACCTTGGGCAAGTTACTTAACCCCAATTGCCCTCCAAAAGGCAAAAAAAAAAAAATAGCCTCCTATGGTACAGTAATAATGTGACCATCACAGACAGGAGAAGAAAGTTCAAATGGCCCTTAAAGAAGTGGGATGTGTAGGAAACAGCCCAGGATTTAGAGGCTTAAAACTTGAATCAGATGCCTAGATTTGCCCATTCATTCCTGTGTGAACTTTGGCAAGTCATTCGACCTTTATAGGCTTTAGTTTCCCTGTGGTGTATCCTGTAGAGCTCTGGAATTGGTGACAAGTCCTGGGTTCGAATCCTTCCTCAGACACTAAATATGTGACTCTGAGGATCAAATGAGGTCACTTGTTTAAGGTACTTTGCAAAATCTCCTGTCTTCAAAGATCTTAAAGGTTACAACTTTATTGAGGTCAAAATATTATAGCAGGATGTGGTTGGACCTGATGATAGTTAGCATTTATAGAATATGTTAAACTTTGCAAAGGGTTTTATAGAGATTATTTCATTTCTTGGAGGCTGATGGTGCTATTAGCTCCATTTTACAGATGAAGAAACAGAGGATCATTGACTTGTTCAGAATCATTCATCTAGTAACCGTCTGAGGTAATATTCGAGCTTAGATCTCCTGACTCCAGGCTCAGTGCCCTTTCCACTGGGTCAGATGTCTGGAAAGGCCCCTAATCTGGAGATGGGGGTTCACAACTTCCCTCTGCATTCTTGCACAAATGACTTCCCCATCTAGACCTCAGAATCTTCATTTCTCAAGTGAGAAGGTTGGTTAAGATTGTTCCCTTTTAGTGTTCTGACATCCCAGTCTCTATTGATGCATCTGGCCCACCCTCTTCCCTGACTAGCTGACTTTTCAGGTGCTAGCCAGCTCCAAATCCCTGGTCCTTGGATTTCGGCTTCTTAGAATCACTTGTTTTCCTCGATTTTTAGCTCTAGCCCCATCTTCTTCATTAAGCCTTTTCCTGACCCACCCCCGCCCCCAGCCGCTAGTCTTCTCCCCTCCATACTTGGTTTATTTGTCTATATTTTGTATATTCGTCACCATAGCTATGTCCCCTCTCAGCTTCTGTTTTTGATTTTTATTGGTATCCACAAAACCTCCCATGCTCGATAAATGCTTTATCAGTTCTTGGTTACTGATTCTATTTGACAGATGAGGAGACTGAATCTCAATGAAGCCAAAGAAATTATCCAGTATTTCTGGGTGTCATACATGTCATAGCATTAGGACTTGGTGCCTATGTCAGATTCCAAATCTGGGCTATTTGCCCTAAACCAGGCTGCCTCCTCTGTGGCAGACAAGTTTCAGTGAGGGAGGGGAGAGCTGTTAGAGGTTTATACTCTAAATGTGAGGATGGAAAGTGGAGATTTGATCTTCCAGACAGTGAGGAGCCAGGGTGATTGATTAACCAGGAGAATGACATGATGAATGGATGCAGCTCCTGACTTTGCCTTCTTTCCTGAATTGATTGAGGCCCTCACTTGTGAGCTCCCTAGGACCAGGTAGTTTCTAAAACCCTTGAGGCCCTGAATCCTAAGGCTCTAGGAAACCCCCACTCTCCTGTTTCTCCAAAAATCCTTCTGGATCGGCTCCTTCCCTCAAGTTTCCCAGGATGATGTGGCCACTTTTCCTTGACATGGATGCTAACCCTTGTGTACAGAACCAAATAGCCTCTGGGGTCCTTTCCAAGGCTACAATTTTTATTCCCTCTAGTATTTTGTAAATTAGGATTTTTTTTTTCTTCTCAAACTTGTTTTTCATAGCCCCTTTTGGGAAAGCATTTGCTTTAAAAGAAAAGAAAAAAAGAATTCCAGAGGCAAGATTTGAATGTAGGTCAGGTGGGATTCAAACCCAGGTCTGGGGTGACTCTCTAGTGGGCCAAGTCCCCAACCTTGCTCACCTCCAAGATCTTCATCCACAAATCTCTGGGTGTCAGCCCTTCTTTCCCCAGGTTCTTCCCCTGTCTGTACAGCCCTACTGAGGTTCTCTAGGCCTGCCTGCCGGTCACCCCTCTGAGCTTACTCTGCAAACTCTTCTGTTCTTCACCAGGAAGTTCCAAATAATCACAGTCAGCCCTCTGCCTCAGCACCTAACCCCCAATCCCCTCTTGTCTGGTGTCTAACCCTAACCCAGTACTGAAATTGCTGTAAGTTCAGAAAAGGATCTCCTCCCCAAGAATGACCATGGCCCTGACCTTCCTGCAACATTTGTCCCTGTTGATGACTCCATCCTCTCTGACTACTTCTTCCTGCCCCCTCCACCTCCAGCCCTTCTCCCCCATCTTACTGGTAATCATAGAGGCACAGTTGGAAGGGGCTATCGTGTTTGCTAATTTCTGGTTTCTAAAGTGTTCCCTGAGGCCATGACCTCCATTTTCTTCTGTCTAATTTTCTCTTATTTTTTTTCTCTTTCATATAGCCAGGGTCCAGGGCAATCATTTACTAAGCTGAACCCCCAAACCCACTAAACTCCTAGTCTCACATCCTAAATTCTCTTCTCTCTCTCATCCTCTCATATCCAATCTGTGGTCAAGTTTGATCTTTACAATAACCTCATGTGTAAGATCAGTCATTACCCACATTTTACACACGAGTAAAGATTAAGCAGTTTGTCCAGATTCACACAACTATGGGACGCAGTATTGGGACTCAGATCTTCCCAACCTTTGATGTAATGTTCTTTTCATTGAGCCAAATGGCCACCCATTCCCCTCAGCTACTTCCTTCCATTTAAAAGAAATAAGCTTTAGTTTACCTATGATGGTAATGATCTTAATGGGTTCCAGAAAAATTCAACACCCTTCCAGCTTATAGTGCAATCTTATAGCAGCTGGCTTGATAATAGGTGGAAAGTTTATGCTCTCTTTTTCTCCTGTCATAAAGAATATGTGTATCCTAAAGCTGGTGAGGGTCTCAAAGACTGCAATGGTTGTGATTCATTGATTTTGAGATTCAATCCAAAGGAAAGACCATTGTTTGTTACAACTTCCATAGGTTTGTTTTGGCATCCTTTTGTTATTAAAGGATAAAAAATGGAATTGCTTCTTTTCTAGCCCCAGGTGGTATCAATTTAGAGGTGTGGGTCTTTTAAAGTAAAATTTCTAATCACTTCAAAACAGCTGTGAAATAGCCCAGGGATGCAGTTTGGGAAAATCCTTCTTCAGTCTAGTCTCCTGATCAGTGTTACAATATCAAGGTCGTGACAACATTGCAAGTAGAAATCTCTCTTGATATCCTCACAGAGAGAGGCCACATGGTTTAGCCCTGCCTCAGACTCAGGATGATGTGGGTCTCTTCTGTAACAAATTGACTTTTATGACTCCAGGGGACTCCGCATTAGGATTTTAACCTCCCTCTAGCATCCTCCAAGATGGGATTTGGTAGGTCCAGGGCTGATGTGCTTTACTGAAGGGGATTTCTCTCTGGGATTGCTCTACCAGGGAAATCATGGTTCAATTGAACCAATCAATCAACCAACTGACATTTATTAAGTGCTTTCTGTGTACCAAGATCTGTGCTAAGCACTGGGACACAAAGAACGGGATGGCAAGTCTCTGCTCTCATGGAATTCACAGTCTAATGGGATGACCACATGTAAGAAGCTACGTACGAAGGAGATATTGACAGGGTAAGTCTGGGATAGTCTTAGAGGAAAGATGGTAAGATTAAGAAGACTGGGAGTGGTTTTTGCAGAAGGTCAACCTTGAGCTTAAGCCAGAAAACTTAGGAAGTAGAAAGGAAGAGGAACAGAGTTCCAGGAATTGGAGGAGGAGGGGCAGCCAATGAAAATACTCAGAATATCAGAGAAGTCAGTGGCATAGTATTGTGGAGTACAAAGGTAGGAGTAAGATGGACTAAGGCTGCATAGGCAGGAGAAGCCTAGGTCATTACAGAGGGCTTAAAAGCCAAGCATAAAATTGATATTGAATCCTTGAGGGGATAGGGATATGCTAGAGTTTTCTTAAAAAGAAAGATGGTATGGGTAGACCCATACTTTAGGAAGATCAGTCTAACAGCTTGGTGAAGGATTCATTTTGGAATGGGGAAAGACTTTAGGCAGCAGACCATTGCCTTAGTCCAGGTGTGAGGTGAAGAGGGCCTGGCCCAGGGTAGAGACAGTGTCAGAGAAGAGAAGGGAGCTTATACGAGGAATGTTATGAGATAGACATGCCAGAACTTGACCACAGATTGGATATGAGAAGATGAGAGAGAGAAGAGAATTTAGGATGTGAGACTAGAAGTTTAGTGGTTTTCGGGGTGAAGTTTAGTAAATGTTTCATTTCAGTTATCTATTGGACATACAGTTCAAGATGTCTGATAGACAGTGGGATCTGCCATGGACTGGACCTCAGCACAGAGGTTAGGGCTGGAGACATAAATTTGAGTATCCTCCTTATAGAAATGATAACTGAATCCATGGGAGCTGATGAGATCACCAAGTCAAAGGGAAAAGAGGCAGAAGAGGGTACAGGACAGATACTTGGGGCACACAAAGGTATAGCCTGGATGAAGATTCAGCAAATGGGACAGAGAAGTGGTCAGTTCAAGAAATATGCAATTCCCAGGTTTGACACATTTACATTTAAACCTGGAGGCTTAGGGAGGCATCTGGGCTTCCTGAGCAGGGTCAGAAGTCTGACAGTCAGAAATATGCTTTAGGAAGATGATGTTGACAGTCATGTGCAGAATTGATTGGAAGCAGGCTTAAAGATACTAGAAGGTAAAGTAGGCTTCTGATTCAGGCGCATCTTCAGCTCACAATGTTTACGGATTTAGCATTGTTCCAAATTCAAGCATTGCTCTGCTTGAGAGATGTCTAAACTGATAACATCCCTTTGTTCCTTCAGACACACCTATAGCACAAGACATTTCTCAAATACCATTTATAGGGATCTTGGACAGGGACAATTTCACATGGTAGTGTTAAAAATAAAGTCATACACACCTCAGAGCAAGGTAAAAAGCTAACATATTATAGAAATGGGAGAGGGGGGTAATCAGAAGCAAACATTTTTGAAAAGGGACAGGGTCAAAGGAGAAAATAGAATAAATGGGGGGGGCAGGATAGAACGAAGGCAAATATAGTTAGTCTTTCACAATATGACTACTATGGAAATGTTTTGCATAACTACACATGTATAGCCTATACTGAATTGCTTGTCTTCCCAGTGGGGGTGGGTGAGGAGGGAGGAAGGAAGAGAATCTGGAACTCAAGGTTTTAAAAATAAATGTTAAAAAAAATTGTTTTTACATGCAACCAGGAAATAAGATATACAGGCAATGGGGTATAGAAATCCATCTTGCTCTACAAGAAAGTAAGGGGGAAGAGAAGGGGATAGGAGGGAATATAAGAGAGGGCAGACTGACAGAAGGGGTATTCAGTATGCTTGCCATCTTGGTGTGGGGGGGGTAGGGGAGAGTTGGGGAGAAAACTTGGAACTCAAAATCTTGTGGAAATGAATGTTGAAAACTATAAATAATTAAATTCTAAACTAGTGAAAAAAAAAAAGAGTTAACATGTTACTTCATCAGTTCAGAGCTATAAGCCAATTAACTCTGGAACCAACCATTGGAGAATGAGTTTCTTAAAAACTCCTTGGTACTTCTATGACCAGGAGGGAAGCTAGGTGGAGCCAGGAAGACTCCTCTTCCTGAGCTCAAATGTGACGTCAGATACTTACTAGCCATGTGACCCTGGGCAAGTCACTTCATTCTGTTTGCCTCCATTTCCTCATCTGTAAAGTGATCTAGAAAAGCAAATGGCAGACGACTTCATTATTTTTGCCAAGGAGACCCTGAATGGGATCTTGAAGAGTTGTAACAACTAAATGATAAAGAACACTTCTATGACCACTCCCTGCAAGGGTCATTACCAGTCTGAAGTAACCATAGATTGCTTCCTCCTGAATAATATGAAAAAACGTTCTAATTTTCAGAGAAGGGCCTGGTTTTTGCTATCTCCCTAATTACTTCTAGGAAGGGGGTCCTTCCTGGGCTAATGAGAGAGAAAGAGAAACAGGAAATCTTTTTGAAATTTATAGTTAAAGAAAGACTGATGAGGGTTTCTCTTTCAGATTAGTCTAATGGCTACAAACTAGGTTAATTTTAAAATTCTTCATTGACTTCTAAAAGGGACAAGGGGAGTTAGTTTCCTGAAACACTTTAGAATTGTCCAAGTGAGTGATGATGTGAGCTTCGACTAATGTGATTGTCATGAGAGTAAAGACAAGGAGATGGAAACCAGAGATGTTTGGAAGCTGGAATCACCAAGGCCATACAGGTCCCTTTGAATTAGGTCACCATGTAGGATATGTGCTTGGAATATTAAGTACTGATTTTTATCCCTTGTCAAACTGTTAGCTTCTCCAAAGTAGGAATTGTTTTATTCCTGGTCTTTGCAACATTTGCTCCTAGAACATTTCTGAACATTTATTAAATGCTTATTGATTAAAAGATAACGGGGCCTCCTTTTGTCTCATGTAACACTGGGTTGGTGATTCTCTGAGGGAGAGTTAGAGGAACTGAATTAATTCCTTGTGTGATGTGATGATAATTGGTAATAACCAACCCTTATCTAGCCTTTTACATGCATTATCTCATCTGAGCTTCTCAATAACCTTGAAACTAGGGATCATAGGTAATGATAGGTATTATTGTCCCTTTGTACAAATGGGAAAACTGAGGTTCATTGCTCTGAAGTGACTTAACTTAGGGTCACAAAATTAAGCTATGGAAGTAGGAATTCAACCCCAAGTCCAATGCTCTTTATAATGAATAACTTAACTATGAGGGATCTGTTACCCCTCCTCTGTCCCAAAAGCAAAGAACCTTTGCAAAGATCCCCTTTCCTGTTTCTCATCCCGCTTTGGATGCCCTTTTATGACTTATCCTGCCCCACCCCCCACTGACAAGATTTTGGAATGCCTTGTCTGTAATAATAATGATGGTAATGGCTAAGATTTTCATAGGATTTAGGGTTTGCACTCATTGTAATTATAACAATTGCTAGCATTTGCATAGCCCTTTAAGGCTTTCAAAACGCTTTACAAATATTATCTCATTTATTCATCACAACAGCCCTAGAATCTAGGTTCTATGTTTATCCCCATTTTGTAGTTGAGCAAACTGATGCAAACAGCAGGTAATCATGGCCATGGTCCTAAATGTTTGAGGCTGGATTTGTACTCATCTCTTCCTGATAATCAAGTCCAGTTTTCTTTCTACTATACCACATAGGATCTCATTCATATAAGTACTCCTTTCAGTGATACAAATCAAAGCCCCTTCATGCCTCCCCTTCCTTTGAGAGTTGCCTTGGTCATCTTATATAACTTTTATAGAGGTTGAAGGCTTTCTTTACTTAGAAACATCCTTAGCACCCTGGTCAGCACATACGGATACCCAGATTTTCTCCCTTGCTTCACTGCATGACTGGCCTCCTTCCTCTACTGATTATATATTTTCTGAATAGCTTTTCATGCTTTGTTTTGTAATTCCTTGTAGTATCTGAATAATAATTATCTAAATCTTTTTGGATCTGCATGTTTGGATTCAAGCTACAAATTCAGGATATCTTTTTAACTTCTTATATTAATTTTCTGTCAGGTCTTTTTATGTGTACATTTCAACACAGCATTTGGAGTTTCCATCATCTCTCCATCTGAAACATAAGAATCTTGGTCATGTGCCGGTCAAATGGTTTTCTTTTATACCACATTCTATAACCTTGTATATAAATAATCTCATTCCTTAGAGACTAGTGTGATTGCCCAGCATGAGAAGCAGCATGGCAAACAGCAGAGTGGCGAGGGGCCCTCAAGACCTGCATTCAAATTCTATTCTAGATATTTTTTAACTCTGTGACCCTCAGCAAGTCTTTAACCTGTCTGTCTCCTGGCTTCCTTCAGGGCCTAGTAAAAGCCTCACCTCCATTGCCCTGCCCCCATGTTTCAGCTCCCTTTTGTGTATAGTCTTCCCTCCCTAGAATGTAAGCTGCATGAGCACCAGGACGCTCTTTTTGCTTCCTTTTGTATGTCAGGCTCTGGGCAAGCATGCCTGGCACACAGTAAAGTCAGGGCTTGATAAATGCTCATTGCCTCTTCCCACAGTGGTTCCCAAGTCCCCTGGAATGCTAGAGCATTCCCTGGCTTGATGTAATGTAACACCAAGGAAAGGCAACTTCCCAAGGTTCAGAATACCAGCATAGGTGCTCTCCATTTTACTCAGTGACAAACCAAGAACAGAGAAGATCAAAACATGACATCATTCGAAATACAGCATTTACTAAGTGTGATTCAATAATCTCCAAGGACTACCCCACCCCAGGACCTTCCAATCATTCAATCAATTACAAAGTCCTGGTTCTAAATACTACTCCACCCCTAGGCTGTACCTTCCTTTAGTCCACCACAAAGCCCCTCTTCTCAAATGGAGATTAGTTTCCAATCTAAGTAAAGTACATTTATTTGCTCAACCATAGAACACAAAAAGGTCAAAAGTTCCCCACCCCTGGATCACAATTGAATCTACCCCAGAGTTACATCAAGTTTAAGCACAGCACTCAATACTCAAATGGAGGTCTTTTCTTCATCTTGACACCAGGCAAGTTCTCAGCAATCTTAGTTCCTGGGGAGACAAGGCTTAGCAAGGCCACAAGATACATTGCCAGTCCCTTCATTAATTCATCCTCTGTCTGTAGGACAGTCCTAGAACCCCTGAAAACATTAGCAAAGCCCTCTCCCAGGATTTCTGTAAACATACAACAAGAAAATCCTTCTTCAGGGCTTCTGAACCAACAGAAAGGCTCCCAGACCCCTGCAACAACAGCACTGTCCTTCACCAGTGGACAGTATTCACTCTGTCTGCAGGACAGTCTCCAGACCCCTGCAACAACAGCACTGTCCTTCACCAGTGGACAGTATTCACTCTCTGTCTGCAGGACAGTCTCAGGGCTTCTTAACCAAAAGCCAGGTTCCAGGACTTCTTCAACAACAGGACTGTCTTTCACCAGTGGACAAATCTGGCAAAACAACATCAAAACAGACAGACAAAGTACCAGCAAAACAGCCATGTCTCCTCAGTCCTTGGCAGCTCAGGGGGCAGGTCTCAAAAGTCCAGGGCAATTCAAAGTGGCCCTCAGCAATCCTTCTCAGTCTCTCTCTCTGCCTCCAGGAGGTGCTGCTTCCAAAAAGTTCTTCTGCCTCTCTCCTGTCTCTCCAAATCTACATCACCAGCTCCTTCCAGTTCGTGTCTCTCTTTTCAAGTCAACAAGTCCATCCCACAGGTGGGATTAACAAGCTCTGGGTTTTAACACAATCAATTTGAAAAACTAAGCCAATACAGGGGAATCTTTAAATGCCATTACTATCACACTTGATTGTCTCCAATGTGTTTTGTCTCTGTCTTGTTTGTACAGTTATTTGCGTGCTGTTTCCCCCGTTAGACTGGGAGCTCCATGAGAACATTTATTTTTTGTCTGTGTGTCTGTGGCACTTAGCGCCGTGCCTGGCATGCAGTAGGTGGTTTATTGTTGACATGTCATGATTTGAATCCCTGTGCCTCAGCTCTCTCATCTGTAAAATGAGCAAGCTGCATTACTTGACCTCTGAGGTCTATCCCCCTCTCCATCTGAGTCTCACTGTCCTTATTTATGAGATGAATCGAGAGGGCTACATGGCTGCTATGGTCCCCTCTACCTCCAGATCCATGGTCCTCCATGACTCTGTCTTTCTGCATTTGAAGAAGGAGGTGGTTGGGGTAGATGGCCTCTGATCCCTTCTCACTCTAAACTACAGCAGGAGGAGCCACGAGTTATGTCCTTTCAACCTCAATGGAAGAACGTGATTTTAAAGCAACAGCAATAACAACTGAGCCTCAGTTTTAGCGAGAGGGTAAGCATCACAAGTACTGTCCGGCTTCCCTGGAGATTCAGCTGCCCCCCTCATCTGGTTCAGCTGGGGTGGACCTAGGATGTTCATGGCCAATCTGTATCCTCCTTTGGAATCCACATCACTAACACCTCAGGCATGTTGAGAAGATCCCTTGTGGATGTTCTCTGAGGACATTGTTGAATCTTGCACAAGACAAGAGAGAGTACGTGGCCTGCTGTTAGAAGGCAGCTGGCCTCAGACGTCCTTTGGCATTTCAATGATTTTAAGAAAAAATTCCCCTTTCCCTTCCCAACATTTCCAGTGGATTTGGTGATATTCACAAACCATCTTTCTCCTGAAATTGGCTTCTTTTTCTGGGTTGATGAACTTCATTCAATCAATTAGTATTCAACAAGAATTCAAATTCAGAAAGAGCCTACTCTGTGTTCTGGGCACTGTAGGAAGTGCTAGCCGTACAAAGAGATAAGAGAGTGCATGTATACATGTGCACATTTAAGCTATTGTGATAGAATCATAACTTTATTTAGATGGGGAAGGGATCATGGGATCGTGGGTTTAGTGTGGGAAGCAATGCTGTTGTTGTTCATTCATTTCCGTCATGCCCAATACTTGGCACCCCCATTTAGGGTTTTCTTGGCAAAGATACTGGAACGGTTTTCCATTTTCTTCTTGAGCTCATTTTTACACATGAGGAAAGTGGCACAGCTAGTCTCTGAGGCCAGACTTGAACTCAGGAAGTTGAATGGCTAAAGCACTGGTCATGGAGTCAGGAGGAACTGAGTTCAAATCTGGCTTTAGATGCTTACTAGCTGTGTAGACCCTGGACAAGTCACTTAACCATCTTTGCCTCATTTTCCCCATATGAAAAATGAACTGGAGATGGAAATGGTAAACCATTCTAGTATCTTTGTCACACAAGTAGTAAATGCCTGAGGACAGATTTGAACTCAGGAAAATGAATCTTCCTGACTTCATTTCCAGAGCTCTGTGCTATAACCCCCTACCTTCCCTAAGGGAAGGGACCTTAAAGGCCATCCAATTTGACACCCTTATTTTACAAATAAGGAAATGGAGAAGTTAAATGGCTGGCTTGCCCAACGTTGCACAGGTAAAAAGTGACTGAGAAAAGACTCAAACAGAAATCCTCTTCCTCTTATTTACACAAAATAAATGCAGATCAGCCTTTATTAAAAAATAAGAATTTTAAGAATAGTTAGAATTTCTATAGCACTTTAAGCTATGCAAAGACTTTCCTGCATTCTCATTTGATTCTCACCACAACTGTGAGAGGTTGGTGCTATTTTCATTCCCATTTTACAAAAGAGAAAACTGAGGTAGCCAGAAGGCAAGTGACTTGCCCAGGGTCACACTGTTAGTGAGTACCTGAGGCTGGATCTGAGCTCTTTGGACATTAAAGATTTTGCATTTTCTTCCTCCTTCCTTTGGTTATTGTGTCTTGCCTTTCCTCCTTTCTTCTCTCCCTTTCCCTTCCCATCCAGCGTTCCCTTTTAGTCACCATCATTCCCACCTGTGTGAAGCCAGTCTTTCTTTCAATGGAGAGTATCCATCCAGGGCTCTGAATGTCAGTTACTGCCTGTGTCTAACCAGGTGTGTCCAAGTGATAAAGTAGGAAAGACACCCTGCTCGCCTGGGCCCAGGGACAGCCTCTGACTAAAAATAGCCAGAAAGTTATTGAAGTTCAGTGGAGCCAAAGAAATGAGGAAGAGAAGAAGCCTAGGCCATGGCAAACTAAGTGAATCTGGCCGGGGAGGGAGGAAGGGGGAGTGGGATGGCTGATGTCGTCGGTGCCTGGCTTGGCGTCCTCTGGTGCCTCCTTCCCTGGAGAAGAGGATCTGTGATTTATTTTGTCAATCAAGGAAACTCTCTCCAATAAGGCACAGACAATCTGCTGAGTCTTAGTTCTGAAGCTTTAGGGTCACTTGGCCCGGAAGCAGAAGGTGGGGGGTGGGGGTTGAACCCAGGTTTTGTTGCCTCCAAGGCACACATTAGCACCTTGTTCACTACTCTCAGTGGCTTCTTCATCCTTGGTATAATTGTAGTCAGAGCAGGGCAGCCATTAAATAGACTTAAGGAAGGGGACATGCTCAGATCTAAAAACTACGATGTGTTTGCCCTGAAACACCCGTGGGGTGACACGGAGGACAAGGCAGGCTTGGAAATAGTTCAGAGAAAGGTTTAGAAGAAAAGAAAGGAACAGGGTGGAAGTGCAGAGTTCTTCTCCATCTGGTCCTTAACTCCAGCTATTTTCAAAATCCCCCAATGGCCTGTCAAAGTGCTGACTGCCAATGCTTTGCTTTGGCCCTTTCTTCTTTTCCACCCTCCCAGGACGCTGACTGGCCCTCTTGGTGCTGGTCGCAGATGTCTCTGTGCCTTTGCCCTGGCTCTGCCCCATCCCCTCTTTGTCTCTTGCATTCTTCTAAGTCTGCATTTTCAGGGACATTTGGGTGGAATTTTTAATCTCTTGATTGAAGCTTTCCCCAGCATCGCTCTGTTTCATGAAGATATCTTGCCTGCTCTCTTCAGCATCCTTGTTGTAGTCACCTGATTCAAAAGTGTGACCTTAAATAAGCCTTTCAGGGATATACCTTTAATCCTGAAAACTAAGCCCAAGGCTAATAGTTACAAGATTATGTTGACATCTGAGCAGACTAGGTCCTCCATACCAGGTCTAAATACTTCAAATGGCCCTGGGGGCATTTCTAATCGTTCTGTGTAATAGAAGAACTTATTGAAGGAGAAAGTTAATAAGGCCAGTGGTTCCTTGTTTCATTATCAGTTTTTTTCTCTTAAAGAAAAAAATGGCAAATTTCACCGTGAGCAAAGTGCTTCAATTCCCTGTGCCAGGTTCTGGGAATTTAGGAACAAACACGAAAGGCAGCCCACCCTCATGGAACTTTTACAAATCACAGCATCCCAGAGTTTGAAGGAATTTAAAAGATCATTTGGGATCTTAAGTCTGGAGCTAGAAAGGACCATGGCGCCATCAAGTCCCCCTCCCTCATTTTCAACCACAAAGTAATTAAATGACTTGTTGCTAAGTATGTGAGGTGAGATTTGAACCCAGGTTTTCTTGAGGTCAAGCACAGGGCTCTAGCCATTATGCCCTACAATGTATATATCCAGTATCACCCACCCATGATGTCAGAGGGGTGAAGCATCCCCAGAAGATAGTCCAAACTGCGACAACAGAAATGAGGTTCTGTCAAATACCTTCTTTCACATAGTTTCACATAGTGCCTTGGGTCTCCTTTCTAAGCTTTTATACTAGGTATTTATACTAATGAAATTGCTGCCCCAACATGTAAGGCAAATCCTGATTCTTCAGAGATATTTGGGTTCAAGAGCCGTATCCCACACATTGAATTCTAAGACCATGAGATCTTTGCTTGAAGATATTTTCTCATCCAACATTTCATAGACTCCTGAGTTCATCAATATTGATCTCCTCTCTGTTCCTCTCTCCTCCCAGCTCAAATGTGTCTCAGGCTGCCCATTGCTTATGTTTCTCTGAGTTTCCAGAAGTGTAGGCTCTCAAGCCATTTTGGATTCCTTGAGAATCCAACTCTCTTCCCATTCTGAGATCCTTGTTTTAGGGGATAGTACTAGTGATTGGACCCCAGGGGACTTGATAGAATACCTGGGGCCATTTGCTCAAACAACTAGGTGGTGCAATGGGTAGAGACCTGGAAGATCTGAGTTCAAATTTAGCACCAGACACTTACTATCTTTGTGACCCTAGACAAGTCACCTAACCTCTGTTTGACTCAGTTCATCAGTAAAATGGCGAGAATAATTCTGTCTACTCCCTAGGGTTATTGTGGGGATCATATGAAATAACATTTGCAAGTTACTTTGCAAAGCTTAAAGTGCTTGTAAATGCTATCTCCTAATTTCATGCCCTCCCTAGATGCTAGAGGATTAAGTGGGCATTGGCTTCATCTCAAGACTTGAAAAAGCTGCCACTTCTCGTGCGTTGTCCTTATTGGAAATGTCTCCATGTAATGGCCACATGTTCTGCTGGCACTCTGTCAGCCTGTGTTTCCCGGCAGCCCATTAGGCAGCACTTCCCCTTCTCTGGAGCCCCATGTTCTCGATGATGATGAGGCCAGACAGAATCCCAGAGAGCCTTCTACCTTGTCAGAGGGTGACACCATCACGTTCCATGGAGCTTTGGGCTTGTTTTAGGCTGTTTTAGTTCTTTGAAAATATGGAAACTCGTGCAACAGAACACGTGATTAGTCAGGGCATCCTTTTCCCCATTTGGAACAATCAGGTCACTCTACTCATTATCCTTCCCTGAAAGCAGCCCCACCCCCACCGAGCAGCAGGCCTTAGGAAAGCAGAGAATTCCTTAACTCTTTCTAAATCCAATACTTAATAAAGTAACAGCTGGATTCTAATTTATCATGCAAAGAAGCTTAATAATGTTCAATGTTGTTGTTATTGTTATTGGAAGTGCCCTTGGAGAAAAGATTAAGGAAGACGGCTGCCTCCTTTCCTTAGAGAGCTGAAGGATTATGGGTATCCAAGGTAGATATGCTGTATCAGACATGGTATCTATGATGTAGGTTTTGCTTTATGGTCTTTTTTCTTTGGGGAGACTTTCTGGGCTGGGAGATCGTGCTATACCCAATAAAGACAACAAAAGGCATTTTTTCCGGTGAAAGAATCAATCACCCAATAATATTTATCACTCCGTATGTCACTGAGCATTTATTAGGGGCTTGCTATGTGCCATTCATGATTTTAAATGGTGTTGATACAAAGAAAGGTAAAAGATGGTCCTTGTTCTCTGGAAACGCACAGTCAGATGGGGAGACAACATGCAAAGAGCTATGTATACAGACAAGCTATAAATTGGATAAATTGCAAACGATCAACCCAGGGAAGGTACAGATTGAGTGGCTTGCAGAAAGCAGAGTATGAACTGCAACTTGAAGGAAGCCAGTGAACAAAGGAGGCAGAGATGGGGAAGGAGAGCATTCCAGGCACAGGAGATAGATAGCCAGAGGAAATGGCCAGAGCTGAGAGGTAGGGGGCTGTGGGTGGGACGGCCCAGAGGCTGGTGGCAGCAGGGGATGGTGTGAGGTATGAGAAGACTGGAGAGGTGGGGAAGCTGGAACCAGATTAGAAAGGGCTTTGAATGCTAAACAGAGGATTTTATATTTGATCCTGGAAATTATAGGGAGCTAGGCATTCTGCTAGGTTCTGAAGATAGAAAGAAGACAATAAAACACTTTGTGTTCTCAGAGCTGGCTTTGTATTGGGGCCACATAACAGAGACATATAGAAGTATCTTAAAAATAAATACAAGGGGCGGCCAGGTAGCACAGCGAGTAAGAGCACCGGCTCCAGTGTCAGAACGACCTGGAGATCGAATCCCGGGCTCAGACACTTAGCACCCACCCAGAAACACCTGGCCGTGTAACCTTGAGCAAGTTACTTAACCCCAATTGCTTAGGGGCGCCACCTGGAGATCGAATCCCGGGCTCAGACACTCAGCACCACACCTAGAAATAACTGGCCGTGTAACCTTGAACAAGTTACTTAACCCTGATTGCTAAAAAAAAAAAAATAAATAAATAAAATAAATACAAGTTAATTTCAGGAAGGAAGCAAAGGAAGGCAAGTAGAAAGATTTTAGAAAGCAGTAGTTAGCTTACTTTTTATCCTCAAACTGCCCAGGGAAGTGAGGAGAAATGGGAGTAAAAGGGGCTGGGAAAGGGCAGTTAGGATGACTCAAGGTTGTAAATACTTCTATGTGATGATCTTAAAAAATTCTTAAGAGCTAAGAACAAAGTATTGGCGAGCTATTCTCGGAATTCACCTGAAAAAGTGGAAGATATTTATATGCAAATTATGTGAGTAGAATAATGAGGACTTGGGGACTATGGGATCAAATTAGGTTACATTTAAAAGATAGATACCCAAGTCCAGCATAAAAAAAAAATCATCTGATAACAGCTCAAGACTTACGAGTTGAGTACTTTCCATTAACCCAGATTTCCACCTTGATAATGATCAGTACTGTATTAATAAGGATCTTGATCGACAGTGCGGTTCAGTGGAGAGAGACAGCCTTACCATCAGGAAAACCTGGGTTCAAAACCTGAGTCTGTGATCCAGATGGACTGTTGGGGCCTACACCAGTGATTTAGATTCTCTATGCCTGAGGCTTTACTACAAGATTGTAATTTACAGAGCGTTTACTAATTCATCTTGCTACAGAGGGTTTCCTGACCTGTGGTTACCTGCATCAGTAAGAATGTGGGGCTGGGGAAAGATGAATACACACACAAACACACACACATACTTGTTCACATTATTTTTTTCCTGACTTTTTGCCTGAAGCCATAAATAGTAAATGACAGACCCCAAACTGGGTATTAGGCCCTCAGACCCCCAGTCCAGCCTTCCTTCCACTGCACACACCTGTTCGTTGTCAGGCCTAAGGTTTGGACCCTGCTCTTCTAGCTTCCAAGTCATGACAGTCCACTAGACAGTGTGGAAGTTCTGGTGATGGTTCAAATGAGAGGGGATGAGAGCAGCCCAAACGAGTGTAGTGGCTGTATTATCAGAACAGCAGTCAGCAAGAATGGTTAACTGTAAGCATCGAGGCATTGGAGATCACTCAAGGTACTTTAAGGATGCAACCCTTGGCAGAATTCTAGTGTTAGCCACAGTAGAAAAAAAGCAGTTTACACACAAGAGGCAGGTGTAGAGAGAAGAATAGTATGTTCTATTTTTGGTCATGTTGAATTTGAAAGGCCTATTAATCCATATAGAGTGGGTCAGCAGGCAGTGCTTGAGGGGGATATTGTTTCTGAAGTGTTTAGGACTATATATATAGATCTGAGAGCCATATTTGTACAAATGATACTTGTACCTCTAGGGGAAAATTTCTCCAAAGTAGGATAGAGGAAAGATTGGGAGGAAGAGAAAGACTCTCTTCAAAGAATTATTACTCATATCCTTTAACATAAATGTGGCTAACTCTGAAAGCTCTATATCACATAATCTCAGAGTTGACAGTTCCCCTCTCCCCCCAAGGGCACTAGGTCCAACTTGTACTTGATTGGAAATGTTTCCACATCATCCCCAACCTTCACTTGAAGCCCTCCAGGGAGAGGAAATCTTTTCCTTCTAGGCAATCCATTTCACATTGGGGCCAGTCCATTTGCTTAGAATTTTTCTCATGTTGAACTTAGTGATATTTAATATTAATATTATTGATATTTCTATGAACTTGTCATAGTTTAGAGGGAAATTTTCTTAAGAATTCTCATTAAAATCCTATTGAATACAATATATGTTATTTTTCCAGAAATAATTGTATACCTTACCACATTTTAAAGTAAATAGAAAGTAATCAGTCAAGATAATAAGGATAATAGAAGTGGTAATGGAAAGAACTGAACAGCAATAATATGTGTAACTTCCAATTCTGTAGCCCTTTCAAATTTATGTGCATCTCATTTGAAGTGTATAACCTTGTGAAATAGGTGTGGCTAGTTCTGTTTTATCGAGGAGGAAATGAAGGCACACAAAGGTTATGAGATAGTGCACTTGATCACATAATTCAGGCGGCTGAAGTGGGGCTACCCCTGTATGAATGGATTGAGGGGATGAATGGAGAAGTCTGTCGCAGAATCACAAAGCCTTTCCTGAATTCCTTTTAGTTCTCTGGAGGACTAAGACCAGTGTTGTATAGTGAAAGGAGTTCTGGTTTTAGCCTTGAGGCCAATCTCTACTTCTGTCTCTTTCTAGGTGTTTGACCTTTGATGCGTCACTTCATTTATTTGGGCCTCAGTTTCCTCATCTTTCGAACGAGGGGGGGGGAGGGTTTGGGGGCAATGGACGGACTGTGAGCTGCAAAGTCCTTTCCAGCTTCGGGGCTATGAAACTTGGCTCTTTCACCTTCAGGCTACTAAAGGATACACTCTTATTGGCCTCTGATATATCATTGTCCAGAGAACCCTAGTAGCACCATGGACAGCCACCAAGAAACTTCCATAGGTCATAAAATGCCTTTTCCCAGGTGTTAACAAATGATAACATTTTCTCCTTTACTGTTGCCACACTCAACTCCAGTTTCTTTTAATTAGCCAAAGATCCCATTTTTCACTTCTGGAAAATGTAATTAAACACCTGAATGCAGGCAGTGCTACTGCTGATTACAATAATCTCATGTCATCTGTAGCTCCTCTGAAACATGACTGCGTAAATGGCTGAGAAATAGCCCAAAGTAACACATTTTATACTGTGTTGTAACTATAACGAGCTTCCTGCTACAATGCTGTGTCTTGATTAGACTACTCTCTTCTCTGATCTTCCAAAGTCTAGAATGTGCAGTACATAAATGGGTTTTTATCTTATTACATTTGGCAGCCTTTTCTTCCTCCTAAATGAATAATTCCTTACAGGTGTCTATAAGATCTTTCAATTGGGTACTTAAATCATGGGAATCAGAAATCTTGTTAAACTTATAAGACCCTTTATCCAGGCAACTTTAAAGCACCTGGAAAATAGAGAAATTTTCATAATTGCCCAAACTAAATGGGTTTTTAATGTCATTCCTTAGAGAAAGAATAAGCTTTATCTCTGGGAAATGTGAAATGGGCTTGGGTGCTCCCTTTCATCTTGACTTTCATTCTTGACACTGATAACTGAAAGAGCTTTAGAACTGGGTTCTAGTCTTTGTCTCTGCTACTATACTATTTGAGTTCTCAAGTCTGAGAAAATCACTCCACTTTTGAGCTGAGGGGGTTTGGCTGCATGACCTCAGAAGTAACTTCCAGCTCCAAATCTGAGATTCTTTGATGCTTAGATCATTCACCTGCCTGTAGCTTCTCCATATTTGTCCTGATATTACCCTCTTGGGCCAAAAGAACAAGCCAAAGCTCACTTCCACATGAAAGTCTTTTAAATATTTAAAATCCCTAAAATGAGAGAGTTAGATTCAACAGCCCCTAAGGTCCCTTTCAGCTCATTAAGACTATGATCTATGACCTTTTTTTTCCTCTTCTCTACAGTTTCAATGTATCAGTCTTTGATTCTTATTTCCAATATCCCTTTTTTGTTGTTTTGATGTCTGATGGAGACTTTACTGATTTGAAAGTCAAATTTCAACTATTGTTGTGTTTCTTATCCAATTTTTAATTATCTACTACATACAGGAAATAATAAATACTGGGGCTTCAAAAACGAAAGTGAAATTGTTCATGCCCTCAAGTAATTCACATTCAGCTGAAACTGTCCTTTGGTCTTATGGAATTTGTGGGGTTTAAAAAATCAGTAAGATCTTTAAACTTTTTTCCATCCAGGATTGGACCTGTGAAGCCCTGGGGCAGAACGTTGTATAACTCTGGACATGTCATTTAAATTCTCCGAGTATCAGTTTGCCCATCTTTAAAATGGAGAAATTACAGAACCTACCTTACAAATTTGTTGCAAGGATCAAATGAAACAACGTATGAAAGAGACTTTGCCAACCTCAAAGCATCAAGATTAATACCAATAATGAGGTTCCTGCAAGCTCTGTGTCTCTTAGCCTATAATGATCATTATTATTGCCCAATGGATGATATTTTTCCTTTGTAGACATCTAAGTATAGCAACTTGTAGTCAGATAAACAGTATTTAATGAAGAAAATCATTTTGAGGAACATCCTTTCATTCTGGGAAAAAAATATGCATCTTTTCTTTTGTCTGCCAAAAAGATATTTAATAACACTTCTCCCCAAGCTGTGCATAGGTCCTGCTGTTGGAGAAAAATGGCTTATATTTATCCTGCTTTTTAAGACATTTGCTCATTTACTCACAGAACATCACATAGCCCTGTGCAGATCCTGGCGGTTTGAGTGAAGCTCTTCTTTGAAAGGCTGTTATTTAACAACTCCTCCATCCCCTGTGCAGAAGGGAAGCTATCTGGGCTCAGAGCAAGCCCTCCCATTCTCCCTTCCTTCCTCATTGTGGTTGAGGCTTTTGTGGGCTGCTCAGAAATCTTCACTTTAGCTCACCCTTGTCGTGAGGCTACCTTTGAGACAAGAAGTACTATTTTGTTGACTCAGGATAATGGTGATGTTTTGTGCTTACTTTAATTTCATGTTGTTCAGTCTTCTCAGTCATCCTCAACCCTTACTGATCTCATTTGGGATTATCTTGGCAAAGGTCCCTGGATAGTTTGTCTTTTCCTTCTCCAGCTCATTTTGTGGATGAGGAAACTGAGGCAAACAGGATTAAGTGACTTGCCCAGGGTCACACAGCTAGTAAGTGTATGTGTCCAGATTTGAACTTAGGTGTTCCTGACACCAGGCCCAGTGCTCTATCCATTCAGCCACAAGCTGCATGTTTACCTTCATATTCACTCCCTATGCCTGATCAGAGCAAGCCCTCTGTCTATCTTGATTTATTCAGTGAATTAGATGATGGGTCCATTTGTTTCTAAGCTAACAGCAAGTAGACAGTGAAGCACATCTTTTTGGTTAATTAAATAGCTTTGGGGTCCCTGAGTAGTGGAGAGCCTTTTTAAGGAGACAGTTTGTTTTATAATAATTTTTTTTACTGAATCTGTGATTTCATGGGTTAGAGAAACCCCCTCCCATGCTTCTCTCAATTGCAATGGTCCTCTGCTCTCCAACCTTTAGTCTTAGAGTAAAGGGTACACTGGGACCTCACATGACTTTCCTAGGGTCACACAGTCAGAGGCAGAACTTGAACCCAAGTCTTTTTGACTCTGAAGCCACCTTTTAATTCAAGAAAGCTTATGGCTACTTCTGCATGAAAGACTTAATACAGAGGAGATTATCTTTGGCAGAACAGTTCTCTTTTTCTTCTTCTTCATCTCCTCTTCTCTTAGCATTGGGAGGTTTTTGAGGTAATCATCATGTTTTAATTACAAGATGATGGTAATGACAGCTATACGCACTTGGTGTTTTCCAGTATTTATGGTCTCAGGTATTCTCTGTTTTCTCCCCTCTCTCCTCCTTATCTGTTGCCATAGAAACCTCTTCTCCACAGCAGGGAAAGCAGGTACTGGCTCTGCTTCCTGTTGGGAGCCAAATGTCCCAGGCAGTGGGGAACAGTTTGTGCTGACTCAGAGATACAGATTGCCTGAGAGCCCGGCAAAACAGCCTGGCTATCTCTTCCTTGGCTTACCTTCTCTCCTCTGCCTCCTCTCCTCCCCCCCCTTTTCTTTCCTTCTCTTTTTCATCCCCCCCTCCTGCTTCCTCACATTCTTCCCCTCTTGTTTTTTCTCTTCATTGCCAACTCCTGTATTTTCTCTCCCATCCCCTTCCTTTCTCTTTCCCCTTCTCTACACCCCATCTCTTTTCTCCTGTCTCCCTTTACCCTTCCTCTTCTTCTCCCCCTACCCCCATGTAATATTAAATCAAACAGCCAATATTCCTTCAGCACTTATTGACCGTGTGCTCGCTCTGTGAGGCAGATTTGATCAAGTGCTGGGCCAGGAGTCATTCATGTCCCATCTTTGACACGTGTGTGACCTTGGTCAAGTAACTTGACCTCTCTGTACTCTTAAGACTCTAAGTTTCAGATAAGACACCAACATCCACGGATTGTAGGAGTTTCATTGTCTAATCATTCTCTATGCTTTATAAAAGAAGTCTACAACTAAGACTACTACTATTTACAATTATTTTAAAACATAAAATCATTTATATGGCTTTAGAGGGCTCAATCTGGGCCTCAGACCATAGTTTGCCTACCCCTGGTACTAATGAAATTACAGCTCCTGTCCCTATCTCTTACTGAATTACACTGTGGATATACAGACCAAAGTGAAGCATACCCTGCCCTCAAGGAGCTTACACTCTGATGGGAAGACACAACATATAGATGAATGAACAGATAGTTTATATATATATATATATATATATACATATATATATATATATATATGTAATGAATAAAAAGAAGTTTCAGGAGTGAGGGAAGGTTGTAGTAGGGAGGGCAGTGATCACAAAAGGGCTCTTACAGTAGGAATTATTTCAACAGAGTCTTGAAGAAAGCTAGGGTCTTTGAAAAGTAGAAGTGAGGATGGTGTGCTTTCTAGATCTGGTAAAAGCCAGTGACAAGATCCTCACCTCCCTCCTTCACACACACACATACACACACACACACACACACACACACACACAGCCCTCCTTAACCTCAATCCTGAGCAATCTCCCTATCCCACATAAAGATGACCTTGAAAGTACTGCAGGATTCTGAAGCATCTTCTCAGTCCCCAGGGCTCTTAGTAGACCCATTGTCTCCCCTCAGTTTTCTCCTAGCATCATGGCAGAAGAGCTTCTGTGAATTGCCTCCTGTCTGAATGTGGTGGGTATGGAGTATCCCAGAAGTGGGATTTGCCACAGAAAGAGACATTATCTTCAAAGCAGAGCTGAACCATACCCCTCTTTTACCCTCTGGCATAATTTTGCAAATGCAGAGTTTCTACATCAGCTGGGTCTTTGAAAAAGTTGTATTTCTTGTGTCTGGAGCTGATGTTGCCGATAGTAAAAAGAGAGAAAGCTCTTTGCTTGTTTTTTTACATTTATTTGGGATTTGTAGGAAAAATGATTCATCGGAAAGTGTGACTTCTATGTTCCTTTAGGATTTGTCTTGTCTTTCTTTGATCTCGCCAGTGTCCTTTTTGTTTCTGCTCTTACAATGATGTCCAGAAGTTGATATGGTGTACTTTTTCCTAGAGTACTACCTTGCAAAATCTAGTAGAAAGTCAAAGGACTTGAGTTCAAATCTTGACTGCCTATTACTACCTCAGTGACTTTGTGCTAGTCACTTGACTGTTTTGGGCCTTATTGTCCTCATCTGTAAACTGAATGGTTTGACTTGATCAATCACTCCCTCGAAGGAGAGCTTCTAAGGGGCCTTTTAACTCTGTGACTCTGAATTCTCTGTTCTTGTCTCCATCTTAATCCTTTCTCTCCTGCCCTTTTGCCTCCTGGCCATCTCTGCTTCTGTCATAATGGTGGCATGACTGTAGAATTAGTGCTGGAAAGAACCTGCAAGATCCTTTAAGGTCAAGCGCAATCTTTTTCATCTACAAACAGGAAAATTCTTAGCATCTCTGATTGTAATGAGCCCACAATGAGCAAAACAATTACTGGCAAAGAATGCTCTCTACAGCCCAAGAGTTGGTCTCCTAGCCTTTCTCTGTGTCCCTGGTATTTGGCAGAGTAGCTGCCCCGTAGTGGGGCGGAAGAGGAGGGCACGGACATTTATACCGTGTGCAGGAGCTGTGCTGAGCGCCTTGTGCTGAGCAGATAGGATCTCACAACTCTGGGAGGGAGGTGCTATTATTTTCCCCTTTTTGCAATTGAGAAAGATGAGGCGGATGGAGGTATAAAGACTTGTCCAGGTTCTGTACTATAGCTGGTAAGTGTATGAGGCAGGATTTGAACTCAGGCTCAGAACTCTCTATACACTGTGCTACATATCTATGCTTTATAAACCCTTAATGAATGCTCCTTGACTGACTAACACTAGCCTCTAGTTGAAGATCTCTAAGGACAGGGCATGTACTGCTGTCCTTTCCACTTGTGCAGAGAGCGAAAGGGACCCATACAAGCAATAACTTGGTTTTTTTACAGTTCTGTGATCCTGAAACTTGAAAGGAAAGTAAACCCCCTATATTCATAACCATTAACCTTGTGCCTTTCATTATCTGTCTCTTTTACAAATACAAGATTCTTTGGCCAAATTAAGTTTTAAGCATTGAGGAGTTCAGAGTGAAGAGTGATGTTTGAATGTCGAGGCTCCAGTTAATGTTTCCTCTGATTATCATGTAACACTGGGTGAATCACTGTTAGACAAATTATAATATTTACTAGTGGGATAGAGCGCCAGCCCTGGAGTCAGGAGGACCCGAGTTCAAGTCTGGTCTCAGACACTTGACCCTCTGTAGCTGTGTGACCCTGAGCTAGCCACTTAACCCCAATTGCCTCAAAAAATATTATGTGAGTTGCTGAGATTAAACACAAATCTAGCAACCAGATATTTGCTTGTAATAATAATAGTAACAGACATTTATATAACCCTTTAAAGGTTGCCAAGAAGCTTACATAGATTATCTCTGAGAGCAGTGCCTGGCACATATTAAGTGTTTAATAAATGGTTTCTCATTGATTTGATGGAATGACATGGGCCTCACAAATACATTAGGATATGTTTATCTTGAGGCATTTTTCCTCATTTTACTGATTAGCCAAATGAGGCCAAGAGGATAAGTAGCCAGCCCATAGTCACACAATGTCTGAGGTGGGACTTGAACCCTAGGTTTTCCTGACTCCCAGCCCCACCACACTCTTCAGCTCATTCCATATTTCAATTGACTCCATATATTCTATTTTGCAGAGAGTCAGCATGGTGTGGTGGATAGAAAGCCAGCCTGGAAGTCTGAGAGACAGAGTCACAGAACTTGAGAGGTGGAAGGGATCTCAGTGGTCATCTAGTCAACTCATACATGAAGGACTCCCCACTAGAGCATCCCTCCGCCTCTGTCCCATGCCACCCGTGTGACCTTGACCAAGCTACTCGTCTTCTCTGTACACCCAGGCAACTCTCCACCAACTGATCCCCATTCATGCAGGGAATATCCCCACATGGTGGGCAGGGTCACTGTCCCGTCCCACCTTCTTCCCCGGCCCAAGTGCCAATGACACTGACCAACCTCATTCAAGTCCTCTTCGTTGTTCACCCGCATTATTTTAGTATGCTCTTAGTTGGTCTCCTTGCCTCCCCTTGCCTGTCTCTCCACTCAAATCCTTCTTTGGCATAACTGTCTAAATAACCATCCTTAATGCCCCAGGCTGACCCTCTCATTGGGAAATTTCAGCATCCTTCATGATACAGTCATCCTTGTTACTTCCAGTTATTCAGTATGCTTTGCTCCAGCGATTGGAGAGTTGGGGTTCCTCCATTTGGGGAAGGAAGCACCTCCTTTCCCACCTGGCTACACTCATTTTGGATTTCTTTGACTTCTCCATCCCTCTTCCTCCACTACTTTTCATCTTTCTCTTATCATCTTTCCCCATTAGATTGTAAGCTCCTCGAAGGCAGGACTTTTCTTTTTTTGTATTTATATCCTAAGCACTTACCACAATGCCTGACCAATACTAGGAGCTTAATAAATGTTTACTGACTCATTATTGACTGTCATTCCACTATTCTAAAACCATCTGTGAAGCCCTATTGCTTATAAAACAAAATTCCAAATTTTTAGCTTGGTATTTAAAACTGTGTTAAATCTCACTCCACAGTTTGTTTTTTTTGCCTTGTTTCACATTATTCCCACTCCATTCCCACCAAACTGGACTTTCTTCTGAATAATCCATTGCTCTTCCCAAACCTGATTTGTTAATATCCATTCATAGATCTTCATGGTTCTAATCTCCATTGCTGAGCTGCCTTCCCAAATCTCTTTAACCTAATTGGCTGAGACTTTGATCATCATGATGCTGCTGTGAGGTTTAAATAGTAATGTTTGTACAATGCTTGTAAATTGTAAAGTGTTATATAAATATCAGCTATAATCATCATCGAGAAGGGTTAAAAATGTATCAAATACAGTCATAATCATAGCCAACATCTATTGAGCAAATCTCTCTGAAGTGCCAGTGTAACTTTCCTCCCGTGCCACATGAGCACAAAGTTGGAAAATGGGCATCTGTGTCTGGAAAAACAGAATCCTGTTGTCTGTGTCTTTTCCCCTTGTTATATCCTACCGCCATACGTTTGAATGGCAGCCCTTCTGCCCTGAATCCAGTGCTCCCTGTCATTCCCATCACAGTCCTTCCCCTACGTCAGGGCTTTTGGAGGCTAGGGGGCACCTCCTCCAGGAACCCAACCCTGGTTCCCCCAGCTTCAGCATATTTATTCCTTCCTCTAATTCTCCTTAACCACCTATCTGATCCCTTATTTTTCTCTCCTCCCCCACCCCATTAGAATGTAAGCTCTTGGAAAGTCTCTGGATCACCTGTACTATCATAATGACTAATACACAGCAGGTACTTAATAACTGCTTTTTCTTTGATTTTATATATTGTATTTGCTTATCTGTGTACCTGTTGTGTTCTGTGAGTAGAATGTAACCTTCTTAAGGGCAGGGACTATTGATTTTTTTCTTTGTATTTCCAGTACCAGCACAGTATCTGTTATACAGGGACAAATAAATGCTAGCTGCTTCAATTCAATTGAATCTGGCCTTTATTAGCACCATACTTGACCTTTCGTGACTGTACTTAGACTGTGGACAAGTCATGCTTCTCTGAGGACAGAGATGGGGGCGGGGAGGGGAGGCTCTTTGTCTTTGCACTCTCAGCCCACAGACTTGACCACATACAAGTTATTTCATTAGTGTTTTTTGATTTTTGTTGATGTTGGGCCTTAGCAACCAGCTGGCCAATCTCTGCAAAGGAGTCAATTGCAGCATGACCCAGTATGGTGTTAAGCCCCAGAAAGAAAGGAATCATCATCACGTGTTTTAAACACAATCAGTACCATAATGGTTCTCAGGAGTTTCGTGCCAGTCATGGATGCTCTGTAGTTTTCCTAGGTTAACAGCTTGGCAGAATGTACCTTCTTTTCCTTTCTAGACCCTGAAACAACCTACACCCTCTGCTAAAAACTAGAATCTATTGGCGATAATCTGAATTCCTGGATTCAAGTTAGGATTGATTTTTGGCTCAGTGTAAGAAGGAACATTCTAAGAACCAGGACCATCTAGTAGTTCTTAATGACATTAGACTCTAGAAATTTAATTGGAAAAGTAACACACTCATGGCTTTATAGATTTAGAGGTTGAAGGGTCCCTAGAGGTCTTTAAGATCAACCCACTCATGGCACAGATGAAGAAATTGAGCCCCAGAAAAAGTTTAGTGACTTTCCCAGGGTCACACAGCTAGTAAATTTCTGAAGTGAGATTTAAACCCAGGTGTTCTTTTTTTTTTTTTTTTACTTTTTGGAGGGCAATTGGGGTTAAGTGACTTGCCCAAGGTCACACGGCTAGTTTTGTGTTAAGTGTCTGAGGCCGGTTTTTGAACTCAGGTCCTCCTGACTCCAGGGCCAGTGCTCTATTCACTGTGCCACCTAGCTGCCCCCAAACCCAGGTGTTCTTGACAGCAAATCCATCAATAAAGCAACTTGCAACAATATAGAAAACAATGCCACTCATCTCTTGAGTGTTTTTTAGAATATGTAGTTGTTTTTCCTATTTATCTTGAGATGTAATGCCTTTATTATTATTTGAAATGAGCAAATAAATATTTTTAAAAATCGGTCAATTTTCCATTTTATATAAAGTAAATATCAGTCAGTATAAGCCACATAACCTGACCTTTCGGGAGCAGCGGTCCTTCATAATTTTAAAAGAGCGGAAGAGGCCCGAGACCAAAATGTTTGAGAGCTGCTGTGCTTGCCCACACTTGGAGGGGATTGGACCAATGATGTCTTCTTGGTCTCTTCCAACTCTCTCAGTTCATGGTTCTATGATGGTCTTCAGACTCACACTGCCTGTAGACTTTCTGATCATAGATTTCTATTTGGTGGATTTGTAATATGGCAAGTAAAAGGACTAGTCCACTCAACCTGATGTTGACCTTCCCACTTCTCCACAAACTGTGTGGTCTTCCAAGTCATTTTCTCGCTGAGGTCCTAGTTTCTTTGCCTCTAAAATGATGAACCCAAAGGTTCCTTCTGATCTCTGATGTTCTAAAAATTCTAGCCAATATCATTGTGACAAAGACCTTGGGAGGGTCTCCATCTTCACTCCTCTCTCCAGAATGAGAGTTCCTGCATGTTTGTCTTTGTTTGCTATCTGATTGCCCCTCTGGTGGATACTCCTTCACACAAATCATATCCCCTGCTGATATATAGCCATGAACAAATGATATTCTCTGGGCCTATTTATCTTCTGTATTGACACAATTTAATAGAGTGGATTTTTTAAAGACAGTATTCACTTAGTGATTTGTTTTTCCTGCCTTGATGGTAATGGGTTTTGTGTCACCTTTGAATATGAATGTGAGAGAGGGATCATTTTTCATAGTGAATAGATACATAGTCCCAGGGCTGTGACTTTTTTTTTAACAGCCCAATTTTCTGAGCAGCAGGAAGATATAGTGGGTTTTAAGTTGATCTTGAAGATGAGGAAATCTCACTCCCACTTCCCACATTCTGGCTCTTGGCCCTTAACCTCTCAGTGCCCCAAGCAATTTTCAAGGTGAAGAAAAAATGTTGATCTGTTTTAGGAAAGGGACTTACCTCCCTGGGAATTCCCTACCCTGGAAAATGAGAGAATCATAATCACTGAATTTCAGATTTGGAAAAAATACCTCCATGGCCATTTATCACAATCCCATCAGTGGGATTTCTTCTGCAGTATACCTAATGAATGAAAACTTTCAATGAAGGAGAACCCACCATAGGGCTGGTCAAAAACATTTCTTTCAACTCAGAATTTCTTTTTAGTTATTGTGACATCAATGGTGATTTTAGGGAATTGAGGAAATTGAAAGAGAATGGATAGGCAAAGAATAATGGAGACAGTGGTAGGGAATAAAAAAATATCAAGCTGATAACTTTATTGAGAGTAATTTTAAATAGCTAAGGGACAACTGTGTGGCATAGTGGGCAGAGCACCAGGTCTGGAGTCAGGAAGACCTGAGTTGAAATCTGACCTTAGAAGCTTACTACTAAGTCACTTCACCCTGTTTGTCTCAGTTTCCTCATCTGTAAAATGAGCTACAGAAGGAAATGGCAAACCACTCCAGTATCTTTGCCAAGAAAACTCCAAATGGGGTCACAAAGAGGTGAACATGACTGAAATGATTGAACAACAACCACAAAATAGAAATCATTATAAGACAAGTCTTGTTACTGCATCTTCTGGAAAGTGGCTTGGGAACTTTGTCCAGAAAACCCCAAATGGGGTCACGAGTCAGACTCGACTTACACAACTGAGCAATAAATAGTTGCTATACAGATTTCATTGTTTGTATTAACATGTAACTTTCTAATACTTTTCATTTGACTATAGGGAATAGTTACTACACTTGTGATTTTGCTGCACCAAGGTGAGTCTCTCTGCTGATGTAGGTCCACATTTTCTCCAAAACTTTAGAGCTTTCCAGCGTTGCCAAGGTACAGGGGATTTCCTCCTCTTGGACTTCCCTGTGCCCATGACGTCTCAGATCAATCACCAGTGTGTATGAGACTTGGGGAGAGAATATTGGAGTCACTGACTACTCACACATCTTACTTTCACTGTCTATAAGCACCAGGCTAAAGGATCTTGAAGTATCTTCTAAGCTCTAACCAGCTGGGGGCTAGGTCAGCAGCCTGTGTGAATAATGTTTAAAATAAAGTTCCGGTCAGAGCAGATTGTTCTCCCCTGCACAGGGAGCGAATCCCTCTTGCCTCTGAGTTAAAATAAGAACTCTGAGCCCTGACGTCTGACTCTCCACAATGTGATTTGTCACGAATGCCAGCCTTATTCATGCTCCTTCGTGCATTGCAGCCAAACACTTGCTATTCCCAGAATTCCGCCAGTCTCCCACTGGTGTACAGACTATGGCCCCTGGCTAGAATGGATTCCATCCTCTCTTCTACGACTTAGCACAGAGTCTTGTACGTATTTACATATTTGTGGAATTGAAATAACTCTCCCTAGCAACAGAGGTTTGCAATCATCAGCTGATCCTCAAGACAATCTGTTAAAGAATGCTGTGTGGTTCACTGAGTTGGATTTTATGCTTTACTTATAGAGGGAAGATTAGGTATAACTGGTCTTTTTCCAGGTAGGTCCATTTAGGGGAAAAAGAAGCAGGAATCACAGAACCATGAAGCCCACAGGAAGGAAGGAAAGGGAAGAGAGGAAAGGAGGGAGGGAAGGTGTAGATGAAGGAAGGGAGGGAAGTACTAGAGAAAAGGAGGGAGGGAAGGAAGGAAAAAGAGAAGGAGGGTGGAGAGAAGGAAGGGAAAGAGCAAGGCTACCAGGAAAGGGAAGTCAGAGTTCTGCTTTCCTCTGAGCTGCTCATAACATATCTTGAATACTGTGGTGAATTGTGGGCATCACATTTTAAGAAGAATATTGATTAGCTAAAGAATAAGCAGAAAGAGCCTTGAGGTAATGTGCTCTGTTGGGTCAGCTAGGAGGTGCCACAGTGCACAGAGCACTGGACCTGGAGTCAGGGAGCTCTGGGTTCAAATTCAGCCTCAAATACATAGTAGCTGTGTGACCCTGGGCAAGTCAGTTCACTTCTGCCTACCTCAGTTTCCTCAACTATAAAATGTTATCATACTAAATCACATCTGTCTCGTAAGTCTGTTGTTAGGATAAAATGAGATAACGTCTGTAAGGCTCTTACCACAGGGCCTAGCAGGTGGTGAGCATTTAATAAACATTCCTTTCCTTTCTTCCTTAAAAGCTGAATTCATCTTTTCAGCCCTCACCCATACTAGCCCTATTTTTGAATCCTCTACTTCAGCCAAGTTTTCTGTCTCCTGAATAGGACTTAGATTTTCCCATCTCCACAGCCCTTGCCACTGGGAAGGCTTTCTTCCTCCTTTACAAATCATCCTTTTTCCCCTGCAGACACCACAGAGCATTCTCTACCCCTCTTAGTGATAGGCAATAGCTTCCTTCCTCTGCATTCCAGGTGTGCATCAGGACCATGTTATGCCTCTGCTGGGGCCAGTGGAACCAGGATTAGGACCTGTCTTACACTTTCCTATTTTAACTAATTGTATTGCTGATTAGACCTAAAGCTTGATGCTTTCTACCTGCTGCGGGAAAACAGGTGCTGTCCATCATAAGCTAAATTTCTGTTCCCTGGGACCTCCTTCTTAAGCCTCAGCCATTTTGAAATTAATCTTGGACTGACTGCCCTGTGAAATCTTCCCTTGGGAAACACTTTGCTATTTTTGATTTATTTCTATGCTCTGAAAACTCAGACATTTATTCTGTATGTTGAATAGTTGTAGAATGTTTCTGTAGGTAATTTGGAAGTATGTTCTTACAGAGGTTGCCAGAATTTTCTGTTGCTATAGTTCCTCTAAATGTTATTTTATGTTAATATCAGAAACATTAGCAATTCAAATCACTTAAGGCCTTTTGATAAATCTTTTTTTTTTTTTTTTAAGGTGGTAGACATTCTCTTTTTCTAAAATAAACGGCACTTGAGAATTTCAGCCTCTTGGGGATGAATGTTTTTAATATAAATATATGCATAATCATAGACTAGTTTTCTCAGATTTACATATCCCTACACATTTGAAAAGGATGCTTTTTGTGACTTCACTGGACTAGGGTTGCCTCTCTTGTTCCTAAGGCTAATTCTTTGTGTTGGTTTTCAGGTTTAAAACCCTCTGGCTCCAAATAGCATGCTTCTTCATTCGTAGTTTTTTTAGAAGTTAGGTACCCTGAGACCTTGTAATGAGGACAGACACATCAAACATCAGGCTTGTAGTAGTCAGATGAGTTCTTTCATCTGGGAGACTCGGGGATAATATCATAGGTGTCTTCAAATATCTGTAGCGTTGTTTTGAAGCACGATAATAATTATTCATTTTGGCCCCAGAGGACACAGCCCAGTACAGTGGGTAGAAGCTTCAATGAGGCCAACTGTAGGTAACTTATAACTGTATAAAAGTACAGTCATGCCTTGGGGGTGGAGTGGGTTACCCGTCTTTATAAAGAGGCTGAATGACTACTGTTGGGTATGTTATATTAGGGAAACCTTGCAAGTAAAAATTAAGAGTCCATGGCCACTGGGTCCCTTCTAACCCTGAACTGTGATTCTATGACCCATTTTGCTGAGTGTTAGTGGTGAGTTGCCTAGGGCAGTTCTGTAGGCTAGATTACCCATGAGCACATGGTGTTGGGCTGGGTCTCTGCCCTCAAGCAACTGAGGCAGAATGAGGGCACCAAAAGCAGTTAGACACATTGCAAATGCTAAATTCTGGTAAATGTGAAAATGTGAAACTCAACATTTCATAGAGGGGAAAGATCACTATGGATTAGAATGATCAGAGATGGCTTCCCAGAGGAATTAGAGCTTGGGCTGAGCCTTGAATGCAAGATCCTTGGATCCGTTTCATGGGGAAGGGGTTCATTTGTTAGTACTGCTCTGAACATTGTATAGGTAGCTAGGTGGCTTAATGGGTAGGGCATTAGGCTTGAGGTCATCCTCAGGCATCCCTGAGCTCAGATCCTTTCCCTCAGCCTTGGGAACTGTGTGAGCCTGCACTTGTCAGTTCATTTTTGTCAGTCTCAATTTCCTTATCTGCAAAATGGGGTTAATAATGGAGCCTGCCTCCCGGGGTTATTATGAGGAATGCATGACATAATTTATATGAGCCATGTTGCAAACTTAAAACATGATATAAATTTTATTATTTTACTATTATTATTATTATTATTAAAATATTTCTTCTGAAGACTGCACATTACATGCTTTTTCCTGTCATCAGTATCATTGCTTTTTTTCTTCTTCTATCTTTGAAGTATGCGTAATATACCCTTTAGCTATGACATGCTTATTGGTCTTCTGAGATTGCTTTGTTTTATTTGCAAGAACGGACCCAGCCCGGAGATGCAGTCCTTATTTATCAAGGCTTACAGAAATACAAATCCAGAAAATCCAATAATGTACTGATTACTTCTGAGATACTAATGTCTAATTTAGTTTACTTTCCCTTTTTATTTTAAATAGAAAAAATCAGGCAAAGGTATGCAGATCTGCCTGGAGAACTGCATATTATTGAGCTGGAGAAAGAAAAGAATGGGCTTGGCCTCAGCCTTGCAGGGAACAAAGACCGATCTCGGATGAGCATCTTCGTTGTGGGGATTCACCCTGATGGACCTGCCGGCCGTGATGGGCGCGTGCACATTGGTGACGAGCTTTTAGAGGTAATGGTCACTGAAATTTCATGTTTGCTTTGGGTGTGGTTTGGTCAGTCAGTTTCAGTTGACACATCTGATCAGAGGATCATGCATTTTGAGCAGTTTTCTGGAAGAAAAGACAGAGTAATGTTTTTTAAACCTAAGCAAACCATCTTGCTTTTCTGTTTCCTTGAAAGGAATGGCAGTAGAGGTAAGCACCAACATAAATCTGCTTCTTGTTTTTATTTTTATTTTTTCGCCACTTCATAGTATTTTATTTTTTCTAGTTACATGTTAAGATAGATTTTTAAATGATGCTGGCTTAGGACTAAGGGCATTGCTCATGGAAAATTTCAGAAGCACCTTGAAAAAGCATCATTGAATAATGGAGGCAGAAGTTAGCTTGTTCTGAATGAATGCCAGTGGGCCAGGAGATTTGGGGCTAGGCTGAGTTCTTTTTGGTTTGGGTCATCTTATTGTTGGATCTTCCTGGGTTCCAGACTTGACAGTGAGGTATGACCTTATTACCATGGCTACTACAAAGCATATTCAATACTTGACTGATTTTAAGGGTTTTCAGAAGACCAGAGATAAATTTGGGAAAAATAGGCCAATCTTGGAGGAAGAAACGTTAGCCCATGCAAGGAGCCTGGAGTGAGGAGCCCAAAGACTTGATTTCAAATCCCAGCCATACACTTTCCGATTTTCTGACATTTGGCAAGTATTTCAGTTCTTCAGGTCTCAATTTCCTCATCTGTAAAATGCAATGGTCGGGGGAGAGTATTAAATTCAATAAATATTTACAACTAGCACTGTGTTGGACTCACAAAGCTTAACATGAAACAATGCCTGCCCACCCTCATTTTATTGGGGACAAAACATGTAAAATGTAAAATGCATATAGAAGAAATACCACAGAACAGATAATCCCTAATAGCTAATATCCATCCATCTAATCATAGGGTTGATATAGATCTTTAAATGAGATATATTGTCTAAAGCATTTTGCAAACCCTATTATTCTTGGGGTTTTGTTTGTGTGTGTGTGTTTCCAGTTTTTTTTTGCAGGGGGGAAGGTAGGGCAATTGAGGTTAAGTGACTTGCCCAAGGTCACATGGCTAGTTTAGTTTTTAAGTGTCTGAGGCTGGATTTGAATTGAGGTCCTCCTGACTCCAGGGCTGGTGCTCTATTCGCTGCGCCACCTAGCTGCCCCCCCCCCCCCATTATTATCCAACCATTCCACTCATGTCCAACTCCTCATGACTCATTTTGGGGTTTTATTTGCAAAGATACTAGAGTGCTTTGTTATTTCCTTCTCCAGCTCATTTCAAGATGAGAAATTGAGGCAGACAGGGGTAAGTGACTTGCCCAGGGTCACATAGCTAGTAAGTGTCAGTGGCTGGATTTGAGTTCAGGAAGATGAGTCTTCCTGACTTCCAACCCAGTGCTCTGTGCCCTGTACCACCTAGCTGCCTCAGTTGTACTTTATAAATATCAGATACTTTTGTTGGTATAATTATTATTTATAATAGCCATTGGGGTATTCCACCAATCAGAAAAGGTTTTCTTGATTCTCCCAATCCAGCCTTCAGGACTACTGCAAGCGGGGAGGAATTTGTTGACCCCCTGCTCTTAAATATGGGACAAAAGGAACAGATCCCATGGCTCAGAAGGTGACATCTTGTTTTCCTGAGAATGCTGGTTCTATTTTATCCTCGTCCAGTGTCCCATCTTTCCATGACCTGTCAGACTTGGGCTCAGAATAGAATTCCCACTCCTACATCACTTGACAGTTGCAGAGTTGGTGTTGAAACCCAAGGTTTTCCAAGCCCAATTATGAATCCACCTTCACAACTTAGTCCCCTGAGCCCCCCAGATTCCCAGCTCCACAACTCCACAACTCCCTGCAGGATTTACTCTCTGAAGCCGTCACTGCCAAGAGGTCACTTCCTGACTGTCCAAAATGGTTTCTGCACAGCTTCCTCTTGTTTCTGTTTCCAATGCAGTGTTGTAGAGGCTTCTAAAAATACTGGAAACTAATGCATGTAGGACAATGTTTGGTTTAATTACTTTTCACAGAAACATCCTTCGAACAAACGCACGAAGAGAAAACAACAAGCATGCCATGTTAACTTTTGTTTCTTCTTTACAAGAACACAATGAAATAGATTTTGTGTGCCCCATTTTGGTTTTGGATCCGCATAGAGTCTGGCACAGAGTTGGAGCTCAATCAGTACTTTCCAGCTGATTAATTGTGGTATATTGGTGGTCTCAGGTTCTCAAAAGTTCCAGGAGATCGCAAGCTCTGGACAGTCCTACTGAGAGGAAGGCTGTGACACCAGGCTCAGAGACACAGTCGCCACCTTTCAAGGTGACGCCAAACTAATTTTGGAAAGATTTGCCATCTTTTCAGCCACAGTGTAATCATTACATCATACCTTGAGAGCTGGAAGAGATCCCAAAGGCCATATAGTCCAACCTCCTCGTTCTCCAGATAACCAAACCAAAGACTAGGGACGTTATGTGACTTAGACTCAAAGGATCATGGACGTAAGTCTGAAGAGGCTTTAAGAAAACAGCTAGTTCAACCCTACTCTCTTCAAAAATGAAGAAACTGAGGCCCTGGAGGGTTAAGTGATCTGAAGATTACATTTTAGATATTTTGAGTCTGAGATTCCATTAGGGGATTTTCTGTGGGTGCTATCATTTGTGTATTTGTGCTCTTAATGAAATCATTGCTCACTGTGATTGGAAGATTCTTGAGGGCAAGGGACTGTTCAGTTTTGTAGTTGTACCAGCAACGAGCATATTGCCAGGAAGGTAGTCATCAAAGAATAGAGCTTATTGGCTAAAATTTAGTAGAGGTTATAGGCATGAATGGAATTAAATGGAAATGAAAGGCATGATTAACCCAAGCCACGTGTGAAAACTCCTTTCATTTTTAAACAATCATGCTCTGCCTTCTAGGCAGTAATGCTTTAGAATCTTCCAATATGCCTTCACCCTGAAAGGGACACCAAGATCTTTGGAGATCTTTTTAGCAAAAGGCAGATATTTCTGGAGCTTTCCTTGCTTGCCTGGCACTCTCTTCCCAGCAGTTTATAAACCTTGCAATTCTGAATCCCAGGGAGATCACTGCAAAAGCCCAGGACAGACAGGAACACGAGAGATCTCCAGCTCTAAATCTGGGCACAGCAACTCATCGCGAGTGATGTTAAGGTATCTTTTTTTTCCCTTCTGGGATGCTTAGGGTAAGACTAGAGTGATGAAACTGTTAATATTTGTTTCCTTCATCTTGGAAGCTGAATGAGGTCCTTTGGGCATTGTTGAGGATCTTAGAGCATCAGGGCTTTTGAACTAGAAGGAAGGAATATTCAAACCAACTTATGCCACCCTTGATCTTAAAGTGGTGGAAGCAGAGAGTAGGCCAGTTTAGGTGATCTGTCCAAGGTTCCCCCAAGTAGGATATGCAGGGACAGACTTTGTACTCAGGCCCTCAGACCTCCAAAGCTGCAGTTCTTTCCACTCTAGCATGAACACAGGAGTCTTTAGGATTGGCATGTTTAGAAGACATGGGGTCGTGACTCTCGAGTTGGAAATGACCCTCCTGGCCCACCCTCTGCTACTTCCTTGGCATCTCCTCTTCCTCCTCTCTTCTTCCTGATCTTGGGCAGTCTCACTGTTTGTTAGCATCCCTCTCACAATTTAAAATTAGAAGGAGAGAGAAGATTAGACACTGAAGTCAATTAATTTTGCCATCTTCTTGTCTTACTCATTAAGAGGATAGGCGGGGGAAGGGATTGAATCTGTTGGCTACAAGGAGGCTTCTGTGGCCGCCTTCCATTTAATTTCTCTCTGATAGCCCTCTTTCCTAATTAATATAATCCATCAAGGCTTTATAAAGTCCAAAATAGGCGTGATCTCTCTAGTGAGAGAACTTCTTATTTAATTCTTGATTTTTTTCTTCTCCATTAACTTTCTTTAAAAAAAAAAAAAAAGAGAGAGAGAATTGTATTGATATATTTAGTTTTTTCACTGCCTGAAGTTCCCTCCGTATCACTCCTACTCTGCCTTCCCTGAGAGGCAGGCCAGGGAACAAAAGTTTGTTATTGTTGTTTTAAACAGAAAAGAGAAATAGGTAAAAAAAAAAAGTCAACCCAATGTGTGCAGTTTCACATCCGTGGCCCTCTCACGTCTGCATAGCAGAAGGGTTCCGGTTCCTCTTTGCTTTCAGGCCAAACTTTTTTTTATACTTTCAGAACCTTCCATTTTTCTTGCTTCATGACGCTTCTTACCTTTTATGTTGTGATACCCGCTGTGTATATTGTGTCCTTTGTTCTAATTCCTTCACTTCAGTGCATGTCAATTCTTACCATTCACATTCTTTATAACATGCTCCAGCATGGACCCAGGGCAAATTTAGGTGGCTCACTGTATAGAGCACAGCCCCTGGAGCCAGGAGGACATCGAGTTCAAATCTGACCTCAGAAATTTACTAACTGCATGACCCTGGACAAGTTACATTTCCTTGTAGTGCATCGGCTTCCTTAAGCGTAAAGTGGGAATGATAGTTCTTAATTCCTAGGGTTGTCGTAGGGATCAAATGAACTAATATTTATAAAGCACTTAGCATAATGTCTGGCATACAGTTAGGGCTATATAAATGTTATTGATGATGATGGTGATCATGGTGGTGATGGGGATGATGATGGTGGTGGTGGTGATGATGATGATGGTGGTGAAGATGATGGTGATGATGATGATGACGATGATGGTGGTAGTGGTGGTGGTGGTGGTGTCTGGCATCAACCCTAGTGTGTCATTGTGGCATTATTATTGACCAGACAACAGAAAATTGGCTCAAAGAAGACTGGGTGAACTGATAGTCAGCAATGTTATGTGCTACTGAAGCCTGCCTTTTTAGCAGGACCTTCCTTCACTTAAAGTGAAAGGACTTGCCCACCAACTTTTAGAGTATGCTTCCCAAGGTACAGTGTGGCAGAAATTCTATCTTTGTGCACATACCTTTTCACCTTTCATTGTCAGCTTAATCCTATGGCAGCTGTTGAATAAATTCACATTCATCTTGGGAAACATCCTTGTCCATTTCCCCAAGAATTCTTGCTTTTTCAATCTGTGTGTATTTGAGGGGTGTAGGGATGGGGGAGGTATTTTGATTGTTTAGGCCTGAGTTGTTTTTAAACTTCCTCTCGGGGCGGCTAGGTGGCACAGTGAATAGGGCACCAACCCTGGAGTCAGGAGGACCTGAGTTCAAATCTGGCCTCAGACACAAAAACTAGGTGTGTGACCTTGGGCAAGTCACTTAACCCCAAAATTGCCCTCCAAAAAAAAAAAGCAAAAAAGAAAACTTCCTCTCTCTCCCTTTCCTTCTTCCCCTAGGGTTTCATCAATGCCTTGGATTCTATTCCCCAATTCTGGGTAGAAGTTTTTCTCCATTTATTCAAGTCATTAATTCATATGTAATTTAAATAGAGAGCCCTTTATGGTAATGAGATGTCACATGGCTTGTGTGTCAGGCTATCAGAACTTGAACTCATGTCTGAATTCCTTCTCCAAAAGTTCGGTGTCCATCTATTGCCCCATACTCTGCCTTTTCTGATTCCTGAAACTTCAGGGGTCTCCTCCCTAAATGAACATTATTTTGTATATATCATCTGTGTCCACTGATAGGAGCTAAGCTCTGAGAAGAGAGGGACAGTGTCCCTTTTATCATTTTTATATCCCACTGCTTGGCACATAGTTGGTGTTTAATAAATGCTTGTTAGTCACCAGCTCTCCATCAACTCTATTAGGCTACCTCTATAGGAAAGGTTTCCAATCTAGCATATTTCTATTTACAGAGGGAGTATGCCATGGAGAAGCTTGTCAAGGAGTAAAAGTAACACTTGGTAAATATATTATCCTATTAAAGGTTCTAATTTGTATTGTATTCCTTGTATGCACGTGTGGCAAACTTTAGTATTGATTTCTTTTCATATTGAATAGGGGATACAGAATGATTTATTAAATAAGATAAGTATATAGGCAGGTGTGTGACCCTGGACAAGTCACTTAACCCTGTTTGTCTCAGTTTCCTCATCTGTAAAATGCGCTGGAGAAGATGATAGCAAACCACTCCAGTGTGTTTACCAAGAAAAGCCTAAATGGGGTCATGGAGAAGTGTACACGACCAACACAAGTGAACAGCAACAGAAAGCCTCGGGGCCTGGCACATAGTAGGCGCTGTCCTCTTTCCCTTTCCTTAAAGATAAGGGGTACAGGGACTGAAAAAAACCATGTTCTTTTGGAAAAAATGTGTGTGAACAGGAAAAGAAGCAGTTAGCACTTGTGATTTGTGCAGGGACCTCCCAGTGTGGAAATTTTTATTATAATACAGATGAAGAAATCCTCTGTAATTTATAAACTGAAAAAGTTAGTCCATTGAAAGTAAAATGATTGGGGGCGGAGTCAAGTTGGTGGAGTAGAAGCAGCTTCCACCTTCCCCAATCAATGTAAAAGGGAGACTCTAAACAAACGTTGGAGCTGCAGAACCCACAAAATGGCACAGAGAAGCTAGCCTCCCGCTGAGGACAGCCTGGCAGGAATCAGCCAGCACAGTGCTCTGGGAGCCAAGCCACCGGCCAGAGGGACTCCAGATCAGCAGCAGCCGTGGCCGTTTCCAGGATTATCAACATATAGATGCAAAGGACAAAGTGAGAGGTCAGTGCAGTCTGGACTTTGGGACCTAGTAAGTAGGAGTGTATGGCTTTTGCCTCCAGGGCAAGAAGCCGCTGATTGCCGTCACAGCCAGCCAGCGCCACATGGCAGCTTCAGCTCCTGGCCTGCAGAGTGTAGGGGGACCAAGCACCAGTCTGAGGGGTAATTACTCTTGCTTTAACCTGCTTGGATCTGGATTGCAGTCTAGGGTGGAGGTCCTGGGGTATGTGTCCAGCTTGCCAGAGCGTGTGGAGACCTCACAGAGGGCACCCATCTAATATCTTCAGCAGCTGAGAAAACCCCAGCGTTTGGGACGAAATCTCTCCTGTCTGGTGGCAGAGTCCTACTGTGGCAAAAAGCCCAGGGGTCAGGTGACTGAGGGGTGACATGACCAGGCAAAGGAGACAAAGCAGACAGAAGATTCCAACATTAGACTCCTATTTTGGGGACAAAAAGGAGCAAAGCATGGAACAGGAGGAAGATAGTGAAGTCAGAACTCCTGCACCAAAAGCTTCAAAGGAAAATACAAGCTGGTTACAGGCCATAGAGGACCTTAAGAAGAAGATAAGAGAAGTGGAGGAAAAATTGGGAAGAGAAATGAGTACAGTGCAAGAAAATTACAAAATGAGAGTCAACAGCCTGACTGAGGAAAATAACACCTTAAAAAACAGAATGACTCAACTGGCAAAAGAGGCTCAAAAAGGCAATGAGGAGAAGAATGCCTTAAAAAGCCGAATTTGCCAGATGGAAAAAGAATCTCAAAAGCTCACTGAGGAGAATTATTGCTTCAGAATTAGATTGGAGCAAATGGAAGCTAATAACTTTATGAGAAATCAAGATGCTGTTAGACAGACCCAAACAAATGAAAGAATAGAAGGCAATGTGAAATATCTCATGGGAAAAACCACTGATCTAGAAAATAGATCCAGGAGAGATAATTTAAAAATTATTGGACTACCTGAAAGTAATGATCAAAGTAAGAACCTAGAAATCATCCTCCAGGAAGTTCTCAAAGAAAACTGCCCTGATGTTTTAGAACCAGAGGGCAAAATAGAGGTTGAAAGAATCCACCGATCACCTCCTGAAAAAGATCCCAAAAAGACAACTCCTAGGAATGTTATAGCCAGGTTCCAGAATTCTCAAATTAAGGAGAGAATATTACAAGCAGCCAGGAAGAAACAATTTGAATATTGTGGAAACACAATCATGGATAACCCAGGATCTGGCAGCTTCTACACTGAGTGATCGAAGGGCTTGGAATGTGATATTCCAGAGGTCAAAGGAGCTGGGATTAAAACCAAGAATCACCTATCCAGCAAAACTGAGTATCATGTTTCAGGGGAAAATATGGTCATTCAGTGGAATAGAGGACTTTCAAGCATTCTTGCTGAAAAAACCAGAGTTGAATAGAAAATTTGGCATTCAGATACAAGAAGCAAGAGAAGCATGAGAAGGTAAACAGGGAAAAGAAATCATAAGGAACTTATCAAAGTTGAACTATTAACATTTCTACATGGAAAAATGATAATTGTAACTTATGAAACTTTTCTCAGTAGTTGAAGGGAATAGAAATATATATGTCTATATATGAGGGTATATGGACATATGAATACATATGTGAATGTGTGTATACATGTTTACAGGTATACATAGATAAAGGGCACAGGACCAATTTAATAGGAAGGGATGATACTTAAAAGGTGAAATTAAGAGGTGAGAGAGGAATATAATGAGAGGGGATGGGGAGAGACAGATTAGGGTATACTCTCATACAGAAGAGGCAAGGGAAAATGGTTACAATGGAGGGGAACAATAGAAAGGCAAAATGGATTGGGTCAACCTTATTCCCATTGAATTTGGCTTGGGGAGGGAATGAAATACACACTAAATAGGATATCTCACCCTCCAGGAGAGTAGGGGGGAAGGGGATGAGAGGGGGGATGATGGAAGGGAGGGCAGGCTGGGGGGGAGGGAAGTTAGAAGCACCCACTTTTGAAAAGGGATGGGATCAAAGCAGAGAATAGAACAAGTGGCAGGTGGGACAGGGGGGAGGGAAATATAGTCAGTGTTTTACAATATATCTACTATGTTATTGTTTTGCATTAGCCACACATGTACAACCCATACCGAACTGCTTATCTTCCCAGTAAGGGTGGGTGACAAGGGAGGAAGGGAATGAATCTGGAATTCAAAGTTTCAAAATCAAATACTCGTGTGTGTGTGTGTGTGTATACATACATACATATATATATATATACTATTATTAATACTATTTTACATGTAATTGGGAAATAAGATATACAGGCACTGGGGCATAGAGGTCCACTGGAAAAATCTAAAGGGGTATGGGAGAAAATATGGGAGAGAGCAGATTGGAGGAGGGGATATCCTGTGGGACTGTTTTTTTGGGGGCTGTGGGTAGGGAAAAAAATGGGGAGAAAATTTGTAACTCAAAATCTGGCAGAAATTAATGATGTAAATCAGAAGTTAATAAAGCATTTGGAAAAAAATTTAAAAAAAAAAAAGAAAGTAAAATGATTTACCCATAGCCCCATAGCCACTATGTGTAAAGGACAGGACATGAACCCAGTCCTTTCTGACTGTAAGACCAAAATTCTATCTTCCTTTATCTTGTTTCCTCTATATTGATCATCTCTAGTTTATGGAAGAGATAATAGATAGAAATATGGCCTGACTCTCCTGCAGTAGGAACACTCCCTCTTTATTAATGTGGTGTCAGGAATGGTATTCCCAAGTGACATGCCTAGGAAGCCTTCCTTTGGCTGTCAGAATGGATTCTTCCCGTGAAAGAACCATCAATGAGACCTGTCAGCCGATGGCCCATTCCATTTATATAAGAACCTACTTACACATTAAAACCCTAGAAGAGAATGTGATTAGAATTTCTGCTCTTTTCCCTCTTTTCCAGGACTTTGGGGGCTTTGAATCTATTTAAAATGTTATGACCATATAATTTCTATGTACTCTTAAATGAGGATTGCTTGGGTAGATTGATTGTCTCATAACAATTAGATTCAAAAAACAGGTAAGCTTAGCAATGGTGCCCCCAAGTACTGCTTGGATTTAGTGTATGCCATTGGTAGGAGGCCTCCCAGGACCAGGAGTGGGGAATTATAGTGATGCTGCTTTCGCCTCTATTATTGGAGCTCATTAATTAAGAGACAAATTATATATTAACTTTTGATGATGGAGATAAAAGTGAGACTGATGTAGTGGGTAGAAATTGGCCTCTGAGAGTCAACAAAATATAGATTCAAGAACTAGATCTGACATATTCTGGAGGTATGACCTTAGGCAGATTGCTTAACCTCTAAGTGCCCCCAGGTAACGCTAACCAAATAGGCTGTAGAGAAAAGGCTGATCTGCTGCATTCTTGGAGTCTTCTCATCAGGCACTCAGGAAATCACAGGTCTGGTAACAAATCAATAATAACAGTAGCAGTAATTGCAGCATTTGATATCTAGAAAGACATGATCAGGTGGCTAGAATTATACACCAGAAGCTTGCTCTCTTTTATAAACTGGCTACAAATATGAATCCCCAAATACCCTTAAGAATTAACAAACTGTTGTCATTGGAACAACGGAGACTTTCTTCATCATCCTTGTTCTCATCCCTAACCATTGCATTCTTCTTTCAAGTTTGCTATGTATTAGTATATTTTATCAATGCATTGCTACTGATAAAATTGCTGTCAGCAAATGTCTGGACATAAAATTGATCCATACAAATTTTAGAACAGTGACTTGAATAGATTTCACCATACTTGCTCTGTAGACAATGTGGAATGAAAATTTTTCAAGTGGAGACTCCACAGAGGAAATTTTACTTGTGCATTAATAGAATGAGGTGCACACTGTTCCTTCTTCTACTGGTGTGGTCCTAAGGATGCTTTCCATGAATCTTCAGAAAATTATCTTACATATCATTACTTTTATTCAAATACAGATGTCATTTTATGAACCTTTGCAGCAGTCCACAGACATTTAATATGAAAGCATAATAGCAGGAGACTAACCAGTCCCCAGATCATTTCTGTCTTCACCCCTTCAAAAAGTAAGGAGATAATCATAATGATTGTCTAATAGTAACTTACCCTTTGCCGTATGTATCCCTCAAGTTGTCCTGAAAATGCTTTCAGTTAGCGTGCAGAGGGTTTCCCTCACATTCTAAGATATTTCTTCATTTTTTTTTTTGGGGGGGGGGAGGATTTCTAGTTTTATTCATCTGTGCAATAGTCCACAGTGAATGAAATATATTGGAATAGCATCAGGATAGTGACTTACCTCAGGACCTTTCTATCTGAATTCCATTGAAATGGGAAAATAAAATGACAATAACTGACCCCCTGCATAATAATTGCCTTTCTATGTTGTTTAAAAATTTGCACAAATTCTTACAGTCGTCCTCTTGTGCTGTGAGGTAGCTAGTGTAGCTGTAATTATTCTCAGCCCCAGTCCCCTCCATGTGCATTTATACGTCATTAAAATATAAGTTCCTTGAGGCCAGGGATTGCCCCATTTTGTCTTTGCGTCTTTGACACTTTGGAGAAGGAATCGGCCATCCATCCCTGTCCCAAATGGGATTGTGGAGAGTGGAACAAGACAGAAACAATTTGGCAATAACCTTTTCTAACAACTAGTTTAATTCCTGTTACATAGTATGAATTTAATAAATACTTTTTGATTGATTTCTTTATTTCATTCCTTCATCCTCATTTTTTAGGTAAGAGGAAAATAAAGTTCCAGTTAAAGTGCTATTGTATGCCCCTAGTTGCATAACTCATCCCTTTTGGAGGTAGTATCTGTCTTTCTATCTGCAAGTCTGTTCTCCCAGTTTTCTGCTTCTTTTACTGACAAATACCACAAAGTGTGAGATACATCTCATTATTACTAACAAAGCCACTCAGGAGTGTTTACTTTGGTTGAATTCAGCTCAACTATACAATGAGCGAACTCATGATCTCTGAGCTCAGGGAAATGGTCAGAACCCCAGACAGCTATTTGTGCCCTAAATTAAAATCCCAGCTCCATGAATAAATTCATGGTAAGACCACAGAAAATCACTTCCTTTCTCTGAACTTCAGTTTGCACACTTCTTAAGTGAGGGCTTGGAGAATCTCTAATGTCCTTTATGATTTAAGGTTTTATGTGGTGATCCACTCTGGATGCCCATGCAACGTAGTCCAGTGACATCAGAAAACCTCTCATACAACAGACCCTGAGGCAGCATGGCACAGCTGAAAGAACCCTGCATCTGTAGTCAGAGAATATGGATTCAAATCTTTCCTGCACAACTTTGAACAAGTCACTTAAAATTTCTGGGCCTCGGTTTCCCGATTTGTAAAATGAGGTAACTTCTGATGTCCCTTCATTCTCTAGGTCTGTGTTCCTCTGATGGGCTAGAGTGAAGGGGCCACTGTTGTTCTTGTTCATATGGATTTTCTCCATTTAGGTTTGGGGTAATATGGACTCATCCCCAGGGGTGTGATGTTTTTGGCCTCAGTAGCTCTCGCATTGTAGAAGTAACTGCAATCTATCCATGGCTGGTGGCTGGGAAAGTAGGGACCGCTGAGGAGATAGCGTAAAAGAGAAAGAGGTATCCTGATTAAGTCACAGGGCTTTTACCCACATCCAGCCGACCGCTGACGTCCCTGGTCCTCAGCTTCTTCCTCCTTTAAGTGACGAGGCTCCACGGTCCCTTCCAGTTCTTGATTTACTATCCTGTGACACATCACTTCACTTCTCTGGCCTCAGCTTCCTCCTCCGTAAAATGGGCCTCTCAGGTCTCATCAGACTCTAGATCTGGGGTCTATGAAATAAGGTATTTATCCCTTCCAACTCTGACTTCCGGTGGGTCTCTTCATACTCACTTCTTAGATGTGGACACCTGTCATGCTCCTGGAATGACATCTGAGAGTTAATCAGTGATTGAAGCAGGTTGGCTTGCTGCCAAAATGTACACTGTTAAGGAAGGAGCCAATGTAGAGGCCAGATCTCGTATGTTTTCATCAGACACACTTTGATCCCCTGTATTATTCTTGTGTGTGGTTCTCTACCATGGCAATGTTTTGATAAAAAGACTCTCGTATTTTGTGATTAAGAATAATCCTCCTATGAATATTCTTCTGTAGATATCTACCTGTAGATAGATAGATTAATCTTCTATAGATAGATGCACTTTGAGAAGGACCTGGATAATTATGGAATCTCAACACGATGGAATATTAGTATGCCGTAAGAAATTGCAAATAGTAAAAATTCAGGAAAACATGGGAAGACTTTTAAAAACTCCGATTCCATTTCTGAGCACCACAGTTTGAGAAATACAAGAGGCTACAAAGTGTCCCACTGAGGGCAAACTCAACGACAAAAGGCCTTGAGTATGTGTCTTACTTAGGAGAATTAGTTGATGGATTGATTTGAGCATTTTTAGCCTGGAGAAGAAAAGACTCAGGAGGAGAGGAAAGCCATCTTGGAGCATCTAAAAGACTGTCATGTGTAAAAGGTCTTAGAGTTGGTCTCTTTAGACTCAGAAGGTAAAATTTTGGAACATGGAATTAGAGAGTATCCAATTTAGACTTAATAGAAACTTTCTGATGATTTGGGCTGTCAGGAAGGGGAATGGGCTGCCTTGGGGAGGTAATGACAGCACCATTCAGTGTTTTCAGGTAAAGACTGGGCAATTGCTTCTCAGTTACGTTGTCATAGAGAATTCTTTTGCAGGCATGGGTTGGACTAGTTGGCCACATAAGTCCCTTCCCCCTCCCTGATTCTGTAACATGATGTAGAGTACAGAAAACAGAACCGGCAAAATTTTAAATATATCCTCTCTCTACAACTATGTGAAATTTTAATAGTGAACAAAATAAAATATGGGAAAAACACAGGGGTATATAAGGACTCCAACAGAAACCAAAGCAATCATCATTTTAATTGACTGTATTTGGGGTCTGGAAGACCTGCTTTCAAGTCCCATCTTAGAAACATTCTGCCCTTTTGATCCTTGTTCCAAAGTAATTTGCCAAATTATTTTTTCCAAAATACTTGTTCCAAAATAAATTGCCAGAGTAACTTGAAATTAAGGATTAATGTCTCTTGGCCAGCTTCTCTCTTAAAATATAGATTCCCTTCTGTAGTGGTGAAGTCATCAGTCCTTCTCCCTTAGTTACAGTTTACTTCTTTTAAGTCCCTAGTTTAGAGCTAAATGGGAATTTTGCTTGGATGAGGAAGAGGGACAAGTGTGGAGCCCTTTAAGAGAGATTTAGGTTACATGACAGTGCTCTGAGACTCTTTGGGAATGATAAAGTGTGGCAGGAAATGGGAGAGAGCTGCGGAGAAAGACCTGAGAGGGCAAGAGAATCTGTCTTTGTCATAGTCATTTTGTCAAAGTCTCTTGGTGGCAGCTTCTCCGGGGTCAGTTAAAACCAACTTTCTTGCTGTGAGGTACGCCGTGTTTGGTGTAAACCAATGGTGTCCAAAATTGGGACCCTTAGTATGACCCAAAGGTGATAAAGAAATTGGAAGTGGAGATAATGGCACAAATCCATTGCACCGTGAAATAATCATGAGGTTTGTCTCCAATACAGCCACATCTACCCTTTACTCATGATCCACTCTATGCCTCCCATAGCTGTACAAGCTTTCCATGCTGTACATTATGTCCTCAAGGCAATTCTAACCTAACCACAACCCAATTACCCACAGCAAAATGTAGGTAGGCACCATTGAGAAAAGTCTACCCACCTCTTCACAGAAGAATATCTACTCCACACTCCGTTCCCAGTCCCCTTCTGTGTGATACAGATGTTGGATAAGGAGCTCTTAGAGAACTTGGAATCTTAATTTTTCCTTCTTCCTGTCATGTTACCAGATGGAATAATTTTCCTCTTGTCACAATCTTTCACTGTCTCAATTTCTCCTATGAGATGAGATTGGGGAAATCGTCATCATGACAGTTTTATGTTTTATATAAAGAGTGGAATTTTGGTGAAAGAATGTAGAATCAGGAATCAGTGTTTCAATTTCTACCAATTAATTATGCAAATTTACATACATGAGATTAACTATCTAATCCTCTCTTTTTCAACTATAGAATGTGCTCAATACTAATAGGTCCTTTTCTACCCCACAGGAGTAGTATAAAAATGTCAAAAAATAAAAAGGGTCCAAACATTTTCAGAGATCTTTTTGGCAGTAGAAAACATAATAAATTTCCCAGTTATTTTTAGTGCTTTGTATGTATAGGTATTTAAAAAATGTATGAAAAGTCAACAAAGTATATTAATAACATCATAATAATAATATTAATAACAAGATACTCAACTTTAGTTGTAAAGAGATTCTATTTTTTCATGAACTTCAATGCCATCTTGTAGGAGGTGGTAGAAGGCCAGATACCGTGTTTGTATGAGATACCTTCTCTTTTTAGAAGTTGTTTTTTAATACCTCTTCCCATTATAGTCATTTCCCATTATACTATCTCTGTACTGAATCCTGACTTGTAAGAAAGAAAACATTAAGCAAAATTACCCGTTACAGCAACCCCATGTTACATCATGTCCCACTTTCTGAACCCATGGTCCACTCTCCAACTCTATGGAGCCAAAGGGCGTGTGTGTTTTTGTTGGGTCATTATCACCAATCAGAATAGCATTGTCTTTCGATTGAGACACTTTATGGAACTTGTTCTAGATATAAATGAGCACAATGCTATTGACATGTCAGGGATTCGTTTTATAATTGTTTCTGGATAAGTTCTTGCTTTGGGGGAAAGAGACATAGATTTGGATGAAGCAGTCTGGATCTCTGTGTGACCTAGTTCTCTCCCATATTACCTAGATGGCCTTTTTTATGTTCTCTTGGCCTCTGTTTCCAAATCTGTCAAATGACAGCAACAACTATAACAATCGTATTTCTATAGTACTTTGAGGTTTACATAAATCTCATTACATCCTCCCAACAGCCCTTTGAAGCAGGTACAATGGGTATTATTGTTATTTCCATTTTTCAGGTGAGGAAATAGTCTGAGAGAGGTCACTGACCTATCTGAAGTCATATATTATAGGTACTGTCTGAGGCAGGATTTTAATTTTAATCCTCTCCTCTCCCCTCCCCTCCCCTCC
>NW_027185852.1:13467382-13523047 GCF_028583685.1 Petaurus breviceps papuanus | reverse complement strand
CCTCCCCTCCCCTCTCCTGTCTTCCCCTCCCCTCTCCTCTCCTCTCCTCTCTCCCTTTACTCTCTGGATATGGCTAATGTGAGAATTTCTCTTGCCATGCCATAGTCAGCTGAATTTTTAAAGGAATATAAATTTCCCAAGGTTGTTAGAGAATAAGTTTCTGAATGAAGCTGTTTGTGTTGCCAACATTGCCACTAAATTATAAAATAAGTTCCCCTTTTCTAGAAGAGGGGCAGGAAAATGAACATATCACATTTATCCCTTGTAGTATCCTAATCCACAAGGGATTGGTTGCTTTGACTACATTTTAATTTTTGTATAATTAAAACTTCCAGCCCCAACTCAATTAACTTGACTTGCTATCCGATAAGTTTGCTGCACAGCTGTAATTGGACTGCTGTTTACCATAAATCTTCATTTATGCTGAGTCCAGGAATGGAAAATTGAGAACAGTTTAAATTTGAACTATTTCACAAATACATATATTTTTTAAAAATTCTTACTTTCAGTGAAGTAAATCTCACTAAAGATTTTAAAATTAAATTAAAAGCCTTTCCATGTAATTAAAGAAAATCCTTTTTTCTTTCCCATTATGAATGATTGATAAATTATTCCTACTTCCTTTGGTGTTTCCTTGGCTTCTTAATCTTATCAGTGGGCACATTTCTGCAGCATGACAGATGTCCCCTCATCTAACTAAACCTTCTCAGACTGTGGGATTCATTCCCCCTTCCTTCTTCATGTTCTCTATAAAGAATCTCCCAGAATTCCCTCTGGTTTACACTAACTCATCAGATACAGAATACCCTGTTCTGGGTCAGGATCTGTGCTGGTCACTGGGGATACAAAAGCAAAGGCAAAGCATTTCCTGCTCATAAGGACTTTATATTCCACTGGGATTATACATGTACCCAGATAAGTAGGTATGTAATTTGAGGAGTGAGAACATTCTAAAAGCCGTTGCACAAACAGGTGACATTAATTATCACCTCTATGCCACAGATTCTCATGTCTTCTTATCCAGCCCTTTGGCCTTTTTTGACATCTGGTACATCTCCAACAGCTTACTAGATATATTGGATGGGATACAATGTAGACATCTTAAACTCAGCACGTCCAAAATGGCTCTCATTATCTTTTCCCCAAATCCTCTTGTCCTTCCAAATTCCCTAGTTACACCTTCCCAGTCCCCTATGCTTGCAACCTGGTTGTTGTCCTCAGTCCTCACTCTCTCAGGCTCCTTCACCAGATCCAGTGTGATGCCAGGGCTTCTCTACCATATAGACCCTTCTCCCCTCTGACACTGCCACCGAGATGGTGCAGGACTCCCATCGCCGAATGCCTGGAGTATTGCAGTAGTCTGCTAGCTTGTCTTCATGCCCCATGGTGCTTCCCATGCCAGCCCATCCTTTACTAAGCTGTCAACATCATCTTAAGAAAGCACAGGTCTGACCTGTCATCTCCCACTTAACAAATTCCAATAGGTCCCTGTCCCCACCAAGATCAATTCAAAATCCTCTGTTTGATGTTCAAAGTCCTCAGTAACCTTCCCCTCACACTTTTCCAGTTTTCTCGTATCTTTCATGCCCCACTAAATAGTCTGTGCTCCAGTGACCCTGGCCTCCTTCATGTTCCCTGCAGAAGACACTTCACCTCCTTGCTCTGGGCCACCATCCGTGGAATACTTTCCTTCTTCATCTTTACTTCCTGGCTTCTCTGGCATCTTTTTAAAAAAATTAATTAATTTATTTTTAGTTTTCAACATTCATTTTCACAAGATGTTGAGTTCCAAATTTTCTCCCCATCTCTCCCCTGCCCCCCCACTCCAAGATGGCATGTATTCTGATTACCCCTTCCCCCACTCTGCCTTCTCTTCTATTACCCCACCCTATTCCTATCCCCTTCCCCCTCACTTTCTTGTAAGGCAAGATAGATTTCTATACTCCATTGCCTATATATCTTATTTCCAAGTTGCATATAAAAACAAATTTTAATTTTTGTTTTCAAAACTCTGAGTTCCAGGGACGGCTAGGTGGCACAGTGAGTAAAGCGCCCACCCCAGAGTCAGGAGGACCCGAGTTCCATTCTGGCCTCAGACACTTAACACCCACACAAAAAAAAACTAGCCATGTAACCTTGGGCTAGTTACTTAACCCCAATTGCCCTCCAAAAGGCAAAAACAAAAACAAGACTGAGTTCCAAATTTTTTCTCTGCTTTTCTCCCCACCCACCCTCATTGAGAAGGCAAGCAATTCATTATAGGTTATCCATGTGTAGTTATGCAAAACATTTCCATAATAGCCATATTGTGAAACTGTATTTCCCTCCATCCTATCTTGCCCCCCATTTACTCTATTTTTTCCTTTGACCCTGTCCCTTTTCAAAAGTGCTTGCTTCTGACTACCCCCTCCCCCAATCTGCCCTCCCTTCTATCATTCCCCCCCCCCCTTATCCCTTTTCCCCTTCTTTCCTGTAGGGCAAGATACCCAATTGAGTGGGTATGTTATTCCCTCCTTAAACTGAATCTGATGCTTCTCTGGCATCTTTCAAGTTTGTGGCCAAATCCTGCCCTCTTCTTCTTCATTCTAGCACCTTCCTTTTGTTGATTATTTTGAGTTTATCTGGCATACAGCTTATTTCTGCATTGTGGTTCATATGCTTTCTGTTATGTGCTCCTGCAGAGCAGGGACTGGCTCTTACCCTTTTAGCCCCAGTGCTTAGGAATCAGTATAAGCTGAGGTCTGAAAAAAGAAAGGAGGAGAGATGGGACTTCAGTCTAACCCTGGGCCTGCCCTGCTCAAAGATGGAGATGCAGGTCGGTTTTGTAATGCAAAATCCCAAGGTACTGAGTAATACAGTTTGCCTGGGACAGATGGGGCAGTAAGGGGAATGAGTGGGAGGAAGCCCATTAAAAGTGTTTGGAGGGGGCCCCTAGGTGATGCAGTGAATAGAGCACTGGATCAGGAGAACCTGAGTTCAAATTCAGTCTCAGACACTTAACACTTACTAGCCCTGTAACCTTGGACAAGTCACTTAACCCCAATTGCCCTGCCTTCCCCCCTCCAAAAAGAAAAAAAAAAGTGGTTGGAGCCAGACTGCAGAGACCTTTACCTTCCAGGCTGACAAATATGTGTGTTGTCACAGAGGATTCAACATTCATTTTAGGAAGATTACTTTGGTCTCCATGGGTAGTGTTGATTGGATGGGGAAGAGACTGAAATTAGGAAATCACCACGCGCACACACACACATATGCATGCACACCAACACACACGCATGCACACGCATGCATGCATACACACACATCTTGGTAACCTTGAACACCTGCTGCTTCTAGACCCAACCAGTGTCCTCAGTCCTGCCAGTTTAGCTCACCTTGCAGTTGGGCTGGTAGCCTGCTCAGCCCACCAGTCTTTTGCTCTGTTTCTGGTCAGCTCCATGACTAGCAACCTCCCTATGGGCTGCCACGGCTATTTCCTTCCTCCCTTTTGAATTCTAATTCTTAGGGCCTGGCGTCTCAAGGGCAATGTGTTTCCTAATCAGACTGGGCTGTTGGCACAGAACGCTTGAAAATGGAGACTTCTCCTCATCTCACCCCATGCCAGTAGAAGGATTTTGTACTAGCTCAGACTGGAGATGATTCACAGATCTGGGCTGTCTCCTGACACCCTGGTGGGACGCTTGGTTCAGCCAAACCAGATGGCTTTCCATCATGGGGTCTGGGTCTTCATTCCCAGGCTTGGTTTGTTTTGCTTAATTGAGGTTTGCCATTTTTGCCACACGATCGCCTCCATTTCATGCCCTGCTCTCTCAGTACTCCGCTCTCAGCCCTGGGATTACTCCGTTGTTCCTGGCATATTTGCTGATGGCAGCTGCTTTCCCAGTAAACACCAGACTAGTTGGCATAGAAAAAACCATCCAATATAAGTGCGCTGCTTTCATTTCTATTGCCGGCTCCTCTGAGTTTTAAAAGCAGCAGTCTCAAGCACATAACTTTAAATTGACTGTTATGTGAATTAAAACTAATGATCTGCTGAAGTGAGCTGAGCTTTCATTGTCTGAGAGGAAATGTTTTAGGGGTTTTTCTGGAGAAGAACACCTACTCCTTATGTTTATGCAGTCACACCGAAACTCAGGCAAAGGGAACAGCCCAGAGCTCAGCATCTTCCCTGGTCCAAGACCTGTTGCCCAACAACTTAGAAACTGAGATGCTTTTGAAAGACGGAACTTAATGGGAAGAACTCACCTGGCTTTTGGGCTTAATCTAACACAGGCTTTTTCACCTTTTTTTTATTCTGGACCCCTTTGGCATTCTGCTGAAGATCAAAATCACATTGTAAAATGCATTAAATAAAATACAGGGAATTACAAAGGAAACCGATCGAATTGAAATAAAGCCGTCCACATTTTTTTTTTTAAGTTCACAAAGCCCAATGTAAGAATCCCTTCTCACATACATAGTGCTGGTAGAATTGTTCCTCTTTTACATGGAAAAGCAAGATCATACATTTAATTTCAGAAATGAGATTCAAACCCACAACTCAGTTGATAGAGGGCTTGAGTTGGGTTTAGCAAGACCTGGGTTCAAATCTAGCCTCACACTGTTGTAGGCTGTGTAACTAATCCATCCTCCAAGAAGCCACTAAATTGTTTTTTCCAACATAGTTGGTCTAAAAAAAAAAAAACCAACAAACCCCAATGGTTTTCTGTTATTTCAAAAATTACACATAAACTCTGCTGTTTGTCATTTCTGTTTCCGGGATGCTCTCCAGTTTTACCCTTCCCCAAACCCTCTTAATTCCAGAGCTTTCCCTCTCTTAATTATCTATTCTGTATTTGTTTATATATTGTCTCCCCTCTTAGACTGCAAACTCTTTGAGGGTAGGGACAGTCCTTTGCATCTTTTTGAATCCCCATCACTGAGCTCTGTGCCTGACACAAAGGAGATGCTTAATAAATTTTTAATTAAAAAAAATTTAGAGGGGGAAGACAAAGCAATTGGGGTTAAATGACTTGTCCAAGGTCACACAGCTAGTAAGTGTGTCAAGTGTCAGAGGCCGGATTTGAACTCAGGTCCTCTTGACTCCAGGGCCGGTGCTCTATTCACTGCACCACCTAGCAGCCCCTTAATAAATGTTTATAAATTCCCATCTTCTGGAAGAAGCCTTTTCAGATCCCTCCTTAATGTTATTGCTTTCCCCTTGTTGGTTATCTCCCATTTACACTGTATATAGATTATTTGTACGTAGGTTGTTTTCTTCTAGTTTTGCTTATTTTCTCCCCCATTAGACAGGGCAACTAGGTGGTGCATTGGATAGAATTCTGGGCCTGGAATCAGGAAGACTCCTCTTCCTGAGTTCAAATCTGGCCTCAGACACTTAACTAGCTGTGTGACTCTGGGCAAGTCACATAACCCTAATCTAGATGAATATATTTCCATGCTCTATGATATACTTGAGAAGTCATGGGATAATTTTTATACCTTTAAAAAATATTTTCTGCTTCTTATATCACTATAGTATACCACGTGTCCCTCTCCTTGCCCCTCCCCGAGAGCTATCACAGATGACACTATCACTCTATGACAAAAAGTATTTTTTTTTAAGAAGGAACAAGAAAGGCAACACTACTCTAAATGGGTGCATGATCTTGGTCTAAAGGCTGATACTCTAACAATCTGGGAAAGCAAGGAATAGCTTACCCGTCAGACTTGTGGAGAGGGGAAGACTTTATTCCCAAACAAGAATTAGAGAGCATTATAAAATGCAATATGGATAATTTTTATTACATTAAATTGAAAAGGTTCTGTACAAACAAAGCCAATGTAACCAGGATTAAGAGGGAAGTGGAAAATTGGGAAAGAATTTTTACAACCTTTGTCTCTGATAAAGGACTCATTTCTAAAATATACAGAATTGAGTCAAATATATAAGAATACAAGTCATTCTCCAATTGATAAATGGTCAAATGATATAAACAGGCAGTTTACAGAGGAAGAAATTAAAGATATTTATAAGCATATGAAAAAATGCTCTAAATCACTATTGATTAGAGAAATGCAAATCAAAACAACTCTGAGGTACCACATCTCACCAGTCAGATTGGCTAAGATGACAAAACAGGAAAATGACAAATGCTGGAGAGGATGTGGACAAATTGGAACACTAATGCATTGCTGGTGGAGTTGTGAACTGATCCAACCATACTGGAAAACAATCTGGAATTATGCCCAAAGGGCTATAAATAATTTCATACCCTTTGACCCAGCAATACCACTTCTAGGGTTGTATCCCAAAGAGATCATAGAAGTGGGAAAAAAGACCCATATGTACAAAAATATTTATAGCAGCTCTTTTTGTGGTGGCAAAGAATTGGAAATTAAGGTGGTTCCCATCAATTGGGGAATGGCTGAACAAGTTATGGTATATGCATGTTATGGTATACTATTGTGCTATAAGAAACACGGAGCAGATGGACTTCATATTTACCTGGAGAGGTTTATACAAACTGATGCTGAGTGAGAAGAGTAGAACCAGGAGAAATTTATACACAATTACGGACACAACATATGTGTGACGACCAACTTTGATAAACTGGACTCTTCTCAGCATCCAGAATCATAAGTCAAACCCAAAAGATTCATGATGGAGAGAGATGTCTAATTCCAGAGAAAGAACTGAGATTGAACCTAGATTGAAGCAAACTACCTGCCCTTTTTCGTTTTCTTGTTTGGTTTTGTTTCCTCTTTCCCATTCTTCATTCCATCCGTTACAATCCTTCTTTATAATCTGACTAATGCCTAATGTGAAAGTATTTGCAGATACTATACTTGATTGTATGCCACCATGGGCAGGGGGCGGGAAGAGAAAATTTAAAACTCAAGAAATTGTGGTAATGAATCTTGTAAACTAAAAGTAAACAAATTAATAAAGACGAAAAAAAAAGGCAACACTACTGATGGATACGTTGATAAAGTCCAAAAGCATATGTCGTGTGCCAAGGACCTCCTAGCTCCTCAGAGAGGTAGTGTGGGTGGGTCTTCTCATATCTTCCAGTCCCACTTGATCTCTATAATTTCATTTCATTTACTTTTGGATTTGGGTGTGTCGTTCTTTCCATCTACATTGTTGTAGTTACTGTGGAGATTGTTTTTCTTGTCTCTGCTTACTTTGTTTCGCATCAGTTCATTTAGATCTTTCCATGTTTCTTTGTATTCCAAACATACACATCACTTCTTACAGCACAGTAATGTTGTTACATTCACGTACCACAATTTGTTTGGCCATTTCCCAATGGATAGCCATCTACATTGTTTCCAATTCTGTGCTAGTATAAATATTTTGAAATATATGAGGACTTTTGTCTTATCAATGACTTCCTTGGTGTATAAGCCCAGTAATGGGATCCCTGATTCAAAGGGAATGGACATTTTAGCCTCTTAATTTGCATGCTTCCAAGTTTTTTTTTTTCCTCAAAAATGGTGCTACCATTTCACAACTCTACCAACAATGTAGTGTGCCTATTTTTTCACAACTCCTCCAACCTTGACAGTTGCCTTATTTTATCATTTTTGTCAGTTTGAAGCATGTGAGGAGAAACCTCAGGGTTGTCTTGATTTGCATTTCTCTTATCAGTGTATGGGGTGTTCAGGGAGGATTAGGACCTCTGGTGTGAGGGCTAGTCCAACCCTTTTCAGCGCTGCTCATCTGCCTTTGGTGTCTACCAGGCATTCGACTCTTACCTGTGACTCCAAGAAGCTGTACCATGTTCAATGGCCATATCACAGTGAACCATCTTAGCAGATAGGCTAAACCAAGTTGTGGGTAACTGACATGCTTCAAATCAGTTGATGAGTTAAAGGGATATCTGCCCCAAGCATGTGAAGACTTCCTTTGGCAATGGGTGGATGAGAACAATTTGCTCCAGTGACCATAGAGGTAGCTGACCCAGGTGCTGTGGTGCACTTAGAGCTTGGTCAAACATCGAAGACACTTGAGGTCACCATCACCCACTGCATCCCAGGCCATCTCCAGTCATCCTGACTTGTCCTGCCATTGGACTTTGATGACTAGAAGTGAGAATGAGGCCAATGACTCTGTGATGCTCTTCCTCACTAACATCCAATTCATGCATGAGTCAAGATATCACCTCATGATGTTATTACATTATCAGCGATTTGGAGCATTTTTTCATGTTTATGAATACTTTGTAATTCTTCTTTTGAAATCTAGTTATTCATATTCCTTGATCATTTATCTCTTGAGAAATAGCTATTACTCTCATATATGTGTACATACACACATATAAAAATCTGATACAGATTTTTTTCCCTATTTGACCATTTCCCTTCTTGTCCTAGGTGCGTTAATGTTGTCTGTACAGAAGCTTCTCAGTTTCACATAATCAAAGTTACCTATTTTATCTTTGGTAATTGCCTCTATCGCTTGTTTGTTTAAGAATACATCTCTTACCCATAGCTGTGAGAGATATATCATCTGTTTCTAAAAAGCATGATCTTTAATTTTAGCATACCTCCATTTAGAATTTATTATGGAATGTGGTACAAGGCATTGAACTAAGCTAATTTCTGCTAGACTGCATTTCAGTTTTCCCAAAAATTTTTATGGAAATGGAAGACTTTTCCTTGAGTAACTTGTTTTCCACTTTATCAAACACTATGTCACTCTTTCTGAATCTCCCCTGTCTAGTCTTTCACATTGATCTACATCTCTATTATTAACCAATACTAGATGGTTTTGATGATTGTTACTTTATAATATGGTTTGAAATCTAAAAGTACTGTTCCTCTTTCCTCCCTATTTCTTTTTATCATTTCCCTTGATAATCTGTTCTTTTGTTTATCCAAATGAATTTTATTATTTTCTCAAGCTCGGTAAAGTGTCCTCTTTGTAACTTGATTGGTATAGCATTAGAAGTGTAAATTAATTTTGGCAGTGTTATCATTATTATTATATTGGCAGGGACCAGCCATGAGCACTGAATATTCCTTCAGCTGTTTAAGTTGTTCATTTTTTTCTTTAAGGAGTATTTTATAATTGAATACCTAAAAGTCTTTTATCTGCTTTGGAAGGTTGATCCCTAGACATTTTATGCATTTTGTAGTTATTTGGAATTGGACTTTCTGTTGTTTCTTATTGTGTTTCATTATTTTTATGTAGAATTGCTATTGATTTTTTGAAGATTAATTTTGTAATTCATGACTTTCCTGAACCTACTAGTTGACTTAATATCTTTCTTGAATCCTTGGGGTTTTCTAAGTAAACATGGAATCATTGTTGATGAGAATTTCTGACCGAGAGTGGAGAGCACAGTTATTTCTGTTTTATATGCCCTTTTTTTCAGGGACAATGACAAGTTGAGATCTGTGATTTCATCATTGTATTGATTTCCCAGTGTGGAAGCTCCCTCCATTGCCATACATATGCAGTTTCTTTTTAGTTTACTATCTTTGGGAATTGTCTTGATCATTCAGTGGTTATAGCACTTACCCCCAATAACAGGAATAATGTGTGGCAGAGGAAGGATTTAAACCTAGCTGTTCTTGTCTCCAAGGCCATCATTCTATTAAAATCTTAGGGAAGTTTGTTTCCTAGTATACAGTTCTTTTGCATTTTGGTTTTGTATTACTGCAAAAACCTTTTTAAGAGTTAGGTGTTGGGGTCACTATTTTGATCTTAAAACCTGGAAATCAAATAGAACTTAGAGAAAATCAGTTGGATGTAGCATCACAGAAGTTAAATAAATACTATAAAAAGTCACCTTATGATATTAATATAATTAGAACTTTTTCTATGCCATCCCTATCGTTAAGATAGTGTATTTCTGGTTGTTTGAATATATCTAAGCATTGAATAAATCCTACCAAAATTTTAATTATTATATGTTCTTGTTTATTCCCCAAACAGATAAACAATCAGATATTGTATGGAAGAAGCCACCAAAATGCATCTGCCATTATTAAGACAGCCCCAACCAAGGTCAAGTTGGTTTTCATAAGGTAAGCTAAGGCCAATTTGATTTCCCTGAATTTTCTCAGATTCTTTTGGGAAGTTGTCATCTTTTATGCACCTGCTTGGCTAGTCTACTCAGATTTATAGGTATCTGAGACATCTTCTTGCTGTGATTTTAATAGTTGGCAGTGTAGGTTGAGTGAAAAATGTTGGACTTTGTGTTAAAGACCTAGAACAAGTGATGTCATCTCTCTAGACCTGATTTCTTGTGGGACAAAATGGAAATAACAATCTTGCCCTCCTACCTCTGTGTCTTTGAGAATGAGATGCCTCATAAACCTCTATTTTCAGTTGAAAAATGAGTCTTCATTATTGCTGGTGGGCACAAGGCTCTTCTCTTCCCCTCTGAGATCTCAGGTCCTTTTCTACTCTCTTGCTATTGTTCTTCAGTGGACAGATTCTTCCTTAACCAGACAATGGGTCCAAGACAAAGGAGAGAAAACAAAACTCCATTTAGCTTTATGTTAATAGGTTTAATCAATGATCTGTTTAGGGAGAAGTGGCCCTAATTGGTCAAAATTGGATTGTGGAGTTTCTGAGGGCATCACTTATCTGTGCTCCATTCCACATTCTTCCCTGCTGCCTGATGACCAAATCATAGACTTGGGTCCTTAAGTGACGTTAGGGTCTAACATCACTCATTTTAGATGTGAGGAAACTGGAACCCAAAAAGGGGAACTGACTTACCAGGGGCAGAGCCAGTATTGACATTGGTCCTCCGGACTCTAAATCTTCATTTTTCCATGCCTGATAATAAACAATGAGAAATTAAGGTGATATTTTTTTTCTCATCTATAAATTTGTGATATGCCTGACTTTTCTCCCCAGATAGAACATGAACTCTTTGAGAGTTGGCACCATAGAGTCATCTGTTTGTGTAACTGTAGAGTTAGGAGGTACCTTCGGGGGCCATTTGGATTAACTCATGCTTGAGAAACAATTCCAAAGAATTAGTCCTTCCCACTTTGTTTGAAGATTTTGCCTTCAATGAGTGGGAGCCCACTATGTTCTGAGACAGACCATTCTATTTTGTAATAGCTCTCATGGGTAGTGCAGGGCCGGGGTAGGGGGTCGGGGTGGTGTGTGAGGCTGCTAGGTGGTGCAATGGAGAGAGCACTGGGCCAAAAGTCAAGAAGGCCTGAGTTCAGATTCAGCCTCAGATACTTCCTAGCTATATGATCCTGGGCAAGTCACTCAACCTGTTTGCCTCAGTTTCTTTATCTATGAAATGAACTGGAGAAGGAAATGGCAAACCCCCCCCTAGTATCTTTGCCAAGAAAACCCCATGTGGGATCACAAAGAGTCAAGCATGACTGGAAACTACTAAGCAACAGACAACTCATTCTTAGGAATTTGGTTGCTGACAAAAAGCTTAAATTTCCCTCCACTCCTTCTGCTGTAGGAAATTATTGCTAATTCTGCTAGAAACTTCACCACTCCTGTCCTCAACCATCTGTAACTTGGCCTTGCATCTCAGCCCTTCTATTCAGTCATACTGTAGGGAAGTTAATTCCCTTCTCTAATGCTCCTGTGTACTGTTTGGGATAACAAGGTATTTCTCAAGAACATTTATGAGCAAAGCATTAATAAATCTGGCCTTTAAAATCCTGTGTAATTAGCAACTGTGGTTATTATCATTAATAATGGAATTGTTATTTAAAGTAATTACTAATTTGGCAGCTTAGTGCCTCATTGGTTAAGAGTTCCAGATTATGGGGTGGCTAGGTGGTGCAGTGAATAGAGTCCTGGAGTCAGGAGGACCTGAGTTCAAATCTGGCCTCAGACACTTAACACATACTAGCCGTGTGACCTTGGGCAAGTCACTTAACCCCAATTGCCCTGCCTTCCCTCCTCCAAAAAGCAAAGGAAAAAAAAAAGTTCCAGATTAGTCAGGAAGACGAATCCTGCCTTGGATTTTTTCAGCCTCAGTTTTCTGATCTCTAAGATGGGGTTAATAATAGCACCTCTGTTCCAGGATTGTTATGAGATAACATTTGTCGGGCACTTTCTAAGTCTTAAAGCTACATGGACTAGTATTATTAGCAATTCAGTGGAGTCTTAGTCGGATGCCTTGTGTTGGTGTCAAGGACAACACTGAATTCTAAAGGAATACTGCATGGGGTGCATGTTCTCACAGGTCCTGTCACTCTGGCTGGGCTGCACTAGGGGATCTTGGTAAGGCCAACCTTTCTACATTTGTGCATCACTGTATAAATCCTAAGTGCTTGATTTTGGGGGCAACTCATTAAAATGCAAGGGACATTTGATGTAATCTATTCCAACCTCCTCATTTTACAGTTGAGGAAACTGAGGCCCAATTAGCAAATATTTATTAAGCACATACTATATGCTATTCATTCACTGTGGTAGGTGCTAAGGGCCCAATAAATAAAAAGAAAGAAACGTTCCCTGGTCTCAATGTGCTTACATTCTAATGGGGGAGATAACAAATACCTATAAAAATGCATGTACGGTCTATCTAGAGTTAATTAATATATATAAAATACTTTCATACAAGGGAGGGCATTAGCAGTAGGGGGATCAGAAAAGACTTCTCCTAGAAGATGATTTTTTTTTTTTAAAGCAATGGGGGTTAAGTAACTTGCCCAAGGTTACACGGCCAGTTTTTCTGTGGGTGTTAAGTGTCTGAGGCTGGAACTGAACTTGAGTCCTCCAGACTCCAGGCTGGCAAGCTCTTACTGCACCATCTAGCCGCTCCAGAAGATGATATTTCTTAAAGGCATGGAGGGGCTATGCGAGTCAGTGCCTAAGAGAAGTCTATACCACACATGGAGTGTGACCTGTGCAAAGTCTTGGAGTGTCAGGATGAAGGACCAGAGTAAGGCCCAGTTTGGCTGGGTCATACTCAGAAGAAGAAGGAATAATGAACAGTGATACGATGTGGTTAAGTTGGGACCAGGTTATGTAGGGTTTAAAAACCAAAGAAAGAGGTCTTTATTTTATGGCAGGGGCAACAGGAAGCCATTAGACCTAGTTGATTATGGAAGGCACATAAACCTGTGCTTAAAAGAAAAATCACTTTGGCAACAATGACACAGAGAGATTAGTTAGAAGGCTGTTGACCTAATCTGCTTGAGTGATGATGACGTCTGAACTAAGCTGAAGGCCGTGGGAGTAGAGACAAGAGGATGGATGCAAGTGATGTCCTGAAGATAGAAATGGCCAGACTTGGCAACTGATTTTCTATGTGGAGAGAGGCCAAGATTACAGACATATAGAGAGATGTTGGGAAGTTGGTGGTGATTTAAACAGAATTAAGGCAGTGTTGGGGGAGGTGAGAGGAAAATGAGTTCAATTTTAGAAATGTTGATCTGATGTTTTTAGTACATGCTGTTTTTTCCGGGAGGGGAGCCGGGGGGGGGGGGGGTAGGCAGAGTTGGTAGTGGTGGTGCAACCTTTATTCATTCAATCATTTATTTATTTATTCCCCTCAATTATATGTAAACAAAATTTTTAAGATTTCTTTAAAAAAATTTATGAGTTCCAAATTATCTCCCCCTTCATTGAGAAGGTAAGCAATTTGATGAAGGTTATACATGTGCGGTCATGCAAAAACTTATTTCCATATTAGTAATGTTGTGAAAGAAAATAAAGACCAAAAAGAAAAAGAAATTTTTTAAAAATCCATTATCCTTTGATTGGCATTATCAGTTCTTTTTCTGGAGGTGGATGGCATTTTTCATCCTAAGTGTTGAGAATAGCTAAGTTATTCGCAGTTGATCACCATACAGTTATTGCTATTACTATGTACAGAGTTCTGGTTCTGCCCACTTTACTTTACATCAGTTCATGTGAGTCTTCCCAGGTTTTTCTCAAAGCATCCTGCTCATCATTTCTCATAGCTCAGTGGTATTTTATTACAATCATATACCACAACTTGTTCAGTTATTCCCCAATTGATGGGCATCATCTCAATTTCCAAGTTGTTTGCTACCCCAAAAAGAGCTGCTCCAAATATTTTTGTATATTGATGTCCTTTTCCTTTTTCTCTGGTGTCTTTATGAAACAGACTTGGCAGTGGTAGTGCTGGGTCACGTGGTATGTATGCTAGTTTTATAGCCTTTGGGCACAGTTCCAAGTTGTTCACCAGAAAGGTTGCATCAGCTCACAGCTCATCCATCAGTGTGTCAGTGTCCCTGTCTTGCCACATCCCCGCCAACATTTGGCATTTCCCTTTCTTCTGTATTCGCCGATCCAATAGGTGTGAGGTGCTACCTCAGAGGTTTTTCATTTGCGTTTCTCTGATAATGATTTAGAACATTTTCTCATGTGACTATAGAGAGCTTTGATTTCTTCTTCTGAAAACTGCCTGTTCATATCCCTTGACACATCACTTGGGGAAAAATTTGTGTTCCTATAAATCTAACTCAGTTCTCTGTGTATTTGAGAAATGAGACCTTTATTAGAAAAATTTGCCATGAATTCTGCCCCGTTTCCTGCTTTCCTTCCAATCCTTCAAGGCAGGGGCTTGTTGGGGGCTAGTTTCTGTTTGTTCTTGCCTTTATCTGACATATAATAAATGTTCGCCATAATTGTCCTTTCCTGCTGCAGCCACATCTTTATCCTCCACAGTCAACCATCACAGACCATGGGCGGATCATGGAAGCCTCTGGCTTCTGTCCTCCCTGAGTCTGCTCTTCCCCACCACCTTGTACCTTGGCCCTTTTCTACCTCCATGTCACAAAATGAGTAGTAACATTGCCTGGGCTGGAGGGGGCCGAGGGGGGGGGGGGGGGGGAGGCTGTCAGTTTCTGCCCTCTTTTTCCCATTGCCATCTTTTTAAGAGACTCTCACTCCATTTCCTGGCCATCGCTATATCTTGTCTCCGCCATTAGAGTAAAAGCTCTGTGAAGACCATGACTGTCTTTCTTTTGTGCCCTAGCATAAGGTTGGGTGATAGGAAGGGTTTAATAGATACTTGCTGTTTGTTTCCTGTCATTACCAGGAATCACTGCGGCTGAGTACCTTCATCTGTGTAGTATTTGATTTGCATCTTACCCAAGAGTTGCTCCTCAAAACGTGCTTCCGTCTCAGTTCTTCTGATGGGACATGTCATACAGGAGTAATTATCACCTCTGTCCCTCTGGCCCTGTTTCCTCCCACAGAAAATGAAAAACTTAGACTCAGTGGTCCCTGAGGACCCTTCCAAGTCAAAATAATCCTTGATTCCAGAAGTTCCAATGACTCATTCTTTCTCTCTCTTTTTTTTTTTGTCATCTCAGAGTCTTTTTACAACTTCTGAAAAATTCTGTAAGTTTTGAACTCTGGCTATTGATATTTCTGAAGCTTTGTTGGAACTAGGTCTTTTTATATTTACAAAGAAATAATTCACTTAAGAAATAATGATAAGACTGGTTTGGTGGTGAATGTGAAATTCATAAGACCATCTCCTATAAGCACTTTAGCGAGAGCCTCTCCTTAACTCCAAGGTCCACTTGTTCCTTTAGGATGGCCACAGTAAGCCCTGGAAAGAGCAAAGGATCCCCAAATCCCAGAGCTGAAAGGGAGCTCAGAGACTGTCTAGTAGCATCTGGACCTGTAACAGAATCTCTTTTCTTACCAAGGTATATAGGCAAACAAGGGACACTATGGGGAACATTTCTGGATATGGCTGAGAACAGATCAGGCAGTCTCCTTCCTTGAGTGGCTTCTGTCTTGTATAGCCTGAAAAAGGCATAACATAGACCAAATGGTGGATCTCTTGAGATTCTGCTCAGTGCCATGTGTCTCCTTTCTGAGGCTTTTTAATGTCTTATGGCCTTTGATCATTTCAATTAGGAGGTAAGAACAGATACCCCTAAAATCATATTCTTAGTTCACCAGGATAAGTAACATGAATTAACATAATTTGAAATTGAGAAAGCAAAGCAGAAATATTTTGGTATGCACAGAAAATGTGTAATCCCAAAAGGTACACAGTTCCAGGGTAAGATATGTGGCTGTACCCAACTCCGTGCATGACCATTCTATAAACAATTCTTAAGAAGGCACCGTGTGCCAGACACAGGATACAAACCTTCTCCTCCAAACAGGAGGCATTTATTTTCTGTAGAAGCAAAGAACATGGGCATCAATAAGGGAGATACGCTGGCCACTGAGAGGAGAAAGAAACATGGATGTAAAAGGTTTTGTGCAATTTAAAGCCTTCTGTGTGAGCCATCATTACTGTCAAGTGAAGGCAAGTCAAAAATCAAGCTGACCATGAAACTGGATTGCAAGTCTTTGGAAAAACGTGTGCTAATAACCAACATGTATTTTGTGCAGTGTAGAACATTGGATTTGGAGTTAGCAGACCTGGCTACTACGGATCCTGCCTCATATATTTATTAGCTGTGGGCTTGTGAGTAGGTCAGGCAGCCCATACACATTTATGAATCTCCTTGGAAGTAAAAGTTAGACCCTGCCCTTGAGAAGTTTATAATCCAACGGGGAAGAAACCATGCAAATCACTTTATGCAACCAAGATCTAGACAGGAGAAATTGGAATAATCAATAGTAAGAAGGCATCAGCATTAAAGGGGATTGGAAAAAGCTTCTCATGGAAAGTGGAATTTTAGAGATGAAGACGGACAAACATTTTAGACATGGACATCTGTCAGTGAAAATGCTTGGAGTTGCGATGTGGAGTGTCTTGTTTGAGACATAGCAAGAAGATTGGATTGCTGAGTAGTTAGGGGGAGTAAATGTGTGAGAAGATTAGAAAGATGGTAGGGGATCAGATTTTGAAGGACTTTGAATGCCAGACAAAGGATTTTGTATTTGATCCTGTAGGCAATAGGAAGTCACTGGAGTTTATTGAGCAGAGGGTGACATGGTTAGACCTGTACTTTTGGAAAATCACTTCAGCAGCTGAATGGTGGATGCACTGGAGTTGGGAGAGACTTGAGGCAGGGAGAGCCTCCAGCAGTGCTGTCCAGGCAGGGGTGATGACCCCCTGCCCTATGATAGTGACTGTGTCCTTTGAGAGGTCATCTATAGAATGAGGGGGTTGAACTCAATGACCTCTAAAGGTTCTTTTAGTTCTTAAATCTTTGATCCTTTGACCACTTTTTACTTAAATAGAATTCTTCAGGTGTTAGTTACACCAGGTGGCTGGTGAGGTCCCTTTTAACTTCAAGATTGTATAATTCATTATCTATATGAGGAAATTAAAGTCTTTAAAGGGAAATTGCTGGGCCAGCATTTGAACCCAGGTCCTCATACTTTTTATATTCTACCATTCACACAGTGTCTTTTATTGTCAGCTTTTCCTAAGTACATCAAATAATAACTTTAGAACTGCATGGTCCTTAAAGGGCCTTAGTTTGACCTAATCATTTCTTGATGGAGAAACTGTTTCTGGGAGGTGATTTTCCCCATTAATATACTTTAAGAACGGCAGGGGAAGTAGAGTCAAGACGTTGGAGTCAGAGCTAGCTGTTTTTCCTTAGTTCCCTCACACTGTTCCCTATGATGACTGGTTACGTCAGTCATTTTTCCAACCCCTGGCAGCTTAGGAAAACTGACAAAAAGGTCTGGTGATACTGGGATGAGAGCTGTCAAGGAGCTCTAACAGAAGCAGCATCACCAACAAGTGGAAGTTGGCGTGGGGGAGGGTGCAGTCTGGTGTCCAAGGACAGTGAAGAGACTCACCTGGTCACGAAGTAATCTCAGTAGACCCCTATGCTAATACTGGGGACAGGAATAGATGCCATCTGGCAACTCTCTTCATAGTTACCCAGACTCAGGTTACAGTTCCAGGGCAGAATGGTCCCAGTATCAAAGAAAAAGAGGCTTGACATGTATAAGGAGGAAGAAGCTAGTTCCAGAAACATAGTTATATAGCTCTGAGCCCAAGAGCAGAGGAAGAACTCAATTCTAACGTTTTGCTCTTCCCATAAGACTGTAGTGGAATAAACAGGGACAGGAGATCAAAAGCAAGGGGGCTATATCCGTTCAGTGATTCTGAACTGCAGCAGTTTCCAGCAGGCTAACAGTGACTGAATTCAGTGACAGTCTACAGAAACTACCATACACATGCCAACACAACCAAACTGTGTCATAAATTTGCCAGCTAGGAAAGCAGTATACAGTACTTTCTCCAGATCACACCACTTTGAAAACACTGAAAACTTAGGGACCCAGAATGAGCTGTTAAAGCAGCAGAAAGACATAAAAGTCAGAAGGCCAGACCAGTCATCTTTGTTAGAGATGAGCAAAGTCCAACTCTCACATAAAGATCATATAAAAATAATAGATGGAGAATTGGGAAAAGAAATTAGAGCAATACAATAAAATTATGAAAAATTTAGCAACTTGATAAAAGAGGCAAAAAAACGCTGAAGAAAATAACTCCTTAAAATACAGAATTGGCAGAATGATGAAAGATGTACGAAAGTTGTCTCAAGAAAATAACTCCTGAAAAATTAGAGTTGGTCAAGTGGAAGCTAATGACTCCACGAGACATCAGGAAACAATAAAACAAAGGCAAAAGAGTGACAAAATAGAATAAAATTAAAATATCTCATTGGCAAAACAACTGACCTTGAAAATAGATTGAGGCAAGATACTTTTAGAATGGCACTCTGATCCTATTGAGAAGTCAGGTGCTCTTTCCATCCCATCACCCTGCTTGCTGTTTTCCCATATATTAACCTAATTACTACCATCTCCACACCCTCACACAAACCAACTCAGTTTGTTTTCAGCTAATTACAATTCTCCCTGGATTCCAAATGAAGTTCTTTTTGAGCCTAGAGTGTAATTCCCAGTAGATGGTATGATTCATTTAAAACAAAAACAAACAAAAATACCAAAACTTCCATCATGAATCCCAGAAGAAAACTTTCCCTGGATATTGTAAATATCATGGACATCTTACCCTGGGAAGAAAACAAGGTGAGATTTCACAGAGGGCTCACCATTTTACTTCTCCAGTGAGCCCCCTTTCCCCCATACCTTTGCATTTCTCAGATGTCCAAGGGAGATCTGGACTCCACTTAAGTAACTGATACATACAGAGCTCCCTAAAGTTTATAAAATGCTTTATATACATTATACTATCATCCCAGGGAGCAAGGTGCTGTAAGTATTGTCTGCTCCATTTTATAGAAAGGAAATTGGTCTTTATTTTGGAGCCCTCCAAATCATCCAAAAGTCCCTCATATACTGAAAGGAAATTATCATGCTCTCTGAGTTTTCACTTTTCTAGGTAAAACATTCTCAATTCCCTCAGTTGAACCAAATTTGATGTGGACTCAAGGTCTTTCACTAACCTAGCTGCCATCCTCTTGTATGTTTTCCTTGTCTCAGTCCTTCTTAAGCCTCAATGCCCAGAACTGAACACAAAATCTCCAGATGAGTACATAGGGACTATCAAAGCTCTTTCCCTAAAATCTCTAGATATTTTAATGCATTCTAAGATGATATTCACTTTCCTACCTGCCATGGTCAACTTTTGGGTCATGTGGATCTTGATTGGGTCATTCTACAAGTGGTATCCAGTTACTCAGCCTCAGACCAACATGGAGCAAAGAAATTGAAAGGCATTCTCATGTGGTGGGCGTAGTGCTGCCCTTGGCGTCTGGAAGATGTGGTTCAAATTCCTCCTTGGATGCTTGCTGGCTGTGTGACCTTGGGCATCATTCTGAATCTCTGTGTTTCAGCTTCTTCATTTATAAAATGGAGGGTTTATTACCTGTAGCACCTGTCTCACAGGGCTGTTAGGCCTTCGAGTGGGATAAAGTGATTTGCAAACTTTGAAGCATGATTATTGCCAGTTATTATTAATTAAGTTTGATCACTTATCATAGGTAAGGTCCTCCAATCTTTTGAGCTGATGGTTGTTTGGTTTGTAGTCATTTAATTGCTCAATTAGCTTTGGGAAATGGGGCACTGTCCCATTAACAATACTTTGGAAATAAGCTAAGGATTCACAAGCCCAGCAGAACAAGAAGATCTCTTAGGTTTTTCTTTTGTCAATTAAGACACATATTTCAAGTGCTTAAATATTCAACTGTCACAGACTTTAGGTATTTACTTTTTGGTAAATTAAGTCGGGCAGAGGCAGCTAGGAGGTACAATGGATAGAATGGTAGCCCTGAGGAAGACCTGAATTCAAATCCCTTAGCACATTCTTACTTGTTGTGTGAATGTGGGTCAGTCACTTAAACGCTCCATGACTGTTTCCTCATTTGTAAAATAAGTTGTTGAATGTGAGTGTCTCGAAGGTCCTGTCCAGCTACAACTATAACCCTAAATTGTATCATCTATATGATGGCGGTAAACGGAGCACCAACCTCATGGGTTTGGATGAAGACCAAACAGAATAAGATTAGTAGCAAACAAGATACAGACAGCATAAATGGGAGATCTCAGATGTAGGATCTGAAATGAGTCTTAAAAGAATCTGGGAAAGCCAGATGTTTAAAGTGAGTAAAGAAAAACATTCTAGGAATGGAATGTTGTATGTGAGGAAGAACAAGAGGGCTGATGTGTACAAAGGAGAATAAAAAACTGGTAAGTAAGCAGGGACCAGGTTGAAGCATGGCCACAAGACAGAAGATTTTATATTTGATCCTGGGGGTAATAGAGAGCTGTGGTAGTTTATGTAGAAGAGACGTGACCTGCACTTTTAGGCAGAGGAGAGAATGGAATAGCGAGAGACTTGAAGCCAGTCAACTTGTCCAAAAGCTGTTACAGTAGTTCAGGTGTGAGATGATGTGACCTTGCTGGTTGACTAAGATGTGGGTGAAGGCAACTCTTTAAGGTGCATCTACAACTTACCATAAACAGGTTGCAATCTGCATTGGTGGAGGAAGTTTCTGCAGGGTGAATTTCAGATACTGATGAAGTAATGAATCAATAAAACTATCTGTGACCATTTATTGAGCACCCATATCTCGGGATATAGACAAAAATGAGGCAATTCTTGCCATTAAGGATTATGTCAGTGGAGATAACCTATATTTATATAATTATGTGTATGTTGTTTATATAATTATTGTGTAATATATGCATATGTAATTATTATTTATATAAATAATGATTTATGTAAAATTATATTGAATACAAGCCAGATGTCACCCTTTATGGGAAGGCACCATTAGCCCCAGACATCAGAAAGGGCCCCCTAAACAATCTGAAGCTTGAGCTATTAGCAGACCAGCCCTAACACAAGATCCAGCACATAGTAGGCACTTAATTAATCTTTGTTGAGTGTCCCATTGATTGAGGACAGAGCATTCCAGATCTGAGGCCAGCCAGAGCCAAGGCTGGGAGAACAAAGGTAGAGCTTTGTATGGAAGGCCTCTCTGGCTGGACTGTGTAGGGAGAGAAGGGCAGGCTGGTAATTTAGCAGGGGGTCAGGCCATGAAGGACTCCAGGAGGGGGGTTCTTTGTCTTTCTTTCTCCCTCCCTTGTATAGCTGAAGGGCCAACAGCCAGCAGGACACAGGAGCTTAGTCTTTAGATGGCTTTTACAGGCAGAGCACACCTAGACATGACCCCCGATTTCCACTAAGTGGGTTCATAGCGCCTTGGAATCAGTAAGCTGCACATGCTGGGCTCTCCTATAATTTTAATTACAAAAACGAGACGGGCTAACGTGTACAATCAATAGAGCGCCGTGGCTGCTGATCTCCCTCCGGCCATGCCTCTCATCCTCAGCAGAGCTTGACAGCCGGTATTAAATCTTGTTCCAGGTCTGCATTTCATATGGCCTTCTTCAGGCCCGGGAGGTTTCACCCCCGCATACGCTCTCCACGTGTAATTAAGTAATGGAGACTGAGCTGTTGTACATGACAGTTAATTTTGGATAGCGGGGGACGTTAATACAGGAGCTGCGGGCAAGACCATTAATCTCCTTGGATCCTTGCCCTGCCAAGTAGAGCAGCTCATTCTTCATTGTACTAATCCAGCCCTTTCCCCCTGCCCTGGGACCAGGGCAGGCGTGAACATCCTCCCACCAGCTCACATGGGCCATCAGAAAACCCGGTGCTACTGCATGTGATGTATGTCCGGGGGACCTGTTATGCTGAGCACATCTGGATGGGCCGGAAAGAAACACTCTGGAATATTACAGTCCATATGTCCAGGGCACTAAGAAGGGGGAGACGTGGGGTGGCTGGTCCAAGCTCTAATGATGTGAAAAGGAGACAGAAAGGGACTGTGTAAGCTAGGTACACTCAGCAGCACCTTGCTAATTTGCACTAATGACTCACAGACCCATTGTGGATTACAAGCTAATTAGGATGTGAACAAAAACAACTGTTCAAAAAAAAGGGAGAGCAAGGACGTGGTATTGCAGAAATCTGTACCATTGTAGACAGAAGAGCAGTTAATTAAAAACACTCACTGCCTCGTAGCCTAATGGCTGTCTCTAATTACCTTATCACAGACCTCCCAGCTGAAGCCAGCGGTCAGTTCCAATTTATCAAAATTGCTGATAGATTCTTCAAGAAACTTGCTCTAAGTCCAGAATGAGGATAAGGGGAGGACATGGAGAGATTTAACATATTTACCAATCAAGGAAATCTTTTCAAATGGTTATGTGAAAGGCTTTTTTTTCTTGTTGTTAATCCTATGATGCCATTTTAAAGAATATCATGATGTTCTGAAAAATACAGCCAAATGGTTCAGTTCCCTTCTTTAGATAATGCAGGAACTTCCTTCCGGATATGGGATGATTGAGCAATACTGATCATTATCAGTGACTGGTATTGAAAGAGCCAAATCTAAGGGTTCTGGTCAGAAGAGGCAGGAAGGAAAAGGTTAAGATTACTATTAGAAACATACAAACACACACACACACACACACACACATACATACCTTTGAGAAACTTGAGAATAATGATCAAAGCAATAACTTAGTACAATTCCAGAAGATTGATGATGAAGAATGCTTCAGAGAGACGTGATAGACTTAAGGTGAACAATAAAACATACATTTTCAGATCAAAAGAGAATATTATTAGTTAAAAACTTAAAAAATACACAGGAGGAGGAAAAAAGTTGTAGAGGGGATGACTGTAAACAAGGCAATTTTGTTACAAACATGTTAAATTTAATCCTAAAAGAATAGTGTTCACCAAAGTTCATGGTTTCTTATGCAATGATCTATCCTATTTAGCTTCTTATATTTGAATACTTTTTAAATGATTATTAAATTAATAATAAAAGTGAATTTTTTTTAAAAGCTACTCTCTTGAGTCAGAACCCAAGGTACTACCAAAGGTAGAGTCAGTCAGACAGAATGAAATCACACTGTTCACATGCCATCATCACTGCATTTCAGAGTGAGAAGGGCTGGCCTAGCTAACACATATCTTAGCAACTACTTATTACACAAAATTCCTATGACTTTTCATCAGGGTACCTAGCATCTGAAATGGAAAGGTTTGGTTTTTTTTTCTTAATGACTATGGTCATAGAACCATTAATTTAGTACTAGAAGGAATGTTAAAGTTATCTAATCCAACCACATGATTTTTGACAGATGAGTAAACTGAGGACCAGAAAGTTTTATGTAACTTGACCAGGTTACACAGGTATTAAGTGCCAGAGTTGGGAAACATACTCAGGTCCTCCGACTATTTCTTTGTATTTTCATTTTTCAAATTCAGTTTTTAAAAATTCAGAACTTTACATATAAGAATGAATTTCCATATATAAAGCAGAACACAAAAAAAGATTTGGTTTGTGAAACTGTGAATCTGATTTCATTCTTCTCCCCCCCCCAAATATTCATGTCTTTTTTTCACACCCCAGTGCATCCTTTTTTCTCACCCCTTAATTATTTTTTTTTTGAGAACCTTCTCCTAGGATCAAACTCCAAGGAATATTATAGCCAATCAAATATTTAAATAAGTTCAACACTTTATTTTAAAAACTGTTCTCCCTGTTTGTGCTTCCTTCTCATCTTCCTTTATTTCACTTCTATGCATTTAAAAAACTTATTTTAGTTACTCTTTTTTTGGCATCACTATTGTTAACCCTTACCTACCCATAGCCCCTTCAAAACATAGGAAGAAAACAAACCGTTATAAGAAATAAATATAGTCAATCAAGCAATACTAATGTATCCAGCTGCCATTTCTACTACTCTGGGTAATTAGTACCTCTCTGTAAGAAAATAGTTAATATACTTCTTCCTGGGTCTTCTGGAGAGATAGGTAGACATTTTCTCAATCACAGATCTTTCAAAGTTATGTTGCTGTTCCTTGAATAAATTATTCTTCTGCTTCTGTTCATTTCCTTCTGCATTAGTTCTTCTCAGGATTCTGTAGAATTAGTTCTTGATCATTTGTTAGTGTCCATTATATTTTTATACCACAGTTTATTCAGCCATTCCCTAATTGATGAGCACCTCCCTTAGTTTTCAGTTCTGTTTTTTTTTTAATTTTCATTTTTTGGTTGTTTGTTTTGCTTACTCTTATTCCATCCCTATTATCTCTATTTCCCACTGTCCCAATCTGTTTTTCTTTTGAGTTTGATATATTTTTCTATATCAAACCCTGTGTGTGTATGTTTTCAACCTTCCTTTGTCCATTTCAGATAAGATTAATGTTTTCTTGCTGGTTCAATTCTCCTACACTTTACTCCAGTTTTGTATGCTCTTTTTCTCACACTCCAAATATGACAAATAGTATGTCCCTTTATTTCTACCTTCTACACTAGTGTATTCATTTTGCCCTCCCTTCTTGTTCCTCTCTTCAAACACTCAGGACAGAATTTGCCCACCCCACCCACATCATTCATCCTCCATTTTTATTAACTCCCTCAATAACCTTTGAAGATATTAGTTTTCTAAAAGACACTTGTTTCTTCTTCCTGCATTAGAACATTAGCACTGTGTCATTGAATAGCATCTTCCATATACTCATAATTTTTACCATTTTTGGTTTCTCTTACTCATATGTTTATATTTCAAAATTTCTACTCAACTCTGATCTCTTCATGAAGAATGCTTAATAGTTATCTATTAAACTTCCATTTTTCTTCTATAGTATTATTTGCAGGGGAAATTATTCTTGGATGTTAGCCATATTTTGACATTTTTAATTCCAAGATCTCCTTTCATTTATATGAGATGTTGCTGTGTCTTGCATGTTCCTAATTATGGTTTCTTAGTACTTGGATGTCTTTCTTGGTGCTGGAAATATTTTGTTATATTATGGAAGCTCTAAGTTTTGGCTTTGACATTAAAGGACTCTAACCCTTTTTCATATCATGGGCTCTCAGGGCAGTCTAGACCCCTTCTCAGAGTAATGGTTTGAAATACATAGAATATAATAAGATGACAAAGGGAAATCATTATATTAAATTGCAGGCATCAAAAATGTTTAAACAAGTTCAGGTTTGGGGTTAAAAATAGCTACCTAATGAAATCATAATTCAGCTTTTCTTTAATTGTTGATGTGAGATCTTAATCAAATCATTTAATGTCTTAGTGGATCATAATATCTGACTTATTGCAATTTCAATTATTATACTCCCTTCAAATTATTGAAGAGAGTTAAAACAGATGACTTTGAGTTTGCATCTAATTTCAGACTTATTAATCAGAAATAATCACCTCTCTTTTGGAGACTCTGTAGAGCCTATACTCCTAGCCTTTAAAGTGCTTACAGGCTAGTCAAGCTATGACACTGACACTATAGTTTTATACCATTGACAGGTAATAAGAAAGGAGCAATTTTTTACCAAATCTTGAACTTCACTACCCCAGCCCCTCTCTTTCCTCCTGAACTCTCTATTCAAGTGCTTAACAAGAATGAGCTTTGGTGTGGTTCTTTTTTCATTTGTTCTGTAAGCATTTATTAAGCCCTTCTTAATAACTTAACAAGTATCCTTTTAGAAGATTAATATCTTCAGCAGATATTCCTCTTATTGATTATTGTCCTAGTTCCTTGGGTTGCAGTGATAAAAATAGAATAATTGCAGCCCTTAAGGAGCTTATTTCCATTGTGGAAAAACAATGAGTATGCACATAAGTAAATCCATATTATGTGCCAACAAGCAATCAGTAAGCATTAATTTAGTACTAGCTATTTGCCAAGCACTATGCTAACAGTGCAGAAAGAAATATAAAGTGGTAACAGTTACTGCCCTCTGTGAGTTTACACTCTGATAAGAGAGACAATATAAATTAAATAAGTTTATGCATGATATGTAAGGAGTAGAGGCAAGATCTTCTTAGTAAGGAAACTAGTAGCTGCTGATGGGTCCAAAAAAGTTCTCCTACAGAAGGTGGTGCTTGAACTGAGTCTTAAAGGAAGCCACAGATTCTACAAGTCAAAGGAGAGAAGAGTGAGCATGCCAGGCATGAATTTGAGAATTAAAATACTATGTACATGACCTACAGGGCAGACAGTGTAACTAGACAGAATGATCCCTTAGACATTTATACTCTGACAATTAACCTCTCTGAATCTCAGTTTCTTTATTCTAAAAAGGGGGGAATAAAAATACTACCTAGGGTTTTTATGAAATGAGTTAATATATGTCAAGAACTTTTTAAACCTTAAAGTCAATAAGGTTGACTGCTGCTATCATTGTTACTACTTCTGGCTTTGAGAAGAACCCAAGACAGCTAGTGGGAGAAGCTAATTATGCCTTTAGGTGACATGAAAGGTAGCCAGTAGAAAGGAGGATAAAGCACAGAAGGAAGGGAAGTAGTTAATACAAACCAAAAGGAAATGAAGAAGAAAAAATATGGCAAGCTGAGGAGGGGGATACCACAAGGAGAATTTGAAAACATCTGTGCCCTTAGGCCTCTAGCAAAATCTTACTTATGTTCTATGGTTTTGTTTTTTCCTTAACCAAAAAAACAGTCTAAGCATCTTTTCCGCCACACTACTGACAGCTCTAATTATTTTCAAATTGCCCCTGGGCCACCTTCCCAAAACACAGGCCCAGATGCAAAGGTGCTCCCAGTGGCCTCGTTAGCAATTTCCATAGCTGGGAAAAAGCATGTAAAAAGTTCACGGTGACATTGTCATTGAACTTTTCATTCAGATTCAGCATATTTTGCTACTTAGCAGATTATTCCAGTTTTCAGTGGTGAAAATCCCCTCTGTATATGGATTCCCAAAATTACTGGATGAGGCAGGGGGGGAGGAAAGGGAGGCAGAGAGAGAGAGAGAGAGAGAGAGAGAGAGAGAGCCCTGGGCATCTGGTTCAAATGAAAGTGTGTTTTTCCAAAATGCTTTTTTTCTAAAGACTGTGACAAGTGTCAGGTTCTCTCTTTTTCTCTCCTTTCTTGAAGTTCTTTAGGGAAGCATAAATATTTGATTCTAACAGCAAACAATGTGTCAGGTCCATTTGCCAACATTTAGTGGCAATAGTCTTGGAAGGGAAAGTGAAGAATGTAATTTTCCATTCCCCAGTCTTCTCAGCATCCCAAATGGATTCCAGCATGTCAGCTCTGGTTCTTATAATATAATGACATTTCATTAAATGGCCCCAAAAAGCCAGACTCTGGATTTGGAGACAGTGAATTTCCAATTGGTGCTGCTTAGGCTACTTTGAAAAGGGTGATGATTTCTAAAGTTTTAAAGGGAAAGTCTTAGGAAGTCACTCAAGCATTTTTATGGCACACTTTAATTTTTAAGAAGGCATAAGGCAGTCCTATCCTGACACATCTCAGAGCCTGTCAAATATAAGAGTGGACATTTCCCTATTTCCCTTGCACCCTGCCACCCTGGCTGGGCCCCTCCTCGCCATTATTAATTCATTATCCACAATTCCGTTTTCATATTTTATCGATCGTGCTGCATAGATTTTGGGCTAGAAGGGACCTAAGAGGCCATTGACTTCAGTTTTTAATCAATGAGTAAACTGAAGCAGAGTTGAAGTGGAGACTTGTGGAGTAGTTAGCAAATGGCTGAGTCTGGATTTGAACTCTAGTCTTCTTGACTCAAGCCCCAGAAGTGTCTCCACTATGCCACCTAGCTGAAGTCTGGAGACTTAGGTTTGAATCTTGACTCTCAGGCCTTTCCACTGGCTGTCCCCCATTCCTGGAGTACATTTCTTCCTCACCCCCCATCCCGTGGCTTCCTATAGGACAGCTTCCCCTTTCTAATCACTGTGTCCCTGCTGGGTGTGTATCTTTTATGTTCTGGGTCATTTGAGTGCTGTCTCACCCATTTGAATGTAAGCACCTTGAGGACAGGGGCTGTTTCTGCCTTCCTTCATTTCCCCCATACTTAGCCCAGGGCCTGGTACCAGGTAATGCCACTTACTGAGTGATTGATTGCCCTCCCAGGACACAGTCTTGCTTATAATGGCTGATAGAGTGAAGCATCTCCATTTTCTCCCCTGTATTCCCTAGCAAAGCTCTGTGTCGTGTAGGAGATTTTTTTTCTGGTACTGCCTGTTCCTGTCAATTTGAAATATGTTGCCCTGCATGTCTCCCCCTTCCCTAGACTGAGGTGTGTGAGTGCCATCAAAGAAGTGGCAGATGGATATAAACTGTGGCTTTTTAGAGCAGCTTCTCCCCAACCCACTGGGAATAATCAGAGGTTTTTATTACAGGAAGCAAAAACAAATTTGATATGGGTTCCAAAGGACATTATAAACTCTCCTTATTGTGCAGAAATCATTGAGTTGTGTCAGGACAGTTCAGGGCCACTCATTCCCCTCCCTACAATGTCCCCATTAAGATTTATTTGTGACCATGTCTTTGAAAGGCAGTCACCTTAGCACAGAGTGGAAAACCATCGGCTTTATCACCATTAAATAGTCTGTGGTTCAGAAGTAAGTGTGGCCCACTGACTCTCCTTTCTGGGCCCACCCTATTGTTTGATTGGGGGTGGCTGTGAGGAATAAATGAAAAAACAGTTATGAAGTACTTGCTGTATAGCAGACTCTGTGCTAAGCCATGAGAATACAAAAATGAGTGAGACAGTCCCCACCCTCGATGAACTTAAATTCTAATGGGGCGGGGGGGGGGGGGGGGAGCCAACTGATAAGGCAGGTAGATAGGTAAAGAGGGAGAGTGTATAAGAGCAGGGGCATAGTTTTAATCAACAAATATTTATTAAGCATCTACTGTATACCAAACACTGTGCTAAGCACCAGGGAGACAAAAGACAGTCCCTACCCTCAAGGAGTTTCCAATCTCCTGGCTCAAATGTGAGTAGTATAGATACTGTGAAAAAATGAAGTTGTGCTGGCCCCTTCCAAATATAGAAATTCGTCATGTTCTTGGCTACAATCTTCCTGGGTGTTTTTTCTTTCCATTTTTACTTTAATTTGGATTAAATCCCATAATGTCATGATGGGCAGCCTGGTGGATTGAGTAGATTGAACCCGGAACCTGGGGTTCACTCACTCCAGCTGGGCGTCTGATTATGGATAAATTATGAGTTGAGAGCGTTTGGAGCCAGGGACCTGGGTTAGAATCTCAGCTGTGTTACTTAATTGTCTTTGTAACCTTGGACAAATCACATGACACCACTGAGCCTCAGTTTTTTCAAGAAATGGGTATAATAATACCTTGAGTGTCTACCCTCCCAGGATTGTTGTTGAACTGCCTTGAAATATCATCTGTTGAAATGTCAGCCATTGTCATTTTTCCCTTGGTCCACTTTTAGGATGGGAGATGGTTCCACCCCTCAAGTTTCACTCATTGAAGATTCTTTATCTTGATGGATTATTAATGGCTATTAACTACTAATAGTGGGAAGGCAAAATGACAAGATTTGGCAATGAATTAGATGTGGGGGTGGGTGAAGGAGGTTGAGGGGTCAAAGGTAACACCGAAGTTGTGAGCTGGGATGCTAAGAAGAATGGTAGTGCTCTCAAAAGTAAAAGAAAAATTTGGAAGACAGATGATTTGAGGGAAATGATAATGAGCTCTCTTCAGAATATTGAGATCGAGATGCCTATGGAACATGGTGGGTTTTACCGTAGTCACATATTTTCACTAGCAGTTCTCACGTCAAGACAAGACGACCCTTGGTTGGGGATGCTAGAGGAGCGAAGCGTATCCAGGCAGTGGCTGGAGTGGGGGCCCTCTCGGGTTCCTTCTGACTATGAGCCACTAGAGCTCTGTTTTGCTGGCCCCTCAAAAGGATCTCACCCTTTATTGGTCCAAGATAAGGGTATCTTTGGATACACTCTCCTCCACCAAGTAGTAAGAGTGCTGTCACCAGGCCAGTGACAATTCCATCCTTGACAATGTCTTTCCCTTTGTTTGCCAGTGCCAGAAGTCATAGGATCTTGATCATCCAATGCTATGGGATCCTTGTGTCTAGCTTGAGAAATAAGCTAATAATTATGTTTTTTTTTTTTAATGATCAAAACAAAGCTAAATACTTAAAAAAAACTTTTTGGATTAAAATGCTTTAACTGTCACACTCTACTAATATCTTGGTTCACTTTTTTTTTTTTTTTAACTTTCTATGACTCTTATTCATTGTTCTAAGGCATGACTCACTGGGTATGTGAAAGCTAGATGGAAGTCAAGGTGACAAGACAAATAGGTAGAGAATTCAAATCATGCCCTATTTACAAGTTAACCCTAAACCCTACGGCCCTCACCAAATAACTTAATGTCTCAGCCTGTTTTCTCTTCTGCAAAACTGAGAAAATAATCATACGGACCTCATAGAATTTTTGTGAGGATTAAATTAAATAAGATATGTAAAATGTCTTATAAATCTTAATATGCTTCCATAAATTGTAATTATCATCAAAATGTGTTTCACAAAAAATGAAACTGTGAGGCTGAACTGATTGCAAACATAGAGAGAGGATGGTACAATTTGAGCTGTATCTAAAGGGTAGAATAGTATTGGGAGCCTTAAAGAAGGGGAATTCTAGATAATTAGCATGAGTACCATTCTGTAAATAGAAATACACAAGGCCCCTTTATTAGTCAGTCAGAGACCAGCCAATGGCAAGAGTTAATGTTGGGGAATCCTAAGGTATAAAGTTAAAGGGGCAGGGTGATGTCGTATTTAAGGGGCACAGGCGGCAAGCACCAGCTGATATCTGTCTGTTTGCTGGATATTTGGGGAGATGTATGAATTCACTTAGTCCATTCAAGTACCACTGTGTGCCCCCATGGTTAGACTTGGCCAGGGATTGGTCCCTGGCTTGTGAATTGGCCAGATTTCTTTGTTGAAGAGTTCATCAAACCTCTCTGATAAGCCTTGAGGTAATTGTCTCCATCACGTGTTCCAAATGAGCACCCCAGGAGAGGTGATTGCCCCAGAAAATTTCCACCCAACTGGCATCCAGTGAGTTCCCACAGCCAGCTTCCGCCTCATCCTGCTAGGCAGGTTTCAGCCCCATCTGTTGTTCTGTAGCTGGGGATACGGGAAAGGTAGAAGGAACCTGCCCTTCACGGTATTGACTGTCTGCACTGTGGCCTTCCCTATCAATCACCCTTCCTGCAGATGTGCTCCCAGCCCCAGAATTTATTGCACACTGCCCCCCCTCGATCCCCATTATTCCCTGTTATTGAAGCATAGGAAATGAGGATGAGCCAGGATGGGGCGACTGGCTAGGACAGTGGCTCCTCCTTCCTCTGTTCCTGACAGAATAACTCCCAAGTCGTCCCAAGTGGAACTTACAGGTCATGAGCCCCCATTCCAGTCTTTTTTCCCAACAGTGCTAAATGAGCTGATACTTGATTGTTCAAACTAGCATGATTTTGTCAGTGTGTTTTTTCTCTTTGTCAATGCAGATCACAGTCTGCTATAACATAGTAGTACATCATTGTAGTACATTGTCTTAGAGTGCTGCTGTGATTGAAAAATGTATTACCTTCCAGTCCACATGGTGATGAATAAACCTGTCTTAGCTAGGTGAGTGCTCAGATGACGGACATCCAGTTAATTCATCACTGGGTCTCAATCTGAAGCCTTTCCGACTCAGCAGGATCTACTAGACCTTGCATTCTGCTGGTATCACATCAGGGTTACCTCCGTGTCACCATATGTAGCACCTGGCATGTATAGGTGCTCAATTAATGCTTGTTGATGGATTAAATGAAACATTAGAAAAAGAGTGTGGTAGAGGAGAGGTATTAATGTGTTGATAAAATGATCATGTTATCAATCAGTTAACGAGTATTTATGAGAGGAGGGGAAATGTAAAATGGCAAGAATGCTGCCCCGTACGACTCTAAGGTCCTGGGTTCAAATCCTCTCTCTGATGTTTCTCACCTAGGTGACCCTAAGTGACCTCCCTTAGTTGGCTTCAATGTCCTCATCTGTAAAATGAGGAATCAGGACTCTGTATTTATGATTCTGTTAAATCCCTACTCTGTGCTATGCACTTGGTATGCAATGGCGAAAGAGAAGTAATCTCTGTCCTCAGGTAACTTACCTTCTGTTGGATAGACACACGTGTTCTAATGTAACCCATTTGTATGTATGGTGCTTATATGTGTTGTACATGTGGGTATGTTCAAAGTACATTTAAAATGGAGCCATTCTATTGGGAGGGGGAGATCAGCACAAGCCTCAGGTAGACCTGAGTTGAATCCTGTAGGAACCTGGGGCTTCTGGGAGGCAGAAGTGAGGAAGCTCACATTCCTGGCTTAGAAGATCGCTGTTGCACTGGCCATAGAATCAGGTTTGGAACTTCAAGCCCATAGAAGGAAATAAGGTGGAACAGGGTTGGAAGGGATGACCCAGGGGCAAGGGGCAGGGTTTCTAGTTTATCCTGGAGGTGAGTTTGTTGAGCAGGGGGTGTTGGGAGGTGGATGGATTGGAGAAGAGAGAGATGAGGCAGAAAGGCCATGTAGGAGCCTACTGAGGCAGAAGGGCCTAAGCATGGGATGGAGACAGGAGTACAGATGAGAGAGACATTGTGGTAAAAATGACAAGATTAAGCAGCTGAGAGTGGCCTGACCCACCTGACCATTTGCCAGGTGGCTGGTACAACCTGGCTGCATCACGTCCTTGCCTCGGTTTCTCATTTAGGGGGTGGTACAGCCTGGCCCACCAGGCACCTACTCTCAGTGGTCCTCACCAGCACTCCATTTACCTGGCTCCAGTGGAGGTCCTTAAGCAGGGATCGGATGAACATTTGAATGAGGGTGGGATGGGGTGGACGGTACTTTTTTTTTTTTTTATAGAGGTGATATTTCTGTTTTCAGATCTATCTTCGATTTGCCTTCACACAAAGAATGGACTAACTCCTATTTTCATCATTTCAATGCTCGGAGAACTCCCCTGCTTAACATGCCTGTTTATACTCCTAACAGATTTGCACGCTTGAAAATATATATATCCATCCATCCCTATAGCTCTGTGTACCACAGACTGAAAGGAAAACCAGCGAGTGTAATCCATACCAGCAGCTTCCCATTTCATACATAATGTACTGATTTTGCCTTTTTTAATGCTTCCCAGAAACGAAGATGCAGTCAACCAGATGGCCGTTACACCTTTTCCATTACCAGTCAGCTCACAGTCTTCGGTCGAGGTAAGGTCATTCTTGTTGATTTTTGTTTGTTTGGTTTTGCTTTTTGGAGGGCAATTGGGGTTAAGTGACTTGCCGAAAGTCACACAGCTAGTGTGTCAATTGTCTGAGGCCGGATTTGAACTCAGGTCCTCCTGACTCCAGAGCCGGCTCTCTATTCACTGCGCCACCTAGCCGCCCCAAGGTAAGGTCATTCTTGATCCACTTTTAGGACATCATTTTGTCTTAAAATAGAAATTAAAGAACAATCTGAAAATTTCGATCCAGCCTTGGATCAACCTCCATTTTTTTTCCAATATGCAGCATTCTGACAGGATCAGAGATTTATAATGGGAGGAAACCTTAGATGGCCCGTAGTCAGGCCTTCTCATTTTACAGATAAAGAAACCAAGGTCCAGAGAGGCAAAATGACTAGCTCAGGGTCCCACAGACAGCAAGTGACAAAAATGACAAAAACAAAAGTCATCATCCTTGTCTCCAAATCTGTGGAGTGTGAATCCTACCTCTGACCCGTACTAGATGTGGGACCCTGGGAAAGTCCCTTAGCTACCTGACTGATTCTCTGAGAGGACAAGTTACAGAGAATGGGCAGCCTGCCTCTCTTGGTGGAGAGAGTTTCGTCTACCTTGGGAGTTAGCTCCATAGAAGAAATTGTAGGCCCCACCTCATGTGCCTTGGTGGCAAATGTATCTAGGGCTGGAAGGAAGAAGCTAAAAATCATCTATCCCGACCTCATTTTACAAGCAGGGAAGCTGAGCCTGACTTCCCTGCCTTCTCAAGACTTCGCAGGAAGCCTTTCCCATTCTCCTCCCACTGATTCATATGTGAGTCACCAAGAGGGATGTAATGAGGGACAATGACCTGACCTTATTTATTTTTGTATGTACATAGCTGTAGCCATATCACCTCCCCCCTCCTGATATAATCCCTTCCCAGTCCTCACAGAACCTTAGGGACCATGTTTTAGCATATCTTTGTGTCCCACTAAGGAAGGGCTTAATCAGTGATTAAAGACTAGCTGATTTGATTTAGCAGAGGCTATAACTCAGAAGGGGGGAGGGGGAAAAGGAATTCTGGGGAGAAGGGTAGGTGTGCTTGTATTGGAGACAAGCTCCCTGGCGGGCTAGTGCAGGGAGGGGACGATGTGACCCGTCTTCCCATCCACCACCTACCTTGAGGGGCAACACCATAGCTTTGCACTTGTGACTTTGGAGAGCCTGGATCAGGTTCATTCACAGCCTCTCCCCAGAATGAATATTCCAAATAAAAATTTAAATCTGGACTCAATAAACACCAGTGACATCCCCAATGCGTTTCAGGGTGCAATATTGTTTCATTTTCATCTCCTTTTTAAATTTTCTGGTTTTGTGTATATTTTATAAAGTATATAACTTCATTTAGTGCTGCGTGAATTTAATTTATAAACAATTAACAAATATTCATTGAGTACCCACCATGTGCTTCTGTGCTGTTGGCACAGTGCCAAGCTGAAGGGGTCTATACTCAAAAGGAGCCCGTGTTGTAGTGGGGAAGACCGTGCTGTACTGAGGAAGACCACAAGTAAGGATGTATTGGTTTTAAAGGACGTTTTCCCCCTTGAGCCAATAGGGAACCACTGGAGTTTATTGAATAGGAGAGTGACCTGCTCAGGTGCATACTAATAGTACGAGATCAAAGATCAAAGCATCTTACATTAAAAGTTCGTGGCCCAATACACGGGGGTGGACACCCATCTTGTAGCTTTGTTGGGATTTAGGCATTTTGTTTTTCCAGAAAGGAAAGGTTCCTTCCTCATACATTATACCTTCCACCTGATCCTTTCAGAACACTTTGACAGACGTGGCAGGATTCAAGAAGCAAGGTTTTTCAGCGCTTACTTAATGGAGAAATTGAGATCCTGGATAGATGGACATGACCTCCATCTACTCAGAGGGGCTGTTTATATACAAACATCTCTGTTCTCCCCCCGAGAGAACCTGATAGTCCCATAATATTATGAGACGACCAAATTCTCCCTTGTATTTGTAGAGTGTCTTATACCAATATTTTGCCTTTTGTAGACTGCCTGGGCTGGGTCCATGTTGGGCCACCTACAAGTTTTACACAGAAACTTCATCCTTGCCCTTGGGGTGGGGCTTTTGAATTTCTGGAATTTTCTAAGCCTGGTGCTTTAGCAAAGACAGCTTTTTGGCCCATAAAGGGATTGTGCTTTGGCTGCTGAAGTGAAGCGTGCATCAGAGAGACCCCACAAAAGCAGGAAAATTTGGGCCAGTTCCGAAAACTGCCTACTCCTGCACTTTTGGGTAAATGACACCCACAACTAAGTGAAATCACACGTTTGGTGTTGGGTGGCTTGTGATTTTTTTTTTAAAGCTTTTTACCTGGCAAGCATTTCCTTTTATTTATATATGCATATATTCCAAAACAAAGCCTCATCTGCTCCCCACCAAATACTTACCACCAAGCCGGCTGTTTTTGGTTATCTACGCTTATATAATGCTAGCTTTGTTCTCCCTAGGGAGAGGCATTCATTCATTCATTCATTCATTCATTCCTTTCAGTCCCATGACCAAAGAACCTCTGAGGCCTCCTCTGTCTCTTGTCCTGAATTCACTACTCTTCTATACCCTCAGCTTGTATTAATTGATCTCACGCAAATTTTTCTTCGGACCTTGATTTCTCTTTGCCCCCACTTGGCCTTTCTTTGGCTAGTAGTAGTAGTAGTAGCAGCAGCACCTAACATTTATGAATTACTTACTACATGCCAAGCCCCATGCTAAGCACTTTATAAGGATTATCTTGCTTGATCATCAACAGCTTAGGGAGGGAGCTGCTATTATTATCTCCATTTTGTAGGTGAGGAAACTGTGGCAAACATCGGGTAAGTGACTTGCCCAGGGACACACAGCTTGTCAGTGTCTGAGCCTAGATTTGAACCCAGGTTTCCCTGACACCGGCTGCCCTTCTGACTCGTCATGAATACAGTCTAGTTTGAAATGAACCTTAGAGATTTTCTCATTCAGTCCCCTCTTTTCACGGATATTTTGGGAACAGACCAGAATGCAGGCTGCCTAAAGGAAGCAGAAGGAGTACATGCTATCAGGTACCGACGACTACTGGTCTCTTGGCCCCTAAGGCCAAAAGGGAAATGCTATTGCACACTTTTCATTTTTCTGATGCAAGAACACCACCAAAATCATTTTTAGAGACAGATTCTTTTTTCTCTTTGGCGTGAAAGCTAAAAGAGAGTGAATTACTTTATTTCTCAAGGTGCCTTTCATCCCTTAGATTGATATAATTTGACCAGCCTGTTAATATTAATAACATATATATTCACTTGGCAGATAATCTGAACTCTAGAACAAATAAAGAACATAAATCTTTTTTTTTTTTAAGCAGTTGGGGTTAAGTAACTTGCTCAAGGTTACACAGCCAGTTATTTCTGGGTGTGGTGCTGAGTATCTGAGCCCGGATTTGATCCAGGTCATCCCGACACTGGAGCCGGTGCTCTTACTCGCTGAGCCACTTGGCCGCCCCTAAGCAATTGGGGTTAAGTAACTTGCTCAAGGTTACATGGCCAGGTGTTTCTGGGTGGATGCTAAGTGTCTGAGCCCAGATTTGATCCCCACGTCATCCCAACACTGGAGCTGGTGCTCTTACTCACTGTGCTACCTGGCCTCCCCCATAAATCTTGTAATACTTATTTTGCATAAAACAATGTATATGGAACTCTTCTTCTGAGTTTCCCCTCTGTTCTGTGGGCCAGCAGCCAGGCTTCATTTTTAGCACCTTAAATTGAGTGGGAAGATCCCTAGAATCAGGCCCTAACAATAAATGTTCTATTAGGTTCCTACTACGTGCAAGTAACATCTTCTTGAGGAGTTGATTTTCTAGCTGATTTTCACACCTTTTTCCTGATGTTGTCACTTTAATGGTCTTGTGACATCTACCATCCCCTCTCTTGAATCATGTTTTTAAATTTGTAAAATAAAATATGTAGAATTACCAAGGAAAATAATTACAGCAAAACAGATTTATAAAAATATGTTTTTTAAAAAAGTCTGTGGACCCAAGGTTAGGAACCCTACTTGGGGGAGAGGTCATTCATATGTGAATATATGAATAGAAAATTAATTAATGGAAGGTCATGGGTATGAGGATGAAGAGGTGAAAGAACAGGAGATGGGGCTCTGGTGGAGATGGTGTTTGGGCTCAGAGTAGTAAGCCCTCTGGGGCAGCTAGGTGGCCAAGTGGATAGAGCACCACCTCTGGAGGATCTGAGTTCAAATCCAGCCTCAGACACACTTACCAGCTGTGTGACCCTGGACAAGTCACTTAACCCCAATTACCTCAAAAATAACCAATAATAATAATAAGGCCTCCTCTGAACTCAGCTCTGCCATCTACTCACTGGGTGGCCTTTCAGAGTCAGGCACTATGCTCAGGGATACGGGTACTAGGAAAGGCCAGAATGGATCCCTACCCTCGAGGAATGCACATTCAGTATCTCAGGGGGCGCAGACCCCCTTCTCTTTCAGGTCCCAGTGAAAATCCCACCTCAGACAGGAATCCTGTCCCTGCCCAGCTCAGGTCTGGCACTGTGCTCCTGCTGATCACTTTGCACTTAGGTTGGTAACTGTTTCCATGCTGTCTCCCAGTTAGACTGGGAGCCCCTCGAGGGCAGGACCTGTCTTCAGCCTTTCCTTGTATGCCCAGTGCTTAGCACAGTGCCTGGCACAAGTAGGTGCTTAATAAATGCGTGGTGATGTGACTACCACAAAGCTTAGGAAACTGAGACCCAGAGACATCAGGTGCTTTGTTGAGCTGTCTTCAGCAACAGAGCTGGGCATGGAACACGCTTACACACTTGTGCACATACATGCACTCACACATATATATTCAAACACACATGCGCGCGTGCACACACACACACACACACACACACCTTATACCCAGCATTCTCGTCCCTGCCTGTGGCTGTCTCTCTCCTTCCTCCATGTTCTCATTAGCTCAGGCTCTCCTCTCCTCCTCTCCCGCCTCCTCCACGCCAATCCCAACTTCCAGTGGTTCCCTAATGGATTTCAGATGAAATCTAAACCCTCAGTTCCACATTAACATTCTCCAGGAGCTCCCCACAGCCCCCAGGGCCCTTATCTAACTTCATTTCTCGTTATTCCCCAGCATGGTGCTGGGTACATACAGAGCTTGTTGAATTGAATCAAACTGTTTATTGAATTGTTGAGACTGGGGGCCAGCCTGCCCTGCCTGGCCAGACGCTGGTCTTTGTTATCTGCCTGTCTTTTTAAAAAATTAATTAATTTATTTTTAGTTTTCCAAGTTTACTTACATGAGATTTGAGTTCTAAATTTTTTCCCCCTCCCCAAGACCATATGCAGTCTGATATAGGCTCTGCATATGCATCATATTAAACCTGTGCTATTAGTCATGTTGTAAAAAAGATTTATGACCAATGGGAAGAACCACAGGAAAGAATGTTATCTGTCTGTCTTGCCTCTTCAGAAAGCTTGGTTAGGTGAGCAGCCATGCCTGGTACTGTAGAGACAGCAAAGGGAGGCTTTGGAGCTAAGAAACCTGGGTTTCAATCCTCCATTCTTCCTCTTCCCCCCTGGCACTTAATGACTGTGTAAAACTAGGCAAACCCCCTCTGCCTTGGTTTACTCTTCTATAAAATGGGAATATTACCTGCTTTGCAGGATTGTTTTTATAAAGTACTTTAAAAAAAATTATATAGCCTCTTTTTGTTGGTTTTTGTCTCTTTTGCAGGGGGGAAGTCACGGCAATTGGGGTTAAGTGACTTGCCCAAGGTCACACAGTTAGTAAGTGTTAAGTGTCTGAGACTGGATTTGAATTCAGGTCCTCTTGACTCCAGGGCTGGTGCTCTATTCACTGCACCACCTAGCCGCCTATAAAGTACTTTCTAAAATTTAAATAAATATTAACTTTTATGTCATGGTGTGATTATTATTACATCTATAATTATAATAACAAATATTTGTAGCATTTTAAGGTTTTCAAATTTTTTTATATTTGAACAATTCATTCCCATGTGATTCCTTAAAAGATGATAATCAAGATAATTTTTTTAATTTACTGAATAAAATTATTATCATTAATCATAAGAATTGAGGCATAAAACAGCATGATACATGGTCACAAAAAGCATTAGTTACTGTGATAGAACAAGTCCAGCACAGATAGAAGTGGGACTCCCTAATTATGCTGAGTGTTTCCAGATACTATTGGGCAATGACATTGTGCCGATGTCACCAAGCCCTGAAAGGTGGCATAGCCTTATAACTTCACAAAGTTATTCCACAATCACTCAACTGTCTTCCACCTGACCATTCACATGAGAAAAACCAAGTGGATAACAAAAATCTATTTTACAAACCGTGATACGGTTTGGATGTACACACCATAGAGTCAGTCCAATTGGACGTCTATCTTGAACATTCACTCCAAGTAGACAAAGTGAGCCTAGAACGTTAAGTCCCTTAACTTTTCTGAATATTAGCTTCCCAATTTGTGATATAGAGATAGACCCACTAACACATACCTCAAAGGTTGTTGTAAGAAGTAATGTAGGCACAGTATTGGATGAATGTTGAAGTACCATAGATATCATCACTTACTATTCTTGTTTTTGTTATTTTATTATTTTTTAAAATGATCATTTTCTTCATCATAGTTGCAGGGAGTACCCCCAAGTGAATTTGTGGGTGCATTAAAGTTTGGCATCTTTGGATCACCGTCATTTGCATCGTGTTGCCTTGTATCCTAATAACTGCTCATTGTTCACCAGCTGCCATTCAGATGTGGGAAATTCAAACACGGTGCTCCATGGTTAGGAGCAAAGGAACCATAACACTTGGAGGCATGGGTGTAATGTTCTGGGGAAAGCACCAGAGTCAGCGTCATAGAAGTCTAGATAAAGAGCTAGAAGGGACGTCAGAAGCTATTTTACACACGAGGAAACTGAGGCCCAAGAACAGTAAGGGACTTCAGTAACACAAGCATCAGATATCATGAAATCTCATAATCCAAGATTTAGAGCAAGAAAGGCCCCCAGGGTCCATCGTTTTATAGACAAAGACACTGATTCAGTCCATCAGTAAACATGTATTAAGTACCTATGACTGTCCTTAGCCCTGGGAATACAAAAAATGGTGAAAGAAAGCCTCAGCCCATGAGGCTTCTCCAAGATAATGGGAAACAATGTTCAAGTAACTGTGGACAGACAAGCTCTGTACAAGGTAAACTAGAAATTATCCACAGAGAGAAGGCAGGGGACCTTGGAGGGATGCAGAACAGCTTGCCATAGAAGGGCATCTTTTAGCTGGGACATAAAGGAATTTGGGGACTGTGGGCTAAGGAGATAAATGTATGGGCAATTTATTATTAGCCATCATAAACCTAATTTGTGTCATAGGACCCCATGGGTGCTGTGCGACCCTGACCATGTCCTTCGACCTCTAAAGAACGTTGAGCTCCCAGCCCTCTGTAGAAAAGCCTCCAGGATCCTGCCTTGAGGAGGCTTCTCAGGAACATCCCACCTTCTCCAAGAAGCCTTTCCTCATCCCCCTTAAGTCTGGTGCCTTCTCTCCATTATTTTATCCTGCCTAGAGTTTGTTTGTACATAGCTATTTCCATGTTGTCTTCCCAATTAGACAGTAAGATTCTTGAGGGCAGCGAATGTCTTTTTGTCTTTCACTGTATCTGTCCCCGGTGCTTAGCACAATGCCTGGCATATTTTTGTTCAGTCATGTCTGACTCTTTGTGATCCTCTGTGATGTTTTCTCAGCAAAAATACTGGAAGGGTTTCATTTCTTCCTCCAGTGGATTAAGGCAAACAGAAGTTAAGTGACTTGCCCAGGGTCACACAGCTACTGAGTGTCTGAGGGCAGATTTGGACTCAGGTCTTTCTGACTCCATCCCAGTTCAGTGCTCTCTCCACTGAGTCATATAGCTGCCTCCAACTGTGTGCCTGGCTGGCATATAGTAGGGACTTAATAAATGTTTACTGGCTGGCCGATTTTATCCCTCTAAAAACCAGTCTCAACATGAACACTTTTTGTTTTCCAATTCTTACTCTGTGAGAAAGTTGGATTTTTGTGAATATTTAATGAGATGGAGTGGGTCTGGTAGAGAGAGAGGGGGGACTATTTGCATAATTTCCATTTTACCTTCCATTGTGCAGACCCTTTCCAGAATGTTCCATGGCCTTATAAATAAATAAATGAAGGGAGGGAGAGGGGGGAAGGTAATGAGATTTGTCACGTATCGTAAACATGGCTCTGCCAAGAGAAATGTCTGGGAATTTAGGCTGACGATGGGAATAATAAATCATGGGGGTTACTTGAAGAGAGACAGGACATTGGATGGAGGGCATGGGGAAGAGGGTGCAATAAAGAGTCCAGACTAAATGAAAAGGGACAAATCCCGAATGTCAATGGTGTGTGGCTGGGGCGACTCTGCTCTCGGCTTATATAATCAACTCTCCCGGTAATTAGAAAATGAAGCAGCTGGGTATTTTCCCAGGCTCTTCTCACTCTTTAAAAAGGAAGGAAATAGATGAAATTGACCAGACCACCAGTATGATTTTTTTTCTGGTTGATTCTCCCTTCCCCAAAGAGCAGCTTTTATTTCCATAACCTTTTAAGAGCATCCCTTGACAACAACATCCCTAACTGAGTTAGGCTGTGCACGTGTTTTTATTTCCACTCTGCAGATCAGGCACCCAGAGGAGTGACCAGCCCGTCATCAATTTATTAAGAACCTGCAAGACATTGGGCTGAGAATTCAGAGAGTGCAGAGGTGGAGTGGTCCTCTGAGCCCCTCTGATCATCAATCAGCCTGGGACGCTGTTCTACCATTGCTGATTGGTATAAGCTGACAAATGACCTTAAAACCCATATGCAGCTTCCCAAACACTCTTCTTGCCCTCCCACAAGGAGATGGAACAATCGGGAAAATCAGCATTCTCCATAACTCAGGCAGCATTTACCCATCCTCACCCCACTCCAGCTTCTGTGTCCTAAGACTGCTCCACTTTCCACCTCTGGTTTCCTTATGTAACGAGTGAATGTGTCAAAAACAAACCAACAAACAAAAAAATCAACTCTGCAGAAAGTGTCAGCTTATTCCTGAAACTTGACTCTGGAATCTTAAATAATTAATCTGCCTCCTATTTTCATTTTTACTTTCCGTGACAGTGTTCTGACTTTGAAAATAATTCTTTTCCATAATTTCAGAATGCACAATGATATTTTAACAAGTACCTTATACATTTTTTAAATATCCCCATATTTTGTTCCTGAATTATAGGATGTTTAGGAGAAAAATAGCTAGATTTGGAGACGGATAAGGATCTGGATTTGAAATCAGAAACCTAGGTTCGAATCTTACATTTGACACTTAGTAACTGTGGAACTGGGGACCTTGGCTTCCTTATCTGTAAAATCAGAGGGTTGGACAAGGTGAGTACTCTTTTAGCTCTTAATCGATGATGCTGTTTTTCTAGGTAGGGATCTGGGTTCAGATATAATAATATATATATATAGTTCTTTCAGTTTCACAAAGCTCCTTTATTTCTGTTTTCTCATTTGATCTTTAGAACAACACTCTTGAGATGTCAGCCATTATTATCCCCATTTTACAGACAAGAAAATTGAGACGCGGAGAGGTTAAGTGGTTTGTTGAGGATCCCATAGGTGATAAGTGTCTGAAGTGGGGTTTGAACTCTCCTTTTTCTCACTCTCTTTTCACTGCACCAGCCAGCCTCTAAAACCCAGGTCTGGAATCAGACAATACCATAACTGATGCATGCCTAAGCCTTTCTTTTCTCAGCCAGACCTATTTCTAGGGGATGAATCACTCCACCACAAAATCACTTTGTTTCTTTGTGAGGAAGACCCCTTCATCCCCACAGATTGTGGCAGTGGTGAGGTAGGGTTTCATAGCCTGGCATTAATGGGTCTAACTCTTCTGAATGAGTAAAAAAGCTGTTAGTAGGCACCCACTCTGTGCCTAGCACCATGCTAAGGACAGGGCTCACAAGTGCAGAAGCAAAGGCAGTTTCTGCCCTTAGGGAGTTTCCATCCTAACAGGGGAAGTGCCAGGGAGGGGTACTTTGGTCCAGGATGGTATAGGAGTAGTGAGTGGGGCTGTAGGACTGTAGACTGATAACTGCCATTCAAGAACAATGGCAGAGTTGATTTAATTATGGCTCATGGTTCCTAAATTAGAGAACTGAGCAAAAGAAGACTCCAGGTTTGCATCTCTGTCTCTGGCGTGGGTGGTAGAATGGTCAGCCTTGCAGCAATAGCAGAGATGTCTGGAGAGGAGTGAGTGAAACGAAACACGGTGAGGGCTTCTCCTGAGGTGGCGGTCTTGGAGAGACAGTCACCAAACAGGAGAACCAGGATCCAGAGAAGTTCCTTCAACTCATGGTCTCTGATGTGGACAGTGAAGCCACTGGCAGGAGCCTTATGGAGGAGGTGGGTGGAGACAAAGGAGAAGCTTTAAGAGTCAGGAGGCAGGCAATAAGCATTGAGTAGGCACCTACTGTTTGCCAGGCACTGGAGATTCAAAGAAGGGCACCAGACAGTCCCTGCCCTGGAGGGGCACACGGTCTAATGGGGGAGACAACATGCAAACAATTATGTTGGTTTCTGCAGTGTGAACCAGAGAGGATCAAGAGAGGGAATCCTCAGGAAGGATTGGGACCGGCTTCTCAGCTGAGAGATGAGATGTTAGCTGGATCTGAAGGATGCTTGGAGGGGAATGAGGAGGGAGCCCCTTCCACGTACATGTGACAGCACCAGACAGAAGATTTGGGAGGCAGAAGACGTGGGCTCAGGCCCAGCTCTTCTGAGTGTGGGAAAACACCTCACTTCTCTGAACTTTGGCTGGTTTTTCTTCTGTAAATTAGAGATAATAACACCTGCAGCAGCTGACTCACTGGTGGTCATGAACTTCAAACAAGATGGTGACCATGAAGCAGTTATTACCCTTGTCCTTCTCATTGTTCCTGTGCAAGCCCAGGGATTGCCGTGACTATGTCTTATAAGACGTGTTTGATGGCAGATGAGACCTTTAAGAAGGATGCATTGTACAGCAAGCTAGAGAGCATCACGAGGAAGTTGGCCAGGATAGGGAAGCAGCTATAACAATTGACAACCTAGGGTCTGGTTGCTCTGATCCGGGAGAACACCTGAGGCACTTACTCACTCGTTGGCTCTAGGGAATCCTCCTGCTTCTGCCAGCCCCAGTTTTCTCATCTATTAAATGGGGATAATAACAGCACCTACCTCCCAGATATACGTGGAACACACCGCAGACGTTAATACACTGTGTGGATACACCTATGTACGTGTATATATTCATGCACATATTTACATACACATAGGAATATATATATATATTTGGGTATATAAATGCACATCCATGTCCATATATACATACATACTGGGTGTATGTAGATGGTAGATAATTAGAGCTCAGCTCTCATTATGAGGCCCTTGAGACTGCTTAGGGGAAGGGCAGTGACTTGTGTTAAAAGGTCGCCCTAAAACCTTAAATTATTGTGCAAATATATTATTAATGTGCTTTTTACAAATGATCGTTAGGGACTCCCAGGTGTGTGATGGTCGGCTAGTCCCTCAGCTTCACTTTAATGATCTGGGCATCTTAAGGTTCTCCAAAAATGTTGTCACCATTGTTACCAGCTAAAGGAACTGGAGATAAGATCGTCATCATCATTGTTGTTATTAATGATAGATGTCATTTTTATACCACTCTAAGGCTTGAAAAATATTTTCCATATGTATCTCCTTATGTCCTTGTGAGATACATGCTATTGTGATGCCCATTTTACAGTTGAAGAAACTGATGAGGCAGGAGAGATAAAGGCAGAGTCACACAGCTGGATTTGAACTCAGGTCTTCCTGACTCCAAGCCCAGTGCTCCAACCACTGCACATCCTTACTACTTCATTACATCTGCTGATATGAGTAAAGGTTCAGAATGTTGAAAATCTGTTGGACTCAATGGGCTCTCGGGTCCCTTCTGTCTCTGAAAATCTGTTTAGAACTAGGTGAAGTATAATACTCATTTCCTAAAGAAGGAAAAATGAAGAGAAATTCTGAGCTAGAATTCTATACCTGACCTTGTTGAGTAGAGTGGTAGATAGAGTGCTGGTCCTGGAGTCAAGGAGTCCTGAGTTCGAATCCAGCCTTAGACACCTACTAGCTGTGTGACCCTGAGCAAGTCTTTTAACCTCTACGTGCCTCAATTTCTTCAACTGTGAAATGGGGATAAAAGCACTGAAATGCCAGATGTATGTTTATATATATAATATATATTTATATATTTAATATAATGAGATAATATTTTAAGGTTTGCAAAATTAAAGCACTCTATAAATGCCAGCTGTTATCATCCATGTTATTATTTTTATTATGATGATCATGACGACTATCACTACTACTTTAAAAGGATGGTCTCGACCGTTTCAAAAAGAAAGCAATAACACCTAAGCACCATCGTGGGCCGGTGACCCTGGATCTTCAGTGGTGGGGATCCCCCTTCATTAATGGTCTTTAACCAAGAGCTGGCGAAACACTCATCAGGGGTGTTGCCAAAGGGATTGTCAGTTGGATACACATTGGACTAAAAAGCTTCTCCCAATCCTGTTGGACTCTGTAATGCAATGAATTCTAAGTCTGATCATCTTACTTTTTACTTTTAAAATCCCTCTCAGGATCAGAGTGGTCCAGAAGCCATAAGCAATGAAGAAGGAGCCAATACTGAAGTTGATCTAAAGCAATTACCAGAGAGTGACCGTACCCAACTGGTAAGTATTCCTGGAATCTGGCTCTCTATTGGAAATGAATTATTCATCTCTTATACTCATTCAAATGAGATTAGCTTTTGAAGAGTTACCTAAAAGTTAGCTCACAATATCCCACTTGTTTCTTTTTTCCATGATTTGTTTTTAATCGTTTTTATTGGTGTATCTTGTTTTTATATATCTTATGTTTTACAGGACATCCCTTCCCCCTCCCAGTTCAAAAATGGGGAAAAACAATTAAGCAAAACTAAGCAATGTTTTGAAAAAGTCTGACCACATACAACATTTTATACCCATAGTCCTCCAGTTCTGTTTTGTCTAATCCAGGATTATTGAATTCAATAAGTATATGCAGTCCTCTGTGATATGCATATTTGCCTTAGGTTTAAGCCTACAAAACTATTTGCATTTCTAATATTGAAATGTTTGTTTCTCTCAATGAAGACTTTTTAGCCTTGTTACATATTTCTCTGAAAGGGATAAAGGAGCATTTAATGTGATTGGTGGTGGGGGTTGGGGGATGCAAAACAGCATAAAGTAGGTTGATTTGAAATCTTTGTTCTAATCTACTGCTTTAGATGGATGGTCAGGGTTGGGATAGGGAACTGAAATCCTCGACAGACTCCCTCTGACCCTTTCCTCTCCTCTTCTCCAGTTTTTTAGACAGTGTCACAGCAGATGATTCCAATTTCTTCAATGATAATTTAGCCCCATTTTCTCTTACAAATTTATCTTCAAGTATGTGTGTATTCACAAAGATCCTGATAATCCAAAGAACAATGGTCCAAAGAGGAAAAGAAATGTAATAGCAATGATTGTACAGTTATATAATTGGATTAAAAAAATCAGCGTCACGAATACAAAATGGAAAACGTTTCTGGGTAATCAGACATACAAAGCCTTGGGGGCTTTGGTGTAATACAAACTCAGTATTAGTCAGCAGTTTGGCATGGTTGTCATTCAGTTGTTTCAGTTACGTCTAACTCTTTGTGACCCCACTTGGAGTCTTCTTGGCAAAGATAATGGAGTGGTTTGCCATTTTCTTCTCCAGTTCATTTTGTAGAGGAGGAAACTGAGGCTAATATGGTTAAGGGACTTACTCAAAGTCACATAGCTAGTAAGTGTCAGAGGGTAGACTTGAACTCAGGAAGATGAGTCTTCCTGATTCTAAACCCCATACTCTATCCACTGCATTACCTAGGTGCCCTCATTTAAGGATGTAGTTTGTCATGTGTTGTGCAACAAAGACAACAACAAGACAGTTCTTGTCCTCAAGAAGCTTACATTCTACCAGGAAGAACAAGGTGTTCCAAGAAGGGCATTAATAATCCAAGATGACACCAAAGGTGGGTGGTGACCAGGATAGCAAAGGGCCTCGTGTTCATGCCAAAATAGGATGGTTGAGGAAACTGGAGCTTTTTATTTAGAATATAAGACTTAGAATAGGACAGAATACCTGTGTCCAAGTCTGTGAATGACTGCCCCATAGAAAAGGATCCACTGTCTTCTATCCTCATTGATCATAAGTAGCTGCAGCAGCATCAGATTCAGATAAAAAGAGTTTGGCTTGCTGGGAAACAGAGTTTCCAAACCAGGCCCCCTCCTCAGCCATCCTTTCAAAACCCTTTAACCTTGAGCCCCCCCGCCCCCCGCAGAGCCCCGCAGCAGTCTTCACTGCCCCATCCACTGTACCCCACAAAGCCTCCCACGGGGCTCAGATCCTCCCCCCAGGTTCCCCTACCTCATGTGCAGGAAATGCCAGAGGTCACCAGGAACAGCCTTCTTGGTGTCCATATGCTGTTCAGTCCTAACCCTCATCCAATGCTTCCTAAATGCTTTGTGTGGGCCCTCCATGAAGCCTCCAGGGATACAAAGGGAAAAACAAAACAATCTCTGCCCTCAGGAGTTTCCTTTCTAAGAAAATTGTCCCTTGGGTTCTGCTCTTGGGAAACCCCAGATCACCTCTTTTTCCAAAGTGGTTCCTCCCCCCATGTTTTTAACAAAATTCTTAAAACCCAATGAAATGGAATTCTACCCATGCCATCCATGGTCTGAACGAATTCTCTTAATGGTTGCCCAGGAGATCCTGCCCCTGATGCTTCCCCACATCACCTAAGGCCAAGCCCTTGGGCTCTAGTTTCCTCTTCTTGGAAACATTGTATGTACTCCAGTTCTAGACCAATGACTCTCTTTTCTCTTTTCCCCAGGATCTAGAAAGGCTCTTACCCTATACTACCCATCTAGTCAGTAAACCAACCAGTGAAAATTGACCAGATATGTACTCTGTGCCAAGCAGTGTGCTAAGCATTGGAGACCCCTATTCTGAAATGGGAGAGATAAGAAGTACATTGAAAAATACATCCAGCATAAATATAAAATTAATAAATGCATGCACATACACACACCCTTGGGAGCAAAGGCCCTAGCAGAAGTATCAGCGAAGGCTTTTGACAGAAAATGGGGCCTGAGCTGCATGAGGCAGGGGCAGCAAGGGAGTGGATACTAGTAACAGGGGATGGCCAGTAGAATTGCAGAGAGACAGGAGATTTACCAGTTTGGCTGGATCACAGAGCTGGGGAAAGGAAGAAGTAATACCCAGCGAGGCTAGAGAGAGCGACTGAAGCCAGATTGAAGGGGGCTTTGAAAGCTAAATAGATGTTACTCTGGGACAGCTAGAAGTGCTGGCTCTGGAATCAGGAAGGCTCTCACCTCTGCTCGTTCTGAACTGAACTGGTTCTCAGTTACCAGGAAAAGACATATTTAACCCTGTGTAACACACACAGTAAAGCCAGATAGGTGACACAGTGAATACAGGAAGACTCTTCTTTATGAGTTCAAATCCTACCTCAGACACTTCCTAGCTGGGTGACCCTGGGCAAGTCACTTCACCCTGTTTACCTCAGTTTCCTCATCTGTAAAATAAGCTGGAGAAAGAAATGGCAAACCCCTCCAGTGTCTCTGCCAAGAAAACCCCAAAAGGGATCACCACAAGTTAGACATGACTGAACAATGACATATGTTATTCTAGAGGCAATAGGTAACCCTGAGAGCTGGCCGAATATGTGACTTATGTGATTTCGTCTTAGATGAAGGAAAATTATTCTTGTAGCAGTGTGTGTGTGTGTGTGTGTGTGTGTGTGTGTGTGTGTGTCTTACTGGTCCTGAAGAACAGATAAGAGTTTCTAAGATTTGTTTCTTGTTTCCTCCTTTCCAAGACTGAGAAAATTTGGTCATTTCTTCTGTTTACATTTTGCTGGCTGTATTTATCTCCATAATATTGCGTCAGTGACAGCATCTGAATTTGAACAAAGGTTTTTTGGAAGTCAAGCCCAATCATTTCTGATACCGACTTAATTCTCCATCTCTCTGCCTTGCCGCAGTTGATTAGAAATTGTCCCTAAGAGCATATAGAGTGTTCCCCTTATGTTTTAAATATAGCGTGTGAATAATTATGTCTGCCGTTAAAGCCGCAACTGATTTTCTCTTTTCTTAGACCTAAACTCTCAGGAGGAAGATCTTGCTCTCTTTTTTCGTGCAAAATCTTGAGCTGTGCTCCTGAAACCAGTTTTCTTTGCTAATTTACACTCCACCAGCAAGCTGCCAGGGGACGGCTGGTGCCATGTGGGAGCCCACACTGGCCTGGGAAGCTCATTTCCTGCTAGAGAACAGAGCTAAAATATTTGTGTGTATATATATATATATACACATGAAGACACATATCAAAATCAGGATTCTAAGAATCCCCCTTTGGCATCGGGAACAAGCAGGAAAAAACCAGCATATTTCTCCTGGGTGATTTCTTTCTTTGGAGCGTGGACATTGTTGCTATGCTGAATTCTAGTGTGGAGACGTGGAACATGTTTCACAGTTCGATTTTCTTTATATCTTGTACTTCAAAAAATCGCTTGAGGTTTACACACATGATAAATTTCAGTTTATCCTAGGCATAAAAAAAAAAATCGAATGGCACCGTTGGGTCTGTATTGTAAGTGGGAAATTTCAAGGAAAAACTTTGAAGGGAATGGGGAGGCTAGCCTCTAAATCTAGAAGTCAGGGGCCGCCGGGTGGTGCAGTGGGTCCAACGCCAGGCCTGTAGTCAGAAAGACCCGAGTTCAGATGTGTTCTCAGACACTGCCTGTATGACCCTGGTGCAGTCACTTCACCTGTTGGCCTGTTTTCTCTTCTGTAAAACAGGAAGAACAATAACACCTTCCTCCCAAGACTATTGTGAGAATCAAATGAGATAGCAATTGTAAAATACTTGGCACAGGGCCTGGCATGTAGTAGGTGCTATTTAAATGCTAGCTATCACTAAATCTCTATCAGGTTATTTGTGAGGAAGTTTCTGTGGGAAGCTGGGAACGACTTCTGTTTGCAGAACCTCTGTGTTCTCGCCCCAGAGAGGCTGGTTTTTTCCTTCTCGCTTTCTGTCCTGAAGAGCTGCCTTGAAAGGTGACAGGTCGTCTCTTCCTCTCCCCCCTTGGAAATCTTCAGGCAAATGCTGGATGACCATCCATCGGGCATGTGATTTTAAGGATTCTGTTAGTGTGTGGGCTTCCCTGAAAGGCCGCTTGCGGCTCCTTCCAACTCTTAAATTCCTTCTGACTCTCAGGGGCACAGACTCAGCCCCAGGGAAACCTCAGCTTTCTTTCTGCTGAAGAGCAGCAGTATTTATTATGGAAGTAAGGGAGAAAGACAGCCAAGTAAAGCAAAATTAGGCACAAGACACAGAGCTTGTGTGTGTCTGTGTGTGTGTCTATGTGTCTGTGTGTGTGTCTGTGTGTGGGTGTGGGTGTCAGTGTGGGTATGTGTGCGTGCATGTGTATGTCTGTCTGTGTTTGTGTCTGTGTGTATGTCTATGTGTCTGTGTTTGTGACTGTGTGTGTGTCTATGTGTCTGTGTTTGTGTCTGTGTGTGTGTGTGTGTGTGTGTCAGTGTCACCAAAATGAGAGACTTTATAACCCTGAATAGAGATTAAAAGTCCTCTTGGGTGGAGATGTAGCTAGTTGGAGCCTTTAACAGAATCTTATAAAGCACATTAGGGGAAGGTATGGTCATTGGGAGGGAGGGCGGCAGGCGAATCTCAGAATAGGGAAAGATCCAAGGCATCGGCCCCTCTACCCTCCACTTGAACAAGCATCCCCTCTGCTCCCAGCGTGTGGGCACCAGGCTTCATTTGGACAGCTCCTGTGATGGAGATCTCACAACCTCCTGACAGAAGCCATTCCACTTTCAGGTCATTTGAATTCTTTGTTTTCCCTTCTGATATGAAGTTTAAATTTTCCTCTCTACCCCATCTACCCATCATTCCTACAGCTGGGTCTGGCACACCGAGGCTAATTCTTCCTCTAGGAAAGTCCCATAAATCCTTGAGGACAGCTCTTCTGTCCCACCACCTGCCACTCCCCCCAAACCGTCTAAATGTGCCCAGTTCCACTGAGGGAAGGGCGAGGTTTCTATTAGGGAGAAGGAGGAGATTTGGGTTGAAAGGGTCAAGGCTGTGCAGGAGTGTGGCCTTGCCTCCACCTGCAGACAGACTCCTCAGCTGCAACTCAGCTCGTGCTCCTTTCTTCCCCTTCCTCATCCTCGCCCTCCCTCCCAAGAGCAAAGTCTTCATTCTTAAGTGTTTCCTCTATGTGAGAGATCCAGATTCTCTCTACTTTTACTCTTTTTCCTCCTATTAGACTATAAGCTCCTGGAGGGCAAGAGCTGTTTTGTTTTTATCCTTATATCTCTAGCACCCAGCAATTCCAGCTAATCTAATCAGCATTTATTAAGTGCCTATGGTGTGCCCAAAACTGTGTTAGGTGCTGAGACTAGACAGACAATCCAAACACTCCCTGCCCTCACCCAGCGGACACAGTGCCTGGCACTCAGCAGGCATCCAAGAAATTTGGCTTAGAATTTCTTTTAAAATGTCAAGTTTTATCAACATCAAATCCCAGCAATGACAATTGGCTAAATCATTTCATCTGACAGCCTCATTTTACCCATCTATGCAATGGGGATTTCTATGTGTCTGTGTTTGTGTCTGTGTGTGGGTGTGTGGGTGTGTGTGTGTGTGTCAGTGTCACCAAAATGAGAGACTTTATAACCCTGAATAGAGATCAAAAGTCCTCTTGGGTAGAGATGTAGCTAGTTGGAGCCTTTAACAAAATCTTATAAAGCACATTAGGGGAAGGTATGGTCATTGGGAGGGAGGGCGGCACATAACTCACCTCATCATCTTTTTTTTTTAACTAACCAGCCACTTTACAGCCATTTAAGGCTTGCAAAGCACTTTCCAAAAGTTATTTCATTTTCTCTTCACAACAACCCTGGTACATGTGTGCAACTATGATCGCCATTTTTACAATCTAGAAAACTGAGACGGGCACAGTTTAAGTGACTGACCCAGGGTCACAAAGCTGTTAAGAGTTTGAGGAAGGATTTGGATTCAGGTCCTCCTAACCCTTCCCACTGTGCCACCGAGGAGGCCAAGGCTTGCTTTGAATTCCCTGGGACAGTGGGACTTGAGGCACTCTTGATACCTTCCTGAACCTTTTTGGACTGGGAAATCTGGGTCCTTCAACAACTAACTGGAAAAGCTGTTTCTCTGCTGAAAGCAACAACCACAGTGTAGTTATGTACTGAAGCCAAGTTTTCACCTCCTTTCTGTTTCAGGATGAGGCTCCGCAAGTTGTTGGCCACATTCTGGCAGTGGATGAAGCCAAGGGTGGAGAGCCCCCTCCTGACAGCGTATGTACCTGCTCGGCTCTTCTCAGTTTCATGGGATGACATAGGGTTTGTTATGTCTGCCCGGGGCTCCTGCTGCCATCTACTGATGCCCCTGGAGTTAAGGCTATCAGCTACACCAGGGCCTGTGGCCCCAAAGGGAGAATACCCAAAGCCTGACACCTTGGACCCAAGATCGCCCTTGTAGACACAATACTGGCATTCCCCATCCAATAAACGTAGCTTTAAGTACAGACCAGTCCCCATATATACCTTTCTAAAAATGATGCAGAACCTTGCCTATGATTTGCTTCCATTCATGTCCACTGTTGACTTCAGCAGTGGGAGCATTTTAGGGGAGCAGAGCACCCCATCTAGTTACCTGGCAGCCTCCCAGCTTCCCACTGTCCCCATTCTCCTCCAGGAATTGGGGTGGGCAGCAATTGTCCCCCTCCTGTACAAGCATCACAGAAAAGCTCACAGGGACCTTGGGAGCCATGGAGTCCAAGCCCCTCATTTAACAGATGAGGACCTTTAAGCTCAGAGACCTTGGGGTGCCTGCCCTGGGCCACAGAGCAAGCATAAGGATTTGAACCTGGCTCTTCCTGATTTCTTGCCACCTCTCCCCTAGTCAGACCGTACCTGGGATAGTCTGTTCAGTTCAGAGAGCACAATGGAAGGACATTGATAACAAACAGAGAAGGCCAATGAGTGTAGCCAAGAGGACCCCTAGTTTTTAATCTATGGAGAACTGCAGACATAACGGCATTATTAGAGTGGGGGGCCCTGACAGCTGTGTCAAGGGATCTGATTTTTCCTGTTTAGTCCCAAAGGGTAAAACAATGAGTGTAAGTTACAAAGAAGCCGATTTCAGTTTGATATTGGGGGGAAATCTTCCCATGAGTGAGATCTGGGAGTCCCTGAAAAGTGGTGAGTTCCCCTTCCTTGGAGGTATGCAAGGAAGGCTGGGTGACCACATATCAGGCAAGCCCTCCTGAGAGCTGTTTGTGGGTATGGGTTGGTTTAAATCATTGACCTTGAATATGAGGTCCAGGGCCCATTGCAGGCTTGTTCAGTCTACCGCTGCGAGGGTGAGAAATGGTCCTAGCCCAGCATCCCAACAATTGCCAGCCATGAGGCTTGACTCCATCACTCCCAAGGCTCCCTCGGTCCCCCAGCACCCTGTAGCTTTCCTCCCCTTAGTATGTCCCAGCATCCCCTCTCCTGAGCCAAATGGAGGCCCCTCAGGGTTCTAATCTGCCCACTCCCCGGGCGCCCACAGCTTCTGGCCTGGTAGATGCCACCATTTTACCGATGAGGAAACGGAGACCTTCAGGACTTGCCCAAAGTCATGACATATTAGCAGAGTGAATTGGATTACATTCAGCAAACATTTATTAAGTGCTTACTGTATACCAGCTACTGTTCTGGGTGCTGGGGATTCAGAGACAAAAATGGAACAGTCCTTGTCCTCCAGGAGCTTCTATTGGGGCAGAGAAGACGAATGAAGATGAGTGAGATGAAAACCTTGTTGAATCTGGTTTAAAGCATTTGGCCCTCTGTGTAAGAAAGGAAGGAGAAGCCACTGCTTGCTCGATTCACTTGGAACCCCCTCCAAATCCTCTGCTCTGCATCAGGGCCTAGGAGCCCTTCCTTGGGCAGTCTTCTGAAGCCCATGGAGAGTCATGTTCTTAAATACATCTTAAAAAGAGAGAGGATTACAGAGAACATCAGTGACTGAAATACAGTTTTCAGAATATTTAAAAACCCAATTTTTTAAAGTTCCCAGACCCCAGGTAGAGAAGCCCTGCTTTCCCTGTATTCTGGAACCTGAATTCAAACCTAGATCTGCTGACTCCAGATGGGGCCTCTTTGTCCCCCTGTCGCCACCCAGTGACTTCCCCAAATGGTGTTTCATCTGCCCCTCAGCACCGCCCCATGACTCACACAGAGCTGGTATTTTTGTCTCCTTTACAAATCGAGAAAAACTGTAAATGATTTGTCCAAAATCACACAGCTAATTAGTGGCAGGGGGTGCATTTGAACCCTGCCGGCGGAGGCTGATGTAACAGCCCAGGTGCCTCTCGGGCCTCCTGGGAGCTGTTAAGTGACTTCTCCATTGCCAATTTTCCTTTCCTCTGCCCCTTCTCCCACACTTACCTCATTACTCAGGCCAGATATAGCACCGTGGCTTTATTTTAATGAAAAGAAGTGATCACAGCAAGTGGCAAATCTGGAAAGCCTGGGCCTCACATAGCCCCTGTCGACCCCTGCCCTTCTCTCATCTAAAAGGGCCACTTAGGCATTTTCCAGTCCACTTTCCCAGCCTTGGTCTTGTTGTGATCTGGTCATCTCAAGGGTGTTTGAGGAATTCTGTCCAAACTGAACATGCGCCTTGAGGTCATTCCAGAGCAATGAGCATCACTCAGAAGCCATCACACTCCACTTTTCCTTTTATATGGGAGGAAACTGAGGTCTGGAGAGGTTTTGTCCAAGGTCACGCTGGAAACTAGTGACAGAAATGAGTTGGCAAGGGGCTATCCTTAAAGCAGATGGTGATGGATGGATGGATGGATGGATGGATGGATGGATGGATGGATGGATGGATGGAT
>NW_027185852.1:13442459-13467372 GCF_028583685.1 Petaurus breviceps papuanus | reverse complement strand
GATGGATGGATGGATGGATGGATGGATGGATGGATGGATGGATGGATAAGTAGATGTTTGCCTTATATGTATATAAAGTCTATAAAAATTTGTTACATATAAAAATATAATAATATATGATACATAATTATATGCAACATATGTATAATATATAGAGAGTTTTTACATATTTTTCAGTAGGGGAAAAGGGAGCTTTCAAATTGCTTTTTGTAATTTGCTTTGAGTTGTGGCTTTGATTGGGGTGTTCTATTTAAACAGAGCTGCAGGGGATCTAAGGGGGCCATATTACCCAGCCCCCGACCATTACTGTTGGAGAAGCCAAGCACCCAGGAAAACTAAGGGACACACTTAAGGTCATGAAGGTATCCATATTCTGATGTTATGGACCAAGGGAAAACTTTCACTTATTCACATTTGGTGACATCAGCCTGTCTTATTTAAGCTACATTGTGTTCAGAGGATGCATCATGGCCCCCATTTAATGGACTTCGACGTTGGTCAGTTCACTTATTCTCTCTGGGTCTCTGTTTCCTCTTCTGTTAAATAAAGGGACAGAGAAGTGACAAAGTTAAGTGGGAACTGTCCCATTTTGGAGTAAGGGAATCCATACACTTACCACCTGTGTGACTTTGCACAAGTTACATATCCTCTTCTGACCTCCCTTTCTTTCATTATAATTATATAGACTAGATGCCCAGTGCTCTCTGAGGTTCCTGTCAGCTCAAAATCTATAGTCCTATAAAGTTTTTTTGGAAGTAAATTGAATTTTATTCCATTTAGATATTGATGTTATTTCTTAAATTATCCCCAATTGGGATTAGTGACAATTTTAGAGATTCCTTTTTTAAAAATTTTCTTCTGCTACATTTAAAATCTCACACTTGGGGTTTTTTCCTCCCCTTCCCTAATGACCTTAAAAGGGGCAGCTAGGTGGCACAGTGAACACAGTGCCAGGCCTGGAATTAGGAAGACGTGAGTTCAAATACAGCCTCAGACATTTACTAGCTGTGTGACTCTGGGCAAATCACTTAACCTCTGTTTGCCTTAATCCACCGGAGAAGCAAATGGCAAACCATCCAGTATCTTTGCCAAGAAAACCCTGTGGACAGTCGGACAAGACTGAAAACCACAACAGCAATGACCTTAATAGTGATTTAGAAATGACGCCAGCTCCTCAGCATCTTGCCTCAAAGGTAGTATTAACCTCCTAGAGGGTCAACATTTCTAGTATTTTGGAGAGAAATCAAAACTCAGGGAAGAAAATCATTATTCTTGTCTTAATATCATTCTTGTTCTTACCTTAATAAAATTAATCATATAAATGAAGAAAAAGCCTAAGAAAGCATATTTCTGATCCAATAAAACCCCCTAGAAAATCTGAAGCTCAGTTTCACAGACAAAGTTGACGTGTTCTCATTAAAGGGGCAAAGGGAGCCCCACGAGAGAGCCCTTGCAACATTTGGTGGGCAAGTATTTTTTGGGATATTCCACATTCTCCCAAGGTAAATAGTTATATGCAAACAACTTCCCTTTCGTGGATTTTTAGTTTTTTGGAACCTGGGTCTGTTCTTTTCTGAGGTCCCAGTGCTAAATTGCTTTATAGAATAGGCTTTTGGGGTATGGAATGGGGGAGGGTTTGGTTTGTTTCACAGTCCCTTCCTGTGTGTCAGGCATGGTACTAGGCACTGAGGATACAGAGTTAGCCTGAAGGAGCTCACCCTCTATTAGTACTTACATTAATTAGCACTTGGGGCTGGGTCGTCCCCTGCGTCCTGGGCCATTGTACTTGTCTTGACTTTTGTCTTACCACTGGACCCAGCTACTAAGGGACTGAAGTGGAATTCGAACACTGGTCTGTCCTTTGCTCCACCATAGGAGATCCAGGCCTTTTCAAGTCCTAAAGCTCCATGTAAATGGTGGCTGTTGTCATTTTTGTCGTGATCATGATTAGAACCATTTTCATTCCTTATTCCTGTTCTCTACCTTGGGCCCGATGAATCATTTGTTTTCTTTCTTTTCCAGACTGTCAGCCAGGTGAAACAACCGAAATATTCTACCAAAAAGCCCATTGGTTCTGAGGAGTTCTCTCTAGCCCCCTCTTCCTCATGCCGTTCCACAGACACGGAGCTCCCAAGCTACAGTAAGAGGCTCTTCTGATACCCCTCGCAAATCCCTTTCAAGCACATGTTGCCCGTAGGTTTTTGGTAGCAGCTTGAGAAGCTAATATTTGTTTTTTTTCTTCATCTCTTCCTGACTGATGCTGCATTCCTTGAGCTCTGGAAAATAGACAGTCAGAGTCAATAATGGATTCCACCCTAACCCACCCCCCTTTGCTCTGACTGTGTAAGAGGCAAGTGAGTGATGGAATTTCTAAAGCATGGAGGACCTCAGCAGTGAATCAGACTGGGATGAAGGCAGTTACTTTTGAGGGTCTCTGGCATATTTTATCATAATTCTTGTCTTCTGAACAACTCAGCCATCAATTGGTGATTTTTCCAAGAACTCGCTATGACGTTAACTCTTCGTTCACCTGCACATGCTACATTTTGAGCACTCCTGTCACATATAAGCCTGTCACTTGTACAGAGCTTGCTTTGGTGGCCACTTCTACTGACTTGAGCCCAACTGAGAAGTAGGAATTAAGTAAAAATTGCCTCCAGATGGCCTAAATGCATTGCCATTCATTTATTAAGATTTATTAAATGTCTGCTTGATACTATCAATTTAACGGTAAAGGAACTGCAGTGTTGAGGTTGGACAAGACACCTGCCTTGGTAGATGTAACAGTCTGGGAAGGGGGATGAGACAGTAGCATGCGGCTATACCAGGCAATATCTTACTTTAAATAAGTTATTGAGCACAGTTCTACTTGAGGTCCAAGGGGGGTCACTAGTGGACCAAGGAGTTCAGGCAAGACTCCATAGAGATGGTGTCATTATGGGAAGACAGAGACCAGGGTATTGGATGGATTATAATCTGCATTATTTCCATGAACATCTATATCTGTTCATTGCTTAGACTCACTGGTGTGTTTGACTCTAAAGGGTGGTAGGATTCCATGGTCCTAATAAAGTAGGGAGGACATCTTGTTCAGAGGAAACAGCAAAGGAATAGAAATGAGATCATTCTGGATTTATTACAGGACTAGAGATTAGCTCAGTTTACCTTACCTATGTGAAGGGGAGTAATATCTGAGATTAAGGACAACAGCATCAAATTCTTTAGGACCTTGAAGGTCAATCAAGGAAGTTCAAGTTTGGGGGGGGGGAAGAGAGTAGAAAACTGCTCAAGATTCACAAGGTCTATTTCGTTAGGCTCTCAGGGCATCAGAAAGCAGAATCTAGAGTGTGGCTGAGCAGAAAGAGGGTTGGTTTGTAGTCAGAAAGATGGGTTTGAATCCTTCCTCAGACAGTGGGCTGCTCCCTAATCCCAGAAATGTTTACTTTTGGTGAAATAGTTAATGGGTGTCACAGGGCCAGAGAAAAAAGGCGTTGTCTCTGCTTTTCATGAAGTGACTGTTCCCTCCTCTGAGGGGGAGACAGATGAAAGCCAAGGAAAGGCTTAAGGCCCTAGGGCTTCCTGTGGGCCCAAGCTGTCTTTGTTCCCTCCAGGACCTTCTTGTGTCTCATCCATCATTACACAGACTAAGTCTCTCCTAAGTGGTTGGTTTTTAGGAGCACCTCATTTAGTGCATTTGGTCCCACTTAAATCATTCCTGCCCTAGACACTTCTTTGGATTTTCTGTAATTTAGCCTTTTTTCTCTAAGTCAAGTGTTAGAATGAGAATCAAAGCATGTCAGAGTTCATGGGGACGTCGGTGGCTATGCCTGAACACAAATCTTCTGGATAAGGTCCCCAACAAGTGGCTGTCCAGCATCTGCTCAGAGACCTCCCATATTCCACTAGGGGACAGCTCATTGTGAGGACTTGAACCTAAATCTGCACCTCTCTCTTTTCCCCTGTTTGTTCACATTTCTACCCTCCAGTACCAAACAGTCCAGTTCAATCTGTCTATCTCCCCAGATAAGACATAGGCTCTTTAATAAGGGAATTTACTTATCTTTTTTGGTGCCTGGTCAGGGTGACTTTTTTTTTTTTTAAGCAATCAGGGTTAAGTAACTTGCTCAAGGTTACGTGGCCAGTTATTTCTGGGTGTGGTGCTGAGTGTCTGAGCCCGGGATTTGATCTCCAGGTCATCCCAACACTGGGGCCGGTGCTCTTACTCACTGCGCCACCTGGCCACCCCTAAGCAATTGGGGTTAAGTAACTTGCTGAAGGTTACACGGCCAGGTGTTTCTGGGTGGGTGCTAAGTGTCTGAGCCCAGGATTCGATCTCCAGGTCATCCTGACACTGGGGCCAGTGCTCTTACTCTCTGTGCTACCTGGCCACCCCTAAGGTGACTTTTTTTTTTTGTGAGGATGTAGCAACCTGCAAATTCCACATGGTAAAAAATCATGCAAAATGAGTTTTTTTTAAATGGCTAATTTTTGTTTTTACAATACTTCCATCTCCTTCTCCTATCTAGCAAGCCTTCCCTTGTTATAAAAAGGTCTTAAAAGAGAAAGAATAAAGCAGTTCAATAAATCCCCAAGTACAATGCCACGTACTAGCACCTGCAGTGTGCCCCCTCAGCAGGGAAGGCACCAGAATATGCTCTCTCCTGTCCTCTCTGGAGCCAGATCAAGCGTCACTTCAATCCAGCTCCTTCTGGTACATGTGTGCTCCCTTCCCACTGGCCTAGTCATTTATTCAACATTTTCCTGTTTCCTCTTACTTCACCAGGCAACTGGCAATCATTCAATCCACAAGCATTTATCAGGTGCTCTCTGTGCTCCACATAGAGGGCTAGGCTCCATATAAATGTGGCTTGCCCTGTGTGGCTGAATTCTTCAGATTTCTTACATTCCAGCAGGATGTATTTCACACAGGCAGCACAGGCTTTTAGCCATTCTCCCACTATGGAGGTCTTTTTAGAAAAAAAAAAAAAAACTAATGAGCCTGTTGGGTGGTTCTTTTATGGGTTTTTTTGTTTGGGGAGGGGGCTGCATATATTCCTTCACTTAAAAAAATTTATTAATGACTTTTTTTCCTTTACAACAATGTTACCTTCTGTTATGCCCCTTCCCACTGTGAAACTTCCCTGAGAACAAAAAAAAAATGCGGAAAAAGAAGCAGTTATGTAAAACCTTCTGGCAAAATAAACCTGAGTTTGAGTGTGTTTGCCACATTTAGTGCCTATAATCCCCTCTTTTCTACCAAACAAAAAAAAATGTGCTTTTTGTTGTCTGGTCTCTGGAATCTAAAGGTAATTCTTCCTTCCTTCCTCCCTCTTTCCCTCCTCCCTCCCTCCCTCCTTCCTTCCTTCCTTCCTTCCTTCCTTCCTTCCTTCCTTCCTTCCTTTCTTCCTTCCTTCCTTCCTTCCTTCCTTCCTTCCTTCCTTCCTTCCTTCCTTCCTTTCTTCTTTCCTTTCTTCCTCTCTTCCTTCCTTTTTCAGGTGGTTTGCAGGTACCATTGTCTGTGGACCCAGCCACATGCCCTATAGTCCCTGGCCAAGAAATGATTATAGAAATCTCCAAGGGACATTCCGGCCTTGGTCTCAGTATTGTAGGAGGAAAAGATACTCCACTGGTAAGTTTCCAATGACATATTTTACATTGCCTTCTATTTTTTCATTTGTTTGGATCTGTTTAACAGCATCTTGATTTCTCATAAAGTCACTAGCTTCCATTTGCTCCAATCTAATTCTGAAGGAATGAATCTCTTCAGTGAGCTTTTGAGATTCTTTTTCCATCTGGCAAAAATTTGGCTTTTTAAAGCATCCTTCTCCTCATTGCCTTTTTGAGCTTCTTTTGCCATTTGAGTAAGTGTATTTTTTAAGGTGTTATTTTCTTCAGTCAGGCTGTTGACTCTCATTTCATAATTTTCTTGCATCATTCTCATTTCTCTTCCCAATTTTTCCTCCACTTCTTTTATTTGGTTTTCAAAATCCTTCTTAAGCTCCTCTATGACCTGTAACCAGCTCATATTTTTCTTGGAAGCTTTTGGTGCAGGGGTTCTGACATTGTTGTCTTCCTCTTGTTCCATGCTTTGATCCTTTTTGTCCCCAAAATAGAAGTCTAATGTCGGATTGTTCTGCTTGCTTTGCTTCCTTTGCTTGCACATGTTGCCACAGTGGAACTCTGCTACCAGAGAGGGGAGCTTTGTCCCAAATCGCTGGGGTTTTCTCAGCTGCCAGAGCTATTAGTTGGGTGCCCTCTCTGAAGCCTCCACATGCACCCCAGGACCTCCACCCTAGACAGTGATCCAGATCCAAGCAGGTTAAAGCAAGAGCGAATACCCCTCAGACTGGTTGCTTGGTCACCCTACACTCTGCAGGCCAGTAGCTCTGAAGCAGAGATGACTGCAGAGCCTCAGTGGCTTCTCGTCTTGGGGCAAAGGCTGGACCGCACTCCCGAACTCCCTGCAAAGTCTACACTGACTTCTCACTTTGTCTTTGGTATCTATGATCTGGAGACCACCACAGCTACAGATTATCTGAAGTCCCTCTAGCCAGCAGCTGGTCAAGCTGCTCTGAGGCTAAAACCTGCGGCTCAAGCGGTGTTGGGCTCGGCTCCCAAAGCACAGCGCTGGCCCCTTCCTGCCAGCCTGCCGGGATGTCTTCAGCGAGAGGTTAGCTTCTCTGTGTCATTTTGTGGGTTCTATAGCAATGAAGTTTGTTTAGAGCCATTTTTTACATGAATTGGAGGAGGTGGGAGCAGGAGCCACAAGGAAGTCCTGTTTCTACCCTGCCATCTTGGCTCCACTCCCCTGGAAAGTTTCTAGAAGGGAAATATCTCATTAAGTTAATTTGATCATGGCTTTGCTTCCCTGTAGAAAATGTCCTTTTGTGTTATGGAAAACCTTTAACATCTGATAACTTGGCTTTTACACTTTGGCCAATATTGAAGGATGTTCTTCTCTTAGGTGTTGTCCAAGATGTCTATCAAAAGTAGGGCAGATTGCCTGAAATCTCCTGTTCTGCTCACCTCAGGGAGGGGCCAGGGAACATTAAACTGTCCCCCCAGACACCAGGCTGGATTGCAAGTGTCCTTCCTTGCTCCTATTCCAGAAGGACCCACCATCAGTTGTCCAAGGCTAGCTTGTTGCATGGCCCAGCAAAGCACTTCCTCCCAAAGTCCAGAAGAATGCCATGTTCTCCCAAGGACACAGCCAGCTGGAGCTGGCTTTGTCAGTCTAGGTCTCAGTCTTAAAGTTCATTTTAAAGCACCTTTTAAAATCAGGGTTTTGGACAGTTTTTCTCTATGGTCTGACTAATTCTAAAACCCTCTGGTTCTTGTGAAAATTTCTCTGTGTAGACCCCATGACTAAGCCTCAGGCCCCAAGCACACAAACTCACAAAGTCCGTTGTGGTTTGGGGGAGAGAGGCTGGATTTGGAATCCCAGGATTATGAGCATGTGACTTTGGGGAATTCCCAGTGGCTTCTCTGGGCCTCAGTTTCCTGTCCTGTAAAATGAAGGGTTAGACTTGAGGGCCCTCCCAGCTCCAAGAATGCGATGCTCTGATAGCTCCCCATCGCACAGGGCTGTGTGGGGTAATGTCTACAAAGAACTTCACAACTTTAGCGCATTCTCTTTTCCACATAGCTTTTTGTCCCTGCCTGTCTGGGAGGACAGGTGTTGTCTGGCCAAGGAGCTGCTTTCTCATCAGCTAATCTACTTTTAACTAGATTGAAGCCATCCCTGGCCCGTCTGTTGGCAAACAGCCTTCCTCTTCACATCCGTGGAGTCCTCACGCTGTCACACTCAGCAGGCGTCCCTCTCAGGATCTCTGTCTAGCTGACAAAGCCATCGGCAGAGGCTGTTTCTTCTCTAAACTTGTCCCTCCCCAGTGCCTGAGGGGGAGGCCCTTTGGTGTGGTGGAAACAGCGCTGGCCTGGAGTCAGAGACCCTCACTGGAACCCCCTCCTCAGAAACGGCTTCCTGCAGGATGTGAGCCAGTTTCCTCAGGTCTCCTCCAGGTCCAGATCCCTTAGCCACTCTGGGCCTCAGTTTCCTCTGCTGTAAAATGACAGGGTTGGGTGAGATGTATGCCTGGCTCTAGATACAGGACATTAGGCTCTGAGAAAGTCACGGAGTGTAGAGGCAGAGTCTGTTTTCCTGAGGTTTCCTCCTTGGCCTTTGTGAATGAATGCTTAATCACTCTCGACACCCAGCCCCCCGACCCCCCAAGGCTGGGGTGCTTCAAAAACCCGCTCTCTCCTCTGGCATGATGATGCATCACAAACAGAGTGTTTATGGGTATTTAACAAATAGTACCAGCTTACTCCCTTCTTGGAGCCAAGAATCTGGGGGGAGAATTCCTTAAGCGCTGTTTGATGTTCATAATATCCAATTTTGGCGCCAATCCTAGAGTCCTTCTGAAGGATAAGCTCACTTAAAAAGGAGTCCTGGTGTGGACATTTTTCTTCTGACCTCAGGTATCTCATGTAAACCTCTATGGTCTTGTGTTACCCTGAGGTTAAATGGCACATGGGAGAAAGAGGTAGGGAGTGATTTAATGGGTAAAACAACCTATAAATGGAGAAGGGATTCTTCTTTTTCCTTTTTTCTAATACTGGTGATGCACCGGCCCCACAATTGCTGCTCTGGGCCATGTTATCCAGTCCTTTCTTTGGACCACATCCAGTTAGGAGGAAGGCAGCCAATGAGAACAAGGAGGGCATCTTCAAGGAAATTCTGGAAATGTTGACCTTGATTGTCCCCTTGAGTGAGCAGGCTTTTCCTCATCAGAAGCACATGGATTCTGGATCCTGTTCCTTCCTTCAGCTCTGGAATCAGGGTCACTACTGTATACCCCCAAAGCAAGGAGAGAAAGGAAGCCGTGAGCCCTCACACCTGGACAGTTGCTGAGCGTTCCTATGAGGGAGCCCTGGGAAAGGCAGGGCCGGCTGCAGCCTTCCCAATCACAGTGAGACTGACTTAGCTATAATGGCTATCAGCTTGGAAACCGCAGCTTCCCCTTATCCCTTGCTTTGCAGGGGCTCACCTTCTCAGAGTTAAAGGCCAGACTCCTTGTTTCCTGGCCTGGACCTCACCCCAGGACTGTCCGTGTGGCCCCCAGAAGCTTAAGCTTGGTTCCTGTGGCCACTTTCTGCTTTTGTTGAATATAATGCATCAACTGATTTAAACCTCTGAAAAATTTGGTGTCTGTGGGTCTCTCTGTTCTTAAGTGAGCTCAGGTGAGGGGAAGGAGCTCCCATTGTCTTCAATGTGTCCAAGTGTTTTATTTGATTATTCCCGCAAGATGAATTCTATGCAGTTTTTTTTTTAAGTTTGGTTTGCTTTGGCAGCCCACCCCTAAAAGCTGAGCTTTCTCTGCCATTATTGCTTAAGTCATATATTTTTACACCAAACATCTTATTACCTCGGCTTTATTATTTAAAAATCAAAGCAGAGTTTGCAAAGGTCCATGACTGCAGAGCAAAGGAATGTTAATGAATGGTGCCATTGAAAAATCTGAGTTGGGGCAGTTCTGACCTTACAGAATATAACTGTAAGCAGAAAGAGGAGGCAAGTCGAGTAAAATTTAAATAAATAAGGACCAGATGGAACCATAGGGGCCTATAAAATGTAATGCAAATATTATCCATTTCCCTCAAATAAATCTATATTTCAGTATGAAAAATTATATTTATATTGATGATGTGGGCAAACTTTCTTATGAAACTTGGCAAGTGACCCCTATCCGTAATAAGATTTTGCAATTTGATGGAAAACAGATTCCCCTTTGACCTAATGAAGAGAAACATTTCAGTATTGCAAACCATAAAATGGTCTTATGTGAGACCACCGATTCATTCTCTGTATTATATTGGCTGTTTTATTGCTGAGATATTTAGTTGAACGTTTCAGATTCCTGTTAATATTGGATGAACATCAGCAGTTGGGGTGTGATAGTCTTGGGGTCGAGGCCCGTGGGAAGGAGAACCATTTCTCCCATGGTGTTAAGTAAGGCTGTCTTTGGGGAATATCTCCCACAGATCTTTCTCTGTCTCCTCCACCCTCCTTATACCCCCCCCCTGCTAGTGACTTTCCTTTGGGATTATCTTGTATGTACCGGGGTTTTTTTAACCTTATTTTCCCAATTAGAATATGAGCTTTGAGGGCTAGACCTTGTTCACAGTGATGAGCTAATTGGCCCCTAAAGCTCCCCACTCCTACTTTGAGATTCCAGGATTCCTTAATCATGAAAATCTTCAAATCATTCTCTGTAAGAAATGATTTCCATTTGGCCAACAGAGCAATCACTTAATCAACAAGCATTTTTGCCTCCTTCGGCATCCCCAACACCTAATGGTGAGTGTTTATTAAATGTTTGTCCATCGATCGGAAATGTTCAGCATGTGGGAAGGACTTAAGTATTTGTTGACCACTAACTGACATTGTCAGAGATAAAAGGGGACGGAGTCTGTTTTACCCAACTAATACCTGACCAGGGACCCCTTCTACCACATTTTTCCTTCCTCACTATAAATTGTCTAATTCTCCTGCATTCTCAGATTGACATTGGTGAAGAAACCTTCCCTAGGATTCTCTGAGACCTGGGTATTCTATGCTAATGAAATCTGGGTTCAAATGGAAAGATGCCTCTGGTATTGATTACATATTATCAGCACGGCCAATATTGTGCCTGGCTCTTTAGTGATATAAGTAAAATATGCTGCAGGCAGTAACTCACTGTCACACATGTCATGATGGTGTTTATGTTATGGTGCTCATTGTGTCTGCAGAAAAGGGTTTGGCCTCCAGTAGAGCGGAGGCAACAGGAATCCCAGTTAAATCAATTCCCTGTGGGCCTAGAAAGATCCACTTGTAACACGCCACCCCCCAAAAAAGTTCTCCCTTAAAAGGATGGTTATGGGTACTCCACAGTTCACAGAAGCCCTTCTTTGCTAATTCCCCAAGTGCAAGGCTTACTGAAGGCTTCTGGGCCTTTCAAGTTTGTGATCACGATCCATTCGCCTCTTTGTGAGGTGGCTGGCATGTTTATTAATGATACTGTTATCTCCATGTTGGCAGCTTTGCCCAGGAAGAAAATTATGACTGTTTCCTTTGTATCAGTTCACACTGAAATACAGGAATTCCCCTAGCTGGTGCTTCAGGGTTTAAATTTCCTTGAGAACCTGGAACCATTTGTGGGGTTCACTGATAAAGAAGTCTGTTACAGTAACTTGAGTCACTCAGATTAACATATATAAAAATCCATATAAATACTGGGTCTGGAGTCAGAAATTCTGGGTTCAAATCCTGCTTGTGATGCTCACTGTGTGTGTGACTTTGGAGATGGTAGTTCACCTTTCTGAGCCTCAGTTTCCCCATATATAAATGGAAGAATTGGGTCGTTTGGTGATGCAGGAGCTCCCTGGGAATGTCTTCTTGTAAGGTTGCTGATTCTGCAGTTGTATACTTTTTTTGTCCTTTTCAGCTCCTGATTCCCTTCTCTACCCCACTTCAGATACTCTTTCATTGCCAAAACTGGCTCTCAGGAATAAATGTGCAGTTTGGTGTGCCCTTCAGCCGATGTACTTGCCCATTAGAGCTGACCCTCTAAGATCAAGGAGAAACTTTGCTCCTCTAGTTTCTCACAACCTTCTCCTTCCTATCTTTCCAGCTTCATGCATCATTCCCCTCCATACATGCTGTGGTTTGGCCACTGGACTTCCTACTGTTTCTCACTCATGATGCTGAGGGAGGCAGGGAAGCAGGAGGGAGTGACATTGAGGTTGGCCCCCAGTGAGAGTGGTCTCAAGTAGTACAGGCTGCCTTAGCAGGTAGCATGTCCCCCCTTGGTGAAAGTCTCCCAGCAAAGGATGGAGGGTCATTTGTTTGGGGTGTGTGAGGTTTTCGAAAACTTTGTTTGATTTTTTAATCAACAAAACTCTAGGTTCTCTCCCTCCCAACTCTCCCCCCACCAAGCCATTGAAAGCAAAAAGCAAGTCAAACATGCAGAGTCCAACAATTGACCAAATCCCCAAAGTGTGTCTTCCATTTGTAGCCCAGTCCCTCACCTCTTTGTTGGGAGGTGGGTGCACATTGTGCCATGAGCCCTCTGGAATCCTGGGTGCTCTTGTGTGGAGTGAGAGGCTTCTTGGGTCTTTACAGTGTTAGCGTTCTGGCCTACATTATCCTTCCAGATCTACGTCATTCCCTCCACCTGAGTTCAGGTGACCACTTGTGGAGGAAATGGCCGAAGATCCTGGTCCCTGAATTTCTTCTTCCTACTTTGTGATTCTGTGATTCCCCAGTCACAGAAATCTTCAGATCATTCTCTGAAAGGCATCATTTCTATTTGGTCATCAGAACAATCAGTCAATCAATAAACATTTATCAAGTACCTGTTGGGTACCAGACAAAGATGAATCAGTCCTTTCCCTCAAAGATTTTACATTCTAGTTGGGGAAGAAAATTCACACAAGGGAGACATGGCCAGGGACAAGAGGGTGCTCCAGCAAGTCAAAGAAGTGGGGGGTGGGGCCAAAGGGAAGTCAGATGTCACAATTTGGACAGAAGCAATAGTCCAACTGCTGTGTTCAGTTTCAAGCACAGCAAGAGGTGGGAGGGGGGGTGGATGGTGGTGTGTACACAGAACAAAGCAGATGGTGAGGTGGCCAGGAGGGCTAGAGGATAAGCCTGGTCTGAGGCTAGCCCCAGACAGCTGACTTTCCCTTCACTCATTCACCAGTTAACTACAGGCAGCCAGGTGGCTGGATAGAGCACTGGGCCTGGAATCAGGATGACCTGGGTTTGAATCCAACCTCAGACACTTGCTAGCTGTGTGACCGTGGGCAAGTCACTTCATCTCTGCCTCTTTAAAAAGGAGGTCATAATAGCACCTACCTCATAGGTTGTTGCAAAGATCAATTGAGATAATATTTGCATGGCACTTAGCACATGGCATATAGCAGGTGCTTAATAAATATTCCCTTCTTCTGTTCCCCCTTTATTGCCCTCAACTTCTCAGAAGGAACTCCCAAACTGAGTGGATTGGCTCCCCCCCCCCCCCCTCTGAAGTGGGTAGTGTCTCTGGCCAAATGGTACCGATCTGGGTGGGGAGACTCAGAGCTGGGACAGCTGGCAGGCTCCTGAGGTGTTTATGCAGCGGAATTTTGTTGAAATGAATTGATGCCCCAAATAGGTCTTCCAACTCCCAGTTCAGTGCTTTTCCCATCATCACTCTTGATAATGATGATAATGAGTTTCTCCTTGATCTTAGAGAGTCAGCTCTAATGGGCAAGTACATTTATACAAGACTTTAAGGTTTCAGAGTTATTCTACAAATATTATCTCATTTGACCCTCACTATCGCCCCGTGAACGAGGTACTGTTATCCCCATTTTACAGATGAGGAAGCTGAGGCAGACAGCCATTAAAGGATTTGCCCAGGGTCACACAGCTGGATTTGAACTCAGATCTTCGTGACTCTGGTGCTGCATTCACTGTGCCGCCTTTTCTTCCCATCTCTGGCAGGTTATAGCTCCATTATTGAGTGCCTTAAAATCCTTAAATACTTCTGTTTGTCACACTGTCAGTCCAGAAGACATTATTTATTCCAGCAGTTAAAGAGAAGACTCTCCAGTCAGCACATGCCCCCGATTCAGACAAATGACCTTATGTCAGCTGGGCACCAACGAGCAATTTAACACCTCGCCCTTCCATTCCCTAAGCTTTGGAAATAGAAATGTGTAGAACCCAGTGGGATTCTACCAAAAGCTTCTACTCCCTTACTGTTTTAAACTGTTGGGAGATTAGCAACGAGAGAGGCGGGGTGGAGTAGAACCTGGGGTAGAATGTCTTGTCCTCACAGCTCCCAACGATGTCAACAACAGGGCCAGAGGCTGTCTCAACAGTAGCACGCTCAGAAATGCTCAGTACTATTCACTGACACAGCTGAGCCAAAATCGACCTCAGGGTCGATGCCCAAGCCTTCCATGGTGAGGGGAGGGATGAAATGAATGCCAGGGTTAGAAATTTTAGTCCTAGAACACATGACTTTTGACCTGATTCTTGTTTTAATTCTCTTGGGGAGAAAAGCCTGGGTTCAAACCCTAGCTCTGCTGTCTCCTAGTTTCTTCTGTCCCTCTTCTTTACTCCACCTTTGTCAGCCTACTCTGGGAGTACTGGGTTCAGTTCTGGCCATCAAGATGGTTTAAGAAGGACCTTGGTGATCTGCAGGGCATCCAGAGAAAAGGAAGGACCAATGGAACAGAAGACTCTGGGTCAGGCAAGAGCGCTGGTGTTGGCAACATGGGTTTCTGAGGCTGTCACCTTTGCCTTGTCCTGCTGGTCCTCAGAGGACAGAATTGGGAATCATAGGTGAGAGCTACACAGAAGCAAATTTAGGAGCAATGCCCAGAAAACCTTCGGAACCATGAGAGCTGTCCCAGTGTGGAATGGGCTGCCTGGAGGGCAATGATCTTCTCTTCCTTGGAGTCTTCAATCAAAGGCAGGATACATCCTTCTCTGGGGTGTTGTCTTGGGGATTCTTTTGGTGGTTAGGGGTCCTTGCCAACCCTGAAACTTTAATTCTATGATACCTGGGTGATTTTAGGCAAATGACTTCACCATCCCAAGCCTCAGTTTCATCATCTGACAGATGGGAATAACACTCCTGGTGTTACGTCTCCTTCCCAGGGGAATGGGTTATGACATAAGAGGACTGTGTTGTATCTTGGAATAGCTTTCAACATTAGGAAGTTTTCCCTTCCATCAAGCCCAAATCTGTCTTTTCCCAACTTCTTTTTATTTATTTATAGTTAATCCCAACTTCTAACCATTGCTTTAATTTCTTTTCTTCTCTGGACAAGATGAACAAGTCTAATGCATCTTCTCCAAGCTAATTATCTCCAGTTCCCTTGATTGATATCCATATGGTATAAGGACTTTTGCCACACTCTTCAGTTTATCAGTGTTCTTCCTAATATGTGGCAGGTGACAAGAATTGAGCACAATATTCTAGGTATGGTCTGACCAGGGAACAGGAAAGAGGAACTATCTCCACCTTCATTGATGACATGACCTCCTAATTTGGCATAAGAGCGCATTAGTTCTTGGGACTCAAGGTCACTCAGTTTCCTCCTGTGAAACATGGAGTCCACTCAAACCCTCAGAACTTCTTCAAATAAAGTGCTGACCTACCTTATCTACCCTCTTATATTTATGAAATTGATTTCTTGGACTCCAATGTCAGAATTTGCCCTTGTCCCTATTATAGTTGTTTGGGTTATATTTGGCAAAATGTTCTGGCCAATCAAGATCTTTGCTTCCTGACAGTCAACCTGTAGTTAGCCATCCCTCCACATTATTTGTAAGCATCGTAAGCAAACCCTCTGTTCCTTTGTCCAAGTCATTGATAAACCCCACTGGGGCCAAGATCTCCATGCCTTTCCACAGAAAACTTCCTTCTAAGTTGACATTGAACCATTGGATCCAGCCATCCAGACAGCTCCCAAATCCCGGTCAGAAGCTTCAGTTTTAGTTGACCATTCCCTAAGTGATGGACATCCCTTTTTTTCTAGTTCTCAAGTCCCATGAAAAGATCTTCTTTACATCTTTTTGTGCATTAGGGGGATTCTTTTTGACAATTACCTCCTAACAGTATTCCTCCAGGAGATGGAGGATATGAATGTTTTTGTTACTTTATTTGCTTTATTCTAAATTGCTTTGACAAATTGGTTTCTACAAATTTACAAATCCATGAGGCATTAGTGGATCAGTCTCATCACACTCTTTCCCATATTATCTCTGCTTGTCTTTGATAATCTTTACCTCACAGTTGTTTTGATCTGTGTTTCTCATATTATCACTGATTCAGAGCATTCTTTCATATGGTTATTAATAGTTTATTTGAGAATTGTCCATATCCTTTGACCACTTTTCTGTTGGGAAATAAATTTTCTTAATAGATTTCTGTTAATTGTCCATGTATCTTAAATATCAAATACTTATCAGATGTATTTGATACAAATAATTTTTCCTAGTTGACTACTTCCTTCATTATCTTTGATACAATTTTTATTTGTTCAAAATTCTTAAATTTTCTTTTAATCAAAATTTGTAATTACTTTTAGCCCTTGTTTGGTTAGAATTAATACTCTGCCCATAGTTATATGATCTATTCTCATCTAGTTTTTTTTTTTATCCTGTGATCTTTAGTATTCAGACCATATATCCATTTTAAATTTATTTTATAATATGTTGCAAGATGCTAGTTTAGTCTAATTTTTATCAGACTGCTTTCCAGTTTCCCCAACAATTCTCATCAAATAAGGAGTTGTTTCCTGCATAATATATATTTTCAGTTTTACTGAAACTGAACTGTATTTATTTCTGATTCTTGTTAGTCTGTTCCCTTGATCTACTTTTTTTTAAACTAGTATCAAATGGTCTTGATGATTGTTCTTGAAAATATATTTTGAGATCCCAAAGTGCTAATTCCCCCTTTATTCCTTTATTTTTATCATTTTTTTGATGTTCAAGATCTTTTGTTCCTCCAAATGAATTTTGTTATTATCTTATCTATAAAGTAACTCTTTGTTAGTTTATTTGATAAAACATTAAACCTATAAATTAATTTTGGTGGCACTGTCATTTTTTTATTGGCATGGCCCATCCATGAGCACTGAAGAACCTTCCAGCAGTTTGTTCTTTATCTTTTTCAAAGAGGTCTTTTGAAATTGAATCTATTCAAGTATTGAGCATGCTTTGGGAGACTGAGTCCCAAATATTTTATGAATTTTGTAGTTATTTTAAATGGGACATCATCCCTTTCTATTTTTGTCTTTCAATTTGTATTATAATGTAGTAATATTGATTTTTGTGGATTTTTTTGTAGCCTATATTTTTGCTAACACCATAATCTCAATTAAACTGATTCTCTTGTTTATTCTAAGTAAACTCTCAAATCATCAACAGATAGAGGTAGTTTTTTTGTCTCTTTATCTTTTATTAATTATTTTTGCTAGCATTTCAGTAAAGCTTTTCCTACTCTGTCTCCCACCTATCTATTCAGTCTGACCTCACACTTCTCCCTTACTGCTCTATATATTCCAGACAAATTGGCCCTCCTTTTTCCTTGGATCCCACTTACTTCTTCTGTCTTTGCCCAAGTTTTCTTCCATGTTCTCTCTCTTCACCTTCATCTCTTAAGATTCCCTACCTTCTATTAAAGTACTACTCAGGTGCCCTCTCCCACAGAATTCTTATTTATTATGTTCTTTAACCTTCCTCCCCACCCCCACTTACTTTATATTTACTCCATACATATTTTTGTTTACTTTTCTAAGTGCATGTTTCCTCCCAATAGAATGTAAGCTCCTTGAGGACAGGAAGTGGGTTTGGGGTTTTTTTTTCTCCTTGGACCCCACAGTGAGTCCCTAGCACTTAACAGACTCATAAAGACTGGTTGAATTGAAATGAATGGAATCTCTCTACCTGTTTGTAAATATGCAAAAGAGTGTGCCTGAGGCTCTGAAGGCAGCTTCCAAAGAGGATTCCAGATGTCGCTGATTGATGACAGCATCTTTGCAATAAATGTGTGTTCTCCCAAAGGGGTGGTTTTGATGTATAAAAAAATAAATTATATTATTTTACAATCACACAATTACAATACGCTGACAGTTCCTTGCAGGCATGCTGTTTATTTTTTCCATATAGTTCACTGTACCTGAGACAGTAAGAGAGATAGAGTTGACTGACCATCCAGTGAATGTCCTAGCCAGCATTATTTAGGCCTTTTATTTTTGCATCACAATCATTTCTCTTCTTTCCCCCACCCCCCAGCCCAACACACTCTATAAGCCTTCCCTTATAACAAGGAAAAACAAACACCCTTGTCTGATAGCATCTGCAACATTTTGCCCCCGTGTTCCTCCACCTCTCCAAAGAAAAGAGGGCCGTTAATTGACTATCTCTTCTCTGGGGCCAGGTTTGATTGTTGTAGATACACGTCACTATTGTTTTATTACTTTATTCTACTGCTATTAGATGTTTTCATGCTTTCATTAGCTTCCCTCAGCATAGTTCATGAAAGGCTTCCCATTGTCCTTGAATTCATCATATTTTCCATTCTGACTGATAGGACATTCAGTTACTTCAGAATACCACAGTTTGTTCAGCCAGTCTCCAGTCAACTCAGTTCTTTCTAGCTAACTAATTATTATACTGTATGTTTAATCTCACTCCCTTCTCTCATTACTCCACATAAATTAGACCTCACAGGCTAACTAGTTCTGCTCCCATTAAGCTTCAGATTCATGTTTAATAGCCTGCCTCTGCCAAATTCTTAAATGTCCATAGAGATGCATAGCCTGGTTTCAGATTTTACCATAAAATCTAAGTAAGATGGATCACAGTTCACTGACAGGTCATTGCTGGCCAGCAGTCACAGACAAAAGTGCCACCGAAGACATTCTGCACAAAAATATTCTATCAGATGACACAGAGGCAAGAAAGCTAATAAACAGACCTTAAGAAATTCATTACAATGCTTACGTGTACCTTCTTTGTCTGTCTTTATGGCACCTGGAGGTCACCTGGATCATTTGGCCTCATGAGGTTGCTTTTTGGGTACAAGAATGGGTGGTAACTGCTGGGGGGTCATGGTCTCTTTCAGGGTATGCTCAGTTTGTAGCCCAGCACATGGCACATAGTAAGGGATTAACAAGTGCTTATTGTCTCCCTGAAGGCAGGGACTTTGTCTTTGTATCCCCAGTGCAGGGCACATAATAGATGTTTTATAAGCAACTCTTTATTGAACTGGATTAAAAGTAATGAAAACTTGTTTGGGGTATGTTTTTGACAGGATGCTATAGTTATCCATGAAGTATATGAAGAAGGAGCAGCAGCCAGAGATGGAAGACTTTGGGCTGGTGACCAGATTTTAGAGGTAAATGGTCTGAATTCTGCTTTGAAATGTAATCCCATGGAAGACTTCCCCTTTGTCCACAAGCTATCCTTTGGGTAGGGATTGGGTTGGACACCCCTTCTAACTCTGAGTTGTTCTTCACAGGATTCCAGGGCTTCTCACCTTCTGTTGATTCACTCTTTCTCTCACCAAGCCCTATGTTCTCTGCTGCCCCTTTCCCTCTCCCTGTTTCTCTTTCCCTCCCTCCCAATTTCTTCCCACAGCAATGAAATCCAGAAACCTGATTTTAGAGTCAGAGTAATTGGATTGGAATCCTGGCTCAGCTACTTACTACCTGTGTGACTTGTCCAAGAGCCTCTCTGGGTCTCAGTTTCCTCCTTTGTAAAATGGGGGTGGGAGTGGCCTTCTTGTTCTCTGATATCCCCTCTATCACTTCTGCTATGATCTGATGAGAAGATCTAGTTCTAGTGATGAGAAGCACCTGTGGTACTTCCTTTATTACTTAGTAACTTCTCCTTTCTTTGCTGATGCTGTATTTGTGGGAGCTTTGGGGAGCAGATCAGGGATTTCCTTGGTATAAGGAGATTCCCAAGGCAGCTAGGTGGTACAGTGATAGAACACTGGACCTGACATCAGGAAGACACATCCAGCCTCAGACACTTAGTAGCTGTGTGACCCTGGGCAAGTCACTTTACCTTGTTTACCTCAGTTTCCTCATCTGTAAAATGAACCAGAGAAGGGAATGGCAAACCACTCCAGAGTCTTTGCCAGGAAAACCCCAAATGGGGTCACAGAGAGTCAGACTTGACTGAAATGACTGAACAGTAACAAGAAAGGAAGCTCCCTCCCCCGAGGCAGATCAGTAACCCATGGTCTTAGAGCACTGCCTTGGGCATTGATAGATTGTCTCTCCCTAGGCCACAGAGGTAGGATTGAACCTAGGTCTTTCCGACTCTGAAGTTGGTTCACCATCTACCATGCTCCCTCTTTTGTGTCCACATTTGCTCCCAGCATTGAATATCATTTTCTCAAGGCCAATAATTGAATCATCACAATTAAACTATATACAAATGGGCAGCTCAGTCCTTTCCCCCTGGTTTTCCTGGTCAGATGAAATGCAGCTCTGGGCCCTCTTGTTGGCCCACTGTACTTTAACAATGGCTCCATCTTACTGGCCTTTTCTCATTTGTCATCACTTTGCATGGGCATGAAAGTGGCAGCTCAGTGCCAGTAACTGGGTAGAGGAGAAGCCACAGCCGGCAATTTGTGTAGGCTGGACTAAAGAGCTTACTTTGTGGTGTGAAGCCTTTAGGCAACATTTATTTCCTTTATTGGAGGAATTTAATTGACTAGTTAACATTTTATGGTAAGCATGTGTGCATTTTGCTCAGTGACTTTCATATAACCCAAGAAGGCTGACATCATTGGATCTCAGCCTTCAGTGGGTTCTGTCCCTGGGGAGGAAACTGGAGAGCCAACTCTGGGTTTGAAAATACAGAAAGGAAGGGGTTAAAGGTGTAACCACACTGACTACAAGGTGAAAGGAGGGTTGGCTCAAATAAGCCATTTCAAGGCAGACCTTGACTGTGTTTCCATGCTGAAACAAGTGATATTCCCTGTGGGTTCATTATACTATATGTGTATAGGGTTAGCAAAACAGAGGGGGACCTCTTTGGGGATGGACTTAATAGTTTTAACACAGAACATGGTTTTAATGATTAGGTTTTTCTCATTTTATAATCAGCTAGGATTTACCCAAAGCTGGTAATTAGCATGATGAGGTAAAAGGGAGAGAGGGCAGCGACTCCTTAATTGAATTTTTGGAAAAGGTTGACTGCTTGCATGCTGTGAACTGTAGTCAGCCCCTACACATGGTGACGAGGATGCCAAGGGTCAGCACTGTTAAATTCACTTAAAGTAAAAGAGACTTTTTTAAAAAGTTGCATGCATGTCTTAAGTTAGGACATCCCGGTCATTTCTAAGTATAGCTCTCCAAGTCAGCCTTCCTGTGTAGCAAAGAAAAATAATTTGTTAAGATCAACCAACACAACTCCTGGCAGTGTGTGCCCCATTTTATCCCCCTCATCCCTCACTTCTGCGATGAAAGGAGGAATCCTGAATTAGATGGCTGTTTGATCTGCCCTTAACTACCTACATGGTATTATTCACTTGTATAGCATACAAAAGGCAGACTAGGGGGAGGGTCAATTTTGGAGGTGGGCAGTTCTGGTTCAAATGTCTGGATGCATACTTGCTGTGGCCCCCTGGCAAAGTCATTTACCCTCCCAGTCCCCTAAGCAGCCTTTGAGAATTTCTCATGATGAAGAAATAATAGAATCTCAGGTTTGGAAGGGGCCATGAAGGCCATTTAATTCAACCTATATCTCAAACATCTATTGTGTACCAAGTAATATCCTAGGTTCAAGGAATATGAAACAAAAATGAAACTTCCTGCCCTCAAGGAGCTTAAGTACTTTGGGGTAAGACAGTATCTACATGTATGCCTAACATTAAGCAAATCATTGCTGGTCCGCTGTGCCCATTCCATTTCCACCAAGGAAATTTCTACCATCTTCTCTGCACCCATCCATGTACGTGTTCTATACCAGGTTTGGTCCTGAGTTTCCTACACTCTAATGAGAGGGATTAAGATCTTCTCTTCTCCTTCCTGCCTCCTTCCCTTCCTCCTTTCCTTCTTCCACTTCTTCTTTCCTCCCTTCCTTCATTTTTTACCTCTTTCTTTTCTTTTCTCTTCCTTTTTTTTTTTTCAGACTAGGTCTCTTTATCATGTAGAGTAGAAGTACAGCTGCCACTCCCAAACTCAGTCATTGAGAGCTAGACTTGGAGTCAGGAAGACCTGAGTTCAAATCCAGCCTCAAATAAATAGCAGCTGTGTGGCCCTGGGCAAATCATTTAACAGTTTCCTCATCTGTAAAATAGGCATAATAATAGTACCCACCTCTCTGGGTTGTTATGAGAATCAAATGAAACTGTATTTGTAAAGGCACTTTGCAAACCTTAAAGTGTGATATAAATGCTAGTTATCACTACCCATATCACTGCTGAGCAGTACAAAAGCTCTTGTTCAATTTCTGACCCAACCCTGTTCACCTTTCCCTAGATAGGTCCTCCCCACCTTGGGGACTTACCATTTTGAGACTGGACTTAATGTAGAAACCTCTTGAGCTTAAGCCCAAAAGCAGCTCAGAAACCCTGGGCTCACATAATCCACCACCCTCAGCCTCCCTGGCAGCAAGAACTCCAGGTGTGTGCCACCACACCAGGCCTAGCCTCCCTTTTCTCACACTCTTTACTTCATTATACCTCTATCCAGGCACCATTAGGAAGTTAATTATAGCTTAGGTTCTAGCTTATGTGTAGGGTTTCTCTATAAGGGGGGAGTAGAGAGGTACTCAATGTATTATATGAATAAGGTATGGGACAGCTATTTCTTCTTTTTTATTTATTTATTTACTTTTAGTTTATAACATTCAGCTCCACAATCCCTTGTTCCAAATTTTCTCCCCATCCCTCTCCTTCCCTATCCCTTCCCATGGCAGCATGCAATCCAATATAGGTTCTACAAATACCTTCACATTAAACATTAGTCAAGTTGTAAAGAATTATAACCCATGTAATAAACAATGAGAAAGAAGGAACAAAACAAAACAAAAAGGAGAGAAAAAGTAGTTGACTTCAATCTGCATTCAGACTCTGTAATTCCTTTTGTGGATGTGGATAGCCCTTTCCATCATGAGTCTTATGGAGTTGTCTTATAGTGTTTCATTGACAGCTATTTATTTCACACACAAAAAAGCAATGCATAACCCAAAATCCACACAAGCAGTCATTGACAGAAAGACAAACAAGTGGCACTCTTATACTCAGTGGGGAAGTTGGTACTTAAATCCATCCAAACATGAAGCAGTTTCACCTCAGCCCTGTTCTGTGTCCCTCAAATTCTGCAGTATCTAAGAAGCCAAGCTAGCAATAAAATTCAGCTTCTTGTTGGTGGTATCCTCATCAATGCAGAAGCTTCCCCTGCCACCAGTCAGCTCCAGCCATCGTAAACAAGACCTCAGATCTATTTGAACTCACAAAAACACTTTCATACCTGGACACAGCCATCCTGAGATCAGTATTCAGTCATCTGTTCAGGAAAGGGCAAACACAAAAGGAGACTAGCTTCCCCTAAGCAGATCATGAGTTTTAGCTGCCAAGTACTCATGGACACAAGGCAACTTGTGTCAGTGAGCTGCCTTTCCCCCCACTCTGTACAAGAAGCAGATCATGGCAGTGTGGATGGTATCCAAACCAGAAAGAAGAGAGAACACTGCATCTGTGCTTACTCTTTTAAAGACACACTGAGTCATTGGATCCTCCTTCTTGGTGGCCAACATAGGGATTGCCTCATCACCTCAAAGCTTTAAACCCTCCTGGTGGTGAATCATGTATGTATGCTCAGTTGGAAGGAGCCAGGACCTCTGTGCATGATCTATGAAACTGTTAGATATGTGGATGGAAAATTCAGAATGGCTCCCAGGTATTCTCAGCTGGGGAGGGAGCCACTAGCATTGGGCAGTGGCCTTTCCTAGCATGTAGCATTTAAGCTGAGTGAAAGAAACTGGGGGTAGGAGGGAAGGTGGATGTGAAGAGGGAATGCTTTCCACATACATAGCCTATGCAAAGGAACAGAAATAGGTGGTCCAATGGAGAGCGAGATGGACCTGAAACAGAAGGACCCAAGTTCAAATTCAGCCTCAGACATTCACACAATAGCTGGGAGACTCTGGGAATGATAACAGCCCCTACCTCTCAGGATTTTTGTAAGGATCAAATCAGATAATATTTGTAAAGCATTTTGCCAGCCTTAAAATGCTGTAGAAATGCTAGCTGTATCATTGTTGTTGTCATTATTTATGACTAGTATTATCATCAGGAAGAAGGCCAGTTTGGTTGAATCACCGAGTACAGGAAGGGACAGTCTGGGAAGCTGACTGTGAAGGGCTTTAGATGCAGAAGAGAAGAGTTCATATTTGAGCCTAGAGACAATAGAGAAACATTGGAACACCTGGGCAAGAATCTCCTCTGTCACATACAGAGTCATCCAGCCTCTTGCTGAGAATCTCCCAGGACAGGGAACCCATCACGTCCTGAAGCAGCCCGTGGATGCTGAACTAGCTCTAATCACAAGTCAGAACCAAAAATGAAAATATAAGGTACAATGTTTACTATTCTTCATGGGCAGTCTTCAAGCAGAGGCTGAGTGACCCCATGTTCAATATACTCTAGAGAGGATTGTAGGTCAGGGATGGCCCCAGATGGTCCCAGAGGTCCCTGCTGTCTGTGCAGTTCTGTGATTCCAGTGACACTCCCCTGCCCATGCACAGGAATATTCACTGCCAATGAGCATGTGTAGCATAAACATGGCAGCGCAGGAAACAGAATTGGAAATGCCCACTGATCTGTCTCCCTGCCTGTCTAGTGCCTGGCCTCATTCTATTGAACAGATGGGTCTGTATCTTCCTTTTCAGACCATCCAGGAAAAGCTAGTCTGTCATCTCCATCAGGAATCCATCCTAGCATGACTTCAGTGCCAGACAGGCCAGGCCATGCATAGTTTAGAAAACAAAGATCTCATTTGGTTATATAATAACTTAACAGGACTCTGAAGGTGTTGACATGGCGGACCCATTCTGAGTGGTTTCTCCAGTCATCCTGGATATACCCTGCGCAGGGTACATATGGCATCACCCTGTGCTCTAGCCCCCATTAAGGTCCCATTACAGCCCATTGCAAGCATTTACAGGATATTTGACCAACATTAGTTGGGACAAGTCATGGACAAAAAGCTGGGCAACTTAATTAAATGGGTAAGGCACACATGGAAACTTTGAGGTGACGGGGATCAAAGAAAATATACAGAATGCCCACAACAGGAAGGAAGGAAGGAAGGAAGGAAGGAAGGAAGGAAGGAAGGAAGGAAGGAA
>NW_027185852.1:13441342-13442449 GCF_028583685.1 Petaurus breviceps papuanus | reverse complement strand
GAAGGAAGGAAGGAAGGAAGGAAGGAAGGAAGGAAGGAAGGAAGGAAAGGAGAGGAGAGAAGAAGGGAAGGAGGGGGAGAAAGAAGGAGGAAAGAAAGGAGGGAGGGAGAGAAAGAATGAAGAGAGGAAGAGAGAGGGGGAGAAAATGACCCTTCTTTCCAGACAAACCATCAGACTTTTGGTCAGTTTTCTCTCTTGAGGTGTGTGAGGGGGTGGAGGTGAGAATGCCCTTTTCTATAGGACAATCCCAGTCCTTCACCTCAGCTTTGGCAAATATATCCTGTCCTCTAGGCCTATAATTCCCAAGTTATGGTCCCAAACTTTCTCCTGCTCAGGTGCCTTATCCTGCAAGTAAACTTTCTATTCTTACCCTCTTTCCTACCCAGAATTAGCTGTTTAACTTTGATAAACTACCATCAGGGAAAAGGGGAAAAAAGGAACACCCATTTCTAAATCACCTACTTTGTGAGAATACGGTCCCTGCTGTCAAGGAGCTCTTAATCTAACAGAGGAGGTTATACTCAAACAATTATGTACAAACAAGATAGAGAGAGGATTTTTTAAAAGGTTTGTTGCAGAAGCTAGGATTTTAGCTAAGACTTGAAAGAAGCCAGGGAGGCCAGGAAGGCAGAGATGAGGAGAGAGAGCACCCCAGGTATTGGGAACAGTCAATGAAAATACCTGGAGTCAGGAGTGTCTTGTGCCAGGAATAGCAAGTTAGACGAACTATACAAGAGCCTTTTGGATTATTCAATAGCCTGGCCCCTAATAATCCTACACCTGCAATCTCACATCTCTAACGGCCTTTCAGATGTCTCAAGCTGGTTATCCAGTAGACATCTTAAACTCAATGTCCAAAACTGAATTCATTATCTCTCCTTCTAACGCTTCGCCCTCATCCCCCTTTCCCACTACTATAGAGACCAACACTACCCAAACCTACGGGCTCACAACCTAGGCATCATCCTGGATTCCTCACTATCTCTTATCCATATCCAAGATGTTTCCAAGGCCTATCAGTTTCACCTCTGCATCTTGTAGATTTCATCTCTGCAACTTATTGTGCATTTCACCTCTGCAGCCTCTCTTGTGGATTTCACCTCTGCA
>NW_027185852.1:13426669-13441332 GCF_028583685.1 Petaurus breviceps papuanus | reverse complement strand
TTTCACCTCTGCAGCCTCTCTTGTGCATTTCACCTCTGCAGCCTCTCATAGATTTCATCTTCATAGTGTCTCTCCAATAGTCCTCTTTCCTCTTCTGACACTGCCCCCATCCTGGTACAGACCCACATCATGTCATGTCTGGATTATTGCAATAGTTGTTAGTGAGGTCTGCCTGCCTCCAGCCTCTCCCCACTGTAATCCATCCTTCACTCATTTATCAAAGTGGTCTTCTTAAAGTTTAGATCTGTGTCAGCCCTTCCTAGTCAATAAGAAGCAGCTTCCTATTTGGCATTCAGAACTCTACATCACACACACACACACACACACACACACACACACACACACACATCGACACCTTTCCAGTCTTTTTACATCTTACTCCCCCCCACACATACGTTTTGATCCATAACACTGACCTCCTGGCTATTCCACAAGCAAGACACTCCATCTGTCAGCCCCAGACATTTTTTCTGGTTGTTCCCCATGACTGGAATTCTCTCCCTCCTCATCTCTACCTACTGACTTCCCTGGCTTCCTCTAAGTCCTAACTAAAATCCCATCTTCTACAGAAAGCCTTTCCTAATCCCTTTAATTCCAGTGTCTTCCTTCTCGATCATTTCCCATTTGTCTTGTATATAGCTTGTTTATATTGTTTGCTCATTGACTCTCCCATTAGATTGTGAGTTCCTTTGGGGTAGGAACTGTCTTTTGCCTCTTTTTGAATTCCCAACACTAACAGTGCTTGGTATGTTTGTCATTGTTGTTGCCAAGTTGCGTAGAGTCTGACTCTGTGTGATCCCATTTAAGGTTTTCTCAGCAGAGATACTAGGATGGTTTGCATTTCCTTCTCCAGCTCATTAGAGGATGAGGAAACTGAGACAAACAGTGTTAAATGACTTTCCCAGAGTCACACAGCTAGTCAGTGTCTGAGCCTAGACTTGAACTTGGGAAGATGAGTCTTCCTGACTTCAGGCTCAGTGCCCTATCCTCTGCACCACCTAGCTGCCCACTGACACATAGTAGACACTTAATCAACTGACATGGCAACATCTATCCTTAAGAATTGCAAATAGGATTTGAACCTGGATCTCTTGACTCCTGTTTTTCCCTTGCTGCCTGATTAAAAGCAGCACTTTCCTCCCCACCCTGCTAATAGTAGTGAGTAATTTTTGCTACTGGAATTCTTTGACCTCCTTGTCTGTCTCCCCCTGCCCTTGCCCCTTTTGGGATCTAGACTTGTGATTCCATTAGCATGAGGAAGTGCTAGTCTGGAAATTCTATCCACCAATATAAATTGGCAACTGGTCAGTAACTTATAGCCTTAAAAGCGGTCTGCATCATAGGATTGTGGATTCCAAGCTGGAAGGGACCTTAGATGTCTTCTAGTCCAGCCCCTACCTTTATTTTAGAAATGAGGAGACATTGATCCATAGAACTGAGTCAGATGTGAGTTCAATGACAGTACTCAACTCCACTACGGTACACTGCTTTGTGATTCTGTAAAATCTGTCCAGACTAGCTTCTCTAAATAGGTTATTCCAAGGCACAGAGACTTCTGCCTGCTTAACCCTCCATCTGTTAACCCCTACTGCATCTCTGTTAACCCCTACTGCATCTCTCTTCCTTTCCTGTGGACAGAGGGGACAAAAGACCCTTGTTTCTAACCAAATGAATAACTGTTAGATTTGGGGACCCTATTGTGCTTCCAAAAATGCATATAATCTTTGTGTGACTATATTACTGATTGTAATAAAACTCTTCATGATGTTAATTCCATGTATCAGGTAATATTTTTAGTTGCTCTTACTGGCATGCCCAGAATAGTATATGATACACTGAGGTATAGACAGAAGCCTTGAACTGAGAATGGAGCATTGGGATATGGCCTTTGTAATTACTAATGCAGTAACTAAACAGGACTCTTGTGGTGTTAGGTTGCTGGGCTTTGGGAGGCAATGCTTTTCATTAAAATTGAAACTGTTATAGTTAAATGCCCATAGTGTGTGTGTGTGTGTGTGTGTGTGTGTGTGTGTGTGTGTGTGTGTGATCTATTTGGCAACCTAGAAAGTTCAGCTCTAGGACTTTGAGCTTTTTCCTCGCTTGCTTAACGTAGAATGAAATCATGGTCTCGTGTGCCATCTATTGGAAAAAAGCAAAATAATCAGCCAAACACCTGAGGTTCTCTGAAGCCAGTGTTTTTCCCCTTTTGTTCCATGGGCCCCCACATGCAAATACTGAATGCACTCCTTGGAATATAGCAACGGGTCCCCTCTTTCTAACAGACAGGAGCCTTCCTGTTCCCTCTTATTCTAGCACTTCAGCTTGTAAAAGACTTTTGAAACACACAGGAAATCTGAGGGGGAATCAAGTAAATGTAGCATAAGGCTCCATGATAGTGAAGAGGAGAAAGGCCATGCCTTCACCAGCCCCGGAATCACAGAATTTCAGCATTGGATGTGCCCCACATGTCTACTTCATCCAAATCATCTTGGATGAAAATCCCTGCCAATTGGTGGCCTCTAGCTTTTGACTCCATACCCCTCATGAGGAGAATAAACCATTGATTGAGCATTTACTGTGTGCCAGGTACTACCTGATGAAAAGGCCTCTGAAATAGCTCTAATTGTTAGCAAAGTTTTCCTGACATCAAGCCTTCATCTGCCTCTGCAGTTTCTATCAATTGTTGTCCACTGGAATACTCACTAAATTGCTTTGGGCTAGTCTTTTAAAAGAGCTTGGTAATTAAAGACAATAGAGTATCACATGCAGGGAGACATGGGGATGGTCATTTCAGAGGGTCAGCAAGAAGGGATGGAAAGAGGAAGGTGGTTCAGGAGAATGACTGTATGACCAACTCCCTCATTTACTACTTCTGTGATTTGAAGCAAGTCATTTAATTTTTCTGAGCTCCTATTTTCCTCATCTGTAAAATGGGTATAATAATTGCCCTGGGTCCTCCTCAAGTTCAGTTCCTGAATGTTTTATTTTGCTGTGTGGTAGAAGTAAAATAATTGATGTAAAAATGTTTTGTCAAACTGTTGTTTCCATCCAGATATAAGAGCTCATTACAATTGTTCTGATCATTGTTATTCTTCTAGGTTAATGGTATTGATTTGAGGAATGCCAGCCATGAGGAAGCTATAACTGCCTTGAGGAAGACACCCCAGAAAGTGCGACTGATAGTTTATAGGGATGAGGCACATTATAAAGATGAAGAAAACTTGGAGATGTTCCCTGTTGATCTTCAGAAGAAAACAGGGCGAGGACTGGGTCTAAGCATCGTTGGAAAACGGTAAGGCCCTAAACAATTTGTTCTGGGAGGTTCCCAGTCTTTGAATGTGATTCTCAAGAAAATAGAGCATCTTTACAATCTTCTAGTGTTCATTGATCCATATATGCTCCCCCAAAGCAATGACCAAATTACATATTAAAGTAGGATCATTTCAGAGCCATGTTCATCACCAATTCTAATGAAGCCATGACATGTGCAGGTAAGACTTCAGTCCACATTCTTAGGATAATTTCAAAATATATTTATGTCTCATATGAAGTTTCTCCTCTCTCTAATCCATCTTCCACACAGCTGCCGAAAAGATATTCCTAAAGCATAGGGTTAATCATGTCAAGAAACTCCAGTATCTCCCTTTTGCCCTACTCTAAAATACAAACCCCTCCTCTGTTGGTATTTAAAGCCCTTCACAGCATGGTTTCAGGGAAACCTGGGAAGACTTGTATGAACTGATGCAAAGTGAAGTGAGTAGAACCAAAAGACAATGTATCCAATATCAGCAACATTGTAAAGACAAACAACTTTGAAAGACTTAGGAATTCTGATCAACACGAGGACCAGCCACTATTACAGAAGACTCGCACTGAAACTTGCCACCCACCTTCACACAGAGAGCTGATGGACGCAGGGGGAAAACTGAGGCTTTTTTTTTCTTTTTTGGAACATGGCTAATGTGGGAATTTGTTTTGTTTGACTATGCATGTCTGTAATAGGTTTTATTTTCTTTATTTCTCAGTGGCAGGAGAGGGGACAGAGAATTTGGAGCTGCAAATAAAATTGAATTGAAAAATAAATCCCTTTACAGCCTGACTTTCAAGGTCTATCTTTCTAGCTTTATGAATTACCCCCCTTTGTGGACTCTACCACATTTGCAAACTGTCCTTATAGAATCCTCATCTCCTATCTCCACACTTTTGCACAGGCTGTCCCTCCTCCCTGGAATGCACTCCTTGTCACCTGTATTTCCTAGGATGTCCAGTTTCCATCAAAATTCAGTTCAAATGCCACCTCCTCTGTAAGGCTTTTCCCGATCTCTCCTGGCTGTTAGTCTCTACCACCACCCTCTGCATTATCCTGTATATCTTCTGTATAGTCTTGTATATGCACAAAAATGTCTCCCCTGCCCTCTTGAGGGGAGGAAGTGTTTCATGTCTGTCTCCAACACAATGCTTAGCAAAGAGTAGGTGCTTGCTTCCTGGTTGGTTGATTGCTTGTTTGCTTACTTTTCTCCTGTGCTCTTGGAGCCTGAGAACTGGGGGAGAAGACACCATTCTATTTAATCCATAACTGGATTTAGGATCTCATCCATGTAGGTTCTCTCTCCCTCCCTCCAGAAGTACAGATTGTGACTCATCCACACCTTCTGGTGCTAGACAGTTCTTATTCACATCTTGAGCCCTCTGAGGAGTTTATTCCCAATATTCCTGAGGGCGAAGAAATATATGGGATTGACCTCTTCATGATGGAGAAATTAAGGCATAAACCAATTAAGTGACTTGCCCAAAGTTACCAAGTCAGTGGTCAGTCCCTCTGCTCCAGTCCAGGAGGCCCCCAGAAGAAGCAAACATTTAATGTTGTTGGGGAATCTATGAAGCTCACTTTCCTTTTGTAAGCAAATTCAAAAGCCAGATCAGTGTGAAGCCATTGGCAGATCACATCTTGCTCTATAGCCTTAATCCTGACAAAGGTGAAAACTTATAGAACCTGCCTTCAGGGAGCTTCTCTTCTACTGATGGAAACATCATATACACATATAGATAAATGCAAATTCTGCAAAAATTTTATGTGTCCAGTTTGTGCCATCATTGTGCGTGGTGCCAGGGATAGAGGTGAAAACTGAATAGTACCTCCCCTCAGGGCACTTACATTCTGCTGGACAAAGTGGCATACACACAAGTAAGTAGATACAAAATATACATGAAGTTAACAGAGTTTGTGTGGGAATCATCATTCTTTCAGAAGTAACTTGGAAGTTTGCTGTGTGGTTTGGAGTTAGCGTTTCTTAGCTTCTAGGAATTGTGTGTGTGTGAGAGAAGGCTGAGTCACTGGCCTCCTGCTTTGTGATCTTGCCAGAAATGGAAGTGGAGTCTTTATTTCCGACATTGTGAAAGGAGGGGCTGCTGACCTGGATGGCAGATTAATTCAGGGAGACCAGATTTTATCTGTGAATGGAGAAGACATGAGAAATGCTTCCCAGGAAACAGTGGCCACTGTCCTCAAGGTGAGTTGATGGCTTCTGATCGAGTGATCTTGAAATGCTGTGTAACTAGCGGGTGCCCCCTCTGCCCAATGTCATTCCTAAAAACAGATAGAAAATGGTATATAGTGAATTATAAAGCATTAATTGTTTTGCTACAAAGCTACATTGGTTTATTTGATCACACAGGAGGAAAAGAATAATTTATTCATTTTAGAATGTAACCCATGAATTCAGGACGCAGAATTGCTTAGTGGAGAGGGAACTTGTAAACTGGACCTGAGCGAGTCCTGCTTTTCCAGCCTCCCTCCCATACCTTAGCCCTTCCATCTTTCCCAGCAATCCCCTAAGACTATAGGTCACAGGAGTTGCTCGTGTACATCAGGGGACTCAGTCTCCCTAACTGGAGTTCCTTTCATAGGTTTAGACAAAACCAAAAATATGTCCCAATTTCACAGGAGAGAACAATTCTAGAAAGAAGGAAAATTCTGTTTTGGCTATATAACTGTGCTGGAAATGGATGCAAAGAGGATTTCTCTAAAATAGTATCTCAAGCTACCAGGTATCATAGACAGATATACAAAGTCTTTTTTTTTTTTTTTTGCTTTTTGTGTGCCAATTGGGGTTAAGCGACTTGCCCAAGGTCACAGGGCTAGTAAGTGTAAAGTGTCTGAGGCCAGATTTGAACAAAGGTCCTCCTGACTCCTGGGCCGGTGCTCTATTCACTGCACCACCTAGGCATACCAGATATACATAGTCTTGATGTGAATTCATTTTATCTTGGAACGACAGTCTTGGAAGGGAGTTCACAAGGTCATTTTCCTCCTCCTCCCATTTGATAGGAGATCCGGGCAGGCGGCTCTCATTGGGACTGGCTTTTGAGAGGTCTTAGATCAACAGCTAGGTCCTGAACCAAATAAAGCACTGAACCTGGAGTTAGGAAGATGAGGGTTCAAATCCTCCCTCTGGCACTTGCTAGCTTTGTTAACCTTGGCCAAGTTACTTGACATCCCTTGGTTTCAGTTACCTTATCTGTAAGATGGTAGTAGTAATAATAGCACTATGTCCCAGGGGTGATGTGAGGATTAAATAATATTTGTAAATTTGTAAAATATTTGAAAAGAGAGAATATTTGTAAAATATTTATGAAACTTCCTTAAGTCCGGCTCTCAATACCTTTGCTACTTAGGCCCTACATTATACATGAAAGCCATTGGTTAGTAAACTTGAAGCATTGCTACTCCAAACTGCAAACCAAGCCATCTTCCTTCACCTCAGCATTAAACTCAGAGACAGAGACAGAGAGAGCATTCAGGGAATGCTTATTCAATTTTCAGACTGTCTCCTCCCCCTCCTAGACACCATCTCCCTGGTTATATGCATTTTTTTTTAAACTATGTCACTTTTTCAAATATGCTTCCTCTAGAGTAGGCAGATTAGGAGGGGGAATCCCAAACTAGACCTTTGTTGAATCAACTTCAGTGAAAAAAAAAGCAAACAGATACAGAAGTGAAATCTGTTGGTTGCAAAGTATTAGCAGTATATTCAATCAATCATTCAGTAAGCTCCTCTTAATCACTGACTGTGTTCCAAGCTCTATACAATGGGGATACCAAGGCAGCAGTGAACAGGTGCTACCCTAACGAAAGCTGCTTTCCATGGGAATGGTCCTCATCAGCCTCCTGCCCTGCCCCCAGTTATGGAGCATTGGCTCAGAGATTCCCAGAGCCAGGCTGGAACCTTCCACTGATGGTTTTTTCTGGGTTGTGTTTTTTTTTTTCATCCTAAGTGTGCTCAAGGCCTTGTGCAGCTGGAGATTGGAAGACTAAGGGCTGGTTCATGGCTCTCTTCAAGGAAAACTTCTCAGAACAGCCAGGTGAGTGGTGACCTTGAAGGACAAGTTACAGTAACAATGAGTGGGCTTCACTAATTCAGAGAGAGGGGAGTGCTATGGAAAGACTCCTGGAGACCCTGGAGTATACTTACTCTGTGACTTGGGGTGAGTTATTAATGGAAATGCCAATGAATAGTTCTGATGAAAAGAAAGACCCCAGATTTGGAAACAGAAACCTGGTTCAGCACTGACTCCCTCTTTCAGGCTGGCTTTCTTCTACTGTAGTAGAGTACCAATGTCATTGAGTTTCCTGTGGGGACTGAGTAGAATGATGAGATTTGGGTTCACACAGCCAGCCTTGCAAGTGCAGGATACAGGAGCAATGGTTCAGCAGTTATTCCTGAGAAGGATGTGGAGGTATTAGTGGAATGGAAACTGAATCCAAGTTAACTGAAGGACGTGGCACCAGAACAAAGAAGCTCATGCAGTCCTGGACTGTTTTAGGATGACCATCGCGTGCAGGGGCAAAGGATGTGTGCTTTGGTCGGATCTTAGAAAAACGTGGGAAGACTTACACGAAATAACAAAATGAGCAGAACCAAGAGAATACTGTACAAAGTAAGAGCGATATTGTTTTGAGAACAACTTTGAGAGAATAAGTCATTTTGACTCTTATAAATACTGAAATTGACCATAAAGGACATATGAAGAAAGACTTTAAATATGTATAGAATAATTTTATGTTAATTAAATTAAATGTTTTTTAAAAGGTATCCAGTGGAGGCCAACCAAGATGGTGAAGGCTTTGACTTCATGTCATATAACAATAGATGTAGGAAGTGGGGGAGGGGTGTTGGGCCTGGAGAAGACTCAAGGAGGAAGGTGATAGTCATTGGCAAAGATTTCTTACATGGAAGAGGGATCCCTTAAGCTCATTCTGCTCGGCCCCAGAGAACACAATGAGAAGCGATGGGTGGGGGTTGCTAGAAGCCAAATTAGGCTTAATGTCAGAAAAAAACTTAAATGTGATGTATCAGTGAAATGGGTAGCCTTAGGGATTAGTGAATTTCTCTTTGCTAGAGGCCTTCTGATCGAATCATCTTTTACTGGGCATTTTGTAGCAAGGATTCTTGGGCAGATATGGACTGGAATTCCCACTCTGAAATTCTGTGATGTCTGTATAGAACTATGAAGCATAATATGCATGCAAGATATGATCATTATTATTATTCATTTATAAGATCATAAGTGGAAGTCTGAAAAGGACCTGGAAATATCACAGGGGCAGTGAACATTAGGCCAGGCCCTCTGACTTTCCATGGCATCGTTCTGCCTCCCTTTCCCTTCTCTCCTAACTGACAGAACTACCACTTTCCCAATTTCATAACAGCAGCTTTTAAAACCTCTGGCTGTTTGGATTTTTGTCTTCTATAAAGTGAGTTTCAGGTCCCCTAGTTCCATGTTATTTCAGGAGGTTTAAATGCAAAGGGATGGAAAATAAAAGCAAGGGGCTTATTAATTCACCAATTTTTCTGGTCCCTTTATTGCCAGCAAACATTTTCCTCGAAACCCTCTCCTCTGCTCCCCAGTTGGGGCTGAGTTGCCTGACTGCATTTGGACACAGCTGTGTTTATTAAAAAGGTAACATCTGGTGGCAATTTGACCCTCATTAGCTCAGCATTGTTCTGGTCCTTCAATGAAATTTTGCCGTCAAGCTAACTTGTGAAGAGCGAGGGTATTTAATGAATCATTCTTGGGAGAGTGGGGAATGCCAGGTTCTCCCTGGCTTTGTGGACTGGCGTTACTCGCTGTGCTGGCAGATATCTGGGGCTTTTTTGCAAGATTAAAATAAGCATCATCTTAAAAAAACAAAAAACCCTTTGCAGGACCGTCTTTCCCATGGTTGGCTCTGAATGCTGGTGGTAGACAGTTAAACTGTATGGCCTTGCTGAAGAGTCCTTACTGTACTTAGCCTGCTAATCCACTCCATGCTGTGCTTGGGTATAGACGGCCTTTTGTCTTAAGGCTGCAGAAGCTATTTGCAGTGAGAAGGGTCACCCCATTTCCATGGTTATCAGCCTGCAGCTGTTTCTAGATGACTGTCTCGAGGACCCCCTTTATGGTCCGAGCCTGTTGAAATGAGTTTCCCAGAGAACAGGATGTGTATTCTGACAACCACAATGACTCTTGTATAAAAGAGATTCAATGGGGCTGCCTGCTCTGTGCCATTGGCTTTTCAGAGGGAATGAGCCAGAGTGGGCGCCATGACTTTGACAGAGGCAGTCAGAATGACCTGAGAATTGTGATTTCCTTAGTCAGCCAAACAGAAGCAGGAGCTGCTGGTAGCATTGTGGGCATGTATCCCTCCTGCTCCCGGGAGTGTGGAAGAGGCAGCCAGTCCAGTTAAGCCGTGCTGCCGTTAGAATCTCGGACTCTGGAAGCTTTCCATTCTACTCAACTTTGGGTTTGAGTCCTGACTATGACGTTCAATGCCTGTGTCACTTGGGGCACGGCGCTTAGCCTCTCTTCATCCTGGCTTCCTCACTTGTAAAACAAAGGCATTGGGATCGATGTAGTCCCTTCCAGATCTAGTTGTATGACCTTGGGACCCAGAAGCCTAGGAAGGCGAGGAAAGGGAAGGCAAGAGGACAGAAGGGGAGGGAAGGGAAGGAGAGAAGATTAGCAAGGTTCTGCCTTCCCAGCTTGGGGCAGGGGTGGAGGAGGAGGCGTCATAACTCTCTTCAGGTATCTGAGGGCTATCACACCCTCAGAAGAGAGGGCAGAAACAGGAGCAAGAGGTAGAAGTTTGAAAGAGGCCAGTTTAGGGCTGATAAGAGGATAGACATCCTAATAATTACAGCTACCTCAGAGTGAAAGAGCTGGGTATTATTATTACCCCCATTTCATAGGTGAGGAAATTGGGGCAGACAAAAGTTAAGTGACTTACCCAGGGTCCCACAGTTAGTAAGTGTCTGAGGTTGGATTTAAACTTAGGTCTTCTTGACTTCAGGCCCATTGCTTTGTACACTGTGGCCCCACCCAGCTGCATTTATGGGAAACCATTGGAAATAATGAGTAAGAAAAAAGGAATGAGTTAAAACAAAGAGAAGTAACATTTCTTGGTGTTCCTCTGATTCATTCCTGTCAGCAAGAAGAAGATGTGTCCAGGTCTTGGCCATGAGCTGAAGACACATCCTTTGAGGCATTTTCAATAGTTCCCAGAACAAATAGCATCAAAAAAAGTCAGATCGATCATTCACACTCCCTTTCTCTATAAACTCCAGTTGCTCCCTATTACCACTAGGATCAAACAGAAGCTCCTCCACTGGGCTTTTCAAGACCTTTGCCCCCTAGCTCCAGTCTCCTTCTTCATCACTCCCCTTCCTACACTCTGTGATTGAGTCTTCTGTCCATCACACACACACACACACACACACACACACACACTCCAGCTCCTCTCTCTGGGCTTTTGCCCAGGTGTTCCCCAATGCCTGGGATGCACTCTCTCCTCCTCACTTCCACCTTATCCATCCCAGTCTTTCCTCAAGCATAACCTTCTGACCCACCCCCAACTTCCAGGGCCCCTCCCAAATACCGGACGCTTCATTTCTTATTTATTCCATATCTATTTCCATGGTACACATTGTCTCCCAATAGAATATAAACTCCTTGACTGCGAGGATGGTTTTATTTTTTGTATGCCTTGCAATAGTAAATAGTTTTAAAATGCTTTTGCTTCAGTGCAAACTATGAAAGCCAAGTGGCCACCCCGCTCCACTTTGGGGACATTTTAGAGAATTTGTAGCAGTAGAAAGCTTCCCTCCTCTGATCTAAACCAAACCTTACCTAAAGGAATGCTTACTCTCAATACATGTCAGTAGTCATCCTGTGTCTGCTCAGAGACCTTCCAGAGCAGAGGGCTCACCACCTCCTGGGGTGGCCCATCCCCCTTTGGGATGGCTCTGAATTATTTTTCCTGACATTTAACTTACATTTGCTTCTCTTGGTTCTGCCGTCTGGGACCAAATCAGTGAATGGCAAACATTTATTAAATACCTACTATATGCCAAGCATATAGGCAGCTAGGTGATGCAGTGGACAGAGTTCAGAGCCTGGAGTCAGGAAGACATCTTTCTGAGTTCAAGTCTAGCCTCAGATACTTACTGACTGTGTGACCCTGGGCAAGTCACTTCACCCTGTTTGCCTCAATTTCCTCTTCTGTAAAGTGAGCTAGAGAAGGAAATGGGAAATCACTCCAGTGTCTTTGCCAAGAAAACCCCAAATGGGGTCACAGAAAGTCAGATGTGACTGAAATGACTGAACAACAATGGGTCAGCACTGCCCAGTTTCTACAAAAGTAAAATAGCTCCTCTGATCAAGGAGTTTACAATGTAACAGGAAACAACATGTACATTATTGGTACATGCAAAATATTTACAAAATTAACCCAATGTGTTCTGTGGAGGAAAAATACGAGTTGGTAAAGAATCAAGAAAAACTTCTGGATAGCATCTCAAGGTGGAGCCAAGATTGTGGAGTACAGGTTGGGACCCAGCTGAGCTCTCCCAACATTCCCCTTCAGACAAACTCAAAATAACACCTCAAATCACATTTTGCATCAGCAGAGCCAGAAAAGGGTCAGAGGGAGACATTTTTCCAGGCCTAGACAATTTTGGAAGTCTTAAGGAAAGGTCCATAATGCCAGAATAGAACCCTATCTGGAGCCCACACATGCAGTGGCAACAGCTTCAGGAGCTCTCGGCCCAGAGGTGGGAAGAGGATTGGACAACTGGTCAGAGAGAGACACCAGGGGTCTTCTCCTGGCTGGTGCTGATTGGTAACTCTATTGCCCATATACTGTTCTGGGTCACAGTTCCAAGTTGGAGAAGAGTGCTTGTAGTCAGTCACAAGGAAGCAGGGGTCCTGGTCTGAGTTCCAGAGCAAAAAGGAGTGCTAGTTCTTGTGGCTGCAGGGAACTAAGGGGCCTTGTGAGGTGAAGACCAGAGCGTAGACCAGGAGAGCAGTGACAGCACCTCTCCCCAGATCATTCAACCTTGGAAGTAACAAAAACCTGTAGAATCTCCATAAGTAGCTCTGAAAACAATAGTACCAAAAAAGCCTGATGCTTGGTACAGTGCCATCTCAGGGGCAGAGCCCATAACACAAAGTTCAAAGCCACAAAATAGTCTGGCAAAATGAGCAAACAACAACAACAAAAAAAAAGAGCCTGACTATAAAAAGCTTCTATGATAGCAGGGAACACCAAAATATAAATTCAGAAAAAGACAGCAGTATGAAAACAGCAAAGAAAAATGCTAATTGGATCCAAGACAAATGAGAGTTCCTGGAAGAGTTAAAAGAAAACAATGAATGGTAGAGGAAAAAATGGGAAAAGAAATTAGCATGATGTAAGACAATTATGGAAACAGAATTAAGAGCTTCACTGAAGAAAAGAACTCCTTTAAAAGAAGAATAGGCCAAATGGAAAAAGAGATACAAAAGCTCTTTGGAGAAAATGATTCCTTAAAAATTAGAACTGGGTAAGTGGAGGCTAATGATTCCATGAGACTTTAAGAAACAATAAAACAAAGTCCAAAGAATGAAAAAAAAAAAAGAAGAAAAGGTGAAATATCTCATTGGAAAAACAATTGATCTGGAAAATATATCAAGGAGAGACAACTTAAGAATTATTGGACTACCTGAAAATCATGATCTAAAAAGAGCATCAATGTCATATTTCAAAAAATTATAAAGAAAAACTGTCTCAATCTGAGATACAGAGAGCAAAAATAGAAATTGAAGGAATCTACCTATCACCTCCTGAAAGAGATCCCCAAAATGAAAACTCCTAGGGATATTAGAGTCAAATTCCAGAATTCACATGTCAAAGAGAAAATATTGCAATAAGCCAGAAAGAAACCATTCAGATATCATGGAACCACAATCAGGATGACACAAGATTTAGCAGCATCCACATTAAGGGAACAGAAGACTTGAAAAGCAAAAACAGAAGGCAAAGGAGCTAGCATTATAACCAAGAACAACCTCCCCAGCAAAACTGAGTATAAATTCCTTCAGGGAAAAAATGGATATTTAATGAAATAGAGGACTTCCAAGGATTCCTGATGAAAAGAACAGAACTGAATAGAAAATTTGGTATTCAGACAGAAGACTCAAAAGAAGCATAAAAAGGCAAACATGAAAGAATAATCACAAGGGATTCAATGGAGTTAAATCATTCTTATATACAAGATGATACTTGTAACTCCTAACTTTACCATTATTAGGACAGTTAGAAGTAGTCTCCATAGATATAGGGTATGGATATGAATTGATTATGTTGGGATGATCTCTAAAAAAAGAACATGGGGTGAGAAAAAGGAATGTACTGGGAGAAGGGGGAAGGGAGAGGTAGAATGGGGAAATTGGATGGGGTGGGCAATGATTGAGCCATACCCTCATTGAAATTGGGTTCAAAGAGGGAAGAATATATACACATTCAACTGTATATAGAAATCTAACATCCAATAGGGAAATAGGAGGGAAAGGTGATAGCAATAAAGCGGGTGGGGGAGTGGGGAGGGTAGAGATGATAAAAGAGAGGGCAGATTAAGGAAGGCAGTGGTGAGAAGCAAAATAGGCTTTTGAGAAGGGATAGCCTAAAAAGAGGAAGAGAAGAAATGAGGAAATGAAATACACAATTATTAATCACAACCATGAATATTAATGGAATAAGTTCACCCCTAAAATGGAAGTGGCTAGCAGAATGGATTAGAAACCAGAATCTAACAATATGCTGTTTCCAAGAGATACCTAAAACAGACACACAAAGAGTTATAATAAAGGGCCGGAGCAGACTACTTCAGCTGAAGTTTAAAAAAAAATGGCAGGGGTAGCAGTCATGAACTCAGACAATGCAAAAGCCAAAATAGTCCTAATTAAAGGTGATAATCAGGGAAGCTATATTTTGCTAAAAGTTACCAAAGATAATGAATACCAAAAAAATTTTATAACAAATTTCTCTAAAAGCCTCATTTTTCAAATATAAACTAAGTATGGAATTGAGACAAATTTATAAAAATCAGTCATTCCTCTACTGATAAATGGTCAATTTTCAGAAGAAGAAATCACAACTATCTATAGTCACATGAAAAAAAATTCAAAATCCCTGTTGATTAGAGAAAAGCAAACTAAAACTGTTTTGTTGTTTCTTGAAGTCTCATGAAGCAAAACTGGAGGGAATGAGATTGTTAGTGGAGTAGTGAACTGATCCAACTATTCTGGAGAATAATACCAAGGGGCAGCTAGGTGGTGCAGTGAATAGAGCACCGGCCCTGGAGTCA
>NW_027185852.1:13397146-13426269 GCF_028583685.1 Petaurus breviceps papuanus | reverse complement strand
AGGTTTTGGCGGCCTTTGCCATGATATCCCCCTTCTCCCCTCCCCATCACGTATCACTCAGACCCCTTCCCCTGCCTGTCTCCTTCACATGAAGACATGATCTCCCTTGCCATCGCAAACAGGCACACGTGATCCATTCCCTCCCAAAGTTTGCAGCAGATGGTGTCCCACTCTCGTCCCCACTGTAGGAGAAGAAAAGCAGAAGCATTTGAATACAAGGCTGGGTGCCAGAGACAGTGCTCAGCTCACATTCCCTGGCTCGTTGTGGGGGCACCGATCTAAGGCCTCTTTGTACAAGGAGGGGGTTGAAGGCCAGCAAGGCTGGCGAACTGGGTGGCAGTGCTTAGAGCCAAACTCAGGGCCTCCAGCGTCTAAGTCCAAGCCTCTCACTGCAGACTGCCTTGGCCAGCTAAGTGATGTAATGGGCATAGAACGGGCAAAGCCTGAGTGCCGATTCTGCTCAGATAGGTAGGTAATAGATGTATTTCTCTCAGCCTGAGTTTCCTCGTCTGCACATCTGTTAACAACAACACTTATCGTGCTGGTCACTGTGAGGACCAAACTTAAATCTGACTGCCCTTCTCATTGTAGAAGAGTCAGCACAGCGTCCGGAGCAGTTTCCCTCCTTCTCTGGCTCCCGTGATCACGAGCTTGCAAAACCTGGTCAGCACCAAGAGGCCCTCGGACTCTTCCCAGAGAAACTCAGGTACGGTCTGGGCTGCCGTGGGAGAGCCAAGCCTCCACAATGAAGCAGGAAACATTCAGGTGGTTCCTCGCTGGGCAAGGTCTTCACTTCTGTCCAAGTCACTGTAAACCTTTGGAGGGTGAGACCCATTCCTCTGGGTTCTCACAGGCCTAGCAACAGTAAATAAGGCCAGAGAGTTTCAATGTGAAATATTTCTTCCACTTTATTAAAGCAGTGAAACATTTGGACCAGAAGAAAAAAACATCCCCCAGGGGCCTTGTAAAATAAAACCAATATATTAAAGCAATTCACACAGAGAAAATGAAGAAATTGTAGGTCATTAGAAGCAGGTCAGCGGTCCATGCTTGAGGGGGAGGTGAAGAAGGAGGGGGGAGAGAGAGAAGGGGGAAGGGAGGGAGGGAGTGAGGAAAGGAGGGAAAGAGAAGGAGGGAGGGACAGAGTTCAGTAGAAATACAAAAGCAGCTGACATTTTAGGAGTTCCAAAACCCTTTTTTCACATGATCACACTTCAGGCCCCCTCCTCCAGCCCCATAAAATGGATACCGTGAATGCTGTTTTCCCCCAAAACTAGAATAGGTCACAGGTGAGGCTTGATCCCAGGTGTCCCTTTCTCCAAAACTGAGCCTCTATTCTCCTCCAAACTCTGCCTTGCCAACTATAGACAATCCACACAGACAAAATGAAATTAATTGTCATTCAGCAGAGGGAAGTCAGAAGTTCACACTTGAAATCTTGTTAAATAGAAGAAAAAGAAAGCATGTTGTACTAAAGCACCAGGTTCTTTCCTATAGACAGAAAGGGCCCAGGCTCAAGGCCAGCTGGGTGTGTTCTCTCCCTCTCCCCCCTTCCATGACACACTCCATCAGCATCTGGCAGCCCAGGTGCAGTGATTATGGATCTGGCCATCTCTGGCCAAACTCTGGCCTCCTGATAAGTGCAGACACAGCCCTTAATCAATGGCTCCTTGTTGGTTAGGTGGCAAAGTGGATAGAGTGCTGGGCCTAGAATCAGGAAGATTCATCTTCCTGAGTTCAAATCCATACTCAGACACGGACTAGCTGTGTGACCCTGGATAAGTCACTTACCTCTGTTTGCCTCAATTTCCTCATCTGTAAAATTAACTGGAGAAGAAAATGACAAACCAATCCAGTATCTTTGCCAAGAAAATCCCAAATGGGGTCACAAAGAGTTGGATACAACTGAAAGGATGGGACAATAGCAACATTTGGCTGTTGAGAAAAACGTGGCTACTGAAGGGTTTGCTTCTGAAAGGTCCCAGGTGGTTTTCATTTAATGTTATCTCTTCATTGAACTGTCTCTCAATTAAGAAGGTTAACTCTGTGCTTCTTTACTTAATAGGGACTGACACGGGCCCAAGGACGGTAGAGATCGTAAGGGTAAGTCAGTCGGCTGTGTCCGATCTTCTAAAGCCATCGTAAGCCTCTCATGTGTGACCTAGGGAGCATCTTCACAGCTTGGCTATCAAACCCTTCTGGGTCCCTCTTCACCCAAAGCACAAATGGCCTCTTCCTCCTCAGACCTCACATGACTCTTTGCATTGCACCTCCCTTACAGACTATGAGCATCAAAATACCAGGGTTATCCCACGGACTTCATTTTATTTGTGTTTGCCCCATAGAGAGAATTTAAGGTCCTTGAGGATGGGGCCAGCTTCAGTTTTGTCTTTGTATTCCTAGCACTTAGCACATAGTAGGCATTTAAATGCTAAGAAATCTTGTTGGTTGAATCTCAGAGTTGACAGGGACCTTGTTGGCCATCTAGTGCAGCCTGTGCCTAAATAAGGATCCCCTCCGTAATCCCCCCAACAAGTGGTCAGCCAGCTTCTGCCTGAAGGGATTCAGTGGGTGGAACTTCACCACCTCCCAAAGTCACTCTTTCTGCTTTGGGACCACTCTTGGCTTATCCTGTGATGTTCTCGAGTATTGGTATCTGCCTTGGCATCTTATCCCCCAACTGGATGGTAAGCTCCTAGGGGGGAGGGAACATGTCTTCTCTAAACTTATATCTTCCTGGCACCAAATTCACAATTAATAAATATCTCATTTTTAAAATTGAAAATAGCATGAACTATGATTTCAAACTCAGTTTGATATGTGGGCCTTTTGTAAGGCAAAGCTGGGAGCACCAAGGGTTGGGTGGGTCAGGCTGTGAGTTTGCAACCCAGGGAAGTCGGTGCTACTGTTCTCTATTTTATAGTCAAGGAAACAGAGGCAGACAGAGTCGAAGTGACTTGCCAAGGTCATATAGCTAGTGAGTGTCTGAGGTTGGATTTGAAATCAGATCCTTATGACTGGAGGTCTAACACTCTATCTTCTGCACCAATATGTTCATTTAGTTTGCTTTGCATTATACCAGAACAGCACAATATATGCAGAGCTTTACAGAACAAACTATTTAAGAATAGACTGCAAGCCTGCTTCCACAGGGTCTCATAAGAAGAGATCTTCTAGTCCAATATTATGCCCCTCTCTCTCTCTCCCTTCTCTCTCTCTCTCCTCTCTCTCTCTTTCTCTCTCCTCTGTCTCTCTATCTTTCTCCCTTTCTTCCTCTCTCTGATATATATATATATATATATATATATATATATATGTCTTAATACTTTTAGGAAGCCCAGGTTGAGATCCCTGCCCCACAGCAGATCCCTCTCTCCTTTTGCAAAGGACCCTGAAGTCTAGAAAGGCTAGGGAAGGAAGCTTGGGCCTCTGATCAGAAGCCTGGCACCTGTCTCCCAACCTCTCCTCTCACTAGAGTGCTTCCTGAAGTTTAGCAAGTGATATAAGTAGATTTCTTTCTTTAAGGGAGTGAAGAATGGAAAAGATCATGGAGCTCATTTATTCCATTCCTAGGACTGTAGACTTAGAGCTGGAAGGGCATAAAATATTGAATAAATAATTTTTAAAAATAAGTAAAAGCTCTTAAAGGCTTCTTAAAGGTCCCTGAGTCCTGCTCCCTCCTTTTACAAATGGGGAAACTGAGACCCAGAGAGGTTCCCTGACTTTCTGGGGGTCACACAATAGGCAGAATTTGAGCTTAGGTCTTGCTTCTTCTGGGTCCCAGGCTCTACCTACACCCTACTCTGCTTCTCTCAATCAACAAGCAGTTATTAATTCCTCTGATGAGCCAAGTGCTAGAAACACAAATACAAAAGTGGGATAATGCCTGCCCACAGGAAGCTTATATTCTCCTGAATAAGGAAACTGGGCTCAGAGAAGGAAAGGGGCTTACCCAGAGCTGCACAGCTGGTAAATGAGAGGCTAACAATTGTCTTCAGGATCCCTGGCCAGGGGCCTTTCCTTCATGCCGACCCTGCCCATCAACACCTGAGCTGGTTCTCAGACTTAGCCAAGGTCTTTGTTTTTAGAAGCTGTACTTGATCCTAAGGTCATGAATCAGCCAATCACAAAATTGCCTGCTCTGTCTACAGATAAACTTCTTTATTTTGTTGTGTATCATTTTTTTTTTAATTTTGAGTTTAATCATTAACAGAGAAGAAAAGAAAAATTATACTCTATAAGAAACTGTGAACTTTTGTTACTTTTAATTTATGTTTTAGCTTTCTAGTTTATTTTACCAAAGACATTTACCTGCACATGTGTACACCCCATGTAATATTTAATGAAGTAGCAGCCATAAGCTGCACACCTGGCACTTGGTCCTGGCACAACTTGAAGGATCCTGTTCTTTTCTCCTCCCGTCAGGAGCTGAACGACGCCCTGGGAATCAGCATAGCAGGGGGAAAGGGCAGTCCTCTTGGAGATATTCCCATTTTTATTGCCATGATTCAAGCGAGTGGAGTGGCAGCACGTACGCACAAGCTCAAGGTAAGGAAAGAAAAAGGCACAGAGAATGAACAGTCCTAACCGCGAAATGCAGAATGGCTCCAGGATGGAGTGAGGCACAGGAAGCAAACCCTAGCCATCCCCCGCTGGGGATCCTGCAGGAATTAGGGGACTGGCTCTATCAGAGTTTCCTCTGGAAAGGCCTAAGTGGCCATACATTTGCAGCACCTTCTCTAACTTTTTTTTTTATACCCCATTCAGCTCAAAATTGATTTTTAAATGAAAAGGGCTCTTCTCCCTCTAAGGTTTTCCTCAATCATAAGAATCAAGATTTTCATGAAATTGTGCCCATTACCACCTAATCTTTACTTAGTTAGAAAAATAAGGTTGTGAATATTTGGCTTCAACGTTAGGGTTTTATTGACCAGCCGCTCTTATCAGCAGGCGTTCGTCTGCAGCCGCATCATTGGTAGATCACAAAAGCACTTTACCAGGTCATTTTCCACATCACAGACTTAACAATAAAATCTAACCCCCATCTAATTTCTCTGATGGGTCTGAAAAAAAATTCGTTGGCATCATAAAAATTCCTCTTCCTTCCTTGAGCACATATTCTCAGGGGAAGAATCTGGAAGCAACACAAAAGCCACATTCAGAAAACACGATTCCCCAAGAATTTCTAGCATTCTCCTCAAATTTAATTTTTCTCTAATGATAGTCATTTCTTCCCACTTTTGTCCTTCTAGGTTGGAGACCGGATTGTCAGCATTAACGGGCAACCTCTGGATGGACTGTCTCATGCTGATGTTGTTAATCTACTCAAGAATGCTTACGGGCGTATTATTCTGCAGGTACGGTGATAAATGGGCCAGGCAGCTGCAATGAGGAGATAAGTGGCCTTCAGAAAAGATTGAGCGTCACTGGCAGGAACCAACATGGCCCAGCCGGGAAGCTGCTGCCGTGAATTATGCCGGCTGAAAAGCAAGAAATTAGTATTTTTATTCAGGAATTCCTTAATGCCACCCATCCAGGCAGTGAGCACGATTTTACGAAAGCCTAACGAGGGGAGAAAAATGACTCTCCGCTACGCGTGATAAATCAACAAGGCTTTTGGCTTCCAGTGTTCTTTTGTTAACCCAGGTTGGCTGGGAATGGGAAATGAGTTCTTTCCTTACGCCCAGACACTGTGACTGAGCTGCCCCATGTATTAATTTCCTCTGCCTTGAAAAGAAGGGAGGAAGCGTAATGTTCATTTTCTGTAGCCTGAATAGTTGCCCACACTTTCACTTCCCAGTAGAGAGACGTGATCAAGCAAAGCAGACAATTATTTATCAGCCTCAGTAGCCCCAGGGTATTGTCAGAGGGGGAAATGTACTGGGAAGTAAAAGTCATTTCTGCTGTTAATTACATCTTCTTTTATTTCAACATTTCAAATTTCTGCAAGATGGAGCCATGCAGGAACTGAGGGGCAGCAGCCGATTCCAACGAGGCACCCCACAAAGTCCAATTGTAATTGCCACACTTCATCAGAAGCAGCACAATAGTTTTATAGACTAAGAAAGAGCCAAACTCAGTATTTTGTAACTTTAATGTTAAAGGAATGGATCGTTATGGCTCATACCAAAATAGTTATTTTTTAAAGCTAAGATTTCAAAAGTCTTTTGTTTGGGATTCAGTCTAGTTTGTCCAGCTATAGAATATTTCCAGATGAGATTTACTTAAATGCTTTTTCCTTGAAGGGATTTTGTTTGTCCGATTGTGTTCTAGGTGCTGAATTTTAGTAAGGTTATGGAAAAACTTGGGTGGGCATGAGAAGGGTAGAGGGCATCCTAAAAGGACTAGAGACCTTGCCATAGAGGAGTCAGTCAAGCAACCAATAAAAAAGATATTTATTAAGCATCAACTGTGGAGACTCCACTGTGTTAGCCAACCTTGGACCAAAGGGAAATGGAACTCAAAGAGCTTACATTCTAATGGGGAAGAAAACAAGAACATGCAAAATGTGTCCAGAATACATGGAGAGAACCTTAGAGGGGAAGGCATGAGCAGCTTAGGGTGAGGGGAACCAGGAAGAAGCCTCCTGGAGAAAGTGGCATTGGAACTGAGTCTGAAAGGAAGTAGAAATCCAAGAAGGAGAGGTGAGAAGGGAGAGCATTCCAAGGGTGGGGGCCAGCCAGGGGAAGGGCACAGACCTGAAGGAACTTGGATATTTAGCCTGTGAGGGCATGACAACTGTCTTCAAGGACCTGAATGGCTTGGTCTCAAAGGGCAGAACTAGGAGTGATTGAATGGGAGTTGCACAGTGTTCTACCAAACTGGAATGAATGGGCTTGTTGAGAGATTGTTCTCTGAAGTCCAGCCTAGCCAAGTTCAGAGAAGCTCCTTACCATTATCCTCTGGATACCCTTTAGCTGATCAATGCCTTTCTTAAACTATGGCTCCAGGAACTGGACTCAGTTATACAAATGGAGTCTGACCAGGTCAGCCCACTGAGGGTCCAACACTCCCACGGTCCTGGGAGCTGTGCTTCTATTAATGTCCCCAGAGATCATGGTAGTGTTCTTGACTGCCCTATCACCCCGATGTGGCATTGAGCTTGCATTTCTCTGAAACTCCAGATATAGTGATTCATGCAGACCCTGTCATAGGAAATGGAGGGGCTGCAGAGAGGTTTCCCAAGCCAACAAAACCATAGAAGCTTGAAGCTGTAAAGGCAGACAGTGGAGAACACAAGGGGAGCATCACTGCTCCATGATTTTTCCTCTTAGTCCTCTAGTGAAGCTCAGGCTTGAGGCTCTACTCACATCCTTTTAACTTTTTCCCTGTAGGTAGTAGCTGATACTAATATCAGTGCCATTGCAACTCAGCTGGAAAGCATGTCTGCCAGCTACCACCTTGGCTCCCCTACCAGTGACCACCATCCAGAAGACCCAGAGTAAGTGATCGAGACTGACACAGAGCGATTATCTACGCAGGCAGAGTTCAGGGTTACATTCAGTACACACCTTTTCCAGTCTCTAGAATATATAGGTACATGAATGATGCCATAGATAAAGCACTGAACTTATTTCCAAAAAATCTGGGTCAAAAGCTTATTCCTTATGCAGACTAGCTGTGTGACTCTGGGAAAAACCACTTAACCTTTCTGAGCCTCGATGTCCTCATCTGCTGGCCACCGAGGTCCCTTCCAACTCTATGTCTCTGATCCTATGATCCCCACCACTGGCCTGGCAAGATGAGTGAGAAGTTATCAAAAGAGGAACCTACATGAGGCACTTTGTAAACCATGAGGCTCTCTATAAATGTTGGCCATTATTAATGGAAGGAACAGTCCCCTTTTCCTTCAATGACCCATGGTCTTCTCATTTTCCAGCTGACTTGAGTCTAACATTGAAGCCATGAAGTCTCAATAAGACAAATCTATCCAGTCAGTCCTTTTTTACACCCTTTTCATTATTAGCAGCACCGTGACTAGGAATAATAGTAGTGCCGTAAGCTTAATTCCTCATGATCCAAAGAAAGAGCATGTAGAATGGAGTTAGAGGACCTCCATTCACATCCTGCCTCTGTGGCTTACTAGCCTTTGGCACTTCACTTTATAACGATCATAATCACAGAGCTAGCAGTTATGTATTGCTTTAAGGTTTGCAGAACACTTTAGAAATAGGATCTTTTTGTTTCTCACAACAACCCTGTGAAGTGGGGGCTGCTATTATCCCCATTTTATAGATGAGGAAATAGATTCAAGGTAAGTGACTTGCCTAGAGTCATATAGCTAGTAAATGTCTGAGACTGAATTTGAACTCAGGCCTCCCTGACTCCAGGCCCAGCAATCTGTGCACCCTGTACTTGCCTCTAATATAATACAACGGCTCAGATCACACCCGCTAAGAGGTTACTTAAAAAGCAAAGCAAAGGGCAGCCAGGTAGCACAGCGAGTAAGAGCACCGGCTCCAGTGTCGGGATGACCTGGAGATCGAATCCCAGGCTCAGACACTTAGCACCCACCCAGAAACACCTGGCCACGTAACCTTGAGCAAGTTACTTAACCTCGATTGCTTTAAAAAAGAAAAAAAAAGCAAAGCAAATTGTGCATGATAGAGATCTGCCATTTCTACTCAATTCTTGTTTTCTTTTCTCTGTGTATATGGAATCCCAATTTTATTTAGCATCTGTTATATTCAAAATAAAAATAAAACATTTTATAAATAAGAATAAACTCATTTTAATACTATTTTATTTTTTCCCAATTACACGTAAGAACAATTTTTAACATTTGTTATTGGGACTTTTTTTTATTTTGAGTTTCAAATTCTGTCCTTCCCTCCCTCCCTTCCCCTCTCCCTGAGGTAATAAACAATCTGATACGGGTTATACATGTAAAATCATGCAAAACAATAGAATAATTTTTTAAATTAAAAAATAATAAAAAAATTTTTAATGTAATAAAAATCCAAAACTTGGACTCCAAGCAAAGTATGATCATTTCATATTTTTGCTCCTGCCTGCTGAGCAAACAGCAAGCCAGAGCTTAGCAGCTCCACAATAGGGTACCTTAAATGGGTACTTTTACCCTCATGACTCAGTTTACCTTCTGGAGTTGGAAAATTGACCTGCATGGGGGACCTTGAAAGAACCTCACCCTACTTCTACCTGGTGGGTTTAATCCATGCTGAGTATCTTGTGACTAGGAAAAGGGAAAACCTCAGGGTGCATGTAACCTATGGCCTTAGGCCAGTGACAGATAAGAAACATGTGCATGTAGGTTCAGAGGACCCCCCGCCAGGCTCTGAGCACTCATGTAAAAGGCTCTCTCTGGTCTGCATCCCTTCCATTAAATCAAGAGTCCTCTCAATATCCCGTCTTCCTTTTCATGGTGTGCATGCTTTGAACAAAGTAAATCTTTTTTAATTAAATTAATTAAAACCGTTTTCCTTCATTCCTTTCCTGTGCTTCCAGAGCTCCTCAGCCCAAGATGATCGCTTTGGAGAAGGGCTCTGATGGGCTGGGCTTCAGTATCGTGGGGGGGTATGGGAGTCCCCATGGTGACCTGCCAATCTATGTCAAGACCATATTTCCAAAGGTACTTTTCTTTGTTCTTATGTCATGTGTGGGTTTTTGAAAGTCAAAGAAGCCTTGGTAAGATGGCAATTAATATTGTTATTGTGTTTTACCTTAGAGCAAGGTATTTATCCTAATCATGGATCACAGATTTAGAGATAGAAGCCATCTAGTGCAAACTCCTCATTGTACAGTTAAGGGAACTGAGGCCTGGGAAAGTGTCTTGCCTAAGGTCACATGGGTAATAAGCATCAGAGGCAGGATTTGAACCCAAGTCCTAATCTCCATAGCTGATGTTCTTTTCACTGTACCACCACATATGGAGAAAGCTCACCATCAGTGAGATTGGTCAGAAGTGGAAGGGACTCTCAGTTGGCCATCTAGTCCAACTGACAGCTCCCCAAAGACCCCCTCAATACCCCCAACAAGGGCCACCCAACCTTGGCTCCAAGCCAGGGGGCGGGGGGGGGGGGGGGGGCAGCCCAGTTCACTTTGGGACAGACAACCCTGATCCCAAATCACAGAACTGCTTCTAACACCTGTGTGACCTGAGACAAGTCTCTTCATTTTCCTGGGCCTCAGTTCCCTCATCTGTAAAATGGGGGTGGGAATTTGGGTTAGACAACCTTTCCAGCTTGAGAGTTATAATCCCTGATTTCTTTCTTTTTTATTTTTTGTGAGGCAGTGGGGTTAAGTGACTTGCCCAGGGTCACAAGCTAGTAAGTGTCAAGTGTCTGAGGCTAATCTGAACTCAGGTCCTCTTCACTCCAGGGCCAGTGCTCTCTCCACTGTGCCACCTAGCTGCCCCCCTATCATTATGATTTCTATCCACTGTTCCTACTTCTGCCCCCTGGAGTCAAGCTAATCCGATCCCTCTTTAGTAGTGACAGAGGCAGCTGTTACGTTCCTTCCTCAGACTTTCTTCACCCAGTCTTCATACATTATACACCCCAGGCCCTTGACCATCCCCGCTGTTGGCTCTGGACATTCTCCAGCCAGCCAACGTCCTCCCTAGACTGTGATGCCCAGGAGTGAGCGCGTCTCTCCCTGGTCCTCACAATCCTCCTTTTGCAGACAGTGATAATGCTATACTTCTTTATAGCTCCAGAAGGCTATAAAGGACTTGCCTCAACAGAACCCCATGAACTGAGGGCTCTTCGCTCCTGGGGACGCGGTCCCTTCTAGTAGTCTGATGGGTCCTAGAGACCCTTCTCAGAATAGGGCTTGTCCATGCATAAAATAAAACACATTGGGCTACAGAGGAAACCAAGTGTAGTCAAATTCAGTTATTAAAAACATGTTCACAGGCCCTATCCTGGATGGCCCTCACATGCAGCCCAACCCCTGCTTTGACCCAGATCTCATAGAACTGCCTTATCCACAGAAAACTGAGGGAAAGGAGGACCTCAGATCAGCTGCTCCAGTCGCCTTATTCTACTGAGAAGGGACCGTTTTCATTCCTCTCTGGGCTTTGCTCCTCACGCTCCAGATTTTGGTCTCAACGATACCCCAGCACCTTTCTCACACTGGGAGAGTACTGTGCCCCAAGAGCCTGGTCCTCTGAGTGGTCTGTTTCTCCTAGAACCTCTATTTGAAGGAAGGGCCAGGCCAGTCATGGTCATGCCTTCCCTCTTCTCAGGGCCTCCCTCCAGACTGTGAATTTCTTTCTCCTTTTTTTCCCATGTCCCCCTTTTCTGCATCACCTTCCCCTGTTAGAATGGAAGCTCCTTGAGGGCAGGGATTAGCCCTCTCTAGTTTCACATCTATTTGTATTCCCAGCACTTAGTGCACTGACCGGTATTTAGTAAATGCTTAATAAATGCTTGTTGGATTGACTCACCCAGAGTCGAACAATGACAAGCCAGTCCAGGTCTAGTTCTGGCCACACAGTGCTTGCTTTTCTCTGAGAGCAACAAAGGATGGTGGGTAGGGTTTGAGCTTGAAGTCAGAAAGAGCTGGGTTTAAATCCCTCCTCAGACATTTAATCTATGATCCTGGATAAGTAATTGAACTTCTCCAAGCCTCAGTTTCCTCTAAATTCTCCTTTAGCATTAAATCCATGAACGTGAGGTACTGGTGGCTAGATTCCATGGAAAATGGTAGGATAATTATTGCAGCAATTCTAATTTCCATTCATCATTAATCCCTGTATCTTAGAGCACTTGACTTGGAATCAGGAAGACCTACCTTCTAATCCTGTCTCAGATACTTACTAGCTGTGTGACCTGGACAAATCCCTTTAATCCCTTTCTGCCTCAGTTTCCTCTACTGTAAAATGAGAGGACTAGAGTGGATGACCTCTGAGGTCTCTTCAGGATCCTCTGCTAGATTTTTTAAAGAATCTCATTACGTCCTCCCCAAACCCTATTATTATCTCCATGTGACAGCTCTAACCGTCTTATGATTGTATGACCACAATGTATATTCTTCCAAAGGGAAGAAGGTGATATAGAAAGAATTTCTTAGGTGACCTTTGAAATGATTCTTTCACATGGAGCCCAGCTAGACTTAGGGGCTCCAAAGGATTTAGGCGTGAAATCCTTTAACTGGCCAGATTGGTGATGGTGCCCTGGTGTTTGTAGGGAGCAGCGGCAGATGATGGCAGACTGAAGCGCGGTGACCAGATTTTGGCTGTCAATGGCGAAGCTCTGGAAGGCGTAACTCACGAGCAAGCTGTGGCCATTCTAAAGCGTCAGAGGGGAACTGTAACACTCACAGTGCTGTCCTGAGCCTCGCCTCATCAAGGCAGAGCTGCTGCTGTGGCCAGAGGTCACTGTAAGGCAAGTCCTGACTGGGATGAAAACCAAGCATCAATTAGCATCAGTCCTCAGCTGGATTCACACCATCTCCTCTATGCTCCGAAGAGACTTGTGGTTTCATCTACCTGTAGGAAAAAATCTCTGACCATCATCATCATCTCTCTCTCTCTCTCTCTCTCTCTCTCTCTCTCTCTCTCTCTCTCTCTCTGTCTCTCTGTCTCTCTGTCTCTCTCTCCTCTCTGTCTCTCTGTCTCTCTCTCCCTGCCTCTCTCCCTCTCTCTCTCTTTGTCTCTGTCTCTCTCTCCCCCCCTCTTCTCCCTCTCTCCCTCTCCCTTCCTCCCTTTATCTCTCTCTCCCTCTCTTCCTCCTTCCCTCTCCCTTTCTGCTCCTCTTTCTCCCCTCATGATGTGGTGAACGTCTTCAATTGAAATAAACCTTGGCCTTCCTACCTTCAGCACTGGATGGTCAACATCTCATCCTTGATCCCTCTGCTAGCAGCTGCACCTGGAATTAACAAACACAGCATCACCCCCAGGATGAATGGCATCATCAGAAGTCAGCTGATAAGCAAAAATAAATACTGAGTGACTTGTCATCTCCATCCTGATTTACTAATGCTAATCATTTTTCCAAGGAGGCCAGAAAACATTAGTGATATAATTCAATTACCAGCATTCTAACTGATAAAATAGCAAATTCTCCTACGGGACTTTATCTGCACTCTTCTCATTAAGTCTTTACCATTGAAACATGCTTCCAATTTGGTCTCTGTGAGTTAGTTTTTGATGGTTCTAATGAGACAATTTGCAGGCTTCAAGATGAAAATATGAAGTCTCCTGAAAACTGTTGCCCAGTTGTTTTCGGAGCTGTGTGAAGACCCCTTCTGAAATGCACCTTCAGGAAAAGAGCATTTTCCCAAATGTGTTGTTTTGTTCAACGGGTGCTGTTAAGATTCATGTTCTGAATGTCAGCAAGGCAAAATTATATTGGGGTTTCCACAGGTCCCCCGGAGCTCATCTCAACTGCCGTTCCTATGCCAGTATGTTCCCACCAACCCATCCTGAAAGTGAGGCTTCCCAGCCCCCAGCTCCTGGCCAGCTTTGTGAGTTTTAACAGGTCTGTAGCATGTCAGCTGCTGGGACCAGTTGCCTTCCCTTTATAGGGAGGACAGGGCCAGAATTCTTCCTCTTTCTGTTCTTTCCACATCAGTCATTCTGTCTGAGCAGATTGTGGGAACCATGATCAAAGGACGCATGATGCCACCAATCCATTTAACAAATAAACTAGGGGTGGAGGGGAAGGACAGTTATTCTCTGTTCATGTCTTCCTAGATCCAGAGGGGCCGCTCTGTTGCAAGAGAGTAGCAAGCTATGGAATGCAAATTCAAAAAAAAGGAAGAAAGAAAAACAGGAAAATCTTCCAAACTGGTCCTGCACATTATTTTCAAAAGGGTGGGGGGAGGTGGGAGGCTGCTTGTCTTGCACATACTCTTGGCTGACTGTCAAGCTCTATAATAAGTGGATTAGGAAGAATAAGTACCAAGGTCAGTGATTAGCGTTATTTAACCATAACACGGTTTTATAAATGGTCAGAAAGTCATAAAAAGCAAATTTTATGGGCTCTAATTTAAAATATTATTTAATAAGGGTAGATTTTAATGGAAAATCCTCTTTGAATATATGTAATCACAAAGTGCATTAACATGTTGGAATATTACATGGCTATTCCAAAGCATAGAGTGCCTGAATTTTATGTCCGAAATGTCTTTGGTGTCTGGCGTTGATTGCTTTTCAAACTTCTGATGGATTTGGGGCTGCACAGTGTTCGTAGGAGCTTGACTGCTCAGTGCATGAGAAACAGCAGATTCAGGAACCTCCAGTGTCTATGTGTGTTTGCAAGAGACCCTCCAGGCCTTAGCAGGCCTGAAACTTAAATATGCACCTTGAAGAAATCACACTGGAACATGTGGCCTCAGCAGTTGTCCTTCTGGCCAGGATGGATGACTGCCAGGGGTCCCTTTGGGATGCTGCAGGGTCTTGGGTTCGATTCCTTTCCACCCACATCCCCCTTCTTTTATGTCTATGCCTGTAAAAGGAGAGAAGAAGGAATGGAGACCCTTTGCCGTTGTTACTGCCCAGGATGGGGAGGGCTTCTGCTCCTTGTAACTTGCACTTTCTCTCTAGGTTAATATGTACCTGCCAAAACAAAATTACATTGCAACTTTCCACTAAGCTAGTAATGGTGTTCAGGAAAGTGAGAGAATGTCCTTCTCACCTGGGAAGGACCAGTTCTGGAAGGAAGCTACACTTTGGGTTTTAGCCAAACCATTTGGGCTTTTGTTTAAAGAATAATAACAATTTGGGAGAGGAGGGTCATGGGAATCAAGCCGTGAAATGCAGCTGCTGAATGTGTATGTATATGAGTGGATCCAATGTTTTATGACTTCCAAAGATTCTAAATAAAGATTTAGTTGACTAAGGAGTTGCAGGAGTGTTCATTGTGTATGGATGAAGAGAAGTTGGAGGGAGGGATGGAGAGAGGGAGGAAGAGAAGAGAAGTTGGAGCTGGGGACTCGTCCTTGGAAGAGAACACGAGAAGAATGAGATAGCAGTGATAATCATCATTTTTATTTATTTCCTACCTGCATGACAAGGGGCAAGTCACTTAACCTAATAATAACCCACGTGTATTTTAAGGTTTCCAAAGCACTTCACATGTATTATCTCATGTTTTCCACACACAACAAACCTGAGAGGTCTGTTAGGCACTTTTTACAGATGAAGAAATTGATCTTTAGAAGGGTAAAGTGACTTGCCCAGAGTCACTGCTAAGAGTCTGAGGTGGAATATAAACTTGGATCTTACTAACTCCATCCCAGTGCCGGAGGCGCTGACCATGGTGCTCCTCTATTGTGTTGCTGAAAGAGAAGAGGTAGATTTCTACAAGGCTTTGTGGTCCCCGCTTGGAGCTGGGACTTTGCAAATGGACACTCACATTGGAATATTATGGTTTGTTGAGCCCACAAAGTTAAATAAGTTTGGTGGTAGTGTTTGTTTTGTTTTTAAAGCATATAGCATTTGCATAGACAGAATGTCGGTGAAATTGCCTATTCCTATTTTAATCACAGAATTTGAGATTTGGCAGGAACCTCAGGAACTAACATACATGAAAGAAATTCCCACCAGAACATGCCCCACAAGTAGTTATCCAGCCTCTTTGTGAAGACCTCCAGTAAGAGAAAACCAGCCAACCTTCCCAAACAGCTTGCATCACTTTGACACAATTCTCTTCATTAGGAATTGTTCCTTCACATTGCAATAACATAAATTTTCTTCTTGGCAAAGTCCATCAATTGCTCCTGGTTCTGCCCCCAGGTCCCAACCAAGTAAATCTAATCCCTTTCCCTGTGAAAATCTTTACAATTCATGAAGACAACTCTCATGTCTCCCCTGGACCTTCTCTTCCCCAGGTAAAACATCCCCATTTCCCCAGCTGATCTTTGTGACATGTACACAAAGCCCTTCACATCCTCTTTACCCTTTAAGTACTCTCCACTTCTAGTAGTGATTAGATTGATAGGAGAACCTTCTACTCCAAGCCATCAACATTCCCTTACCCAGGAATATGATGGAGTCAGCTTGGCTTGAGAGATTCAGTTACTGCATTTTCAGTGTGAGCATATACATCTTGGAAACTGGGGTTTGGTTTATTGGTTCATTGTTGATTGTCTAGACAAGAAAGTGATGGAGAAAATGTTATTGGTGCAGATTAAGTGTGTTGGGAATTTAGGAAGAGCTGGTTCCAAAGCATTTGCCAACATACCCCCAGGTAAGCCCATCTTTAGATGGGCACCTGGCACCCTTCCCCTAGCTTACCTGAGTTTATTGCTGAAGGAAGCAAGGGAAGAGGGAGTGAAGTTCCAAAAGCAGCTGATGAGCTTGGTAGCCTTTCTGCTAGGCTGCACTTCTGAGGGGGAGCTCCTCTGGATAGAGGATGGAAGAACAGCAGATGTCAGCATTTTCAAAAGAGAGATAAAGATGAATTTTGCCAAACAGTCAAGTGAATTTGACTTTTACTCCTGGAAAAAGTAAAGAATGTATATTAAAAAGGCAATGCAATCTAATGAGTAAGGAGTTAGATTTGGAGTCAGGAAGCCCAGGGTTCGAATCCTGCTTCTGACAGGCACAACCTGAGTCATTTAATTTCTATGAACTTCAGTTTCTTCATCTGTAAAATTAGGATAAATCAAGTCAACAAGCATTTATCAAGCATTTACTGTGCCAGGCTTTGTGCTAAGCACTGAAGATACAAAAAAAAAAAAAAGACAAAAACACTGCCCTGCCCTCAAGGAGCTCCTATTCTGATCATTCAAGTGAATCAAATTCAATTCAACAAAAATTGATTAAGCACCTACTATGTGCCAGGAACTGTTCTAGGCACTAAGGATACAAAACCAAAAATTAAGCAATCCTTGCCCTCAAGAAGTTTACATTCTATGGATGGAGGGGGGCGGGAGATACAATATTACATATATAAGTAAATTCAAAGTAGCTGTATTTTTTAAATTTTTTTCTATACTTTTTTACATTAATTTTGTTTATAAACAAATCCCTTCCCCTAAACAGAAAGCTATCCCCTTTGTTGCTGTTGAGTTGTGTCCAGCTCTTTATGACTCCATTTTGAGTTTTCTTGGCAAAGATACTGGAGTGGTTTGCCATTTTCTTCTCCAGCACACTTTACAGATGGGGAAACTGAGGTAAAAAAGAATGAGATGGATAAAACAGTTCTGTAAAACTAACCCCTTACATCAGCTGAGTCAAGTCAGTGAGCATTTCTTAAGAGCCTGCTATGTGTCAGACTCCATGCTAAACTCTGTTGTATGTTTAATGTTCCCCACCTCTGCAAATTAACAAAAATTGTAATGTTCCCCACCTCTGCAAACCCAGGTGAAGGAATATTTTCTCATCTCTGGAAACATTATAATCACAGCATCCCCTCCTTTTTTTAACAAAATAATTTCAGGAGGGAAAAGGCACTAATAAGTGGAGGGATCCAGAGAGGTCTCATGCAAGACATGCACCTGATCAGTGCTTTCCAGGAAGGTAGGGGGACTACAAAATGGAGATAAAGAGTTCATTCCGGCACTAGGGAACATGGGCACAAAGGCACCGAGATCAGAAATGGATCTTGTGCAGGGAGAAAAGACAGTTTGACCAGAATGGAGAGTGATATAGGGAAGTAATAGGAAACAAAAGTAAAAGTTTGGAGGCATCCAGATGGCAGAGGGCTTAAAATGCCACCTTGATGATTTGGGAGTTTTGTCCTAGAGGCAATAAGGAGCCACTGAAAATACTTGTATGGCGTGAGAGGTGGGGAAATTGCTTGGTCATCTCTGTCCCCAGCAGCTGTGTGGAGCGGGGACTGAAGAAGGACAAAAGCAGAGTCAGGGAAACTGATGGCAATAGTCCAGGAGAAAGATCATGAGGGTCCATCCTAGGCTTGAATCTATCTGTGTTAGTCAAGAGAGACCAAGATGACACATGCTTCAGAGAGAGAATCAGCAAGATCCTCAACTGACTGGCTGTGGTTCTGAATAATATTGGCAGGCATTTTTTCAGCATATTGCTGTGGGACTCCAGTGAGATGCCATTTAACACTGCCCACATTCTGGTTATCAGTGTAATGGACAAAGATCCCTAAAACAATTGTTGTGAACAAGACAGAGAGAGAACCGCTCTCAATACCATGGTTAGGCCTATTCTCAATTGGTTGAATGATTAGACCCAAAGTTCTATTAATGGGTTGAAAGTGACTTAAAAGGAAGTCTCTAGTAGAGTGCCCTAGGGACCCTGGGACATTTAATGTTTTTTATTAACGCCTTGGATGAAGATGTAACTTTGCAGGGGACAGAAAGTAGAGGAGGGTAGTGAGTACACTGGATAACAGTCATGATGCAAAAATACTTCCATGGGATAGAATCTAGTAAGATAAAATTCAATAGGAAGACAATTGCTATAACAAATAACATGATAAGGGGTGGCCAGGTAGCACAGCGAGTAAGAGCACCGGCTCCAGTGTTGAGAAGGCCTGGAGATCGAATCCCGGGCTCAGACACTCAGCACCCACCCAGAAACACCTGGCCGTGTAACCTTTAGCAAGTTACTTAACCCCAATTGCTTAGGGGCGGCCAGGTGGCTCAGTGAGTAAGAGCACCAGCTCCAGTGTCAGGATGACCTGGATCAAATCTGGGCTCAGATACTCAGCACCACACCCAGAAATAATAACTGGCCGTGTAACCTTGAGCAAGTTACTTAACCCCGATTGCTTAAATAAATAAATGAATGAATAAATAAATAAATAAATAAATAATATGATAATCCGGAGGATTCTAGGGAGGCTTCTATGAACTGATGCAGAGTGAAATGAATAGAACCAAGAAAACAATAGACATGACTACAGTGATACAAATGGAAAGAAAAATTCAAAACAATGAAGACTAAATACTGCAAAATTACACCGGCTAACTGATGTTAATTAAATTATACTGAGGCACTAATTAAGGGGTCAGTAACATAAGGGAGATACTAACTGTGACTGGTGATTGATATTGAGAACACTCCAGAATGGAGGCTTGAGTCAGTCTCATTAGAGAAGAGCCCACTGACCTTCAAGAGTAACCTAGAGCCCTGAGGGGCTAATGCAGCTAACATCAGCCCCCTGGGAGAGCCAGCTCAGTGGGAGTGGGAATAAGGACCTCTGAAGGCCACAAATACTACAAATCAGTGTGTGAGCAATGAAATTAAATGAATAAACAAATGAATTGATAAATCAATGAATGTGGAAGAGAAAGATAGAAAGGACAATGGGAAGAGACAGAACATAATGGTACTGTAAGGTTGGGAGTGGGGGTTGGGGCTCAGGAAGAAGAACCCTCATTGCTGTAACTATAGAACAACCCTGGGAATTTCTAAAGAAACATGGCTATCATCAATGTGTTGATTAATAGATAGTTGTCTAAAGGTTTCTGAGGGGATTCTCCTCTCTTTAATGTATTTTTTCCTCTGCAATGCTATGAAATACACATACTGAACTAGAGAGATGGTCTCAGGGTCCTGTAGATGTTTTGTGGAGATTTCCCCGTGTTTTATAAGTAGAAATAATGGAACCAAGAGGAATGGGAAAACCTTCAGGAAGAGACCAGGCTCTTCACATCATGGAAGTCTCTGATAAATGGGTTATAGGAAAATGAAGCAAGATGAAGGTAAAGAGCAAAAATGAAAAACAAGTTGCCTGTCAACTGAAGAAAGATTGACCAAGTCATGATACATGAACATAATAGAATATTATTGGGCTCTAACAAACAACAGAGTATGGAAAATTCAGAGACTCGTAGAAAGGCCTGTTACAGCCTAATGAAGAATGAAGTAGCGAAAACCAAAACAACAGTATAAACAGTGTCCACCATCAGCCAACAGGCATTTTTTAAGCACCTACGATGTGCCAGGCACCATGCCAGACACTGGGGTACAAAGGCAAAAATTAAACCAGTCCTATCCATAAAGAGCTCAGATGAAAAGAATACTTATGGGCAGTTAGGTGGCACGGTGAATAAAGCACCAGCCCCAGAGTCAGAAGGACCTGAGTTCAAATCCAGTCTCAGACACTTGACACTTAACTAGCTGTGTGACCTTGGGCAAGTCACTTAACCTCAATTGCTTTGCCTTCACCCCCCCTCCAAAAAAAGAAAAGAATGCTCAGATGAAGCCTATTGCCAAGTAATTGCAACAACCAATCTTGGCTCCTGAGGAAAAATGGTTCCCATCTTTCAACAGGGAAGTGAGGAATATTGCGTGAAGTGTCATCAGGTCACTTAATTTAGCTTAATAATTCTTTTTGTCACAAGGTGTATATGGTCATGGTGTATATGGATTGATCATATTCAGAAATATCTGTGATGATATCAAAATGAAAGATTATCAATACACCATAATCAATATTAAACAGTGAAGGTGGAGACTCATAACTCCTCATCTGTAACATTAGGATTTTGTACTCATGGATCTCTCAAGTCCTTCTAGTTCTTGATCTCTGATGCTATGAAGTAAATATGAAAATAAATATGGCCTAATGATAGCATCAGGAACACTAAATGCCCCAGGGACCTGGGACCAGCCCCAAGCACCACCAGCAACCAAAAAGCACCACCCTTCCCTCCGCTTCCCTTTTTATGATAAGGCTCTGCAGCAAACAACAATCACTTTACAGTGACAGAGGGGTACTGAGGGTGGATGTGATTTAGCTCATGGACACTAGAGAAAGACAAAACTATTCCACATCAGCTTCTGTTTTCTCTGTCAGGGATAACCATCTCCAGACAGAAATAGCTAACAGTGAGCTTGGGGCGGCCAGGCGGCTCCGTGAGTCAGAGCCGGCTCCAGTGTCGGGATGACCTGGGGATCGAATCCGGGCTCAGACACTCAGCACCACACCCAGAAACAGCTGGCCGGGTAACCTTGAGCAAGTTACTTAACCCCGATTGCTTAAAAAAGAAATTAAGAAAATTTAAAAAAAAATTAAGAAATGGCTAACAGGAGTTAGGGGCGGCCAGGCGGCTCAGCGAGTAAGAGCGCCGGTTCCAGTGTTGGGATTACCTGGAGATCGAATCCCAGGCTCAGACACTCAGCACCCACCCAGAAACACCTGGCCGGGTGACCTTGAGCAAGTTACTTAACCCCGATTGCTTAAAAAAAAAAAATTAAGAAAATTTAAAAAAAATTAAGAAATAGCTAACAGGAGTTAGGGGTGGCCAGGCGGCTCAGCGAGTAAGAGCGCCGGTTCCAGTGTTGGGATGACCTGGAGATCGAATCCCAGGCTCAGACACTCAGCACCCACCCAGAAACACCTGGCCGGGTAACCTTGAGCAAGTTACTTAACCCCGATTGCTTAAAAAAAAAAAAATTAAGAAAATTAAAAAAATATTAAGAAATAGCTAACAGGAGTTAGGGGCGGCCAGGTGGCTCAGCGAGTAAGAGCGCCGGTTCCACTGTTGGGATGACCTGGAGATCGAATCCCGGGCTCAGACGCTCAGCACCCACCCAGAAACACCTGGCCGGGTAACCTTGAGCAAGTTACTTAACCCCGATTGCTTAAAAAAAAAAAATTAAGAAAATTTTAAAAAAAATTAAGAAATAGCTAACAGGAAACTGAAATCCCAGGCAAGTGAGGAAGAGAGAAGCAAGCACCTAGCTGATTTCAGTGAATTTAAATGACAACGCATGTAAAGTATACTGGAAAGACTTGGGCAGTATAAAGGGTAAATTACTGCAGAGTTACTATGTTAAGTAAAAGACTCTCAATGGCCAGAGCCTCCACAAGAGGGCTACCAAGACCCAACCTGGCTAGAAGTTTTTAGGCAACAATTGGATGGCCATCGTCTGGGTATGTTGTAGCATAATGGGACAGCACTCCACTTGATGTCAGGAAAACCTGAATTCAAATCTGCCTCGGACACTTGTTACCTGTGTGACCCTGGGCAAGTAACCTAAGTCTTTCTGAGCCTCAGTTTCCTCACCTGTAAAATGGGGATAATAGTAGCACCTCCCCAACAGGATTGCTGAGAAGTTGATGTGATATATGTCAAGTGCTTCGCAAACTTTAAAGTGCTATATAACTGGGCACTATTATTGTTATTATTAGGAAGACAGTGAGGTGGCGTATTGGATAAGAGTGTGAGTCTTGGTGTCAGGAAGACATGAGTTCAAATCTGCCTCAGACACTTATTACCTGTGTGATCCTGGGCAAATCACTTAAATCTCTCTGAGCCTCAGTGTCCTGTAAAATGGGGATAACAGCACCTCCCCGATAGAGTTATTATGAGGATCAAATGAGGTAACAGAACAAAACCTCAATGTTCTACAAATGCTATCGTCACCAGCGTGACCACGATTATTGTTAAGGATTGCTGGTGATTCTGGGATGGTAACTGTGTGTCACTGATCAGGTGATAAGCCAGGAAAAGTCACCTACTCTTGACTTTAAGGACTAAGGGGAGCTGGTTTCCAGGCATTTTGGAGAAAGCCTCCTTGTTGGGACACAGCCAATGACAGGGGAAGGGGCTTCTCTCTCCCTCCAACCACCACATCGATGGCAACATGGACATGGCAATTAGAGCATGTATTTGTTTAGGCAGGAGACTGGACCTCAGTTTCTCAACTGTCACATTGGTTTTTTCTGAGCCTAGGTTGTCGTACTGAAACAAACTCCTTTCTGAACTGTCTCTTGAAATGTTTGGTTTCCAGTCTTCTTAGTAAGCTCACGAGTCTGAGAGGTCGGCAGATAGGTGCCCAACAAGAAGTGATTTCCACAATTTCTTGGAGGACTTCTCCACCTGCAGCTGAACAGGCTAAGAAAGCCCAAGTTGCACCAGGTCTGGCAGAAGATCAAACTTGTGAGTTGCTTAGATAGTACATGTAGGAGGTGACTGCAATAAATATCTGCTGAGCAAATATTTAATCCACCAAGAGAGTTTAATAGGTGGTGGTTTGCTGTTTCGTGTTTTAAATATTTGTTAATGTGTGCTTCTGAGTCTTTTACATCTTTAAGCATTTCATTGAAGTGGAGGAAATAAATAGCTGTCCTATATCTGATATCTGCTTTGTACACTGAGAGGCTTTTCTAGGAAGAACTGTTAATTCACTGTTGGGAAGACCCTATACATATGATTTTTTTTGTGGAGATTTTCCCCAGAATTCCGGGATAGAGCCAATGAGAATGAGAAAAGGCAGCAAAAGCATGCATTTGTTCAGGCAAGCAGGAGACTGAGCCTCAATTTCCCAGCCTCCATGTTGGTTTTATGTTTCTTTTCCCGAGCCTAGGTTGTTGAGCTGGAATGAGCTCCTCTCTTAGAAAGCATGAGAAAAAAAAGTCTAACTTCCTTTGGGGGGGCAGTTCAGGCTCCCTAATACTGAACTTGGGTCTGCATGAACCCAAATCTTGAGCTCCTTTTATCAGAGAGCCTCTCCCAATGGGCAGCAGGTGACTTTGTGGAGAGATTTAATTTAGTATCACTTAATTTCACGTTTCCTCTTATGTTTCCTGAGAGGCAGTCATTTCCCACAGTAATGGGGAGTTCAGGGAGGACTGACACCTTGGAGTGAGGGCTTGCTCTCTTTCAGGGCTGCTCATCCACCTTTGGTGTCCACCTCCACCATTCTCACCTGTGGCTCCAAGAAGCGACGGTATGCACAGCCGCCACACCTCAGTAAAACCATCTCGGCAGGTGGGGTTGAGGGTAACTGACAAACTTCAAAACTGTCAGTGAGTTAGGGGGATGTTTACCACAGTATACGAAGACTCCCCCAGTGGAATGGGGGATGACAGCAGTTTGTTCTAATGGCCATGAAGGCAGCTAAGGCAGGTTCTGTAGAGCGCTCAGAGCCTGGTCAGACATCGAAGATGCCAAAGTCATCCAATGCACCCTAGGCCATCACCACTCATCCTGACTTTCATCTTGCCACTGGACTTTGATGACTCTGGAAAAGAGTGAGGCTAACTTTGTGCAACTCACACATTTTAAGGGTCCAATTTAAGTCCAATTCACACATGAGTCAAAATTTCACCCTGTCACGTCATTGGTCCTCTTTAAAAATAAAGGAGCAAAGAACGAGAGGTCACTTAGTCTGGCTCCCTCTCATGACCCAGAAAGATGAAGTCCCTTAAGTACATTGACGGCTGGTGACAGAGGAGAAGCTTGAATCCAGGTCATAGACCTAGAACTGCCAAGGATCTTATAGACCAGCCTGATTTAAAAAACAACAACTCATTTTACAGATGAGCAAAGCGAAACCCAGAGCTACAATGTGACCTGCCCATTTTTTTCCAAATCATCCTTGTAAATTCCTTTTACTAACATTCACTGCAATTGAAATCAGCTGCAGTTAGATTCTTTCCTGTGGACAATATGCCATCTGTGCTGAAATTGCAAAGTTCCTAGTCAGAAGCACTTGTCCCCAGGGCCAGGCATTCTTTCTAGGTCCTCTGACTGTCATCACATTCTGGGTCACTTTTTTTCCACTGTGTTAACTGTTCCTAATCATTTCTGCCAGCACTTGAACACAATTCTCCATTTTTCTTATGGACACCTTTTTCCTTTTGCTCTTTCTTCATCTTATCTCTTGTTATTTTTTCAAATTCCAACTCTTGCTTCCCCGCCCCCATCTTCAGGCAGACTCATTTGAGAAGATACTCGGGTATCTGGAAAAGATATAGGAGTGTCCTGTGGGTAGGATAAATCCAAGTCAGTTGGTAGAGCCTGAATTTAAATCCCAGGCCCTAGGATCTGGAGCTGGAAGAGATCTCATCAGCCGTCAACTTCAACTGTTTCATTTTACAGATGAGCAAACTGAGGCCAAAAGAAGCTAATTGGTTTGGCCAGGTATCAAGCCTCAAAGGTGGGATTTGAACTCATATCTTCTGACTCTTAATTAAGGGCTCTTTCCTCTAAATTAAGCATTCTTGTCTAATCTTTCCAGTAGCTACCAAAGCCCCATTGGTCTGGTATGTCTTGGTCACCATCAAACAGGTTGGTCACCCAGGTACTAAATATGAAAGAACACTAAAGGTAATGAGCCCCAAATCACTGGTTGTGTACAATAAATGAAACAAAAGGCCTTTTTTTCTTCAAACTGTGTTTGAAAACCTTGCAAAATCCTCTATACAGTTTATCCCCGCATACAAGATAACAAGATGCAAGTGTTTCATGGTATTTCTCCAGGAGAAATTCTCCAGTGCCTCTAAATTCTTCCCAATTAATCAAATGATGCTTATCTACTTAGAAACTTGACATTGAAAACCCACCAAGGCAGCGTGACTGGGCTGCACAGAGAAGCTAACACACCTTCTCTGGGAAAGATTAAGACAAATTAACTTAGCACCGAGCAGACACCAAGCATAGGTTCCTGCAGCTGTGGGCATTGCCAAGCTCTAATTCTATTATAAATTGTTTTCCCCGTGGTTTCCTGATTTTATTTCCATAATTGAGATACATTTATTCTCTCTTTTAAAACAATTTCAGATCATTGTTTTTCTATTCTGATGCTACAAGAGGTTTCTATCCTGGGAGACCTGAGGGGAACATGCCTGGCAGTTTTATTCGGGCAGGTCTGGATGCTAATGAGAAAGGGCATATTCTCCCTCTGCCATAGGCCTTAGATTAAATACCAGCCCCAGGCCCTGGGGCTGTGACCAGAGGACCGCTCAGACTTGAATTTTTTTCTCTTTTAAAACTTTGTGTTGGGCAGCTAGGTGGCGCAGTGAGTAAAGCGCTGGCCCCCGGAGTCAGGAGGACCAGAGTTCGGTTCAGGCCTCAGACACTTAACACCCACACAAAAAAACTAGCCATGTAACTTTGGGCGAGTTACTTAACTCCAATTGCCCTCCAAAAGGCAAAAAACCCCACAATAACAACAACTTGGTGTTGGGACAGCTAGGTGGCACAGTGAATAGAGCACTGGCCCTGTAGTCAGGAGGATCTGAGTTCAAATCTGGCCTCAGACACTTAACACTTACTAGCCGTGTGACCTTGGGCAAGTCACTTAACCCCAATTGCCTTGCCCTCCCCCCCTTCAAAAAGAAAAAAAAAAACAACCCAAAACTTTGTGCTGCTAACTAAATGCTCGTTGATTGAAGATTAGAATAGGTAATATGGCACCAAGTCTGTGCACAAATTGTGACCCGTGAATGTAAGGGAAGGTGACTTTTGCAGAAGAAAAAATTAATATGAAGGATTCAAGGAAGGAGGAAAAAATCATAAACTGAGGCAGGGTGAAGGAGGGTCCAATATACACATGATTCTGATAATATGGTCAGGTTTCCCTCACCCCATGAGTTGAGAAATACCCCTCCCTTCCCTCATAGAGAAAGGAAGAAAGGAAATAAGTATATATTGAACACCTGCTGTATACCAAGCACCGTGCCAGGTGCTAGGTGTCATTCAATTCTCACAACAACCCTAGGAAGGAGGTGCTGTTATCCCTATTTTGCAGTTGAGGAAACAGAGGCAAATAGAGATTAAATGACTTCAGTTCAGTGTTAACAGTAACTAGTATGTGTCTGAGGATGGATTTGAACTCGGGTCTTCCTGCCTCCAGGTCCACTGTGCCACCTGGCTGTGGAAGAAGGCGTGGATGTGGACTGGAAGCTTGTGCTGATGGGCTCTCATATGCAGTCGATGGATTTAGTTGGTTTTATGGAGCTTCTTTCTCCCTCCTTTTTCAGTCTTCATTATAAGGGATCGTTCCTTGGATAATGGGGCACAAGAGGTCTGCTTCCTATATCAATGGGCATCAGCTGGGCTAATAAGTCATTCACAAAATTACACTGTCATGGAGTCTGAGAGTTGGACGGGGCCTCAGTGACCATCCAGTCCAAACCATATACAAAAGAGATGTCCACTAGTAACACACACAACAAATGGGCATGTCGCCCCTGCTAGAAGACCCCTGACGGCAGAAGGACGCCTCCCTCCATAGGCAGCCCTTTCCTCTCGTGCACAGCTCCAGTCCAATGCCTTGTCACTGAGTCTCACCTGGGGTCCTTTTAGCTTCTCTCTGCTGCTCCCAGTTTTATGAATGATATACTTGAAAAGGGAGATGCTGTAGACAGATAAGATCAGATAGTGTTTATCTCAGATTTTGTGTGGGTGGCAGAGGTAGCTTAAGACACAGATGGAAGAAATTCTCCCCCCTCCCCACCAGAGTATACCCAGACTTTGTGGTGTTGTGTGAGCCTTTGGCATGAGAGTTGCCTGGAACAAGTCATCTATGTTTCCAACACAATTTGAAGAGGGTGCCACCTGAGTTCGCTGAGGACCTTGGGCCTTCACTCTTGCTTATGTGGCTTCACTACTCACAAAATAAAGGTCTACTGGCCACAAAGAGAAGGAGTTAAAAATAAGTGCATTTCCATCGTTTAAAAAACAAACAAATTTCTACTTGTTATGTTGTATCGATCGTTCCTTACTGGGCAAGGCCAAGGACATCAGGACACTGATGGTAGGTATGCTAGACATGCAAAGATCTCCAAGCCTTCTCCTCCTCTGTGATCCCCAGGGAGTTCTGTCTAAATTTTGAGACTGACATGAACTGACTTTGTTAGACAAGCTAGCCCCTGCCATCCTAAGGGATTGTGGGGAACCGGAGTGGTAGTGGGGGAGACAACATAGGGCAGGAGACAGAGAGAGGAAATCACCATGAGGTGACCTGTGGTGTGATCAAATTGTGCATGAGGCAAGAGGAAAATGCTGTATTTCCGGAACTGGTTAGAACTCCTGAGGTTGGCCCAGGAAGCTCTTCATTTCTCTCTGTCTCTGCATAGAGAGTGGAAGCCTTCTGCATGGGAGTCTCACTTTTTCTTAAGAGTTTCTTGAGCTTTCTATGTTTAACATTCACATAATCTCAAACTAACAATTGTGATTTTTAAAAAGATTATTAATCACTCACATTACTAATCTATGTATTGTTATTGTTTGAATGTAGCAGATAGGGGAAATTGGGGAGCATCCTTGAGGAGAAAGAGATTTATCGCTGCAGTATTTTGCCAGAATGAGGTCTCTGTCTGGGGGTTCAGAGCTCTAGAAGATAGGTATTGATTTATCTCACAGTGTCCCAGGGCAAAGAGAAAATATTGACACCCACATCATGGGAGGCAATTTAAAGCAGAATAGTCAGCTGACCAGCTGGGTTGGTATTGGGAAAGGAAGGGAGAGTGGGGGAGGAGATATTGCAAAGTGAGTAGATTGAGGCCCTGGGAAGTAGAATAGTTGAGGCAACATTAACATGTGTGTTGAAGTTGTCTCCTAGTATGAGGGTGGGAATTAGAGAGAAGGAACCCTGGGTATAGGATCCTAGGGTCTAGTTTCAAATCCTGAATCTGCTATAGGATGTTACTGGCCAAAATGTTCCCTCCCCTCCCCCCCAGGCCTTAATTTCCTCCTCTTCAGTGTTTCTGAGTCTTTCAGGGTATTGCATTGCTCAGCCATTCCGTTATGTCCAACTCTATGTGACGACATGGACTTTTATCCATGAGTTTTCTTGGCAGAGATACCGGAGCACGTTGCTATTTCCTTCTCCAGTGTGTACCCATTTTACAGATGAAGAATTGAGGTCAATAGGGGTTAAATGACTTGCCCAGGGTCACAGGCTAGTAAGTGTCTGAGACTGGATTTGAACTCAGATTTTCCTGATTCCAAGCCCGGTGCTCCATCCACTACACCACCTGGCTGCCCTCTTTAAGTACAGGGACCTCTTTTTATCATCAAAAAAAGTTCATAGAACACCTTGTGATAGTAGGTGGGAGATTTATATCCACCAAATGACAAAAAGGCCCTCTGGATTTAGTTATGCTTTTAAATGACTATTTCTGGCATCCAGATCCAGAAACAGCAGAGAATAGGTGGTTAAGGCTTTTCCCCAGGGGACTGATGTGGGGGTGCACTTCTTCCTCTCCTCCTCAGCAGGCTGCTACATTCACTCCATCTTCAATTACTCAGGCTGCCAACCTCAAGATGCTGTAATGATCAGAGCCAGCTTGCCACTAGATTGAATCGATTCCTACAAGCCACCTGGTCCAGGATCCAGGACACAAGCTAGGACAAGGACAAGGGAAGAATCCCTGCAGTCACTGAAAGAGGATTTGAACACCGCCCCCCCCAGCTCAAGAGGAAGCTCATCCATGTCCTTCTCTGCCCAAACAGAGCAGCTTTGGAGGCAGCACCCCAGCTCTGCCCAGTGGATGCCATAG
>NW_027185852.1:13342006-13397136 GCF_028583685.1 Petaurus breviceps papuanus | reverse complement strand
GAGGCAGCACCCCAGCTCTGCCCAGTGGATGCCATAGGCAGACAGCACCTTTGGAGGCAGCACCCCAGCTCTGCCCAATGGACACCATAGACAGCAGCTTTAGAGGCAGCATCCCAGCTCTGCTGCTTCTTACCTGCGTGGCTCTGGCCATGGCCCTCGGTCTCCTCCTTTGTAGAGTGAGGGGCGCTCGGCTAGATGACCATGTTCCTATATAGATAAATCTTACGTGAGAGATTGTGCTTTGTGTCCATTTATGAAGAGGCAGGTAAAGGGCTGCCCTTGAAGTCTAGACGATCTGGATTCACATCTCTTCTCTGTCCCTTACTAGCTGAAAACGGGCACAACTATGGTCCTCTTTGTGGGTTTCAGCTCCTCACTTGTAAAATGAGGGGATGGGTCTTTGTGACCTCTAATAGTCCCCCTAGTCCTAAATCTATGGTTCTATATCCTGCCTCTGACCTTTATTAGTTAGGTGACCCTGAACAAGTCCCCTAAACCTCTCTCAGCCTCAGTTTCCTCATCTGTAAAGCAAGGGTGAGAATAGCACTGCATCATAGGATCGTTGTATGTCCAAGTGTCTTCACACTTGAAAGCATGACAGAAAGGCTAGTCATTTTTATTATTAACACATCTGTAAAATTGGGGATCATAATAGTACCTTCCTCATACAGTTGTCATAAGAATCAAGTGTGTTAATGTAGGTAAAGTTCCATGCCTGGCAAATAGTAAATGCTTAATAAATGTTTTCTATTGATCAATTGATTCAAGTTCCAGATTGTTGGCACCCTCTGTGGAAAGTTATCTTATTAGATGTGGCAGATTCAGAGGGTTCCATTGCCCTTACTTTCTTGGCCCATATTCCTAGCCCTCAACCGTGAGTGGAGAAGACCAGGGCAGGGCAAGACACAGCAGGGCAGAATAGGACAGGTCAGAGAAAGACCCAGGTAAAGGCAGAGCTGAGCAGAGTGGTCGGTCAAGGAATGGGAGAAGGTGCTTTCTCCACATTCACCACGAGGTGGCAGACATTAACCAGTATTCCATGGTCAAGCCAACCTGAGCTAAGTCTTTGGAAGGACTATTTGGAAGCACTGGTTGCCCCGGTACAAAGTGTTGTAGATGCTTAGTTTGGGGCAAGAAACTTGTTTCTGAGAGTTATTGTTTTCTTATTTACATGTTTTTAAAGGACATAAGATGAGGTCTGGTTGCCATCATTTTGACTGAGGGTTCCTGGGGTGGGCAAGGGATCCAGAGTGGTCTCTGCTGGTTTTGTGATGGTCATCGATGCACTTTCTTACTAGCTAGCTGTGTGATTCTGGACAAGTCTCCTCTTCTCCCTGGACCTGAACTCCTCATCAGGTCTGTAAAGTTCCTTCCAGCTCTAAATCCTATTTTCTGATTTCAGGGTATGGGGCCGAATTCTCAGAAGGCCACTGGGTGGCGCTGGACTTGGGTTAAAGAAAGCAATACTCAAATACTTCATTTGTGACCGTTGGCAGGTCATTGAATTGCTTTCAGTCTCAGTTTCCTCATTTATAAAACGAGGTATTTATATTACCTTCTTCCCAGGATGGTTGTGAAGATCAAATGAGATAATTTTTGTAAATTGCCTAACAAATGTTCAAAGCACTAATATAAATTCCAGCTATTATTATTATCATTACTATGAGATATTTAATTCTACCACACATCTAATGATCTCTAGGTGGCAAAGTGGACAGAACACTGGATTTAGAGTCAGGAAGACCTGAATTTGAATCCAGTTTTGGACACTGCATGAGCCTGGATCAATTACTTAAACCTTTCTCAGTCTCCATTTCCTTGTTTGTAAAATCTTGAATAATTATAGCACCTAGTTTCCTGGGGGGTTGTGAAGATCAAATGGGGTAACATCTATAAAGCACTTGGCAAAGCCCCAAACAAATTCTGGCTGTTATAGTTTATTCAGTGATGAAAGGGGATTTGTTCGAATTCAAGCGGTGGGAGGAGAGGTTGAAATATCGATGCTCTCACTTGGAGTCTCAGATCTGTCCCTTCAGATCTCAAACGAAGTGAAATTGCCTTTATTTTCAGATGAACAAATGGAGGCCAAATTGCCCAAGGTCTGATCTGTGGTGGTGTTGTTTGGCCTTTGTTTTTGAAGAGGATGGAAGGAGAGCTTGGGGCGATGTCTTTTTTTTTCTTCTAATTTTGTTTATTTTTAGTTTACGATATTCATTTCCACAAGATTTTGAGTTAAAATTTTTCTCCCTGTCTTTCCTCTACCCACCACCCCAGGACAGCAATCCCACTGAATACCACGCCCCACCCCCCCACCCCCAGTCTGCTCTCTCCTATATTTTTCCCCATCCCCCTCCAACTTTCCAGTAGGGTAAGATGGATCTCTATATCCCAGTGCCTGTATATCTTATTTCCCAGTGCATGTAAAAAAAATAATAATAATAATTTTTTGAAACATTTGATTTTAAAACTTTGAATTCCAGATTCTTTCCTTTCTTCCCTCGTCACCCACCCTTTTGGGAAGATAAGCAATTCAATATAGGTTGTACATGTGAAGTTATGCAAAACATTTCCATAGTGGATATATTGTGAAAGACTGACTATATTTCCCTCCATCTTATCCCGCCCCCCATTTGTTCTGTTTTCTACTTTGACTCTGTCCCTTTTCAAAAGTGTGTGCTTCTAACTACCCTCTCCCCCAATCTGCGCTCCCTTCTATCATTCCCCCTCTTATCCCCTTCCCTCCTACTTTCCTGTAGGGTAAGATACCCAATTTAGTGTATATGTTATTCCCTCCTTAAGCCCAATTCAATGAGAGTAAGGTTGACCCATTCCCTTTTGCCTTCTTGTTCTTCCCCTTCATTGTAAGTTTTCCCTTGCCTCTTTTATATGAGATAATTTACCCTATTCTGTCTCTTCCTATCTCCTCTCATTATATTCCTCTCTCACCTCCTAATTTTATTTTTTAGATATCATCCCTTCCTATTCAATTGATCCTGTGCCCTCTGTCTATGTATAGCTGTACATATATATGCACACACTCACATATGTATTCATATGCCCATATACCCTCATATATAGACATATATATGTATATACTTCCATATATACATTTATATTCCCTTCAACTATCCTCATACTGAGGAAAGTGTCATAAGTTATAATTATCATTTTTCCATGTAGGAATGTAAATAATTCAACTTTGATAAGTTCCTTATGATTTCTTTTCCCTGTTTACCTTCTCATGCTTCTCTTGCTTCTTGTATCTGAATGTCAAATTTTCTATTCAACTCTGGTTTTTTCAGCAAGAATGCTTGAAAGTCCTCTATTTCATTGAATGACCATATTTTCCTCTGAAACATGATACTCAGTTTTGCTGGATAGGTGATTCTTGGTTTTAATCCTAGCTCCTTTGACCTCCAGAATATCATATTCCAAGACCTTTGATCCCTTAATGTAGAAGCTGCTAGATCTTGTGTTTTCCTGATTGTGTTTCCACAATATTTAAATTGTTTCTTCTTGGCTGCTTGTAATATTTTCTCCTTGATCTGGGAACTCCAGAACCTGGCTATAATATTCCTGGGAGTTTTCTTTTTGGGATCTTTTCCAAGAGGTGATTGGTGGATTCTTTCAATCTCTATTTTGCCCTCTGGTTCTAAAATATCAGGGCAATTTTCCTTGAGAATTTCTTGAAGGGTGATTTCTAGGTTCTTTTTTTTTTTTTATTATGGCTTTCAGGTAGTCCAATAAATTTTAAATTATCTCTCCTGGATTGATTTTCCAGGTCAGTGGTTTTTCCAGTGAGATATTTCACATTGCCTTCTATTTTTTCATTTGTTTGGATCTGTTTAATAGTATCTTGATTTCTCATAAAGTCATTAGCTTCCATTTGCTCCAATCTAATTCTAAAGGGATTATTCTCTTCAGGGAGCTTTTGAGATTCTTTTTCCATCTGGCAAATTCGGCTTTGTAAGGCATTCTTCTCCTCATTGGCTTTTTGAGCCTCTTTTGCCATTTGAGTTAGTCTATTTGTTAAGGTGTTATTTTCTTCAGTAAGGTGGCTGACTCTCATTTCATAATTTTCTTGCATCATTCTCATTTCTCTTCCCAATTTTTCCTCCACTTCTCTTATTTGGTTTTCAAAATCCTCTAATGCCTGTAACCAGCTTGTATTTTTCTTGGAAGCTTTTGGTGCAGGAGTTCTGACATTGTTGTCTTCCTCCTGTTCCAAGTTTTGATCCTTTTTGTCCCCAAAAAAGGAATCTAAGGTTTGACTGCTGTGCTTGCTTTGCTTCCTTTGCTTGCTCATGTTGCCACTCAATTACTTGACTTTGAGCTTTTTGCTACAGTAGAACTCTGCTTCCAGAGAGGAGAGCTTTGTTCCAAATCACTGGAGTTTTCACAGCTGCCAGAGCTATTAGTTTGCTGCCCTCTCTGAAGCCTCCTCACACTCTGGCTCACTGGTCACACACCCCAGGACCTCCACCCAAGACAGCGATCCAGATCCAAGCAGGTTAAAGCACGAGCAATTACCCCTCTGAATGGTCGCTTGGTCCCTGTACAATCTGCAGGCCAGGGGCTCTGAAGCAGCCACAAGGTGGTGGTTGCATGGCCGGCCACAGCACCTCCGCAGTTTCTTGCCTTCTCTCCCCAGGAGCAGAGACCAGACAGCACTCTTGATCCCCCTGTTCCCACAGAGTCTACACTGACCTTTTACTTTGCCTTTGGCATTTATGGGTTGATAATTCTGGAAACCGCCACAGCTGCTGTTGATCCACTCTCCCAAAGTTATCTCTAGCCGCTACTGGTCGGGCCACCCAGAGGCTAAAACAGAAGGCTCATGTGGGGCTAGGCTCAACTCCCAGCACGCTGCAATGGACCCTTCCTGTCTGCCTCTCGGGCTGCCCTTCAGTGAGAGATTTGTTTCTCTCTGTCACTTTGTGGGTCCTGTAGCTTGAAAATTTGTTTAGAGTCATATTTTATAGGTATTTGAGGTGGTTATGGGGGGAGCTCACAGAGTTTTCCTGCTTCTACCAGGGTGATGTCTTGAATAGCTCTGTGATTTAGATTTGTGATACTGAGTTGCACAGTCATCAGCCTCACTCTCTCTTCCTAAGTCAACAAAGTCCAGTGGCAGGACAAATGTCAAGACAGCTGGTGACGGCCTGGGATGCAGTCCATGTCTGACCAAGCCTTCATGGCCATTGGAACAAATTATTGTCATCCATCCATTCCACTGGGGGAAGCCTTTACATGCTTGGGGTAGACAGCCCCCTAACTCACCCATGGCTTTGAGATCCATTGGTTACCCTCAACCTGGTTTAGCCCAGCTGCCAAGAAAGTTTACCAGAATGTGGCCTCTGCTCATGCTATAGCTTTTTTGGAGCCACAGGCGAGAGTTGGGTGGCCAATGGACACCAAAGGTCGATGAGAGGCCCTGAAAAGGGCTTAGCAGTCCTCCCACCAGAGGTGCTCATCCTTCCTGAACACCCCAAATACCCACATGTAGGTAGTAGGAGGCAGACACCCCATATGCCCACATGTAAATAGCAAGAGGCATAGGGACGTGTCAAAGGCAGATGATAATGCTTTCTCCCAGTTCACTTCCTAAGGGTGTAATTGCTCCTTTTCAGTCTTCTTTGTAAATTGAGAATCCCATCCCCCACTCCAGTAATGTAATGCCAAGGAAAGGCAACTTCCCAAGGTTCAGAATACCAGCATAGGTGCTCTCCATTTTATTCAGTGACAAACCAAGAACAGAGAAGATCAAAACATGACATCATTCCAAATACAGCATTTACTAAGTGTGATTCAATAATCTCCAAGAACTACCCCACCCCAGGACCTTCCAATCATTCAATCAATTACAAAGTCCCTGTTCTAAATACTACTCCACCCCTAGGCTGTACCTTCATTTAGTCCACCACAAAGCCCCTCTTCTCAAATGGAAATTAGTTTCCAAACATAAGTAAAGTACATTCATTTGTTCAACCATAGAACACAAAAAGGTCAAAAGTTCCCCACCCCTGGATCACAATTGAATCTACCCCAGAGTTACATCAAGTTTAAGCACAGCACTTAATACCCAAATGGAGGTCTTTTCTTCATCTTGACAGAGGCAGGTTCTCAGCAATCTTAGTTCCTGGGGAGACAAGGCTTAGCAAGGCCACAAGATACATTGCCAGTCCCTTCATTAATTCATCCTCTGTCTGTAGAACAGTCCTAGAACCCCTGAAAACATTAGCAAAACCCTCTCCTGGGATTTCTGTAAACATACAACAAGAAAATCCTTCTTAAGGGCTTCTGAACCAACAGAAAGGTTCCCAGACCCCTGCAACAACAGCACTGCCCTTCACCAGTGGACAGTATTCACTCTGTCTGCAGGACAGTCTCCAGACCCCTGCAACAACAGCACTGTCCTTCACCAGTGGACAGTATTCACTCTCTGTCTGCAGGACAGTCTCAGGATCTCTTAGCCAGCAGCCAGGTTCCAGGACTTCTTCAACAGCAGGAATGTCTTTCACCAGTGGACAAATCTGGCAAAACAACATCAAAACAGACAGACAAAGTACCAGCAAAACAGCCATGTCTCCTCAGTCCTTGGCAGCTCAGGGGGCAGGTCTCAAAAGTCCAGGGCAATTCAAAGTGGCCCCCAGCAATCCTTTCATTCTCTCTCTCTGCCTCCATGAGGTGCTGCTTCCAAAAAGTTCTTCTGCCTCTCTCTTGTGTCTCTCCAAATCTATGTCACCAGCTCCTCCCAGTTCAGGACTTTCTTTTCACATTAACAAGTCCATCCCACAGGTGGGATTAACAAGCTCTGGGTTTTAACACAATCAATTTGAAAACCAAGCCAATACAGGGGAATCTTTATATTCCATTACTATCACAACACCTCACACTAGGTGCCCTCTCCCGAGGCTCTGTCCAGGACCTGATCTCTCTCTGTCTTCTCCATTGATGTCACAGTTGGATTACTTTATTCAGTTCTGGATGCCACATTTTAGGAAATATTTCCATAAACTGGAATCTATCTTGTTTACAGCAATCAGGACAATGAAGGCCCTTGAGTTCATGCCATATGATGATTGGTCAAAGGAACTACCAGGCACATAACAAACACCTGTGTTTGGGGCACCCTGGCATAGAAAGAACACTGGGAAACTGGAGAGATTCCAAAGGATGGAAATCAGGATAGTGCAGGGTCTTGAGTACATGTTCATGTGGTGAGTGAACTGGAAACAGTCACAGAATGTCTGCCCAACTCGGGGACTGCATCAAGCTGAGCATACTGCATGGATTCCTAAGGGCAAGCTCTTTGGGAATCCCTCATTACCATTACATCACTGTGTGAGGATCAGTTGAACTGGGACATTCAGTCAGAGAAGAGACGACTCAGAGGGTATGTGATGGCTGTCCTCAAGTATCTGAAGAGCTGTCATAGGAAGGGAAGATTGGACTCGATCTTCTTGGTCCCAGAGGTCACAACCAGCAGCAAAGTAAAGAGGCAAATTTGGGCTTCATCAGCAGGACCTCTCTTACCTTAGAACTGTCCCAAAGTTGAGTGGGCTACCCCCCAGATGGTAAGATTGCCATCCCTACCCACACAGAAAAACTAGCTGTGTAATCTTGGGCAAGTTACTTAGCCCCAACTGCCCTCCAAAAAGGCAAAAGGAAAAAAAGATTGCTATCCCTAGAGACCTTCAAAAAGACTTGGATGACCCCTGTCGTATCCATTATATGGGAGGTTCTCATTAAGGTTCAAATTGGGCTGATTGGTCTCTGACATTCTCCAATTCTGTTCTCTTAACTATACTGGGGGAAAGCGGGGTTTGGGAGCCATCTTCTCTCAATAATAAAATAGCCAGAAGCAATAAAGATGGTGTAATGGAGGACTGACCAATGAGCTCAGTCCCTATGAGCATGTTCTGAGTGGTACTGATGCAATTTCCCCCTGGGAGAGTGATGTGGCCTGTGAGGGCTATACCTCAAAGAGGCTTTGAAGTAGGGATAGACATTCTGTAAGTGGTTCCAGTCTGCTAACCACCTGGTGGACAACTGCCTACATCTGTCCTGTCTTTTTCCCAAGAATAGTGTGAGAGAGCTTTCCAAATGCTTCCTTGAAATCTAGATAGATATCACTAACTAGCATTTATATAACAACACTTTTAGGTCTACATGGGGCAGCTAAATGAAGAGAGCACCTGCCCTGGAGTCAGGAAGACTCTATTTCTGAGTTCAAATCTGGCCTGAGATACTTACTAGGTGTGTGACCCTGGGCAAGTCACTTAACCCCATTTTCCTCATCTGTAAAACAAGGTGGAGAAAGAAATGGCAAACCATTCCAGTATCTTGGCCAAGAAAACTCCAAATGGGGTCAGGAAGAGTCAGAAAAGACTGAAAAACAACCAATTAAAGTCTACAGAGCACTTCCATGATATTATCTCATTTCAGTCTTACAGCAACACTCTGAGGTTGGTGAATCAGGAATTGCGATCTCCATTTTATAGATTAAGGAAATGAGGGTTAAGGTAGTTATTCCAAGGTCACAGAACTAATGGATATTAACTCCGGATCCCTTGAATTTGAGTCCAGTCTACAATACCCTGCATCTCACCATCTTCTTTAGTCTGGGATTAGAGTCTGACACAGGAAAGAGACTGGTGTTGACTTTGGAATGAGAAGGGACTGAATTTCCCTAGACATTCTAGACAGAATCTAGGGGGCATAAGGTATATCAGGAGCTAGGGATACTAGGGCCAATTGGAAAGGCTGAAGGATATCATCCCTAGACTGGGATAGATAGAGAACAACCTGGAAAAGGCATTTTGGGGAACATGGAATTAGCTCCCAAGAGCTGGTACAAGCTAGCTGTAGGACTCCCCTACAAATTTCCTGGGGAGTTTTGGGCACAAGCTTCCTAGGAAGGAGCCTATAATTCACTTCAATTCCCACTAAAATCCCATGACCTCTGGAGACACTCTAGAGGGCTGAGAAAGCCTTTTTCTAGTGCTATCAGCTTAACGCCCCATTCGGGTGTGTCCTACTCCTCCCCCCTCCCCCTTAGCTGCCAAAAATGAATGCCCCAGTGCTATTTAAGCAATTAACATCCCCAGCACAAAGGGACGTTTATTTTGAAGTGGCCAGGGTAAAGTGTAAACATTTCTTCTTAACATCTGTCAGCACTTCCTCCCTTACCTCTATCCCTGGGGGGGCAAGGGCTCGAACAAATGCCCTTTCTGCACTGCTTTTGCCTCCACCAAGTTCCCTTTCAAATACAAAATGGCCAGTGGGTAGATGAGTCTGAGTGTCCCCTATGGCTCCTTTAGTCCAGGCAGGTCCTTACCATCTGGCTTCTGGGAAATCCCAGCATAGCCTCAAGCTCCTTGACTTCTTCCAGAACCTTACTCTCCTGACCTTTTTGGAGTTCCCAAGGCCAGCGCCATCATTAATCCCCACCTAGAACGAGAAAGAAGCCCACATTCACCCAAGTCTCAGCCCTACAGCAAGTCAAAAAGGCTCCTCGTCATTGGTGGTGGCCACAGGACATCTGCCTGCTTCAAACGGGGCCCAGGACTCTTCTGTCACATACGATCATGCCTCTCCGGAAGCAGGTTCTGTAAGACTCTTTTCAAGAGTCTGCAGTCTTAAAAGGGAAAGTCCAGCACGCAATGTCCCCAATTAGCCCGCATTCCAAATCAATAAAAGCCAGCTTAATGAGGCTTTCCCCTGTTTTCCTCCTTTTCTTTGACACTAACTTGGTATTGCCAAGATGATGGCAGGAGAGGATTTACCTGTGCAGCTTGGTCTTCATTAGACCATCTATCTAGGCACAAGGCCCTGCCTGAGACAGAAACCCAGGAAAGCCAGCTCAGACCCCTTTGTGGGCCACTGAGAGTCATTCAGGGGAACAATGTAGGTGTGTGTGTGTGTGTGTGTGTGTGTGTGTGTGTGCCCGCAAGCGTGCACGCTTGGCCAAGTGAGAGTTACATGGAGGAGGCCGGTGACCTTTCCATGCTTACATGCATGCTGTTAGAAGGCCAGGACCCCCTGGTGCAGCAGCTTTCGAGAATGATAACACCTTCATCTTGGCGCTTTAGCGATTCCATTGAAATGGAGCTGGACTGTCTGGAGTGAATGCTAATGCCTGCTGGAAAGGTCACACGGATCCTGCTCATACACGTCCTTTGGTTACAAAGCATCTTGGCTGCTTCTGGCTGGAAATGAAAGCTGGGGACATGAGTCTCAAACAGGAAGGTTGAAGCTTTCTGTGATTATGGTCTGGGACTGAGGTTAGTGGGGACAGTTGGGAAATCATCCAGGATCCAAGCTCAGGTGAGTTTGAACACAGAGCTCAATCACTTCAGACATAACTGGAGAGAAATGATCAGAACCCTAGCTGGGCCATCACTCCCTGACTGACCTTAGGCAGGTGACCTAAGCTCCCTGAGCCTCAGTTTCCTCATCAGGATTAGATGACCCATGAGGTCTCTTCATCTGTAAAATCTGTGGATTAGGTCTAGGGAACCCCCTGGTACAGAGAACTCCCAGGTGTGGAAACTCCCTCTACCGGCGTACATTGGTCACTTCTCTGCGCCTTCCACAGTCATTTAGAACACCTGCCTAGGATTACATGACCAGTAGGTGTCAGAGGCAGGACTCAAACCCCAGTCTTCCTAGTTTGTCCACTACACAGTGCACCCTTTCCCATGATAACAGAAGTACATACAAAGAGAATTCTTTCTTAGCAATGCTGTGGCTGGAATTTAACCTTTACTGCTGATGCCTTGGTGGCCCTGGGTTCAGATCCCAACTCTGACACTGTGTAACCTGGGAAAGTCATATGACCTCCTTGGGCCTCAGTTTCCCCTTCTGTTAAATGAAGGGGTTCAAGCAGATGGCCTCTGAGGTCCCTTTCAGGTCTAGAATTAGGATCTTAGGACTCAGGAAATAATGGGCTTGAATTTTTACCTTGCTACCTCCTCTATGCGTAACACTGTGTGACATCCTCAGTCTTTCTTTGACTTACTTTTCTCATCTCTAAAATGGGTATGACAGCTATACTTACTTCACAGCATATTGAATGGAAAGCATTTCATAAACCTTCAATTGTCATAGAAATGTGAGTTATTATTTTAACCCTCACATCAATTGCTTCTAACTTAAAATATAAGCCCCTCTTCTTGGCATTCAAAACCCTTTACCACCTAATTTATTATATATATATTTTTTTTTTTAAATTGCAGTTTAATATAGTTACAATCTTCTGTATTTTTTTTTAAAGCAATTGGGGTTAAGTAACTTACTCAAGGTTACACTGCCAGTTATTTCTGGGTGTGGTGCTGAGTATCTGAGCCCGGATTTGATCCAGGTCATCCCGACACTGGAGCTGGTGCTCTTACTCACTGAGCCACCTGGCTGCCCCTTTACCACCTAATTTAGCAAGGGCCACCCCATGGAGCATGCTCTGAGTGGGCTCTTCTGGGTTCCAAGTGACCACATTGAAGGTAGAGGTTGGGGGGAAGGGAAGGAGGGAAAACCTGCTTCTCCACATATGTGGTTCATCTCTGAGGGTCTTACACTTGGAGAGGACAAAGAACCTCCCTTGGCTGAAGATGCATAAGAGCTAACGACTCAGTGGAGGTCCAGAGGCGAGTGAGCCCATTTCCTCATCCTCTCTTCCTTCTCTGCTGGAAGGAAGCAGGGGGGAAGAAGTGGTTTGCACTGTAACTCTTATCCCTAGTCTTGCTACCCTCTCCCCCAGCCTCAGTGTAGCCATGAGCACATGGCATCTACACCATGTCCTGGAGATCAGGCAAACCCAGGTTTACATGACCTCCTTTACATTTATTCTTTTCCTGATCTTGGGCCATGAAGTATCTGTCTCAACATGTCCAGGCTAGGGGATGGATGGTCCTGTGAGTCTGAGAAGTGTAGAGTTCTCGAGTTTCATTGGGTTGGAGCTGGGGAGTTTCCGCATTGGTGAAGATGACCATCAACAAGAGGAATGATTGTTTTTTACCAGCTGGAAGCATGTGAATTGTTTGGACACCTCGGAGCTGAGGTTAAGTGTGAAATGCCTAAAGTGGCAGTTTGTTTTCTGATGAGGTTTGAGTATCAGCCTCCTAGCTGATTGTAACTGTTGTCCCAAATTACAGAATTCTGATTAAGTCATTCTGCTGAGGATCTCTGTCTCTTATGTTTAGTATTCTTTGTGTGTGTGTTTGTGTGTGCATAGGAATAAATTACCATTCCATATCTGATTAATATTGTATATTAAAGACCTCTTACTCTCTTCTTTTTGGGGAAACCCTAGATGACAACCATTAGTATATGTAAAACCATCCCTGAAGCCCTCGGGTGGCTATTTAATGAGCCCAGAATGTGAGAACAGAAAGAGGTCTCTTCTCATTAGAGTCAGGCTCCTCAGGACGGAATCCAAATGCAAATCACATGCCTTAGTACAAAACAGGGACACAGTGCTTGAGCTCCTGTTGGCATAGTTGTTTTTAATGGTATAAATGCATGTGTATGTGTGTGTGTGTGCCATGCGGAAACATTCAGTCACCTTGGACTGATTGGGTTTCCTGGGACTCAGCTACCTACATGTGCAAAGTCATTTTCTTTCAACAGACCAAAGAAGGGAAGTAGGAATGTTGGAGAAGTGGAGAGTGCAAACATGGCATGCGGTTTTTGTATGAATGAGGCAGTGCCCTCAGTGTGCTTATATACTCTAAAAAAAAACCTTGAGTGATAGACAGAACTGGAGGAGACATCAGTGTCCAGCTACTCGGACCCTTGATCAGTCCGTTTCTAGAACCTGGTAGGAGCTAGATGGAGTCAGCTTGCACTGACTCTCAAAAGCCCATTGTTAAAATTTCAGTGTGATCATTTACATCTCAAAATCAGCAAAGCTACAAGTAGGGCTTATTTATTGTTTTGTTGATTGTCTGGTCTTAAGAAAATGAGGAAGAAAATGTTAATAGTGTGGGTTAAGCATTATGTAGGTATGCTTTTTTTTTTGAGAGCTAGATATTAAATATTTGCCAACTGCCTACAACACACCTCCTCTTCTCCCAACCTCTTGTTGAAGACCTCCAATGAAGGGGAGCACACTGCCCTCCAGAAGCCCAGTCCATTTCGTTGTTGTTCAGTCATGTCTGACTCTGTGACCCCATTTGGGTTTTCTTGGCAGAAATACTGGAATGGTTCCCCATTTCCTTCTCCAGCTCATTTTGCAGATGAGGAAACTGAGGCAAAAGGTTAAGTGACTTGCCCAGGGTCACACAGCTAGGAGGTGTCTGAGGCCAGATTTGCACTCAGGGAGTCTTTTTGATTCCAGGCCCAGTGCTTTATGCACTGTGCCACCTAGCTGTCTCGCTGTCCACTTTGGGATAGCTCTAACTATAAGGAAGTTAGGATCATGGGATCAAGAGTCCTTAGAAGACTCCAGCCCTGGTATTTTACAGATGGACAAACTGAGGCACAGAGATGTTAACTTGCAAAAGCTCATACAGTTAGTAAGTTGTAGAGTTAGAATTTGAACCCAGGTCTTATGACTTCAAATCTAGTGCAGTACTATGCTCAACTTAGTGTATAGCCCTTCTGGCCTGACTGACACAGGAAGCACGAGGTTGGGTGAAGGTGGCATTGGGAGATGGGAATTGGAGGCATGGAGGCCAGACAGGGTGGTGCTGAAGCTGGGGGTTTCCTGGACACAGGATGGAACATTCAGTCAGCCTGGCTTGGGTCCATTCTCTTCCAGGTCAGCTGAGCACCTTAGCAGGGGGTAGCAAAACATCCTCAGTATGGAAATGGTGAGGAATTCTTCCATATGGAGAACAAACAGGCCACTGTTGAGGAGAAAAACATCTGGGCTCTGGGAAGAAGACTTTCTTCGAATAAGGAAGTCATGCACATGGGAAATCTTGACCTCACTTCTACTTTGCCCTCTGCTCTGAGGGCGTGACTTGGGCTATGTTAGCTTCCTCTGTCCTGGGCTCACAGAGCAATGACCTCCAGGTCAAGTCCATCCCTCCCCTGCTCCTGAGCCCTCCGTTCCTGCCTACTCTATCCAGGCTGCTGAGGACAGTCCCGGTTACTCCCTGCTCCTCAAAGCATGGTTTTGTAAGTATTTTGTATTCATTGGTATCAAGGTTGTTTTCTTCTAATAGAATATCAGCTCCTGGTGGCAGAAACCCCTGTCTTTTTGTCTCTGTAACCCCGGGTTGTAAGGCACATAGTCAACAATTAATGCTTATAATAAATTGAATATGCATATACTTCATGAATGCAAGAAATGTGAAAGGGCTGTTGTTGAATCTCAAAGTGGGGGTCAGCTTTGTTTCATCTATTGTCCCAAGTACAAGACTGGGAAAAACTAGATCATTAGGGGCTATACTAGGAGAGCAGCCCTGACCCTAAGAAATGAAAAGGAGGGAAAATGCAGGGAAGAGAACAGGATGGAGGGGATGAGGGAGGTGGAGGGTCCATAACAGCAACATGGTTGGAAGTTTATAGAAAAGTCAGAGATAAAACTGGAGTTTTGTTTTGTTCCTCATAAATCCCTAGCTGGCAATTAGTAAATGCTTCCAAATGGGGATGGGACTCAAAGCTTATAATTAGAATCAGAGAAGAGGCCTCCATGATTATGAGCCAACAACCTTGACCTGCTGTCTTCATCATTCAATAGAAGGGCAATGTCAGTTTCACTCACTTTGGCCATGACCTGGTCACTACCTTCCTACCATTAGAAGGAGCTAAAAAGAAAGACCCCAAGCAGGAGGGAGGGTGGAGGGGTCAGGCCTTCAAACACCTTATATGGGAGAGTCCACAGATAAGTAAATACTAAAAGACATAAATTCCTTTCCCAGATACAGGAAGAACAGTAAGGTCTAGGAGGCTCAGGAAAAGCTCAGTGGTCTCCTGGATGAGAACTGAGGATTCCAAGGGACAAAGGACAAGAGGGAGAGCCTTCCAGGTAGAGGACAAAGTGAGAGCTGAGGAGCCCTAAACCAGAGATAGGATGAATAGGAAGGGGGAAGATGGTTACAAAGTTCTTTGCAACATGAACTCATTGGATCTCTATCACCCTCGGTGAGAAAAGTGCTGTTACTTTTATATAAGTTACTTTTTTATGTAAGTTATTTTATTTTATATAAGTATATATATATATAAATATATATTTTATATAAGTTTTTTGTGTTACTTTTATATAAGTATGTGTTTTCCCTTCACAACATATATTTATATATATAGGGAAAATAATATAAATATTATACATATATATTATATAAGTATAAGAACTCGAAGTGACTTGAATTTGCTCCTGACTCTCTTGATTCCACATCTAGTAACTCCCCAAATGGGAACACAGACCCTCCATTTGCCCTAAGACAGTCATCACAGAGCAAGCCCTCAGATGGTTTGGACTTCCCTTTCGATGTTGTGAGGTTGGTTCTGGCTCTGGGAGGCAGGTCTGAGATTTACTTGTTTCTGTTCCTTCTAACGATGTTCAGAATGTTCTTTGGTTGCTGGCAGGGAAACCAACTTGACTATCCTACAAGTGAGCCACACTGAGAAGTTCCCATGGACAGAATCCTTCAGGTCAGAGCAAGACACAAGCCATCTCTGAGGCTCCCAAAGAAAACTGTTTGGAGCTTGAGCTAAAGAGGATCATTAAGAAATCCAGTCCTCGGGAGCCCAAAGACTTGCTTCTAGGTTGTGGGTTACATGTGACTTTACAAACCATCATCTGTGCCTGGAATATCTGCCCCCACATCCAGTCCTCAGAATCTTGCTCTTTCCGAAAATTAGCTCAGATGCTACTTAGCACAAGAGAGCATTTCTCTTCCCTCAGATATCAATGTGTTTTCCCTTCCCAAATTATCTTTTGTTTACACATCTATGTAAATGTCATCTCTCCCTCTTCCCAAGGTATGTAAGCTCCTTAAAGGGATTTTTAAAATTGTTTTTGTGTTCCCAAGCACCTAACAGTACCTGCACATAGTAGGTGCTTAATAACATAAGCCAATCTAGCTGAAGCAGCAAGACGTCTCAAGGGAGAGATAGGAAGTACCTGCTCCAGGCCACCCAAAGCACCACTCTGTCCCCATTCTCTGGGCGTTTTCTGTGGCTGTCACCAAGGCATGGAATCTTCTCCCTTATGACTTCCCTGATTTCCTTCAAGTCCCTGCTAAGGTCCCACCTTCCACAAGAAGCCTTCTCCTCGTCATTCCTCTTCTATTTCCAACTTACCTTGTCTATGTCTTGTTTGTATACATTAATATGTTTTAATTAATTAATTAATATATTGTCTCCCGAGTCAGACTGGGGGCTCCTTGAGGGCAGGCTTGGGCATTTGCCTTTCTTTGTGCCTGGCACCCTGTTCAACACTCAATAAATGTTGACTGACCAATTGGTTTGTGGCACACAATAGCACTTCCTAAAGTCCAGTTCACTGTGTATTACACCTGTATCTGTCTTCTCTCCCACCTGAGACATTCTAAGGGGACCTAACAATGGTGATTCAATGACTGCTGTGACATATTAACATTCCAGACCTGGACCTATAAAATTGTATTTCTTATTAAATGTCTAAAAGAGAAAAGTTAGCATTCCCCCCCTCCCCTTTTTGCACCCAGGGAATGCACTCCTCCTGATGACGAGCCTGCTGTCCTTGAAAATCAAGAGTTTTCATGGTGGGACCAGAATGTGGGGTTTTGTGTCCATAAAGTGACCAGATTCAAGAAAGCACCTGGAGTTATCATTGTGCAGGATCAACAGTGGATGTTGGTTCCATTTAGATCCAAAGCAAATAATCCCAGTGATGATTTATAGAAAGATCAGGGCAGTGTTTTTTCAGGATGGAATAGTTAATACCGAGGAGACATTTTAACAAGATACATGAGGAAGCAGCTGAGGTGAAGGGCGCTGGACTTGGGGGTCAGGAAGAAGACTGGAATTCAAAGCCTACCTTAACTTTCTAGTTGCGTCACAATGGGGTAAGTCATGTAATGTCTCTCAGCCTCAGTTTCCTCATCTGTTAAATGGGAATAGATTGCTGAAGGCAAACTGTTTTTCAGACTTCAAAGCACTAGATAAGTGTTAGCCCCTAGGAGGAGGCGTAGTGGGCTGATCTGAGCAGAATAAAATGGAGTTTTGCTTCTGAAATGTTTGCCCTTCATTTTCAAAGAGGATCAAATGTGTGCATTGAAGTGAGACAGGTTGTGCAAAGTTGTCAGCCTCACTCTCACTTCCAGAGTCACTGAAGTCCAGTAAATATGTTTGTGAAATACGTAGGAAGGTCAAGAGAGAGTTATTCATTCAAGAATGGTCTTGGTGCCATTACTTCTGAGTGAGTGATCCTGATATTTATATTATAATGATAACACCTGTAGTTTCCAAACTGAGTCCCAGGGGTTCTATCAGCTACCCTTTACACACATATACACACTCACACACACTCATACATACATACACTCGCATGATAACACTCATACACACATTTACGCACACATTCACATATACATGCACGCACATACATACACGCACATACATCCATACTCACATAAATTCATACACCCACAACATACATACATGCATATGCACACACTGGCACACTCACAACACAGAGTTGCTTCTGGATAGCTCCTCCCTTTCTTAGTCCCCCCCTAAAACAGTCTAAATTTGTCCAGTTGCCACCTCCACCCACACAGGGTTCCTGGTTCTGCCCATGGGCCAACCAAAACAAAGCTAATCCCTCTTTATGAATCTTTTTCTTCAATTACTTGAAGCCAGCTCTCCAGTTCCCCCAGGATTTTCCCTTGTTGGTGTTAAAAACTGCCAGTTCCTTCCTCCATGAACTGTAGACCCTTCATCATTCTGATCGCCTCTCTCTAAATGCTTTCCATCAAAGGCTAGAGTGGTTATGCGAGGCCACCCAGTGTGGCACCATCATATCAAGACCTCTTGGCTCCCGACTTTCCTTTGCTCGATCCCAGGCACTTGGATGCCTTTCTTGGCTGGGCAGCTGGAAGTTTTCATCAAGAAAAAGCAAATAAAGAAAATTTATTCCAGTTTTAGGTGACTTTGAACTGTTGGTCCCATGTCTGTAGTCTGTGGTACCCCAAGTATAGCAGCTTGGGAAGAAAGAAGACACTGAAATGAGGGAAGGTAAGACCCAGGACGAAAAGCCCCCTCCTCCAGTCAGTTCCCTCTGGCAAACCTGCTGCAACACGAGGTTTGTGTGTGTGTGAGGGGGCAGGGGCAGGGCCTTGGGTAAAGGAAGAGCAGATGTTCAGCTGAGGGGCCCCTGGGAGGAGAAACCAGAAACTGTCGTTGGAAATGGTTCCCAAGGAAATGGTGGGGGAAGCCTCTGAAATGGGACTTACCCAACCCCACAGGGAAGTTTATTCCCCCCCTTATCGCTTTCTTATGCCAGGTCAGGGAGAGCTGATCTCTCCCAGCCATCCCCAAGTACTCTATAAAGACCTGGTGGCTTTGGACGGATTGTGTTTCCTGGGTAATTCTGACTTAATTGGAAAAAATAAGAGCCATATGGCAGTGGCTAATTCAGAAAGCATAACACCCATGTGCTTGGAGTGGGTACCATTGTATTGCGGCTTCCTGCCTTGTCTGAATTTGACGTGTTCATTTCAGCCCCACCTCCATGCAAGGTCCCATCTACCAGAGTCTCCATTCCACCAGTCCTGCTTGGCATTTCTTCCTGCACTCATAAGTTTTTGATGACCAATTCCCAGGGCTGGCGCATGTCCCAACATTCGAACCCAAGTATACTCAGCTGGAAGGACCTATGTTCAAGTCTTGCTTCCAACACATCCTTGCTGTGTAAGCCTGGGCAAGTCACTTAACCTCTGTCTGCCTCTGTTTCCCCATCTGTAAAAGAGATGATTATAGCACCTACCCCCCCAGGACTGTTGTGAGGATAAAATATTTGTGAAGAGCATTGCAAACCTTAAAGTGCTATGTAAATGAAATTATTATTAAGTGTACATAAGTATGTGTGTATAGAAAACTTTTTGGTCTCCTCTCTACCAATGCAAATCAGCCACTACCCTGCCATTTATAATCTTAGAGCTGCCAGGATTTGTCAGAAGCAAGACCTCAGTAAAGGTCTTTCTAATTCTTAGACCATCTCTCTATCTTCAGTGGGCAGTGGGGCAGCACGACAATGGACGGAGCGCTGACTCCTCTTCCTAAGTTCAAATCCAGCCTCAGACACTTACTGGCTGGGCAAGTCATGGAATCCTGTTTGCCTCAGTTTCCACATCTATAAAATGGGCTGGAGAATGAAATGGCAAATTACTTCATTATCTCTGCTAAGAAAACACCACATGGGGTCACAAAGAGTTGGATATGACTGAAATAACTTATCTACAATGCATCATTCTTGTTGCTATGATTACTGCTACACACACACACACACACACACACACACACACACACAGTGAGAACCTTGAGGGAAGAAATCATGTTTTTGCCTTTGTGTCCCCAGCACCTAGCCCAAGTCCTGACACACAGTAAATGCTTCATAAGATGCTTGTTGATGGACACTTACATGTATGCACACACATGTATGGTGAGGGAGTGATTTTAGCAGTGTAGGGAATTCCCACCATGGAGTCTCGCTGCATTGATGTAGACTGACAACTTTTAAGCCTTAGAAAGTTGCCTTGAGACAGCAAGAGACAAAAGGATCTGCCCAAGATCATTTGACCAGAACGTATCAGAGTAGTCTTAAATACAGATCTTCTACCCTCCAAGGCTGTGTACCACAGTGAGCCCTCCAGTTCAGGATCATGAGTGTGTTCTCTCTCCATGTGTACGCACACATATACACATAGCGATATATTATAGGGACACAAAGAAATAACAGACATATGGCATAGTGGATAAGTTCCTGGTCTTGAGAGTCAAGAGACAAGGGCTTAAATCCATCCTCAGACACTTACTAACTATATGACCCTGGGCAAGTCACTTAACCCTGCTTGCCTCAGTTTCCTCATCTGTAAAATGAGAAGAGGGTCAGACTCCAAATCTACGATCCTATCTGAAGTGGGGACATATGTGTTTATCTGCACTTGTAGCTCTAAAACTATGATATGTGCTTGTTTATACATACATGTGCATTCATTTGGCTAGATCAGTGATTTACCCAGTGGGGAGCATGCATTCCACCAAGGCAGACCAACAGCTCCTCTATCACTTCTAGTCTCCCAAGGTTATCTGGGTACCAAGATGTAAATGACTTCCCCAAAGTCATAGAATCCCTGTGTCAAAGGAAGACTTGAACCCAGATCTCCCCATCTCCATGCACTCACTCCCGTTCACACAAAGGGGGAAAAAGACACTTCTTCCATTTTCATGTAAAAAAGTATTGCTTTGCTAATGTGATCTTGTTAGCCTGGGAGATTCGTTGTGCTAATAAGGGATACAGAGTAAATAGTAATAGTAATAGTAATGTGTTAAAATAAAAAAAAGGGGAAGGGCCGATGCCCCCCAGTGTCCTGCAGTCCTTGCCCTCCGTGGGCCAGGCTTTGGGAAGACTACCGAGCGCCCTATAAGCAGAATGATACACCAGGAATGGGGAGGCGGAGCTGACACATCATCCCCTGAGAAGCTGGGGAAGGAGTCGTCCAGTTACGGCTCGTCCCCCTCACATGGCTGGAATGGAGGAGTCCAACAGCGATCCTTTTGTCTGGGGGTGCCAGCTTCTCTCGAGCTCTTCTAGGGCCTAGGGGACCTGCCCTGCTCTGCGTGGGCCCACAAGAGTTCAGCAATTTCCCCGTGGGCGGGTGATGTCAGGGCCATGGACAAGGCCGTGTGGCCAGCCTGAAGTGGGAAAATGAGAAATTCATTTCTTTCCAGGCTGAAAAGTTATGCCTCGTGACAGGGAGTTAGGGTTGGGGGGTTATGGGCCATGAGTTCCTTTTTCTTCCAGGATGCTAAGCTGGCTACACAGCTCCATGGCCCCCTCACAGAAACCACTTTATTCTTTCAGAATTAGAAGCACTAAGGTGCAGTCTATAGTTTTGTTGGTTTGTCTTTTTTTGCTTTTTGGAGGGGGGAGGGTAGAGCAATTGGGGTTAAGGGACTTGCCCAAGGTCATGCAGCTGGTAAGTGTTAAGTGTCTGAGGCTGGATTTGAACTCAGGTCCTCCTGATTCCAGGGCCAGTGTTCTATTCACTGCACCACCTAGCCACCCAAGGTATAGTGTATAGGACATGGGACCTGGGAGGCAGGAATACCAGATCTAAATCTCTCCTCAGACAATTTCCTCTTCTATAAAATGATGGGACAGAGATACACTGGGTCAGAGGTCCCTTCTTTCTCTCACTTTGATACCAGGCTTCCAGCCCTGCCTTGTCCTCCAGGAATGGGAAGCCAGTTCTGGGCTGCTATGCTGATCACCCCTCCCCAGTGACCTATCAATCCCTTGACTCTAATGGGCCCCCCTCCCATCACAGTATAGCCCTTTGATGTCAAAGCCTGTTTCTGATTATAGGGCTGGTGGGGCTGCATTGTGTTAACACAGCCCCTTTTGTGTGGCTCCAGGGGAGAGCAGCCTAATATTTAGGAAAGGCGCCATTTCTTCCTGGCAGCAACCCCCTCACCGTCCCTCCCCCAACATTCATTTTGGGATGGTCTGGACCCTCTAATTATTTCCCTCACAGTGCTGGGGCCAAGCCCAGGTATTTGGGATCTGCCGACAAATTGGGGGGGGGGGGGGAGGAGGGGATAAGGATGCCATCCTGGCCACCGGGAGGTGTGACAAGAAATTTGGATTGTTAATAGCACAGAGGAAATTCAGATGTTACTTATTAGGATGCTATGTACAGGACAGGGAGTGACTTGGAACCAGCAGCAAGTCCTAATCCCAAGCTCACTTTACATCTGGGTAAAAAAACCCCAACAGGTTTGGTTTGAAGAAAAGGCATGTCCAAGTGTGTGATGAATGCACCTCCACATGGGCCAGCCTTTAGATGGCTTTAGGTTGGCTGGGGTGCCTTGCGTTCCACCTCCCTCCCAGACTTAGCCCAAGGGCCGCCACCTCCCATCTGGAGTCCCCCCTCCCCTCTTAGACTGGCTAGTTGTGAAAGCAGGACCCTCTCACCTTGTTGGTCAACGTGGCATCGCAGCCTGGATGAGCCAGGAGGACTTTCACCATGTCCGTGTTGCCATGGCGAGCAGCCACCATGAGGGCTGTGGTCCCATCATTGTCCTGAAGGTTGACGTCAGCATGACAGGTCAGCAGAGCCTTTACCATGTCCCCCCTGTCGTGGCTCACCCCTAGCATCAGCGCTGTCTGACCTCCCTGGAGAGAGGGAAGGACAACAATGAGCCACCGTCCCATCACAGAATCCCCACACAAACAGAGTTGGTTTTTACCAACTCAAGTGACTTAGAGAACAGGAATAGCCCTCCCAATGGATCCTGGCCGTCTTAGAGCTGGAAGACCCTCCAGTCAGGGGGAGCCTACTGCCTCCAATGCAGCCCCTCCTCCTTCCAAGGAGGGGAGGCTCGGATAGTCAGAAACTGTTTATTCTGTTAGGATATTAGATTATCCTGGAACTGCAGGATGAGAAGTGTGACCCAGCTAGAACCCAACACCAACGAGGAAGTCTGAAGATCAAGAGTAAAACATGGCACCAGGGAAGGGTACCAGGGAGAAAAGGTCATCCATGCTGAGCATCACTGAGAGTGTGTCTAGTGGATAATTTCCAAAAGTCACACAAGTGTTCCATCTCATACCCAACCAATCCCACAGCATCAGCCACCATCACCTCCTTCCAGGTTTGAACAAAGATAGGGTTTCTGAGAGGCAGAAGAGAGGGGACAGAGCAATCTAGGCATAAAGTGACAGCCTATATGCAAAAGCCTGGTGATGGGAGATGGCCTGTTGAGTAAAGGGAACAGCTGGAACACAGAATCAGAATACCATTGATTTCAAACTGTAGGAGATCTTAGAGATGACTCAGAGTTAGGAAGACCTGAGTTTGAATGCTGCCTCAGACACTTACTGTGGTAAGTTACTTCATTTCTCAGCCTCAGTTTCCTCCTCCATAAAATGGGGGTAAATAACCACACGTGACTTCACAAGGTCATTGTGAGAAGCAAACGAGAGCACAGGTTTAAAGTGCTTTGCAAACCTTAAAGAGGCAAATGCCATCCACTATTACTGTCTTTGCTGAATTGTTTTGTTTTGCTTTGCATTTTCCTGTATTTCCTCTTCCTTGCTCTAAGGGATGGCTCTCTGAGTATGGGGGAGGGGAGGAAGACTATATTCAGAAGTGAAAGTGTAGATATTGAACACTGCTATTTTCTTCAGCAGAGACCAAGCTTCCTGAGGGCAGGGAACATTCCACTTTTGTCATGGTATCTCCATCATTTAGCAGAGGGCATGGCATGGGGAAGGTACTTGATAAATGCTTGCTGATTAGCTCAGATGGGCAGTTGAAGGTTTGGACGCAGGTTCCTACCCCCCCCAAAGGTTTGGGCTCAAAGGAAGGGGCTGGAATCCTAACTTGGCCACTCACTCCCTGGGTGATCTTGGAAAGGTCTCAGTATGTGGAGAGTTTGGAATCCCCTCTAAGCCAGAACCGTGGGAGACTCAGCTTCACTGATTTCCAAAAGGCCAAGTGGGCTTAAAGGACCCTAGGATTTAGAGTTAAATCTAGCCTTAGAAATCATTTTACAAATGGAGAAACTTTAGAGCAAAATGAATTGGCTCATCCAAGGTCCAGCAGGAAGTTAATAATGGGAAGGATTATTTTTACTTATTGTTTTTATGACTTTCTGGGAAGTAATCCCAGGAAGAACAGGAATTTGAACCCAGCTCCTCCGACTCAGACACCTGGTGACTTCAATTATAGCGCGCGCGCGCACACACACACACACACACACACACATCACCTCTTGAGAGGTTAAATCAAAGTCTATTTGCTCCTAACTCCAATGAACACACACACAGAGGCATGCAAGCCTGCAGGTACTTTCGATCTCAGCCTTGGAAGGGATTTAGGAGGCCACACAATCCAAACTTAAAAGAATCCCTCCTGCCACATTCCTGACAAGTGGACAGCCTGCCTCTCTCTGCTTGAAGGCTGAGGGGTCGGAGCACACACATGGAGGCTTACTCCATTCTGGGATAACTAATCACTAGAAAAGTTTTTCCTGAAATCATACCTACATCTGTGTTGCTACAGTATCTTTACTTAATATCCCACTTCTTACAATGTTACAATGTCTTCTGGGAAAAAGACCAATCCCTTTTTTAGCCAATATTTTTAAAGCCTCTGCTACATTTCTCCAGCAGAATCAATTGCTTTTTATTTACTTTGTACATCTCCTATGTTTTAGATGTTTTCTCCCAATAGAATGTAAGATCCTTGAGGGCAGGAATTTTTCCACTTGTTCCCAGCATCTAACAGAGTAAACCTGGGATTGACTGAGGTGCATCGGCTGCATGTGTCCTCTATGTGACTCTCCACTTTCAAACTCCACTCCTCCCACGAATAGTATGTTTACTCAGGAAAGTGCACCCCACATTTATGGGCAAGTCGCTAATTTTCTTATCATATCTCTGCTTTGAAATAACTGTGCCTTTTTACTAAACAGTAAAAAAATCTGTGGGGGCTCATAAGAGTCTAGGCCCGGAAAATACTTTGAATGGGATATAGTGATGCTCTGTGGGAGCCCATACTGTATGAGTTGGGGTCCCCCCAAATTACATCTCCTCAAGAAATTTATTCTATATAATAAATGGTTAGATTAGAATCAATGTGGACTTTATGTCTGAGGCAATATCAGACTGTGGAGAGTGGAGAGCAGAGGAGAGATAGGGGCAATTTAGAGCTGGAAGGGACCTCAGAGATCTGGAGGTGGGTACCTTCTAGGTACCCTCTAGGTACCCTCTAGGTCCTCAAGGGAGGCCCTTTAACTAAATCCAAACTTTACGGAACAAATCCTTTTATTGAGGGGATTTGTTCTGTGAAGTTTGGATTCAAAGAGTGGCACTTGAAGACCTAGAGGGCCACGTGTGGCCTCAAGGCCACAAGTTCCCCACCCCTGAACCCAACCTCTTAACTTTACAGTTGAGCATTCCAGGAGGAAAACAGTGGAGTCAGGATCCAAACCCAGGTCCTTGGTGATGACATCTAGCTAGCTGGCTTTTCACTGCACTAAAAAGGACTGTTCCGTACATAAAGATGCAGCTCTGGGAAGGCAGCCATACCAACATGACCACTTCCTGCTTCTCTCTGGGTGGGGGGAGGGGTGGGGAAGGGGGTATGAAGAGGGAGGAGTGTAGCAGCTGGGTCTATAGACAGTCTGCCTAGCCCACCACTCAAACTCTACTGCACTGCACCTGGGACAGCTGCCCCTTCTCTCCCAAGAACCCATCCTTTTCTTTCCTTTCGCCTTTTTTTTTAAACAAAGCTGGTGAGGTGTGTGTATGGCCCCTCTTTGTTTTTCTCCAAAAAGGATTCCTGGTGGATTAATTAATTACTATTGTACTTGCCTATCACCTGCCAGCATTAAAGGGTGTGGGCAATCTTGGCACTGCTTGGTGAAGGGCCCTACCAGCACAACCCAGCTCGGCCCTGGCCCTGGTAGCATTGGTGGAGGGAGGAGCTGGCAAGTTAAGGATCAAGGTCCTCTTCAAAGGACAGGGCCTTCTGTGCAGACACTCACTGCCCCTTCTAGCCATGGGCTCTCAGCTCCCCAGAGATACAACTGAGTTAGCGTGCAGGTGTGTGTGTGTGTGTGTGTGTGTGTGTGTATAGTGTGTGTGTGTGTGGGTGTATGTATGGCATGTGTGTGGGGGGGTGTATGTGTGTGGTGTGTGTATGCATGTGTAGTGTGTGAGCACGTTGCATACACGTGTATGCAATCACATGTGTGCACATGCATGTGTGTGGCATATATGTGTGTGATGAGGAATTATGGGCATCTTCCAGGTGTTTTGCAAGGTCAGCCAAGTCTGCAAATGCTTCCTCGTGACTTGTACCAGTGGAATATTCCAAAAGTCAGCGCCCAGATGGAGCTTGTCCAGCTCCAGGTTGGGGCACAGATCAGGAACTCATCGACTTCTGCCCCAGCCTGTTCAGCATTCTGAGGGAAGCAAACTTTGCATTTTGGAAGGATGCCATTTGGGAGGCTGGGAGCTGCACGGTTTCCTTTGGCATCAAGCTCTGCTAGGTATGGGTGAGTCCCTCTTCCCAGGCAGGCCTGGGATGAATCCTTGCCATTTACTTCAGGACCCAAATGCCCCCAGCCTGGCCATAAAGGCTGGCTCCACACCACTCCCCTTCGCGCTCCCAACATTCCCATCACACCGTGCTCCTAACTATCCCACTGTTCCCCAGACCCAGCGTGTCATCTCCAGCCTCTGCTCATGTGCCCAGGTGGTCTTCATGCTGAGAATGTCCTTTGTCCTCATCTCTCCCTGCGAGGACGAGCACAGATGTCTGCTTGTCTGGGATGTCATGGTCAGATCTCCTCTGGAGGACAGTGTTTTCCATTGTGGGCGCCATCATGGAGGAAGGGCATTGATTAGCGAGAGGAAGGCAACCACAGTGTGCAGCGGTGAGTGCTGGCCTCCCCTTCCCCCATCAAAAGCTCCCTTACCTTACTTAACCTTAACCTTACTTCTCTGTGCACCTGCCTCCAGGTGGAGAAGCAGGGGCTTTCTGGGGGGCAAGGTGGGGATCTCCAGTACTTCAGCACACAGGAGATCAGATTTACTCTGATGGCCTCAGGGGACAAAACCAAGAACAAAGAAGGTGAACGCTTCTAGGAGGCAAGTGTGAACGCCATGGCCTCAGCACTGGTGCTGTTCCCAAGTGGGACATGGGAGGCTCCCCTCACTGGGAGTCTTCAGGCAGGGGCCAGTGTATGGTGCAGCTGGGATTCTTAGGCACTGCTGTCCTTCCCACTTCTAGAATCCTGCAGAGCCTTCCCTGTCCCCACAAGCCCTGCATTCCCAACTCAAAGTTCCCTCTTCATTCTCAAGTTTTCCTGTACATGCTGTCTGATTTTCCTTTAGACTATCACATCCATTGGATTGTAAGCACCTTGAGGGTAGGTACTGTCTTTTGCTTGTTTTTGTATACCTAGTGCTTAGCATAGTGGCTGGGACATAGTAGGTGCTTAATGCATGTTGATTGATGGATACCTTCCCTCCCTGTGTATAGGGGGCATCCTCCCCACCCTCTGAGTCCCTTGAAGGTAGGAACTTCATTGTTTTTTAATCTTTGTGCCCTCCGTGCTGGGCTGAGCACCTTGCACACAGTAGGCACTCCATCAATGTGAATTCAAATAAGAGGAAGTGGCCCAAAGGCCAGGACTACCTGAGCGGCCTGTATATTCACATTTCCTTGTTTCAACAGTTTCCCGACCACCTCCATATCTTCGTCTGTCTCTGCCGAGGCCAGGGGGGTGATCATCACGGCCGTGTACCCAGCCTTGTTCTGGCGGTCCACCTCACACACACCTGCAGAAGGAGGTCAAGACTTGGCAAAGCATCCCAGAGAGAGGGGCAAGTGTGGGCAGAGCCCTGCACAGCCCACCCGAGGGGCTGGTCATTACCAAGAGGTAACTGACGAGCTTAAGCCCCTTGGCCCTCCGGCCTGCCTACCGTTCCAAGCCATACTCCGATCATTCTTCTTCATGGCTCACCAGCCTCCCAGACTTCCTTCTCCTGCCTCTCCAAGCCAGGAATGCCCTCCCTGCTCACCTCTGCCTCTTAGAATCTCGAGATTGCATCACAGCTCAGTCCCTGCCACACAGCAGAGATTTACTAAATGCTTGTGGACTGACTGATTGATCCTCGCATTATTTCTTTACCCAGCCAAAAGCCCTTTCCCTACCCCAGGAGAGCCACATCCTAAAGGAGACCAAAGACATCAAACAATGTCCCAGAGTTTCAGCTTCTAAGGCTCATGGCCAGAGGCCATGGAACAAACTGAGATGGAAGGTGGCCCAAGCCCTACTTTCTTAGGGAAATAAATGCCCACCAGAGAAGTGCCCGTGATGCTATAACCTTTTCATATCTATCTCCCCAGCACTTGGCAGAGTCTTTGGCACACCATAAACACTTTAATAAAGATTTTCATTCATTCTTTCATTCTCCTCACTCTAACTGCAGAGGGGTTAGGATGTCATTAATTCCAGGTTGAGGAGCACGAACTTGGTAAGTGAACTGACCCCCTAACCTTAGTGGATGGTTCAGGCTGGGGAGCAGTGGGGCACAGTCACAGGTCAGCTTCATCCAAAGGAAAGTGACTTTCAAGCACCTGATTGGTTGGTGGGGGTGGAGGGGACACAGAAGTAAGAAGGAACCTCTGGGTATCACTGAACAAGCTACACAATGCTGGGAGGGCTGCACTAGACCCAACCCAGAGAAGAAAATGAACAGATAAGTGCAAGGTGGAGGACTGGCCCTCTGAGAGCAAAGCACCATGCCTGGGGGAGAGGGGAGGAAGTGCAAAGGAGAGAAAGTGGAAATGAATTTGAAGGGGGTGAAAGAGACGATGCCAATGCCCCAGGCAAAGGAAAATATGAAATTTCATGAAAAATGAAGAGGCATTTAAATGGATGTTGGAACCATGAAACACCACCCAGAGACCAGAGACTAAATGAAAGGAGCATTTACCCTGAAAAGTACAGACCTGAGTTAGGAGGGAAAGCAGGAAAGGTTCTTGGAAGGAAAAGAAACAGATCTGCCCAGAGAGAATGGGCTCCAGAGAGGAGAGGGAAACTCAAGCCAACACGGTGGTGGGAGGGAGCCTGGGGAGTCGCTGGAGTAGATTGTGTTTCAGCTGCAATAGTTTGTGGGTCCATTCATGACTTGAGGGGACAATCAGTGCCTGCAGCAAGGCTGACAATATCTGCAGACTTCCCTCCTCAGGAACACTCAGAATGCCACTGGGCAACTCTGCCCAGCTCACCAATTCTGGGCGTCATCTTAGTGTTCCCTGAACTCAGACTTGGATGTAGCTCTCAGTTGTCAAGGATGGCACCTTTCAAAGACTCCCAGCTAGCACCGTCACTGACTAAGCTGACGCTTCTAAAACATGAACCTCTAGGGTTAGCAGTGTGTGTGTGTGGGGGGGGAGGGGGCGGTGTTTGTGTGTGGGTGTGGATGTATGTGTGTGGGGGTGTGGGTGGGTATGGGTGTGTGTGTCTCTGTGTGGGGGGGGAGGGTATGGGTGTGTGTGGGGGGGTATGGGTGTAGGTGTGAGACATGGATCCATTTGACAAAATGCCTAGTCTATGGACTCTCAGAATCATGTTTCTAAAGTCAACTATTTTGAAACAAAGATATTTTTCTCATCCAAGTTCACATACTCCTTGAAATCTATCTACGGACTCTTTGGGGTTCTGTAGACACCTGCTTAAGAACCCCCACCAGAAATCAAGGTTAATTTTTCTGTTACCATACCCCAAATGTCACAAGCATTCACCTCTGTGCCTTGTTCATACTTCTCCCTATTTCTGGAATGTTTGCTGTTGTTCACTTGTTTTCAGTTGTTTCCGACTCTTCCAGACCCTTTTAAGGGTTTTCTTGGCAAAGACACTGGAGTAGTTTGCCGTTTCATTCTCCAGCTCATTTTACAGATGAGGAAACTGAGGCAAACAGTGCTAAGTGACTCACCCAGGGTCATACTGTTAGTGACTGTGGCAGGATTTGAACTCAAGAAGATGAGTCTCCTTTATTCCAGGCCTGTCATTCTCTTCTGGAAAACTTTCCCCTCTGCTCTAGTTTTTTTTTTCTAGTCCAAATTTTTGAAAGGCCACCACCTTGGCTCTGTCATCATTCCAGCTTCATGACCTTGGGCAAATTATCCTGCTTCTCTGAGCCTCAGCTTCTATTTCTGTAAAATCAAGGAGTGGAACTAAATCATTTCTAAGGTCCCCGGATGTTCTGTTCTCCGTGAAGGTCTCCTCCAATCATCCCTACCTCAGGAACTCTCCCCTTTGGATCTCCTAATCAATGTGGGCCTCAGTATCTTCAGAACCTCAAAGGTCCTTCTAAGCTCTACATTCTAGCTTCTTTTATTTGATCCCAGGATACTCACTGTCTGTTTCCCTCATTTGGACACTTACCTGAGGGCTCTAGAAGGATATTAGGGGTAACCTGGCCCAAATGCCTCATTTTACGTGTGGGGAAACTGAGGTACAGGGTGGCTAGGAATTTGCTCTACCCCTATCACACAGACAGTGAAGGGCAGGGAGGATTAGAACCCAGCCCTATGACTTCAGATCTGGCACAGAGATGCCTGGAGTTGATGAGGGGTAGTAACAGAGTCTGGGGAAAGGGAAAGAAAAGAAGGAAGGACTAGAGAATAACTCACAGGCAAACAGAGGAGAGGACAAAGACTCTAGATGTGTCTGCCTTTATCCTGCATTAAGAAGTGAAACTGATTCATTAATTAAAATAATAAATTAAACAATCAACCAACCAGCACTTAATAAGCAAGATGGGCCAGTCACTGCATTGGAGATACAAAGAAAAAACCCCAACCATCCCTGCCCTCACAAGGAGCTGATATTCTCATGGGAGAGACACCACATAAACAGCATACACAGAGAGGTGGAAGGTGATCTTATAAAGGAAGGCACTAGCATCTCTGAGGTTCAGGAAGGGTTTTTATAGAAGGTGGACTTGGAGTGGAGTCTGGAGGGCAGGCTGGCATTCTAAGACACAGAAACAAGGAGGGAAGGCATTCCAGGCACGGGGTCCAGCCAATCCAAAGGCATCACAGAGTTGGGAGATGTGGTACCCTGTGTGTGGGATAACCCGTGAGCAATGACTGGGCTGTGGGGGCCATGGAGACAGGCCACATAGACAGGAAGGGGACGGGTCATGAAGGGCCTTAAAAGCCAAAGAGAGGAGTTACTATGTGATCCTGTAGACAACAGGGAGCTGCTGAAGTTTATTGAGGAGGGGAGGTGAGATGGTTAGACCTGCAGCTCAGAAAGGTCACTCTGGCAGCTGTGTAGAGGGCAGAGTGTAGAGGGGGAGAGCTGAGGCAGGGAGACTGACTATAAGGCTGCTGGGATAGTCTGGAAGCAAGGAGACCGGGGCCTACACTCCAGTGGTGGTTATGGGAGTGAAGAAAAGGGGACACATACAAGAGACATTTGTGAGAAACAGTAAGATTTGGCCACAGCCTGGGTACGTAGGGTGTCTAAGAGTGAGGAGCGGAGGATGACAGAGATTAAGGTCTTGGGTGATGGTGACCACGATGGTTTCTTCCGCTATAGAAAGACTGACAAATAAGCCTCGTTGTCATCTTCTGTGAATTGGGGAGTCATGCATAGATACTGCTAAAAGCACAATGAAGAAGAGCGGGAAATTAGAGACAAGATGAGGGCCCTTGTCCCCCTGCCCTTCCTCCTACCATCAGTAAACGAAGCCAGGATGAGGGGGTTAAGGGTTATGCCAGAGGATCCCGTATTCAGGGCCGTTAAGTGGCTGTGGGGATTGTCATACCTCTTTGGGACCAATTGCTTTTGATACAAAGATTTCCATTGTATAATATTGTGAATAACATGTAGTACCCTGCATTAAGCAGTAACTAAGGCAAGGCAACTCGGGCTTTGTCCAGGGTGCTAAAATTTAGAATGTTAAAAAGCTGAATTGAGAATATACTTCATGCTGCTTTCTCTGGCTACAAAAATAACTATTTGTGAATCTGCTCATGCATGTATCGTTCTAGATTTCCTGGCTAGAAGCCAAAAGCCTAGAGAGGCAACAAAGGCTGCTAATGTGAGCCTGAGCATTGTGTCTCTGTTACAAGGGCTACATCAGAGCAAAATAGTTCCTTCTTCCAAAAAAGGTTCTTCTCACTTTAACTGTGATGAAAACCAGACTACCTAGGTAGTATTTCTCATCTGGATTTTGAGGCACAATTCTGCTTTTTCTTCCAAATAACATTTCTTGAAATTTGTACCATTTCATGGTGGCTGCCTTTCCTGGAGTCTGTGAGTATCCACTGTCCCAAGACTTCCTAACAGAAAGGCAGAACTCAGGGCTAGCTACAGGGATGGAGAAAGGGGGGAAAATAGAGCTTGCTTCTCCACCCAATCACACACACACACGTACACACTACTACACTCAGAGTAGAATTAATAACAAGTATGTGATAGTGGTGGTGGTGGTGGTGGTAGCACTGGCAACAGCAGCAGCAGCAGCAGTAGCAGTAGTAGTAGCAGTAGTAGTAGTAGTAGTAGTAGTAGTTGTAGTTGGGGGGGGGGGGGAAGTAAGGGAGGGAGTGTGAAATCTCCAGGTTAGAATTTATTATTTAACTGACTTTGGTTCCGTCCTCCAGGTTCATGAGCACCTCTGAAAGCATCTGACCAATCAGAAGTGAGGAGCAGAGTACTTTCCGAGCCTTGACTTCAAGTCTGTACTGCCATATTAATGAATTGTTTCTAACTATATGGTTAGTTTACATCAGCTCTGAAGAAATGAGAGAGCTTCAGATCTGAGTCTCTGTTAGATCTAAGGAAATGCCCTGCATTTGTATGCATGTTTCCCTTGGGTGAGGATTTGATAGAGAATGAGGGACCTTGGGTGACTTCAATGACCCCTTTTGGGCCAGTAACAAGGGAAGAAAGATGGCAGGAGGAAGGAGAGAGGAATCATGGCTGCTGACGGGGCTTTGGAGCAACAAAGCCTCCCTCCTCAGGCTGTCATTTAAAACGATTAAAGGGCCTGCTCCCAAGCCCCCATTCACATAAGTCCCAGCCCCTGCAGGCCTACCAGTCAGGGAGAATAGCCATACACAAAAGAACAAAATGAGAGCCCCAATCACCTGAGACACATTCTTTAACCTCTGAGCGCGATGATGGAGCCGGGATTTGACCGGGTTTTTCCATTTTAAATGAAAAATCCCCAAATAATTTTTAAATGACTCCGTTTAATAGGGACTCTTTAGCTTGATCCAGAAGAATCTGAGAGCAGCAGATATGAGAACTGTACTTTTGCGGCCCAGCCAGTGCGGTTTCTGGAAAGACTGACATACATGGAGGCAGAGGGCCAGCGGTAACCTCAATGTACCGCTCTGTGAGATGAGGGCAGCAATACTCTGAAAGTACTTTTTGCGAACTTTGTGTTTATTCAACTGGGCTCCCTTGATGGAATATAAACTCCTTTAGGGTACGGGCCATTTTGGTTTTGCTTGACATCCCCAATAGGCACACAGTAGGCACTTAGTAAAACTTGCTAAATGAAAGAAATTGTTATTATTCTTTCAGAGTGCTTACATAAGGCATGATGTACTCTTGAAAAAGCCCTACACAATTGTAACCATTCATGTAAGCAGAAACCTGAGACACCTTGGGATGCTCTGGTTAATTGAATATTCTGGTTAATAGAAAGTGATCATATTCACTGTACTTGGAGGATAAATTTTCAAGAATAGCTCACATTGCTCAAGTACTTCAAGGTTCAAAAGTACCATCCTCATGCCAGCACCATGAAGTAGAGAGTAGAAGTAATGCGATTTTTCAAACAGACATGGAAAACAAGCTCAAAGAAATAAATTGACTTGTTGACAGGCCCACAGCTGAACAACTATCAGGGTTGAGATTTGAATTCACCCCCTGATTCCCAGTCCAGCCAGTCTTTTAAAAAGACACCCACCTCTACCCTTCCCTTTGGATGCTACTGATTACTGATTGTTGGCAGGTCCTCTCACAGAGAGGGCTACAGGAGGGAGGTCATGAGGTCTCTACAGGGAAAGGAAAATGGCAGACAAGGCAAGGGAATGTCCTGACCTGTGTCAAGCAACAGCTTAACGATGGGGAAGTTGGAGTGGGAAACACTATAGTGGAGAGCCGTGTTCCCATTGTCATCTGCCAGGTTGACGAGCATCTTCAGGCAGCTGGGGTTACTGGGCTGGAACTCACTGAGATAGGCTGCTACGATCGAGGGGCTTGAGGATTTCCTGCTTGAGACTCGGAACCATTCTTGACTGATGGTATTCAAGCTTTGCCTCTGAAACACCAAGATGGCCTGATTACTGGTGCCCAGTTTGGATGACTGCTAGTGTCCTGCCTCAGGTGGTGGATTTTGGGGATTTGAAGCCAAGTGTGACCCATCAGCTTCCCTGGGGTTCTGCATTCCCACTAACTGTTTACTTTGAGAAGGACTTTCAAGAGTTAGACCTATGCTGTGCAGCTAGGTAGAATGGGGGATAGAGCCTAGAGTCAGGAAGACCTGAGTTCAAATCTGATCCCAGACACACATTAACTGTGTGACCTTGGGCAAGTCACTGTTTGCCTCTGTTTACCTATTTGTAAAATGGGAAGGATAATATCACCCACCTCCCAGGGCTGTTGTGAGGATCAAGTGAGGTAATATTTATAAAGTACTTAACAAAGGCTGGCAAATAGAAGGCGCTTAATAAATGCTTCTTTCCTTCCTTTCTAATAACAGTTCTCCTCCTTATGATTACAAGCTCCCAGTAGCAGAGTTTGGACAAAGAGAGGTGTAGAAAGTTCCACTGGGCTCCTGGGAGCCTTGTGACAGGGGCTCACACTGCCTACTCTGGGCTTGGCATGTTTCTAGGTCAAGACTAACTGCTTAAACATCCCCACCCTTCTTAGATCCATGGAGTAAGAAGGATACCAGTTGCTGGTCAGTTGTAGTCCAAACTTCAGGCAGATGTTTGCTCAACAGGTGGCATCCAGAGAGAAATTCTTCTGAGGGCTTATATCTAAACAGAAAAAGCAAAATAAAATCAATTAAGGCCTAGGGGTTGTAGCCAGCTCTCCAGGGAAATCTAAAACGGGATTCACAGAGTCAGAATCCCCAAAGCTGAACAGGACCTCACTGGCCACCCACAGCAGCCCTGGTCTGCACAACAATCACTATGACTTTTTTCTTGCAAAACAGTCATACAGGCTCGGTCCAGAGCTGCTATGCCCACAATCAGCTCATCCCGCTGTTGGGGCCTGATTGTTGGGAAGATCTTTCCATTGAGCCCACAGCTCACCCTTTGCATCTTCTACCCATTGTCCAGATCTGCATCTCTCTAATTTCCCTTAGTTTCCCTAAAAACTCAACTCAAGCACCATCTGCACCAACCACCCTGCTTCCCCCAGCTGCTGATGCCTCTCCCTACCACACACAAAAGACCCGCCTTGTAACAATGTTCTATGTACTACACGTGCATATATTGTTTTGGGGTTTTTTTTTAAAGCAATCGGGGTTAAGTAACTTGCTCAAGGTTACACGGCCAGTTATTTCTGGGGGTGGTGCTGAGTGTCTGAGCCCGGGATTCAATCTCCAGGTCATCCTGACACTGGAGCCAGTGCTCTTACTCGCTGAGCCACCTGGCCGCCCCAATGTGCATATATTGTTGATAGAATGGAAGCCATTTGAGGGCAGGGATTGGTTCCATTTTGTCATCGTTGCATTTTAAGCTCCCACAGAGGTGCCAGATACCTAGTAGGAGCTTAATAAACTTAATAAACATTTCTCGATAGTTCTGCTCCTAGTTCTGCCTAATATATCAAATATCAATATTTTGATTTCAATATATCAAAAGCCTTCAGGTTTAGTCAATATGCCCCCTTGATTCTATAGTACTAGGTCTTTCTGATGCTAGAACACCAAGATGGGAGAACTTCCTAGAATCTAGAAATCTGGTTTTTCCACAGAGGACACGTCTGGCTTAGTTCCCAAGCTCTCCTAGAGATGAAGCCAAATGCACTATTGTGGTCGATCTAATACTGCCAGAGTGGAGAGCAAGGTCATCAGGGCTGCTGCAGTCCATGGGCCGAGTAGCAACACTGGGCATGGAGTGGAAAGAAGCTTTTTTTGTTTTGTTGTCAACAAAAAGAATTTTCTGCCTCAAGGACTTTAATAATCCCAAGAACCCAAGCCCTGTGAAAGCAATTTTCTCCAAGTTAGTCTTCCTTGAAGGGCAAAGAAATTGATAATAGATTTAATAAAAATGACTATCTATTATTAAGCCATTGAGTCCCACCATGATAGCGTACCAAGCCTGCCCTGTTACAAGGCCACTGTGTGGTTTGTGATACAACTTACTGAGTACATAGTCAGATGGAGTGCTTGGCTCACTCAGCTCCTTATCCTAACCATTCTTCTGAGAGAAGACAACCTCCAGTTTTTCAGAAGCCTGCAAACCTGCTTGCCAATTGGAAGTTACTTATTATTCGTGACTCCTAGTTCAGAGATCTAGGTGCCCTGGACAACTGAGAGATCCTCTTCAAGACTCAGTTTCCACATCTGGCACAAATGAGAGTTATTATAATGGCACTAAAAAGGGGCATAGTAGAATGCAAGAGTTCCTTAACGTGAGGTCTCCGGACTTGTTTGTAAAAATATTTGGATAACTGCATTTCAATATAATAGATTTCTGTTGTAATCCTATGGAATTTTATGCATTTAAAACATGATTCTGAGAAGGGGCCCTCAGGCTTCACCAGACTGCCCGAGGGGCCAACACCAAAAATGGGAAAATCGGACAATCCCTTCTCGGAATATTGTTTTTAAATGCATAAGATAAAGTATAAGAATGAGATTACAAAGGGAAATAATTTTATTTTAATAGTTATTAAAATATAATACCCATAGCTAACATTTATATGGCACCTACTAACTGCCAGACCCCGGGCTAAGAACTTGACAAATATTATCTCACTTGAAGGTGGGGGCTACCATTGTCCTCACTTATCCTAATCATCTCCTGTTTTTACAGATCAGGTTTAGGGAATCGGATCCTGGTGGGGACAGAAAGTACCTCTCAGACTTGTGATGAGCACCAGCAGCTGCGCCTTCTCCCCCGCTGGTGCTGCTCCCGGGGCCCACGCTCCTGGTGCCCTCCTCTGTGCCCGGGATCACCTGTTGGCTTTGCTCTGCAGCTGTGCCCAGCTGTTCGGGGCTATCCCCCTTCTTGTCTGCTTCGGTGTCAGAACAACCCTCCGACACACTGTCTTCGCCACTGGTCTCCTCACTGGAGGTTGTCTCATAGCTGAAGAAGGAGACCAAATGTCACCCTAAACAGGCCTAAATCTGCAATAGGGCATTCATGCATTATTTAGCTAGGCAGGAGCCTGGTATTAGTTTCAGTTTATCAGGCCACAAACATTTATTAAACACTTACCACATGCCAGGTAAGTGCTGGGCATATGCAAAAAGGCAAAAATATGGTCCCTGCCCTCAAGGAACTCCCATTCTAATGGGGAGACAACATGCCAGTAACTATGTTAAAACCAGATGTAGACAGTGTAAATGGAGAGGGGGGTACTCTCAGAGGGAGACATGGGCAGTGGGGAGGAGGTAAGTGGCAAAGGATGGTTGAAGAAGGGGGTTTGAACTGAGTCATGTAGGAAGCCAGTGAATCCATGAGGCAAGACAGGGAGGAAGAGCCCTCCAGGGGGGTCTGGTCCACATGAGAAGCTTCTTGATTCAGAGAGGTCATTGGAGACAATGAGTACTCAGGCAAGCTCTCCCCAGATGGAACAAAAGAAGCAACCCGTCACCCAGTAACCCAATAAATCAGTAAAATCAGGGAAATCAAGTGACTTGTCCAGGGTCACACATCCAAGCTGGGCAAGTGAGGTTATTGTATCATAGGATGATGGATTTAGAACTGGAAGGTTTTCAAGCCTGTCATATTTTACAGTTGAGGAAACTGAGACATCCTGAGAGGGATTAAGAGTCTTATTCAAAATCATACAGGCAGTTTGGAGTCAAAATCTGGACCCAGGGACTCTTGCTCCAAAGCCAGCACTCTTTTCACAGAATTGAAGTTACTAAGAACTACAGCCCGTCTCCCCACCCACTTGGAAGAGGGCAAAAACTCTGCATTCCCTTCTCTGTACACAAGCTTCTCAGAACTATGCCCTCTGTAGAAGACTGAAGAAGAGGAAGCAGATTAAACTGAGGAAAGTCTACATGAGAGGGCCAAGGGCAAGGAATAAATGGCTCCAGCTTGCTTGGTCAGAAGCCCTTTGGCAAGGGAAGGAGGATGACAGAGTATCCAGGGGAAAGACTGCTGAGAGCAGTCTCTTGAATTGAAAACTACAAAAGACCCTGAGCAGAGAAGACCCAGCCAGGCCTCTCTAGAGCCTTCACAGGGCATGAAGCAGGAGCCAGTGGTGTGTCCATTCTCATGGCCACAAGATCATTGTCTGTTAAGAGAAGGGCCTAAAAAGTTATTCTTTGATCACAATGATAGGAAGGCCCAGGCTCATTAAAGTTGCTCTACAGAAAATAGCCTGGCATAGTAGAGAAAGTCACTTAAGTTCTCTACTTGACCCTCTAACACTAAACCGCAGAGAAGGGACTGATCTGCTTTGATATACATGGATGAAATCACAATTCCAATTGCCTGTCCCTTTTCTAATACAGGGTATCCCAAATGTCCCAGTGCAGTTTAAAGCTTTAATCAGTATAGACAGCAAGCTTGACAAATTAGAAGTTGATACAAAGCTGGGAAGGATAGCTAATCCACAGGACAACAGCATCAGTAACCCAAAACCTTCTCAGGCTCGAACACTGGGCTGAATCAAATAAGATAAAAATAAGAGAACGCAGAGTGGAGGATGGTTTAGAGGATGTAGACATGGGAGGCAGGGGGGTCAATTAAAAGACTTCTGCAATTTTGGGAAATGACTGTGATGTGCTATAAGAAATAACAAGTGAGATGTTTCAGAAAAACCTGGGAAGACTTACATGAACTGATGCAAAGTGAAGTGAGCAGAACCAGGAGAACATTGTACACAGTAACAGAAACATTGTAATGAGCAATTATGAAAGACTTGGCTACTTTGATCAATACAATGATCCAAGACAATTCCAAAGGACTCATGAAGAAAAAAACAATCTACCTCTAGAGAGAAAACTGATGAGTTTTGAGCACAAATTGAAACATACCTTTTTTTCACTTTCTTTAATTTTCTTGTTCTATTTTTTCTTTTTTCATCATGGCTAATATGGAAATATATTTTCCATGATTTCACATGTATAATCAATATTCTACTGCTTGATTTCTCAATGGGTGGGGAAGGGTCTGGAGGGAAAGCATTTAGAACTCAAAATTTTTTTAAATGAATGTCAAAAATAAATTATATATATTATGTGTGTATACATATATATGAACCCTATTTTACAAATGGATTATATATGTATATATACATACATATATATTATATATATACATACTTATTTTATATATATATATATATATATATATATATATAATGTGTGTGTCAATGACAGTCAAAACTATTGGAACAGAAAGAGATCTCAGGCCACCATGTCATGGGCCCCAGTCATATCAGACCCTCTTCCATTCGCCTCCCATCATTTTCAGCTCTCCCCATGTTGCTGTGCATGTAACAGGCTCTTGCTAAATACCCCCGATGATTAAGGGGTTGACTCTTGGGCACACTGGGTTCAGGGTTGCTGTTCACCTTTGTAGTCCCACAATCTGCCTTGGGGTGTCAGGCAAAGGGGCTTAGTAAACATTCACTGAAAGAAAGCCTTCCAGGCACATCTGTGAAAAAAGTGTGCCTTGGAGTCACTGATTTCACACTTCCTGTGGATTACATCCCCCACGTGGCTTGGTGGGACCCAGAGCTAGCCTCAATGGGACAGCATCCTGAATATCAAGGTTAATTCAAGGCATCTGGGCAGGGTTAGGTGTCAAAGGCGCCAGGAGGAAAAGGCAGATGATGCCATTGCAGACCCCCAGTGAATCTGGGGCAGCAAAAATGCAGGGTTGGATTCAGGCTAGAGAAAGCTTTTCTTTCAGGTGGTGTATGGCCAGAAGTCAGCCAGCTCACTCCTCTCCAGGTTATCACTGGACTTACAATGTAGTGCCCAGAACTGAACCTTCCACTCCAGATGTGGTCTGCAGGACTGCCACCTCTCTGGCCCTAGACAGATGCCCCTTAACGCGGCTTAAAATGGCGCTAGCTCTTTTAGGAGGCCGTATCAGAGGCTTTATTCATCTTGAGCTTATAGCCCACTAACAACCCAAGATCTTTTTTCTCCAGGCTGCTAGGATGCCAAACTCATAAAAAACCCAGGAGGCAGGTTTATGAAGTGTTTTATATTATTAAACCATGAGAAAATGAAAGAAAAAAAGCAGGTTCTCCCCTCCACCCCCACTGGAAAGAGACGGAGCTGACATTAGACACTGGAAGGCAGTCTGACCTTTATGAACGATGCTTACCCACCGTTAACCCCAACAAACTGAAGGTTCTTTTTGGTCCCATTACCTCCAGCACGGAAGCCATAGTCTCGCTTTTTCATTATGGATTTAAGGCTTGTCGACGGGGAGATCTCTAGGCAGACACAACAGAGGCGGTTAGGAGCAGTCATGGGGAATGGAAAATCCAAATGCAGATGTGGGAAGGCCTGGGACTTTGGGAATGGGGGTGGACATTAGCACAGGCATTGAAGGAGGGGAGCGCTCTGTCCCAATGCAAGTCAGAACAGTACACCACGATCTGGTCTTAGAAAGTTGTCTGTGTTGGTACCAAGGTATCTGCCCCAGGCTACAAAGTCAGTATGTCAGTGTGTGACAGTGTGACTTGAACCCACGGCTTCCAGATTCTGAGGTCGGCCTGCCTCCATCCTGCAGTTAGTATCCTACTTCAGGGGACTCCTATGTGGGCACAGCCTTAAGACTTTAACAAAAAAGATTAATAATGGTTCTATTTCACATTAATATGGTGCCTATTGTTTAGCCATTATCATATGACCTTCCAGGCCACATCATGAAGTGAGCAGAGCAGGTGTTAACTGAGTTGGTTTTAACTAGAGAGACTGCATGGTACCCAAGGGCTCTGAGGTTTTAGGACCCAGGTTCAAATCCTACCTAGGCTACTTACCACACCACTACTAAATGTCCCCGAGTCCCAGTTTCCTCACCTGTAGAATGAGGGAGCTGGATTGGATTTCTCATCTTTGTGGCCCTCTCTAAACCTTGAATGAGGATGTTAGGCTATCTCTGGAACTGTGGGAGAGGAGAAGCCAGACCTCTTAGGACCCTTTTCCAGCTCAAAACCTATGAACCCCATTTTACAGATGAGGTAACTGAGGCTCCGAAAGGGTTACAGGTACAAAGATGTAAAGGCAGATACAGCTGTGCTCAAAGTCACACGATTGTAGAATGAGAGCTGGAAGGAACCTCAAAAGTCCTTCCAATGCATTCATTTTATAGATGAGGAAATCGATGACCAAGTGATTTGACTAAGGTTACATTGGCATGGTGTAGCAGAGCCAAGATGGTGCAGGAAGGTCCCTTGCCTTCAGATCGGCCAAAAGGTGATCTTCCTCCTCCTAAGGCAAGGTTCTACTCACTACCCCACCTTGTCCTCCCTCCCTCACACCAGTGCTTTAAAGGCAAAAAAAGGAAAGACAAGATGATGAATCCTCCTGTCTCTACTCAGACAACAAGCAACCAGGCAAATTGGGGCCCGTGGCGGCCACCAGAGCTCTGAGCCCTCACCACCTGACCCCTCAGTCAAACAAAGTCTGGTTCTACTTATCCAAAAATGCAAAGGGTGTGCAATCGGTTACAACAGAGCACGCCTTTATGCCACTAGGCAGCTCTCCAAATGTGGGCCAGACCTCACGTCTACTCTGTTCACCTCTTTCTCCCTCTTCATTTCCCTCCCTCCCTCCTTTCTCTTTCTCTTTCTCCCCCTTCCCTCCCTCTGTCACTCCTTTCTCTTTCCCTCCCTTTTTCCCTTCCTCCCTTCTTTTTCTCTTCTTCTTCTTTTCTCTCTTCCCTTCCCTCCTTTCTGTCCTCCCTTCCTTCTTTCTCTCTCCCCTTCCCTCCTTTCTCTCTCCTTTCCTCCTCTTTCCCTCCTTCCACCTCCTCCTCCTTCCTTTTTTCCCTCTTTCTCTCTCTTCTTCCTTACCTCTCTCCCTCTCCCTTCCTTCCTCCCTTGCAAATACAATTTATTTAGTAAAACAAGCTATCAAAATAATAACACCCTCAAACCAGCCACAGAGAAATATCCAGTGTGAGACCCACAACTTCCTAGGAACCTGAATGCTGGGTTTAGAGTCAGAAAACCTGGGTCCAAATTCCATAACTCTATTTGCACGAGCTTGGGTAGATTACTCCAGGTCTTCAGGCCTCACTCCTGAAGGTCCCTCCCTTCCAGCTCTATCCATAACCCACTGACCCAGCGATGCTCAGTGACCATCTGAACCCAGCCTGCTGCCAGAACACAGCCCAGGGAGGCTGTTGTTCCACTAAAACTCTGGGGAGGGAAGCAACTTCAGAGGTCATGCAGTCCCTGCCCCCATTTATGGCGGGCACTGAAATGACTTGAGCAAGGTCAAATCGACAGGAAGTCACCGTCAGGATTCAAACCCAGCTCTTCTGATGATCAATGGGTTCTGTTCCTACTCCTATATAAGCCAAGCCTCCTGACTGATGGCGCGAGGGTTCTGGCAGTGCCAGGATGATCTGGGCAAAGACACAAAGAGGAGAATTTGAGAGCAGAAAAGAGGTCGGTTGTATTCAATGCCCGTGCAGCTTTTCTGGGTGTTTTAATATTTTTCATCTAGTCAGATGTAAGAATAAATTCCTTGCCCCGTCTTTGGTATGAAAAAGGAAAGGCACCCTCCTCCCTTCTCACCATATTCACCCACCCCCGCCCGCCTCCTGCCAGTATTTACCCGGGGGCGGGGGTCTGCTGGCAGCACCCTCCTGCTCGGGCGGTGACTGGGCCGAATATGCGGACAGCAGCAAGTTAAGGGAATTAACCAGCTGGTTCTGAATGGAGCTGAGCTTGGACGCAGGCTGCTTGATGGCGCTGGCCAGCTCGGGGTAGCCGTGCTCCAGGCAGGTCCACTGCTCGTGCAGGAGTTCTTGAATCTTCTTCACATACTGGCCAATGGTGATGTCCGGAGGGGGGCTTCGCTGCTCTGTCCCTGGGGAGGAGCCGTTGGTACCCAGGCTTGATGGGGAGCCCCCCGCCGCTCCCCCAGCAGGAGCCTCAGCGTCCCCCTGCTCAGGGTCGGCCTCTTCGATCTTGAGCTCAGTACAGAGATAGCTGTGGTTGGGTTTGGGGGCGTCCTGATCCTGTGCAAGGATCTGGAGCGGTGACCTTTGCCCGGGGGTGACTGGTGGGCTGGCTTCCGTGATGATGGGCAGATTGACCAGGACACTCTTGTCACAGGCCTCGCTGACTGGGTCAGTGTTCACAGCGGCATCATTACGGCTGTCTTTGGCATTTCTGTGGCTGAGCTGATTTTCCAGCTGAGCTACGGTGTCCATCAGTTCCTGAATGTTTAGCTTTTTGTTCCTCATCTCATCTCCTTGCTGCTGAAGGACCACCCTGACCCTCTCTAGCTCCTCGGTTCTCTTAGACAATTCTCCTTCCAGGATGACAATCTGCTTCTTGAGGGCAGACACACTATCGGCTCCTGTGGCATCTGAACACCGAGGCTCAAGCCCTAAGCTCTCCTCCGTCACCCTAATCCCAATACTTCTCACATCCATCTCCACGGGAGGCGGAGGGGGAATTTCACTGATGTTCAGTTCTATTTCAGGGGTGAATTCATTTTCAGGGATGGGTGACGGAAGAGGGGGAGGGCTTGGGGTGGGAGTCCCAGGCGTGGCCAGCGACTCCACTTCTGGTACCTTCAGCTCTTCCTCCGCGCTCTCTAAAACCACAGGTAGGTCCTGGGGAAAGGAAGGCGGGCTCGGGAGACAGCTGTGGTCCTGCAGCCCTTCATCCTGGTCCCTATGCTCCGGCCTGTCCTGGACAAGGTCAGGAATTACCGGCACCAGATCTGCCAATTCCTTCACTTGGGGCTGCGTGGATGCTTGTGGACTGGAGCTATGGGGGTCTGAAAAACCCTCCACAGGGCCAAAGGCCGCGTCTGAGAAGCCACCTTCATCTGGGGGCTGAGGAAGGGCGGAGCCCAGGCTCAGCTCATCAGAGACCTTGTGCTGTAGTAGTAGGGTCACTGGCATGCTGGAAGCCCTTAGCAGCTGGGGCCGCCCTCTCCCATCGAGCTCAGCCTCTGCAGGCGGGGTGGCCTCCACGTGGCGAATGGTCTCGGTCAGTAGCACTCTCCTCCTGTAGCTGATCTCACCCCCAGCAGCCAACGGTTGGGTGGAATCACAGGGGGGCTCCTCTGACCCCCTAGTGGGCAGGCCCGAGAAGGAAGAGGTCCAGGGGTGATGGGGCGAAGCTCCACGGGGCCTGGCAGCACTGTCGGGGAGGCTGAAGTTCCGAGGCAGGGTGCTGAATTTGGGCTGCTTGGCCTTCCTTCGGATGGGAATTCTTTTCATGGTATTCCCTTTCTCGATGTCATCGACATACTTCAGGAAGTCCAGATCTAAGTGGAAACCGTATGGTGTCTCCACCGAGTATGGGTGGCTTTGGGGAGGCTCTTTGTCTCCATCCCCTTGGGATGATGGCTGGTCTCTGGCTGGAAAAAAAAAGGAGACACGTCTACTTATTTATTTTAAAATCCAAAAAATTACAGACCAATAAGAGTAATTCTGTCTCCCGACACTCTCTTGTGTCTCCTTCAAAGCTCGTCAGCATTGGAAATACGCTGGAATGCTAATGGTCTTTTCGGTGTTATGGAGAGCTGCCTGATGAAATCAATTTATACTGAGGCAGAATACAAGGATGGGGGAAAGGGAATTGCTTCCCATTTGCAGCATGTCATTGGAAAGGCTGGAGAGGAATCTGCCTGGAGATACAGCCACAGAGAAACAAGAAAACTGTCTCATTTTGCTGCTGGGTTTGACTCATGTAACTGCCACACTGAGATAGCCCAGAATTTGCCAAATTGGGCCACTAATTGGCAATTAAGTAAATGGAAGGTTTCAAAGGTTGAGCCACAAATGTCTGAGCATCCAAAAAAAATAAAACCCTGCATTAGTCAAATAAAGTCCAGTAAATCTTGCTGAGCCTAGAGATTTAAGTGATCTATAATGTTGTCGTTTGGGCTTTCTTCAACGGCTAAACTTCCAAAAATGTGAGCAGCAGAGAGAATGAACCAGATCGAGGAATATTCCTGCTTATTCCCCCTTCTTTTTCTCTGGACCCCTTCCACCTGAAGGTCTTGGAATGTGTTAAGCTCTCTTGCAACTCTGGAAAAAAGGACCTGAGTCTACTTCCCCTGATGGTCAAAGGACAAATTCACATGACAGGGAGGCCTCAATCCACCTGGAAATGCTGATTGCTTTCTAGCCACTGAAGACAGAAAGGTCCCCAATTTAAGCAATTAAGGGGCTACCATTAGCATCCCTAGTGCCTAGCACATAGAAGGGGCTTAATAAGTGCTTGTTTATTGATTGGCTGATTGCCAGTAGCATGGAGATATAACATTTATGCTTGTCTTTTCAGGCCCTCCATGATGCGGCCCCACTCCACTCATCCAACCTTATTTCATGGGACCAGATGATTAAGAATTGGAAGGAGCCTTAGAGATCATCTCTCCCAACCACTCATTTTATAAATAAGGAAACAGAAACCTACCCAAATACAAGCACTAACTGGCCCGGGGCAGGATCCAAATCCAGGCCTTCCAATGGCAAATGTGGTGCCCTTCCCATTCCATCACCTTCTGCTCCACACAGTACCATGCTTATTCCAGTTCTTAGGCTGTCCTTTCCCAAGTGGAATGTCCTCTTCTCATCCTCTCCTCACACCCTGACTTTCGAAAATCTCATCCCAATAGACCAAGGTAGTGTTTTCTACCATGTTTTTAAGAGAGAAACTCTGTGATTCAAGACCTTTGAAAGATTGTGTGGTAATAATAATAATAATAATCAACCAACCATTCAAGGAACTTCTCCCAAATTAGCTACACTGGTCCTAAGGGGACATTTAGTCAAGTGCATCCATCCCTCCAATTGTAACCCTTCCTCCTGATCCCAGCCTGTGTCACACCTCTCCCTTTGAGCCTCCTCTCACCTTTCTTCGGTCTTCTGTTCTACCTGAAGTCATTCATTCATCCAGTAAGCATTTGTTCAGCACCTACCGTTCACAAGGCATGAGAGATACAAAGACAAGAACCTTCCACCCTACTGCTGGGTTAGGGAGGGGGAATCACAATATGTATACAGGACGATAAGTCACATCAAAATACATGATATGGAGCAATTCTAGTTGTTGGTGGGGGAAGGACTAGCAAATCAGGTGGGGTCAGAATGTCCTTTTGCAGAAGGCGTAAGTTGAGCTGAGCATTGAAGGGATCTAGGCCAGCCCCTAACTTTCTCTGTTTAATATATTAGCCTCTCTACCACTTACATGGTCCTAGAGGATAGCAGAAATACCAGTAGTAATAGTAACAGATAGGATTTACATAACGCTTTAAGGTTTGTGAAAAGCTTGACAAATATCTCATTTTATCCTCACAACCACCTTGGGAGGGAGGTGCTATTATTATCCCCATTTTACAGATGAGGAAACTGAGGCAGACAGCCTCCACGGACTCATAGCTCCTGTGAATTAACCCTTCTTCATCTTGGCCAGCCTAACACACAACACAGGACCCTAACTAAATGTGTTAGATGTTCCTTATATACTAACTGATAGATTTTGCTGCTTGGCTGCTAACACAGCGGAGAGGAGGAAGCAGCCCCTGGCAAAAAACACCTGGGAACAAGGAGCTCCTCTAGTCAGCCTTCCCACAAGGCCAGTTCAGGGAATGCCAGGAAAATGCCCAGACCTATCCCTGAGAAATCCAAGAGTGCCTCTTTGGAGGGGGCCAGGGGAGGGAGGCCCCATGAGCAAAGGGAAGACCCTCCATCCAGCCAAAAGTTTGTTGGTCCTCCCCGTATCTGTCCTCTCTGGGCCTTAGCTTCCTGACCTATAAAATGAATATGATTATCACTGGGGACCCTTCTAACTCTAATGTGGATTCTAATACCATATGTGTGTATTATGGGTGTGCATGGCTATATACACACATGCATGTATACATGTATGTTTATACATGTGTGTACATGTATAAGCAGCAATTGTGCATTTTTATATATCATGACTATGTATACATGAATAGCCCTATATACAATCATAAATATAATTGTGTATATATGTATACACAGAGTCAAAATACATAGCAATAAAATGTATAATTGTGAGTGTATATATATATAAAATGTTGTTGTTCAATAGTGCCCAATTCTTCATGACCCCAGATGGGGTTTTCTTGGCAAAGATACTGGAATGGTTTGCCATTTTCTTCTCTAGCTCATTTTACAAATGAGGAAACTGAGGTAAGCAGAGTTAAGATACTTCCCTAAGGTCACACAGCTAGTAAGTATCTGAGGTTGGATTTGAACTTGGGTCTCCCTGATTCCAAGCCTGGTGCTCTATCCACTGTGCCACCTAGCTGTCCCATGTGTCTATATACAGTCAAAATATGTAGTCATCAAATATATAATTGTGTGTATATGGATATGAGGTCATAATATGCATGCAGGATGATTAAATATAACATGTTTAAATATGAAAGAAAGCATGGGATAGTGGAGAGAAAGATGGCGTCTGGCACAGACTGCTGCATGACCCTGCTCAAATCAACCTCTCTGTGCCCCCGACACCTCCAATGCCATAAAATGTGTACCAAGTACAGTTTTGCAGGGGTAGAGGGAGAATCCGCTGGAAGTTCCCTTTACTAATACTATCACAGGCCATATTCCATGATTAGATATATTATTAAAGTAGCCACTGATGTAAAGAAAAACCTTAGTGAGGTCTTTGTGAGTTCCTATGGTTGAAAAAACCTCACCAGGGTCTCTGGTCATGGGCTCGTGGGACTTCACTGGCTGGTCCTGAGATGCCTGCCCTCTGCTAGCACACAGCAATTCTCTCCTTCTGGACAAGGCTTGGCATTGGCTTTGCGGGCAAAGGTGCCAGAAGGGAACAGTAGCCGGGACACCTCTATTAGCCATTGTTGGGTTTTTTGTTTTTCATTGTTGAGTTTTTTTGAAGAAGTGATAAGATCAACACGTATATGAAGTAATGATGATAGCAGTTATTCTACAGAAGGCTGAGACACAGTGTGATATACACAGTGTGATACAATGAATACTGCCTGACCTTAACTCTGCAAATGCTGGATATTTGACCTTCCGAGGGCATCAGGTCACACTCTAAGACTCTGAACTGTAGAGCACTTGCCCACCTGTGCTGCTAGAGGATGGCGCCTCACTCCAAAGGAATTACAGATCAAGTCCAAAAACTCCATTCTTGTCCGGGCATGATCGTAGCTTGACATGGGTCAACTGACTTCTCTCTGGTCCCCAGCCAGAGGCTGCACATCCTGAGCCCCATGTGGCCACCTTGAACATGTGCTGTTTGAAGAAGGGTGGGACCATTCAAGTTCAAAGGGTTCAGTGCTAACTCATCACCTGTGCAGGAAAACGAATCTCCAGTGCATATCCTGTGGAGGACCAGCTCTGGGGTCATTGTTCCTGCCTTGACTTACAAAAATCTCATCCCAATAGACCAAGGTTGTATTTTCTCCATGTTTTTAAGAGAGACAAACTCTCTGCAACTCAAGACCTTTAAGAACTTCTGTGGTAAAAAAAAAAAATCAACCAACCATTCAAGGAGCTTCTTCCAAATTAGCTAGGCTGGTCCAATCAGTGTCCATCACTGGACTGGGCAGCATGGGAGAGTGGAAACAGGGCTGGGTTAGCAGTTGGTTGGAGGGCCTCAGTTCAAATCCAAGCTTTGCCATTTAGTACCTATGGGACTTTAGACAAGCGATTTCATCTGTCTGGTTTTCAGTCTCCTCATTAAAAGAGGGAATTGGATGCAATGACCTTGAACAACCCTTTTGGCCCTATGTCCTACCCCAGGGGCATCAAGAGCTACAAGCCACCCTTAGGGACCATCTCCTCCAACTTCTTCAGTTTATAAATTGGGAAATTGAAGACAAGAGGCTAAATTCTTGGCCCAAGGTCACCTAGCTAGTAAATAACACAGCTAAGAGTCAAACTCAGATCTTCTGACTCTGAATCTAGTCCATGCCAGTGTGCCACACCTACCTCTTGCCAGCTCCCTACTTTCATAAATCACGTTGTACTGAACTCTTGGAGAGCTCACTCCACCCAGAAGTCTTGGGATTGACAGAGCCAAATGAAGGAGGCAGAAGTTAAGGAGAGGACCAGACAGCAAAGACTCAGCGAATGGGGAAATTGTGTTATGTATCTTCTTACGGCTTCAGTTTAATGAAACAGTCCTGATTTACACCCAGGACCCCAGAAAAAAGGGTAAAAACATGAATATATCTATGATATTAAAAAAAAAAGTGGAGACAATTCAAAGGCAAATTTACCCATGAGAAAAGCAAGGAAAGCAAGAGGCCTCACTGGAACGAGAAGTCAGAAATATGGGTTTAATATATATGCTCTGCCGCTAGGGCATTTTAATTTTATTTTTTTAAAGCAGCCATCCAGCTGTGGTATCAGCTTATGCTTTCCTGAATTCTCGATAGAATCCTGAATTGCCACTCCCCCAATGAATAATGGCCCTCCCAAGCCTGGTCAGACATGCTGTGAGACCTGGTACATGTTCAGTTCTGATTAAGTTCTAATCCTACTGCAATGGCCTTTGAATTGGTCTGTGTGTCTCCGTTCACCAATCTATTCCCCACACAGCAGCCAAAGAGATTTTATGAAAGCCTAGGCCCAATCACAGGGCTTCATATCACCCTCTTACATGCAGGGGCAAGCATAAACCCTGTGCCTGGCCCTTCAGAGCCTGGCCCTTCTTGCTTTCCTGCTCTCCTCACACATCAGCTCCTCCACTCAGCCTACAATTCAGCCCTACTGGCCTCCCTGCAGTGAAGTGACCCTGGGCATGGGACAAAAGGCCTGGGTTCAAAGCCTGACTCAGTCACTTACTGGGTGGGTTACTTAACCCTTCTGCAAAATGAAGGGCTTGGCCTCTGTGGTCTCTCAGCTCTCAAACTATGACTACAACAGAATCACGCTGGGATAGTGAACCCTAAGGGAGACAGTGGCTACACAGATTCTGAGGAGGAAACAGCCACAAGGGTGAAAGGTGCCAGACCCAAGAAGCCTTGAATGGGAGGGAGAAGAGGAGAATGGATTTAGATGGATTTTTTCTAAAATGATCTGAAAAACAAATACCAGAGAGGAATCAAAAAGAAAAAAGTCAAATCGAAGGTGAATTAAGTCTCTTTCAGGAAGAAGCCAGGAGAGAGATCGGACCTGTTAATCCCTTGTCCTCATCTGCCCCAAAAGGAAGATGGGAAATTCACGGAGGAAAGGAGAGCTGGGGCCTTTCCCCAGGCAGGCCCAGGGAACCCTCGTAAAACAGAGGCTACAGAACTCAAGAAGTCCGACACAACTGAACAGATGGGAAGGGGAAGACCCATGATGCACCTTTGGAAGATGGCAGAGGACCAGGCCTGGAGGGGGCTAGGGCTGGTGAGAGGCCATCTGGGGTGAGGAAAATTATGGGAACTCCTCTTACTTCTTTAGCAGACAGCCCCTCAGGGCAGAAGGGGCACTGAGCAAGGAGCCAGGCCAGCCCCGCTGAGCACCACTCACCCACTAAATAACTGGGCTGCAGCTTCCAAAAATTGAGGGTTTTTGTGAATAGATCATTTTTCATTTGTGTTCAACTCTTCATGACCCTATTTTGGGGTTTTTTTTTGGGCAAAGACACTGGAGTGATTTGTCATTTCCTATTCTAGCTCCTTTTACAGATGAGGAAACTGAGTAAAACAGGGTTAAGTGACTTGTCCAGGGTAACCCATTTGGAATTTTCTTGGTAAAGACACTAGAGTGGTTTTCCATTTCCTTCTCCACTCACTTTACAGATGAGGACTCTGTGGTTATCTGCGTGAAGTGACTTGCCCAGGGTCACACAGCTAGGAAGTATCTGAGGCCAGATTTGAACTCATGAAAATGAGTCTGATTCCAAGCCCAGCGCTCTGTCCACTCTGCCACCTAGCTGCCCAAAAATCAAGGGACTGGCCTAAATCATTGCTAAGGTCCTTTCTAACTCCAATAGTCAGAAGTCCATACATAGCTCCAGAACTGGAAGAAAACTCAAAGGCCATCTACTACAATTCCCTTATTTTACTAATGGGGAAACTGAGGCATGGAATGTGACTTAGCCAAGGTCACATACAGGATTCTAGACCTGGAAGAGGCTTCAGAGCCTCTGCTCATTTTACAGATGAAGACACTGAAGCCAAGGGAGAGGAGGGATGTGAGCTCAGGTCCCCCGACTCCACATTTATCTCCCCTGCCACTGTACTAAACTGTCTATGAAAACACTTTGAACACATGTAAGCTGATATTCTCGTCGTGACAATGGAGATGGAGCTGGGGGAACGCTGGTTACCCTGAGATCTGCCCCCACACTCAGGGTAAGCCAGACACCTTCCCACAGTGGCTTGAACACTCTCCTTGAAGTCAGTGAGAAAACAGACCACCTACCGTCTGTCTTCTCCATCCTGGGGGGCTTCAAAGGGCAGCCTCTTGGTCACTTCATCGGCTGAGTCCACGGGGTGTGGTCACCAAGCTCTGTAAGCCGTGAGAGACAAGTCCAAGTGTGGTTATTTGGAGGAGGAAGCTCTGGGCCAGCCTTGTGTGGGACATGTGCAAAGACATGGAGGTGGGAGCCACCGTGGCATGACAATTCTTTTACTCACCTCTTATTAATGATCTTTTCTCTCTTATTAGTGGGAAATCCTATAGAGATCTAACATTCAATATATTCAAAACAAGGCGTTATCTTTTCCCCAAACCCAACACTCTTCCAAATTTCTCTGTTACCGTTGAGGATGTCATCATCCTTCAACACACCCAGATTCACCACTTTAACATCGTCTAACTCCTCACCCATCCTCCCCCTCCCCCCCCCCCCCCGCCTACATTTAATCAGTAGCCAAATTTAATTATTTCCATGTCCACAGCACAAATGAATGAAGGGTAAAAAGGCAGCTGGTGGCTTAGAGGATAGAGCAATACGCGTGAAATCAGGAAGACCTGAATTCAAATATGACCTCAGAAGTTGACTAGCTGTGTGACCTTGAGCAAGTCACTTAACTTCTGTTTGCCTCAGTTTCCTTCAACTCTAAAATGAAAATCAGCACCTACCTCCTAAGGGTTGTTGTGAGGATTAAATGAGATAATAATTATAAAAAGTGCTTAGCATATGGCTGGCACACAGCTTAATAAATGTTTATTCCCCTTCTTATTTGGTTTTATGTCCTCTTTACCATTTTTCATTCCATCTGATACAATCCGTCTTTATAACCTGACTAATGTATAATGTGAAAGTATTTACAGATCCTGTACTTGACTATATGCCACCATGGTGGGGAGGGGAGGAAGGGGAGGAAGGGGACAAAATGTGAAACTCAAGGAATTGTGGAATTGAATCCTATAAACTAAAAGGAAACAAATTAATTAAAAAATAAAAATATATAAAAATAAATAAATTTAAAAAATAATAAATGTTTATTCCCTTCCCCATTAATTAAGCACTTAATATGTGTCAGGCACAATGATATAATAATACAAGAAAGCAAGACAGTCCCTGCCCTCAAGGAGCATCCATTCTAATTGTGAAGGAAAATAACAGAAGCTAGAAAAGGGAATGAGGGACATGACATGGTGACATGGTTTGGAAGTAGCCTTAAGGGACACATATACCTAATTCTGGGCAAGATGAGGTGAGAGCTCCCCTATGGGAGCCTGGGATGGGTGCAGGGGGACAAAGTCCATGGTTCAGTAGGAGAGGGATGAGGAGGTTTAGAATGGCCAGGAAGAGCCCTCCCGTCCCATCTCAGCCTATATTCCCTCCAATAATCAAGCAGTGGTGACCCTAGTACTGCCAAAGTTCTGGATGCTTGGTGTCCCTCCCTACTTCAAGTCTCCCAGCCTTCCAAATCATCTTCCACACGGCTGCCACTCCAATTTTCCTAGCACGTCTGACCTCCTTTCCAGTCTTCTTACTAAACCTTCCATGCCTCGCACCCTACCCCCACATAATCGGATCCAGTGACACCAACCTCCCGGTCATTCCTCCAACAAGACCCTCCAGCTGCCAACTGCAGACATTTTCACATGCTGTGCCCCCCTCCACCCTCTGCCTGGAATCTTCTCCTTTCCAGTCCCAGCTAAAGACCCACCATCCTCAGGACGGTTTCCTGATCCCCTTCACTTCTTGGTCCCTTAGGTTATCTATCTTCAGTCTGATTGAGCGGTTTCTCCTACAAACTCCATCCGGGACAGTCACTCAGGCCAACCAGGTCTCCTTCTTCTGGAGAATGTCTCTGCCCCCCCACCCCCACCCATTTCTTCCCCCATTAGGATGTAAGCTTCTTGAGGGCATTTGCATGGTGCATAGCATATAGTACGTGCTTAATAAATGTTTACTAGCTGATAAGAAATGCTTGCTGACTGGTGGCTGAACTGAATGATTAGAAGGCTTTTAAAAAAACAAAAAACCAACATCAGAAAAACATAAGCTACTGAACTTAAATGTCGACTCAATCATTGCTTTGGAAATGCAGCTGGAGGCCCAGAATAAGGGTCTTCCAGAGTTTAGACTGCCATCGGCTTGATTCTGTACTGGACTGCTTACTGCCTGGGTGTTTTGCATATGACTCCTGAGAGACCTCGTTTTCTCAGGAGTTTACATCCCAGCCCGAGAAATTTATAGGTGTGTACACAGAAGAGCAGCTTTGTTGCCTCCCATGTAGGGATGGTGCAAAGGTGGGATACCATACTGTGTGTTTATTACATCTAGAGGGGATTGGGAAGGCCCATGGAGAACCAAAAACAGTGACCTACAACCTTGGGCTGTATAAGGTGAGGCAGAACCTCCAGGAACAGGGAGGAGACCTTCCCATGGGACTCTGCCCTTCTCAGACCGCATCTGGCCATCCAGGCTTAGGTCTGTGCACCACCATTTATGAAGGACATTGATGAAATGGACAGTGGCCACAGAGGGTCAACCAGGACAGGGAAGGGCCCAGGGTCCATGTTGATGCCCCTCTACCAACTGCCAGTGCCCTCCCTGCCAGCTGATATTTAATCACTTTGTATTTTATTCTGAATATGCTTGTACATATTCATGGTCTTCTCTGATACAATGTAAACTTCCTGAGCACAGGGTCCCTACTACTCAATGCTATGCCCAGAATATATTAAGTATTTAGTGCTTGATTTTATCAAAATATCACTGACCCAGGAGAGAGGAGATCTGGGCTAGGATCTACCTTTGATACTACCTGTATGACATCAGGCAAGTCACAACCTCTCTGGGAATCACTTTCCTTGTCTGTAAAAGGAAGGAGGCTGGACTAAAGAATCTCTGAATTTGCTCCTAAAGTGAGATCGAAGCTCCCATCTCGGACCACCTGTCAGCCCCCATCAGGCTGGAGGTTCCCAGCGCCCTCAATGATCCCAGTGTTCCATTCTGTATTTGTATCCACGGGTCTGATACTGTTCTCTAATAGCTCGGTATATCCCCTTTTTCCTCCCATTCCCGACTCTAAGTCTAAGGATGGGGCAGTTTCTTAGACTTCTCGTCTCTGCTGTGGTGCCTGTGCCTGGGACAGTTCTATGCTGATAATAATAATAATTCTAAACCATAGGGTGCTAATGAGGAGGAAGAGGATGAGAATGACCAGGATGGAGGCAACGTCAGTTTACACGATCTTATCACAATTCTAGTGGTTCGGTAGGAATTGACACAAGTCCTGTGACTCTAGTGAGAGAGGGAGCTAACCAGTGAGGAAATGCCCTTTACCAGTGCAGCTTCTCTGCTATGTACAGACTTCAAGAAGGGCTCAGAAAACGGAGAAATTAAGCACCCACCTGGGCAGAATGTGAACGCACATCTCATCCAAAGTCCCCATCTCTCTCTCTCTCTCTCTCTCTCTCTCTCTCTCTCTCTCCTATTTTTCTCTCTCTCCCTCCTCTCTCCTCCCTCTCTCTATTTCTCTCTCTCTCGCTCTCTGTCTCTCTCTCCCTCCTCTCTCTCTCTATTTCTCTTTCTCTCCTCTCTCTATTTCTCTTTCCCTCCTCTCTCCTCTCTCTCTCTCTCTCTCTCTCTCTCTCTCTCTCTCTCTCTCTCTC
>NW_027185852.1:13335667-13341996 GCF_028583685.1 Petaurus breviceps papuanus | reverse complement strand
CTCTCTCTCTCTCTCTCTCTCTCTCTCTCTCTCTCTCTCTCTCTCTCTCTCCCCTCTTTATTCTCCCCCCTTTCTATCTACAGAATCTTCAATATCCTGCATCTTTCTGGGCTCTATTTCCTTTATCTGTAAAATGGGGGAGTTTGACTAGATACTAAGGTCCCTCCAAGGTCTAACATTCTGCAACTCTCTGATTTATGATAACCAAACTGGAGAGACCCAAAGTCAGCATTCCTATTAACTGGAAAACTCTACCAATATCAGTAATGATGACCACTCTCTTTGTGAGGAAAATGTCTACCCAGGTAAGAAAATAACAAGTCAAATGGACATTTTTTAAAAGAGCTGGAAGGCAAGCATCTGCAAAACAGGCAGCAATATCCCAATCACTTACACAATGGAGACCAGATGATGGCCAGTCCTGCAGAGAAAGCAGCCAGTGCAGCTTGGAGTGACTTTTACCTGCTGGGCCAAAACAGAGAAGCCCAGCCTCGAAGGCCAGCAGATATTGGTTATGATTCACACTGTCCTTGAGGCTGAATTCATGTGTCTCAAGCTTTGACTGTAAATTTCCCCAAAAGTTCAAATCGATTCCCCATCCTCTTCCCAATCATAAACAACTCAGTGAAGGTCCCTCTCACCATAGGTCATACACAAATTGGCTGTTTATTATTGCAACCCCACATACACTAGACACATTTACTATCAATGGCTCCCCAGCAGAAGGAGAACTGTTTGTGGAATTCTACTGAACTCAGGTCCCTTCCAACTCTACAATTCTTGGATCTATGGCTTCTGAACCCAAGTGGGCCAAACAGGAGGCATAAGGGATGGGAAAGGGAGAGGAAAGGCTATGGACAGGCCCTACAACAGCATGGAAAACAGGAGGAGGGTAAACCAAAGTCCAGATAAGACAACTGCTTCTGACAAGTAGGAAGGACAGCCTGAAGAACCAGGACACTGACTAATCTTGGAATGTAGAAATGGGTGGAAAAAGCCAATGCTTGTGGCATGATTTCATTGGGAAGGTGGGTGGGGTCTAAATCTCTCTAGAATTTGGTGCATGAAAAGAGGATTTTATCTAAAGTAAAGGAATCATAGATTTAGACCTAGAAGGAACTTGGAATTTAAGTCCAACATCCTCGTTTTACAGGAGATCCTGGAGAGATCACACAGGCAATCTGACCAAGTCAGGATTTGTTTCCAGGTTCTGTGACTCGAGGATTGGTACCCTTTTGACTATATCATGCCATTTCACAGTCAGAGCTCTTGGGTTGTTTCTTTGTTTTTTAGCTCTTGGTTTTAAATCCCAGCTCTGGGAAACTGAGGCAAGATGGTGGTGTCAAAGGAACCAGGGCAGCTCCATTCCTCCCACAAATGCCCAATGGGGTAGTGTCTAGGAAGTCAAAGGAGTGGACGGTGGACAGTGCCCTTTCCAGCCCAAGATAACGAATTTGGCCTGTAGCCAAGTGCCCAGAGCAGGTGCTCTGGAAAAGGAATGGGCTGGGGTTGCAGACTCAGATCAGTGAGTGGGAGGATGTGTCTTCCAGAGGAGCCAAGAGCATAGACTGATGCTGCCCCCAGAGCTCCCAGCTGGATCCAGAATTTAGCAACACTCAGAGCTGATCCTGGACTCAGTCTTCATGGCAACAGGGAGGAGAGAGGAGGAAAAAAGCGGAGTCATATCCTGAAGGAGACTGGATCACAAACCCAGCCCCCAGAGCTTTCAGCTAGATCAATAACACTGGGCAGATCACTAGAAGAATGAGTTCACAAAAAATTTTAAAGCACTATTCTGTCCCTATACCAAGGATGCCCAAGACACAAACAGAAGAGAACAATTCAAAGAACCCAGAAGCTAAGAAAAACACAGCTTACCCCCACCCCAAAACCACCAAAAACATAACTAGAATTTCTAGAAGAAAAGATACATGTGGTTAAAGGAAAAAGACTTAAAATGATATTGTAAATGACATGAGAGTTAGAAGAAAGAATTGGAAAAGAAATGAGACCTGTGGAGGAAAAACCTGGAAAAAGAATGAACCGCTTGGGACAAGAGACTTAGTGCCCCTCTCAAACAACAAACTCCCTAAAATGGACCAAAACAGAAGTTAATGACTCAGGAGAGAAGAAGAAATAGCAAAACAAAGTCAGAAGATTGAAAAATAGAAAAGAATGTATGGTATCTCATATCAGAACAGTTTTGAAAGACTTAAAAATGCTGATCAACACAAGGTTCAATGATGATCCCAGAGGACCAAATGAAGAAAAATACCAGCCCCCTCCCGACAGAAAGGAGACCCACATTTTTTAATGTAGTCAAGATGGGAACTTGTTTTCCTTGACTATATTTATTTGTTACAAGTGTTTTCTTTTTTTTCCTAGTAGGAGAGTGAGTATAGAAGAAAGACCAAAAAATGCTTAATAACTGAAAAAAATTAAGTTTAAAAAATTCCCATCTCTATTACTTACTACCTTGGTGACCTTGGACATGTCATCTTCTCCCTCTCTAGCCCTCAGTTTCCTCATCTCTAAGATTAGGGAGTTGGGCTAGATGGCCTGCTCAAAACCCTCTTATGGGCACACAATGCTAAGAATTACTGAAAGGACAATAAATCTTTACTGAGCTGATAAGTCTGGCTTATCAATAAACAGAGCCCTGGTCATCACTGTCTCTGTCTCTCCAGTATCTAGCAGGCTTTTGCATGGGATAAGTCCTTCATAAATGCTAGCTGAATAAATCAATGACTACATGATTTGTGTGACCACTCAGGAATTATTGACTGAGAGTCTGCTGGGCATCAAACCCTGTGAGAGGTGCTAGAGCAGTGACAATGACAACGCTAATTCTCTATCATCCTTTGAGGTTTACACCTGCTTAGTTGCTGGACTTCCCTGATGAGTCAAGGGGAGAAATGAGGAAAGGGTCCATGGATCACAGAAGAAAATGAAGGAATCACCTTGTCTAGCCCTCTCATTTTACAAATAATAATGATGATGGCTACATTTATATGGCACTTAAAATCTATAAAGCACTTTACATGTTATACTCACAATAATTCTATGCAATTATCCCTCCCATTTTGCAGATGGCAAAATGGAGGTACAGGTTAAATGACTTGCCCAGGATGACAATTTTAGTAAGTGTCTGGTGTGGGAGACACAATCTGAACAAGTCTTTCCTTCAAGGCCAGTACTCTATCTGCTGTGCCATCTAGCTGCTAAATAAGACACCAACGTCCTTGCAGTGCCAAGATCTGAACTTGGTCCTGTAGCATCCATTTCACCACAAAACCAGTTTGCAGCTGACAAAGCTCCTTAGAGCTTGACCCCAGCTCCCACTCCTGTCCATTCTCCTTTGCTCTTCCTGCCTACATTCCACAGCCAGGAGAGCTGATCCGGTGCCCCTCCAAACTGGGAGAGGTGATAACTGAGTCCTTTTAATACTCCATCTTTGAGTGTGGGCTCAGAAGAAATGTCCCTCTGGGAGCTGGCCAGCCCTTCCCCTTCCCAAATGGCCTGATAGATGCCTTCCCCTATGAAGCCCCAAAGCTACCTCCCCTGGGCTTCATAGGGGAGTGCTCTAGGAATAGACTTTGGACATATCGATCTTGAGATGTTGACATGACGGCCAGCTTTAGGTGTTCAAAAAGCAGCTGGTGATGTTGGACTCAATCTACCCAACTGTGGCTGGAAACGGAGACTTGAAAGTCATTTGCAAAACAGTTATAATTAAACCCATGTGAGATGACAGAATGATGAAGAGAGTGTAAGAGACTGAATAATGACCTAGGGAAAACCCAGAGTTAGGGGGCATGATAGCAAGGGTGTTCCGCCCCTAAATCTTCAACTTCAACCAGTCCTCATGTGGCATGATCTTGGGGCTCCTCCTCTTCACAGTGGACAAGAGCCTCAAATTTCAATTCAGGAACATCCACCTTCTTTCTGCACCATCATCTCATCAAAACACACCCCACACACACACACACACACACACACACACACACACATACACACACATTCGTGCTCTCTCTGTCTCTCTCTCTTTCTCTGTCTCTCTCTGTCTCTCTCTCACTCACTCACACACACATTCGTGCTCTCTGTCTCTCTGTCTCTGTCTCTCTCTTTCTCTCTCTGTCTCTCTCTCTCTCTCACTCACACACACACACATTCGTGCTCTCTGTCTCTCTGTCTCTGTCTCTCTCTTTCTCTGTCTCTCTCACTCACACACACACACACATTCGTGCTCTCTGTCTCTCTGTCTCTGTCTCTCTCTGTCTCTCTCTCTCTCTCACTCACACACACACACACACACATTCGTGCTCTCTGTCTCTCTGTCTCTGTCTCTTTCTCTCTCTCTCTGTCTCTCTCTCTCTCTCACACACACACACACAGAGTCATTGATAATAACAAAGCCACTATATAGATAATAATATTTGTAGCAGCACTTTGATGATAGCAAAGAATTGGAAACAAAGTGACACCCATCAGTTGGGAGGTGGCTATAGAAACCATGGTACATGAATGAAATGAAATATTACTGTACCATAAAAAATGACAAATTCAATGAGTAAGAGAAGCATGGGAAGGTTGACACCATCTGATGCAAAGTGAAGCAGGCAAAGCCAAGCAACATTCTATGCGATGCCTGTAACCAAGTGAATGGAAAGAACCACCACAAAACAATAAAAAGTGAATGCTGCAAAACTCCAGAGAAAAACCAGGGCCACAAGGAAGAGCTAGAGGAGATCTCTCCCTTGGGTTCCTTTGCAGGGGCAGGAGGATCACACATGTGGAACACTGCACATAGTTTCAGACTTCATTGATGTCTCCATTAATTTTGCTGATTTTTCCCCCATTTTTCCCTCTTTTTATTTTACTTGAAAATATTTGTTATATGGATGGCTCTCTGGAAGAAAAGGGGAGGGGAAATACTAGAAGAAATTCCTATAATGTATAAACAAAAGATATTCATTAAAATTTATTAGACACATAGGGATAAAGCAAGGCAAAAGATGGTCACTACTCTCAAGGAGCTCACTTTTTAACGCAAACCACCTCAAGCAAGCAGGATGCGTACATAGAGGGCAGGCTGAAGGAAAGGGCTGGGGGAAGGATTGAGAGAGCCCTCTGGCATAATGAAACTTGAAGTAAGCCAGGGAATCTGGGAAGTGGCACTGAAGAAGGGAGCGTTCCAGGTATGGGACACAGCCAGTAAAAAAGCATGGAGCTGGTAGATGGGCGTGTCATGTTTGAGGAAATCAGTATTGTTTGATCTCGGAGTAAGTGGTGGGGAGTAAAATGTAAGAAGAATGGCAAGGGAGGAAGGCTCTGGGTTGTGAAAGACTTTAAACGCCAAACAGGGGATACTATTTGATCCTAGTGGTAATAGGCGGCCACTGGAGTTTATCAACTAGATGGTGATATAGACTGTGAGCTCCTTGAGGGCAGGGATTATCTTTTGCCTTTTTTGTGGTTGTTTCTCCAGAACTTATGCACACAGTAGGTCTTAATAAATATTTACTGACTGATTGATTGACATGGTCAGAAGTGCCCTTGAGGAAGACCGATTTGACAGCTGAGTAGAGGGTGGATGGTCTGAAGCAGAGACAGACTTGGCACAGGGAGACCACCCAGAAAGGTAGTGCAATGGCCCAGGGGTAGGATGATTACAGCCCGATATGGTGGCTGTGGAGAACAAGGGGACTTAGAGAGAAGTGACAGGATGTGGTCACATACTGACGATGTGGGATGAGTCGAGGATGCCAACCAGGCAATGGGTAGGATGGTAGTGCCCTCAAGAATAATGGGGGGAGGGAAAATCAAGCTCTATATAATAGATTCACCAAAAATAAATATTAGTAATAGGGAAGTTAGGCAGAACGGAACGCTTAGGGGTGAGGGGGAAGATGACAAGGTCAATTTTAGACATGTTTAGTTTAAGATATCTACAGGACATCCAGGTCTCAATATTCTATAGGCAGATGTGAAACTGGAATTCAAGAGAGAAGTTAGGGCTGGAATCACCCGCACAGACGTGATTATTGACTCCACGGGGGCTGAGAGCACATAGAATGGGGAAAAGCCACAGTAAATAGACATGACCTGGAAGATCCAACAAAAGAGATGGAGGAGGAGGAGAGGGAGGAGGAGGAGGAGAAGGAAGAGGAGGAAGGGAGGAGGAGGAGGGAGAGCAAGAGGGGAGGAGGAGGGGGAGGAGGAGGAGAGAGAGGAGGAAGAGGGAAGGAGGAGGAGGAAGAGGAGAGGGAGGAGAAGAGGGAGGAGGGGAGGAGGAAGAGGAGGAGGGGAAGGGGAGGAGGGGGAGGAGA
>NW_027185852.1:13327394-13335567 GCF_028583685.1 Petaurus breviceps papuanus | reverse complement strand
GGGGAGGAGGAAGAGGAGGAGGAGGAGAGGGAGGAGGAAGAGAGGGGGAGAGGGAGGGGGAGGAGAGCCAGGAGAAAGCAGCCAGGAAAACCCAGAAAGGAGAGACTGTCTAGGAGTACATGGTGATCCACAGTATCAAAGGCTTCAAGAGGTCAAGAAGGGTGAAGACTGGGGGGGGGGGGGGGGGGAAGACCATTCAAAATGGCCATTAAGAGATCACTGAATGGGAGAGCAAAGTTTCAGCCGAATGATGAGGTTGGAAGCCAGACTGTCCTCGATTTCCAGCCAGAGGATTTAGAAGAGTGTGATAGCATTGTAGATACCAAGAAAGGGAGGAGAGATGTAGGACACTACTCAGAGGGGATGGAAGGATCGAGTGAGGGTTTTTGGAGGATGGGGGATAAATGGGCATGTCTGTAGGCAGCAGGGAGGCAGCCAGTAGTAGATAGGAAGAGATGGAAGATTAGTGGGAGTGTGAGCAAACTGCTGCAGAAGACAGGATAGGACGGGAACACTTGAGCACATAGAGGGGTTTGCCTCGGCAAGGAGAAGGGTGACCTCTTCATGGAAGGCAGGAGAGGCTCTGACAAAGCCCACAGGCCCTTTGAAGAATGTTTTTAAAACCATAAAATAAAATGCACTGTAATACCAGGGAAACTTGTAAAAATTCAAATGTAGTTATCAAAATAATTAGAAAGACAAATTCACAAATCACAGATTAAGAACCTTGGATCTAAACCCTTCATTTTTCAGGGAAGGAAACTAAGTGTAGATCAACAAGCAGATCAACTTAAATAAAGCAACAAAACAAATTTATGATACACCTATTATGTGCCAGGCACTGGGGATATAAAGGTAAAAATAAGATGCTTCCTGCCCTCAAGGAGCTTATGGTCTAGTAGGAGTTACTCAGATACTAAGTAGCAGATATGACCACTGCAGCTCACTCTTCCACCTCTTCCCACTGTACCACCCTGCCTCTGGGGAGCACGGACTCTGTGGGCAATGCCCAAGAGAAGTTCATCCTTTGCGGTACTGCTCAGGCATTTGCTGGGCTCCAATGGCAGCCACCCATGACTGAGAAACAGCTCAGAGCTCACCCCGGCCACTGGAAGCCAAATCAATGTTTCTGTGCCTTTGGCAGAGCCTAGGGGGAGAATATTAAGGCTTTTTCTTATAATTTCACACCATCATGGTTATGTTCTTACCCTCATAAGGACAGCCATCACCTATTGGGCCACGCCCTTGCTCTAGAACTATCTGTCCACTAGAGATTTTGCAGAACTGAATAATTATCTTTAATAATTAATAATCAGCATCATTTAGGACCTGACTGGAAGGGACGAGTCCAGGTGCAATTTTTCTGTTTTCTTCTTTTACAAGGATGTTTTGAAGGGGAGTAGGAAGAGATTCCAAGGCCATCTTCCATACCTGGAATGCCCTCCCTCCTCATCTCTGCCCCTTTGAATCCTGAGCTGCCCTCAAAGCTCAGCTCAGTGCCAACCTCATTCAATTCAACTCCACTCAAGATGCAAGTATTTGTTAAGCCCTTACTATGCACACAGCCAGGTGTAAAGACTAAAAAGAAAAAGGATCCTCAGTCAACATGCACCTACTGTGTGCCAAGCTGTGCGCTAAGAGCTAGGGATACAAAGGAAGGAAAAAGCCAGTCCTTGCCCTTCAGAACTCCCGGCCTGGTAGGAAGACGACAGGCACACTAGGCATGAACAAGCTAGCGACGGATAAGCTGGCTCAAATGGATGGCCCTCAAAGACCTGACGTTCTCTCAGCAGCAGAAAGAGAACAAAGAAAGAAAGCTGAGACCCAGGCTCTCATCTCAACTCTACCTTGGGTTTAATTCTGAGCCTCAGTGTCCTCATCCTTAGAATGGGTAGACAGAATGAAGTACCTACTGGATCAGATGGGATGATGTATGTAGAGTCTTACAGCACCAAGTAAAGACAGGGCATTTCCCTTCAAATGAGGGGATGGAGCCAGGTGCCAGTAACACGGCCCTTTCCACAGTGCTGGCAGGGCCAAGAGCCGGGGAGAAGCTGAATGCTGACCCTGACCTTCTGCTCCATTTCAGAATGCTCTCCCTTCCTGTGGGCAGTACCCCTGGCACGGAGAGGGACAGTAGGTGATTAGGACTAGACCAGAGAGTTCGCTGGCCTAAGGAACTCCCAGGTGGGGAAAGTCCCTCTACTGGTGCAGTAGGTACCTCCTCGGTATCTGGCAGTCATAGGGAGTGGCTGGAGACACCTAAAGTTTAAGTGACTCTCCCAGGGTCATAGGGCCAATACATATCTGAGGCAGAATCTGAACCCAGGTCCTCTTTACTCTAGCTGCCGTGCCGAGATGACTTATAGCATGGGACATCGTGCCAGAGGACCCAGGTTCGAATTCTGCTTTGTAACTTGGCACCTGTTGAACACTGAACAAGCCTCTTTCCTCACGATGGGGTTGGTTGTTGGATTAGCTGGCACATTATTGTTGTTCAGTCATTTCAGTCACATCTGATTCTCTGTGACCCCATTTGGGATTTTCTTGGCAAAGACACAGAACTGGTTCATCATTTCCTTCTCCAGCTCATTTTACAGATGAGGAAACTGAGGCCAACAGGGTCAAGTGACTTGCCCAGAGTGACACAGCTCATAAGTGTTAGAGACAGATCTTCCTGAGGAAGGGAAAGAAGAGAATAAATCTCTATTAAGTCCCTCCTATGTGTCAGGGACTGGGCTAAGCATCTCACAACGATCTCCACTGATGACAGCAATGGAAAGTAGGTGCTGTGGTTATCCCCATTTTACGGTTGTGGAAACTAAGGCAGACATAGGCCGAGTAATCTACGCAGGGTTCCACAGCTAGGAAGTGCCTGAGGTCTTCCTCACTCCAAGAATACATACCACCTGACTGGCCTTTCACAGAATCTGCCAGCATCATTCTAACTCCACTTCCCTATAAACCAGCACGTTCAGACCATGGTTTTCCTTACCTCCTCCAAAAGCAGAATCATCTCGGGTTCTACTGCACTCACAAGACTCTTCATGGAAATGAACACTAGTCATTAGCCTCGTGGCCAAAATACGTGCAGGAATGGGGAATGAGACCCCCTACTCAACTGTAGTCCACTCCATGGTCACAGGAAGGGCAGCAAGAGAGTCTCAACCTCTCCCAACCATCCCAGAGATGGTTCCATTAGGGCTACTCAAGTGGGGGGTGTCCTCCTGTAATTATTCCCATTTTCCAAAACAGTTTCACTACAAACCCTGGTGTGTATGTGTATAATATATGTGTGTATGTATGTAAATCTATATACATGCCAAGACTGCCACTTCTCCCCAGAGCCAACCTCTACTGAAAACAAGCCCCTCCCCCCCACAGCAATTTCTTTCCCTCCGTGCTTTCTCCTTTATTAGGCAATTATTAAAAATGCCGTATTTCGTTCTGAGGCAGGCAGCATGCCAAAACAAACAGCGTCTTTGATTTTCTTTTAAAGAAAGCCTGGCTTGGAACGCAGCCTCATCGCCCTGAAAAACCCTCACAGCCGCCGACATCACAAAGTCAAATATTAGCCCAGGTACTGCACCAAAGCCGAAGCACTTTTATTCCCTTTGGCTGCTGCCTGCAGAGACCAAGTATCGCCCCCCCCACACACACACACACTTTAAAAAGCCTAAATCACCCCACCCTGTGCACAGAGCAGGCCAAGAGGAAGCTCGTTTCTCATTTACCTTTGGCAGGTTCCCCCCCCACACACACACACACACATCCTCCCCCAAGAATTCAGGCGCCAAGGACCTAAACACGTTCCTGGCACACGGGGGAGATGGCAGAGAATTGTATGATGTTCAGCCCTGATGACCAGAGGACCCCCCCCTCCCCTCCCCCCGCCAAGGGCGCTGAAAGTGGAACCTCCCCCAACGTTCCCCACCAAGATCCTGAGCCCTCTCTGGTCGGCAAGCCAGGAGATAACTCATTTCCAATAAATGCCACATTAACACAAATCTCATTAAGTCCATCCCAACACTTTCTACAAGCGCCTACCACTTTCTTCTGCATTGCAGCAGCAACTGGATTTTTTAACAATTGGGAAGGAAAGGGAAGCTGGAGGTCAGGGAAACGGAGCAGAGGCTGGCTACCTTCTCGCCTTCCTGCAGCCAAGGCAGGTGGCCCAGACTCAGGACCGAGTTCCTTCCAGGAACGCTGCTTTGCGTTGCTGCCTGAAAGCCCTGGGGCTCCGAATGCCAACAGATGCGTGTCCTGGCTGTTCAAAGTGACTGGAGCCCTTGCTGGACAAACAGATCCCGCACTCCTTTGTACCCCACCCCCAAACAGACAAAGCAGATCAAAATCCATTCACTGTCCAGCAATGAGATAATGTGTCAAAGTGCTGAGCACAGCGCCCGGCACGTAGGAGAAGCTTAATAAATGCTTGCTTCCTCGGAACCCTTGCCACCAGAATCAAAGCCCTTCCCTTGGGGGAGGTGGGGAAAAGTTAAAATCCAGTAACCCCATTTAGACCTAGCAAGTGTACTGAAAGAGACCCACTTCTAGGACACATGTCAATAATCTATCCTAAAATCACACACTGGAGGAACCTTCGCTCACCTCCCCCTTCTCACCTCTCAGACTCATATGTGTTCTTCCCCTATTAGGATGAGGGCAGGTCCCCCACACTCAGCTCAGTGCCTGGCACACAGCAAGCACTTACTAAATGCTACACTTCCCTATGCTCTAGTTCTTTATCTGTTTATCTAGTGCAATCTCCTCATCTTCCTGAAGAGGAAACTGAGGCCCAGAAAAGGTCATTGTTATAGGATCACAGGATCCAGAAGGGAGTTGCCCAATATCTCAAGGGTAGTAAAAGGGTTTCCTAGGATTCGAACCCAGGCCCTGTGAACTCCAGATCCTCAGCGCCTCACCCTTGTCTGTCTCTCCAAAAGCTGTGGCGTCCTTTGAGGTCGTCCCTAATAAACTAAGCCTTCAGGCAGCTCTCCCTTCCTCCCGTTCTTCCTGTACAAATGACGGAGCTCATTAATTACATTCTTCCTCTCCAAGGAAGATTAGTTAAGAAGTTTCACTTGTACAACTTAGACTTTTTAAGAAACTTCTTCCCACCCAAAGACAGTGGTGCCTTAACGAGCAAGCCTTTGTTAGCGATCGCGGACATCGCCAGCGGGATTCAGAATCCCAGCCCCAGTGCCCGGGGGAAACATGGCATCGTGAATTCAGGGAGGCTGTACCTGCTGCTAGCCCATCAATCTGCCGTCCCTGGGAGCCGAAAGGAGCGAGTCGAGTCCTGACGGGCAAGGAGAGAAGGAGAAGGAGAACGGAGCCGCTGGAAGGGGGACCGGATCAGACTATTGACCCATCTCGGGGACAGCTCCCGAGTGCCGCTCAGCCCGGAGCCTTCTGGAGGACGCGGGGCCGGAGGGAGGCGGGGTACCGGCCAGGGAGGAGAGATTTCTGGAGGCTGGGAAGGAGGTGCGTGCGGCTACTCATCCATCTCAGGCTTTCTGTCAGCTCCCTCGGCAGCGCCGCGGCAGCCTTCCAAGTAAGTGACAGTCGCAGGCGGGCAGACAGGCGGTGGCTGTCCAGGGGACCGAGCAGCCGCTCCTAGTGAACCTGGGCGGGGGCGGGGGAACCAAGGTATGATCAACAGTGGGAAAGAACAGCCGCGGAGGGGCCTTCTGCATACTCAGCAAGAAGAGTCTCCTGAACTTTCCGCTACCTGCCCGGCCTTGGCCATCCCCAGGACTCAGCCGCTAAATGGGGGAGAGGGTGGAGCCCATGCGGGCTCCCACCACCCAAGCTCCGCTTCCAGGAGCCTAGGACTGTCCCCTCCGCCTCTGGGAGGGCAAAAGTGTGGAGAGCAAAATGGGGGCCGGTCAACGGGCCCCCATGGATGGGGAACAGCTATGGAGACATTTGTAAGCATGGCCCCCCCAAACACTGGGCGTTTAATAAATGCATGCTGAACTGTGACCTGGAGTGTCGCATTATAAGACTACAAAATATCCCATTCAACGAACAACCAGTATTTACTAAGTGCTAGCCACTGTGCTAAGTGCTAGGCATAGAGTCAAAAATAAATCCATGCCGTGCCTGCCCTCAATCATGCAATAATCAAGAGAGCAGTTATTAAGTACCTGCTTTGTCAACCAATCAAGTATTTATTAAGTGCCTACTATGTGTCTAACCCTAAATCAAGCATTTACCACACAACTACTATATGCCAGACACTCTGTTAAATGCTGTGAAAACAAAGACAAAAATAAATCCATGCCTTCCCTCATTTATTCACTAGCCAAGAAATCATTTATTAAGCACACATTATATCAATCAATCAAGCATTTATTAAGCACTTACTATGTACCTAACCCTAAATCAAGCATTTATCAAGCAACTACTATGGGCCAGGCACCATGTTAAGTGCTGTGGACACAAAGACAAAAACAAATCCATGCCTGTCCTCATTTATTCAATAGCCAAGAAAGCATTTGTGACACATCTTATTGTGTCAATCAATCAAACATTTATTAAGCACCTACTATACTATATCAAGCAAGCAAACATTTACTAAGCACTTACTATGTGCCAGGAGTTGAGAATACTGACAAAAACCAATATAGTCCCTGCTCTCAAGGGCACGTTGAGAAGTTTCACTTGTACAACTTGGGATTTTAAAGAAACTTCTTCCCACCCAAAGACACCCAAAGATTTTACATTTGATGAAATAATTATGTTAAATAATGAAATAATGCTCACATTTCAGGAACAGTGATCTAGCAATGAAAGGGACTTCAGAAGCCCTCTAAATCTAACCTCATTTTGTTGAAGAGGAAATTAAACGTCAGGAATGATGGTCCCTCAAGGTCACACAGACAAATCATTCCAGTAGGGTTGGAACTCGGGTTTTCTGCCAACACAGCCAGGGCTCTCTAGCCACTGGACCATTCTGCCTCTTCTTAGATCACAACCTAGGTTCAAGTCTCAGCTTTGCCCCTTGCCAGCTCTGTGGGTCTCGGTTTTCTCTTTGGTTGAATGGAAGGAAGGAGGAAGTAGCTGTTTCTAAGATCCCTCCCAGCCTACAAGCCTTCTTAGATTCCCCCATCCAGAAGTGATCTGAAGTGCTTCTCTGGTTTACTCGTAACTCATCTTCTATATGGATGACTTGTAACCCCTCTGTCTAGGAGAATGCCTTCCCTGTTGCTATTAAATTGTAGACTCCTTCGAGGCTGGGGTCCCTTCATCTTCATCCTTGTATCCTTCAGTGTCTAGCACTCTGCCTCCCAGACCTCACTGGTGAGTAGAGGAGTATGGGTCGGAACACTAGATGCAAAAGTTGTCCAGAAGATATCTGAGCTGGGTTTTCCGAATTCCCCCCTCCCCTTTTCATAACCTTTATTACACAGTTTGGCTCACTGTGTAGGAGAGACAAGAAGATTTTTTTTTGAAAGGAAGGTGATGTAACCCCAAAAGACATCAATAAAAATAAAATTGAAAACTAAAAATAAAAATGTATCTGCCATTCACAGCCATTAGCCCTCAGGATGGTGTTCCAAAGGTCAGATTTCTTGGCAATCTTTGCTGAGCTAAATCAAAACCATGGTCAACTATGAGTCTGATGGGCTCCAGAGGGGAGAACCCTGATTTGGGGAAATAGAACCTATAGTTATCATACTTGACACCTTTGTAGGACTCTTGCTTGTCCAAGTCCATGATCTCAAGAAAAACCAAAAATCCCTGTGAAGCGGATGTCATGATTGCCCAAATCCTCCACATTAGGAATCTTAGTCACAAAGTAGCACTATAGTTAAGTATGGTGGGTGCAGAGCGAGAACCCCGATTTGGGGCTCCCATTCGGGTTCTCTTTCTACTAAGTCACCATCTTTTAATGTGATGTGAGAAATCTAAAGGCCTGCTCTCTCCTTTTCCTCTCCCTCTTCCTCTCCTCCTTCAGCCTTTGCTCTTTTCTCCCTTTCTCTCCTTCCTCCTTCCCATTTCTTTCCTAATGAGATCTCAGGAATGATCTACTCTGACCCCCTCAATTCACAGATCAAGAAACTGAAATCTAAAATATGGAATGTTCCAAAATTCTTAGTGCACTTTTAGTTACTAAATCTCTCTCTCTCTCTCTCTCTCTCTCTCTCTCTCTCTCTCTCTCTCT
>NW_027185852.1:13268177-13326122 GCF_028583685.1 Petaurus breviceps papuanus | reverse complement strand
AGACAGAGAGGGAGACAGAGAAACAGAGAGAGAGAGAGAGAGAGAGACAGAGAGAGAGAGACAGAGAGAGAGAGAGACAGACAGACAGACAGAGAGACAGAGAGAGAGACAGAGAGAGAGAGACAGAGAGTGAGAGACAGAGACAGAGAGAGAGACAGAGACAGAGAGAGGTTCATGACTGTTAAGAACAGGGGAAAAAACACTTCAGTTTTCACTAAATATTTGTCTGCAAAATCTTTCTTCCAGAGGAACAGAGGTCATAGAATCTTAGAATTGGGAGGGACAGAATATTAGATGCTAAAGAGACCTTAGAAGGGGCGGCCAGGTGGCTCAGCGAGTAAGAGCACCAGCTCCAGTGTCAGGATGACCTGGGGATCAAATCCAGGCTCAGATACTTAGCACCACACCCAGAAATAACTGGCCATGTAACCTTGAGCAAGTTACTTAACCCTGATTGCTTAAAATAAATAAATAAAGAGACCTTAGAACAGAGGGTGTCAGAGCTGAGAGGGACCTTAGAACATAATGCCACATCTGGGAGAGAGCTTAGGAACCAGATTTTCAGAGATGGGAGTTTCCTTAGGACCCAGAAGAGCAGAGCTAGGATAGACCTTAGAACACTGAATGTCAGAACCTTTCGAAGACTTTCCCCCATACCTGGAACACTCTCCCTGCTCACCTCTCCCTCTCATTCTTCCTCATCTCCATCAAAGCTTAGTTCAGCTTCCACCTCCCACCCAAGACCTTTCAGAATCACTCAAGTTCTTCTCCTCCACCACCATCCCCCCATCCAATGATCACTTCCTGTTTCTGCATCTTGACACCTGCTGAATGCAATCTCCTTGAAGCCAGACTTCCTTCTTGTATTTGCAGCTAGGACAGTCCTTGGCATACAGCAGGCACTCAGTAAGTGCTTGCTGAATTGTTGGGTGGAAGAACATGAGATCAGAATTTAGAACTAGAAGGGCTCTCAGAAGGCTTCTGGTCCAACTGGCTCATTTTACAACTGAAGAAACTGAAGCTCAGAAAGGGACTTGTCCAAGGTCACAAAGCTGGTGAAGAGAAAAGCTAAGACAGTGAACGGAGAGGCCAGTGCAGCCAGAATAGGGAGCACACTCTGGGAAGAAAGAGGAGATCAGCCTGGAAAGGCACGAGTCGATAGAAGGCCCTGAATGTTGTGCTAAGGAGTCTGAAATTTATTTTACTCTTGGACTCTACTTACCCCAGACCTATAGGGCAAAGAATTCCTTTCCCTTTCTAAGCTTGCTATATATGACTCCATTTCTCACACTCTACATTCCAGTCAAACTGGCTGACTTGTCCCATCTCAGGGTCTTTGCATAAGCTGTACCCCATGGCTACAATGCCCTCTCTCCTCCCAGCATTTCCTTCGAGGTTCAGCTCAAGCATCACCTCTTCTACAAGGCTTGATATCTCCAGGTTTCTGTCTCTTCATCTGTAAAAGTAAAGACCTGAATCTAAGCTCATCCCCCTGGCCCCATCTCCTCCAGGGGAAGTCAGGAGACTAAGGGGCCCCCAGGCAGGGGTGAGGAAAGGGGAAAGGGGGGGCTTTCTCACAAGCAACCTGAACTGCCCCTCACCCTCTTCCTTCTGATCTGCCTTCACCCAGATGTCAGAGGTTCCCATATGACACTTTGCATTTGGTTTAGCTACATTCTGTGTACTTCAGTCTACATGCAGCTGTGTACATGCACCATCACAATGTACATTCCTTTGGTCTTTGTACACCAGCCCTGAATGCCTGGTACATAACAGGGCTTAATAAATGCTCACTGTGGGTCCATATATCACTCTGGAAAAAGGAAGCCACCAGTCCGTCCAAGAGAGAAGGAGGGAGGGGGGGAGAAGCAACCTCAGGACGAACAGGCTTCTCTGTTAGTGAATTCCCATAGGCTTTTACTGAGTTGGGGGAAAGATCAGGCACCCAGGAGGTCTGTGAGATTACCCTGAAAGCCCGGTGGGCCCAATGAAGTGCAAGCACGCCCCGAGCAATCAACAAATCAAAACTCTCTGGGAATATTCCTTATCGTTGTGGCCATTTCTGCCTGAATCCTCCTGAAACTGGGAGGGACAAGGGGGAAACATTCTGCAAATCTGTCAGGTACCGAAAACCATCCCCAGGCCTAGCAGTTCATATGCAAACTGTCTGGGGGTCAAGGACACAAAGTTACTTGTGAGAGAGCCCCCCTTCCACTTTCCTCACCCCTGCCCTGGGGTGGGGCCTTAGTCTCCTGACTTCCACTGGAGGAAATGGGGGGAGGGGGAGGAGCTTAGATTCAACTCTCCACTTTTATAGATGAAGAGACAGAAACCTGGAGATATCAAGCCAGGATTCGAACCCAAACCCATTACATTTTATTCATGCATTCTCCTCACAAGGGAGTAACTGAATCATGCCAAGGAGGAATATTAAGAAATTGCCACATTCTTACATTGGGCTACTATAAGAAAGGATTCCTCTGGCCCCTTACAGATCACTCCTCAGTGACTCCCTACTCTGGGCTTTTTTTTTTTTTTTTTGCTTTTTGGAGGGGGGAAGCAGGGCAACTGGGGTTAAGTGACTTGCCCAAGGTCACATGGCTAGTAAGTGTTAAGAGTCTGATGTTGGATTTGAACTCAGGTCCTCCTGACTCCAGGGTCAGTGTTCTATTCACCATGCCACCCAGCCTCCCCCAGTGACTCTGGGCTTTTGCACTGACTATGCCCCAACCCTGGAATGTTCTCCCTCCTCAATTTGGCCTCCGGGTTTCCCTGGGTGCTAAATGCCACCTTTGACAGGAAACCTTTCCTCATTTGCCTTGAATTTTGGTGCCCCCCCATTGATTATGACCCACTTAGCCTATGAACAGGAATTGTTTTTGCCTTTCACTGTACCCCCCGCTCCAGTATTAATCTCAGGGCCTGGCACATAGTAGGTGCTTAATGTCTCTTGTTGGACTGACTAAAGGCACTGTCCAGCTTTCAAATAGGTCAGTCCCCCTCCATCGGAGTGAGAATTGGCTTCTATTTTTGAAACCATTTATAACAAGTCCCCTTCCCCCCCTTTTAAAGCACAACAGCCATCAGAAATAGACAATCCAACATTTGCACTGAATGCTTTGCAATAATATTTATCTAAAACCTGTCAAGTTGGGGAAAATTCCATTTAATAATGTTGACCATTTATACAGTAGGTGAAAGCAGGCTGGGAAGGAACCCACGAAGAAACCAAGCCTTTAGCCCAGGGAGGCTGGGGAGTGCGGGGCAACGAGAGCATTTTGTGCTTTTAAAAATTAATGACAGTTAGAGATTTTGCAGCTGGAAAGTTAATTTATTGGGCACAGAGGAGAACACCTGCACATTGAGGGGGAGGCATAAGCAGCCTATTAACTCAGGACTTAGTCTGTTAGTTCAGAAATAGCATCTTCTTCCCCAAGGAACCCATGTTTAACGGTTGCTCAACCTTGGGCCCATGCTAGCAGAGGGGACAAAGATTAATCAAAGAAGCACAGAGAGTCACAGCTGAGAGGGTCTCTAGCACAGAGAAGGTCAGCCCTGGCAGAGACCTTAGAACGTGGAATGCCCCAGCTGGGAGAGTCCTTAGAACCTACAGCAAACTGTCCTGGGAGGGCCCTGAGAAGATTTCAGAGCTTGGGTTGGTAGGGGAGGGAGGCAGGTCGGGAAGGGCCTTTGATGATAATAACTAGCATTTAAATGGCACTTTAAGGTCTGCAAAATGCTTTAAAAATTATCTCACTTTATCTTCATAATCTTCCCGGGAGGCAGGTGCTTTCATTATCCCCCTTTTACAGATGAGGAAACTAAGGCACAGTTCAGTGGGGTGACTTGCCCAGAGTCACACAGCTAGGCAGAATTTGAACCCATGTCTCCCTGCTTTCAGCCCCAGCCCTGTAATGACTTTGCCAACATCCTCTCTACTTTTCTCTGCCTTTTTTAGTCCCAAGACCACATAACTGATTTCATTAGGGTAGGGAAGTCCCAGTGAGAACCCTCTCTCTACCAGTGCAGTTGTTCTAGGAGCACTTAAAGTCTTGGGAGCCACCTGGGCCACTGGATCATCAAGCTTTGCCCAGGGTCATGGCACCCCCAAATGTCCCAGTTAAAATCCCACCTTCTATCCAAAGCCTTTCCTGACTTCCCCTTAATGCAAGGAATGCTGTCGATGGTCTGCCTGTATGCATACTACCTCCCTCATCAGACTGCAAGCTTCTGGAGGGCAGGGGATGTTTTTGCCTTTCTTTGTACTCAGAAGAGGGACTGACACATAGTAGGCATTTAATAAACAATTACTGACTGCCTGACAGTCAGTACGGGTCGAAGGAGGGACTTGATCCCAAGTTTTCCTGACTCCAAAGCAGCCTCTCCTCTCCCTTCTACTCTGAATAGAACCTTCTGTAAATGATCTCACCTGGTCTTCAGAGCCCAGGAGCCAGGTGGAGGAGGTTTGGCTACCCCACCGAGGCTGAGACATTAGCCACCTTGCTGAAGGTAACCCAGCCCGTGAGCCTTGGACCCAGACCATGGGCCTTGTAACATCAGGGCCAATGCCCTGATCATGCCACAAATACTCAAATGTGAGAGTAAATATTAATATTCAAACTATTATTATCTATGAGGGACCTAGTCAAGGCCAGATAAAAAAAAAGCTGCAAAACCCCTCGGAATATAAAGCATTGGTGCAAAAACATGAGACCAGCAATGCCACTGAGGGGAGGGGAGCTTCAAAGGGGAAATGCCCCCATCGAGGGTCAGAACCTTATGGGGCAGCTTGGCAGTGTCAGGAGAGTCAGTCCTCTCTGGGGCCCAGCTTCCTGGTCTGGACAAGATTCTCTAAAGCAGCCTTGCTGGTTCTAATATCCTTTGTCCTTCCTATCTACAGAGGGAGCTTTTGATGGTGTTAAGATGCTGAGAGCTGGAGACAATAAAAATAGCCACCATTTACATAAGCACAGTAAAAAGTCCTTTATACCCATCATTCCCTGGATCTTTACAACCACCCTGTGAGGTAGCTGTGATTATTACCTCTATTTTACAGATGAGGAAACTAAGGCACAGATAGGTTAAGTGACTTGCCCAGGGTCACATAGCTATTAAGTATCAAATGTGAGATTTGAACCTATGTCCTTCTAATGAGCTCTAAAACTCCATCCACTATACCAAGGATTTTTAATCTCTGTGTGTGTGTGTGTGTGTGTGTGTGTGTGTGTGTTGGGTCCTTTCTGGAAGACTGGTAAAGCCTAGGGACCCTTTCTCAGAGTCATGTTTTAAAATACATAAAATAAATGCATAGAATTACAAAGGAAACCAAAAGTTAGTGAAAATAAAGATGTGCTATGTTTTGCATGACTTCACATGTATAATTGATATATTGCTTGCCTTCTCAATGAGTGGGGGAGGTGGAGAGGGAGGGAGAGAATTTGGAACTCAAATTTTAAAAAAATGAACCTCAAAATAAAGTATAATTATTTTTTAAAAACAATTAAGATGTAATTCTTTTTCTTATGCAAGTTAACAGACCCAGTGGTGGGTTTGCGGACCCCAAGTAAGAACTCCAGCTCTATATTACTATATTTCCCTAAACTTATAGAACAAGGGAAGTTCATATGTTCAACAGGAAGGCATAGGTAATGAGACAGAACCACACCCGAAGGAGGTAAGCAGGGCTATCCCTATAAAGTCAGAAAGTTGTATTACTCTTCTGCTCAGAAACCACCTATGGTTCCCACTCTCCTGAGGAGAAAAGTCCAGACTCTACCCAGCTCAGGTACTAAGCCCTGTGCAAACTGATTCTCTGGTAATCCTTCCTTCTCACTAGTCCTCAGCATAAATTTGGAGACAGAGATAAAGCTTGTTCATCCTTCATTTTCTAAGAGAACTAGTGATATCACGGGTGACAGAATTCAGAGACCTGTGGGAAAATAGGAAGCAAAGTGAAGAAAGCAGGATCAAGAAATCAACCAACCAGATGAAAAAGGAAAAGCTGCAGCTAAAGGCTGTACAATCATCTCAAGTTCTTCCCAACCTGACCTCTTTCTGTCTCTCCAGCCTTTTCACACATCTCTCCCCTCCAAAGACTCAATGGTTCAACCATCCTGGCCCCAAGGTATTCTCCATACACATAAACCCCATTTCCATGAGCTGAATTTCCATTTCCATCCCTATGGCTGGAATGTTCTCCCTTCTCCCATCTGCATCCCTGCTCAAATGCCACCTCCTCCCTGAAGCCTTCCCTGATTCTCCCATTGGCTTCCCAAAACAATCTTGTATTCATTTTGAATGTATTAGGTAGTGTCTGGCCCACATCGGTCCCTTAAGAAATGCTTATTAATTGAATTACATGAGGAAAACAGGTTTCTAAAGAGTCAGCTGGAGAGAACACCATGCATGAAGGTGTTAAAATTCTTCACTGGCTCTTTCCCAGTTCAAATGAGCAGCATGTCTGGCCATGAGTTACCAGTATGGCCTTTGAGGGAGAGTAGGACCCATGCGCCAAGATTTACCGCTACAAGGAGCCAACCCTGTTTTTCAGATCGTTAAACTCTCTCGCGCCACCCAAAAGAAGCCGAAATTCCATCCTTGGCATTTCATTAAAATCAGCTGATTATTAAAACAACATTTGGGGATAACTTAATAGGTCTACAAACAGGATCAATTTATTTTTTTTGCCAAAGAATTAACTTTTTAAAAATTGAGTTGCTTTCTAATTAACTGAAAATGATTTCATCAATAAAACACAATTACTTTCCAAATAATCGTTGAAACTTCCAAAGAGTCTTTAGGTATTTAATCGCCATTTCATCCGGCAGCAGGGGTAATGTTACACAGATATCAATTCTCCTAAAAATGTTTATTGCAGAATGAACATTCTGTCAGCATTTCCATTAGAAGGACAAATGGAAGAGCAGAATCCAGGGGGGTGGAGTATTTAGCTAATTTCTTTGTTCTAGCATTCACTAAGACAGGAAAGGAGTGGACAGAATTAGCTCATGCCAAACACTTACTTGTCCTGCCTTATAGTGACGCAGCAAGCAGAAGTCCCTTCTTGTCACAAGTCAAGGTCTCGCAACCACAGACTGCCAAGGTCCCTTGACCTCTGGCCTGGGCACATCTGAGAACACAAGGATTTGTCCGAGAAACAGCTGCCATTGGAGTCCTAGCTGCTCAGAATTCTCATGAGCACAGCCCAAAGTATAGACACAGCCACCCAGGTTAAGCCACCCACCCACCCAGAATGCATCGAGCTGACATCTCACCTGTTTCTCTTGCTTTTCCCTTCCCAGACACCATCAGTTTTAGAGTCAGAACATAAGCTCCAGCTAACCAAAGATCAGCCCAGTTTGGAAGCTTCCTCTGCTTTTACATGCGGCCTCCAGACGCCTGCAGAATGGGAGACGAGCTGGTGCCCTGAGCAGGGCTGTTGGCAGCAGCTGCCACCTTCCAGCTCCCACCTTGACTCCCTCCCTTGCCTGTGGAGGCACGTGTGTAGAGGAATGATGTTGGAAATATAGAAATCTGGGTTCAACCTTCCTTATAAGGAGTTCAGGCTGTTCTGCACGAGTTAGGTCTGAATTTCCCCTGATGGCTCCCCAGGACAAAATAACGGTGCAAATAGAAGAAAGCCTTGCTGCTCGGGGCAGACCGAATAATTTGAGCAGATAGCAGAGGGAAGGCAAGGCTATTCAGCTGCTATTTTGCTTCATCTCTTCTATCAAAGAAAACGATCTCCAAATTGAAAAGATCTGGGTAAACACAGCTAGAACAGCAATGAAGTCTGAGATGGGAAAGAAGATAGAAGAACAGACCCAGCCCTGCTCAAGGAGCTTAAATCCCCAGGCCCAGACATATGACATCTGCTGAAATGATTATGGAGCAGGCCTTCAGTAATCTTTAAAGAAAGATAAAGAATAAGAGAGACAGCCCAAGGCAGGAGATGGGCAAATATTACCCCAGTTTTCAAAAATGGGGGGAAATTGGTCACTTCCAGAAACTACAGAGAGGAACACTTGACGTCAAAGCCAGCAAAATCCAAGAGGAAATTTTTCAAAAGATGATTTGTAAAGATTAGAAAGGTGAAAAGAGACCAGTAAGGCCCTTGCTAGATATGGTTACCAGACTGGGAGATACAGAAAGTGTCTAGATTCCAGCAAGTCTTCTGATAACATTCTCCTGGACAATATGGGGAAATGTGGGGGAATGGTACAGGCATCGGCAAGAGGGTTGAGCAATCATAGCTTAAAAATGTTGATTAATGTACTGACTGAAGTGTGGAACGTCCTCCCTTCTCTCCTCCTTTTGCAAGAATCCCTGGCTTCCTTCCTTCCAAAACCAGCTTGGTACCCCTCATAGAAGAGGCCCCTCCTGATCCCCTCTCCTTCAGACAATTACTTTGTCTTCCTTTGTATTTCCTTATCTGTGTCCATGTTCAATTCTCCCAGCAGAATGTAAACTCCTTGAGGGCTGGGACTGTTTACTTTCTGTCTTTCTATCCCTAATGCCTGGTCCACATAACATTCAGGTCATATTAGGATCACAGATGAAGTCACTGAATGGCAAGAATTTAATCAAATGAGATAATATTTGTAAAATGCTGGGCACAGGGCCTGACACAAAGTAACTGATGTGTGTGTGTGTGTGTGTGTATAAATGTTAGCTGTTACTGTTATTAAGCACTTCCAATGTCCAGGCACCATGCTAAAGACTGGAGGTACAAAGAAAGGTAAAAACAGACTCTGTTCTCAAGGAATTCACATTCTAACAGAGTAAATATATAAACAGTTTGTCAATAACTTCCAATATGTAGAGTTAGTCTTTCTCTGACAAAGGCCTCATTCCTCAAATATATAGAGAACTGAGTCAAATTTATAAGAATATGAGTCATTCCCCAATTGATAAAAGGTCAAAGGATATGAACAGACAGTTTTCAGACAAAGTAATCAAAGCTATCTATAGTTTATATGTATATATATATAGTTATAGAAAAATACTCTAATTCACTATTGATTAGAGAAATGAAAATTAAAACAACTCTGAGGTACCACCTCACACCCAACAAATTGGCTAATATTAGAGAAAAGGAGAATGATAAATGTTGGAGAGGATGTGGGAAAATTGGCACACTAATGCATTGTTGGTGGAGTTGTGAAATGATCCAACCCTTCTGGAGAGCAATTTGGAACTATGCCCAAAGGGCTATAAAATTGTGCATGCCCTTTGATCCAGCAATACCACTTCTAGGTCTATAATCCAAAGATATCCCCCAAAAGGGAAAAGGACCTGCTTTACAAACATTTATAGCAGCTCTTTTTGTAGTGGCCAAGAACTGGAAACTGAGCGGATGCCCATCAATTGGGGAACCACTGAACAGACTGTAGTACATGATTGTGATGGAAATACTATTGCACTATTTAAAAAAAAAAAAAGAATAAGCAGGAAGCTTTCAGAAAAAACCTGGAATACTTACATGAACTGATAAAAAATAAAGTGAGTTGAAGCAGGAGAACATTGTACCCAGTAACAGTAATATTGTACAATGATCAACTGTGAATAACGTAGCTATTCTCAGTAACAGAAAAAATGGAGACAATTCTGAAGGATGCAGAAAGAAAAATATTATCCACCTCCGGAGAAAGAATTGATAGAATCTGAATGCAGATCAAAGTATACTGGTTTGTTTTTTTTTACTTTCTTTATTTTTCTTGGGGGTTTTTGGTCTGTGTCTTCTTTCACAACATGACTAATTAATATGGAAATATGTTTTGCATGACTGCACATGTATAACCTTTATCAAATTGCTTGTCTTCTCGATGACGGGGGAGGGAAAGGAGGGTAGGACAGAATCTAGAACTCAGAATTGTAAAGCACAAAGGTTAAAAATTGTTTTTACATAAAATTGGAAAAAATAAAATGTTTGGGTTTTTTTTTTTAAGAAGGAAACTTAGTCCATAAGGGTCATCTAATCCAAAACTATTTTACAGCGAAGGAAAATGAGTCTTGACTACTGCTCTAGACCACACCTTCAGTGACACAGAGCTGTGATTTGAACCCAGGTAACTCTGGCTCTGCCTCTAGAGAACTTGGGTGCAAAGTGAACTTAACTGATTGAGATTCATGCTATTCCAGGCTTTGTCTTCAGCCACATTCTTTCCAACATGGAAATGAACGGCTTGAATGAAGATGTCACTGCTGTGCAACCATGACCCAAAGCTGAGCCAAGGTGTTGGGTGAAGGAATCAGTAATATTCAAAAGAAATTCATCAGTTAGGATCATGGATGCAAATTAACAAGAAAGTCGAAAGGGGCATGAGTGCAGTCCAGCATTCAGGTCCAGCTCCGCAAGGAGAGAAGTTGGGGAATTTCCAAGTAAAGAGAAATGCACCAACATCCATCCCAAGGTGACCTGTTCTAATTTAGGTTGCCTCTAATTGTAAGATAAAGTCTACCAGCACATGAGTGAGCGTGCGCATGCGTGCACACACACACACACATATCCCAGTCTTCCCACCCTCAAAGTCCTTCACATTCTGCTGGTTATTTCCCTCCAGATTCTCTCTCGCTTATCAGTTTTTAAGCTGTGATGCCTAGAACTAATTGAACATGATATGGAGGCACCATTACCTTCCTATTCCTAAATATGCCCCCTCTTAATGCAGACCAAGATGGTGTTAGTTTTTTTTTCATTGCCACTTCTGACTTCTGTTGACTTTGTAATCCACTAAAATCCCAAGATCTGTTTTGGACAAACTAACCATGCCTCCCCCACCCTGAATTTGAGACAGATTCTTTTTTTAAAAATTTATTTATTGGGGCCTAGATGGCATAGTGAGTAAGAGTGCCAGCCCCAGAGTCAGGAGGACCGTGCATCAGTTCTGGCCTAAGATACTTAACACCCACACAAAAAAACTGGCCGTTGTAACCTTAGGCAAGTTACTTAACCCCAATTGCTTTAAAAAAAATTATTTATTTACAGGGCAGCTAGGTGGCACAGTGAATAGAGAGCCCTGGAGTCAGGAGGACCTGAGTTCAAATCCAGCCTCAGACATTTAACACAAAAACTAGCCGTGTGACCTTGGGCAAGACATTTAACCCCAATTGCCCTCCAAAAAGCACAAAAAAAAAATATTATTTTTACATTTATTTAGTTTACAATATTTAGTTTACAACATTCAGTTCCACAATCCTTTGAGTTCCAAATTTTTCCCCCTCCCTCTCCTCTTCCCTCCTCGCCATGATGACATGCAGTCCAATATAGGTTCCACAAATACCTTTGCATTACACATTAGTCAAGTGGTAAAGAAGAATTCTAACCAATGGAGTGAATGAGAAAGAAGGAACGAAACAAAACACAAAAGAGAGAGAGCAAGCAGCTTGCTTTGATCTGCATTCAGATTCTGTAGTTCTTTCTCTGGATGTGGATAGCCCTTTCTATCATGAGTCTTTTGGAGTTTTTTTATAGCCTGGCATTGCTGACAGGAGCCCAGTCTATCAAAGTCAGTCCTCACAGATACTGTGTGTCTGTCATTGTGTACAATGTTCTCCTGGTTCTGCTCCCCTCACTCAGCATCAGTTCGTATAAGTCTCTCTAGGTTATGAAGTCCATCTGCTCCTCATTTCTTATAGCACAATACTATGTCATAACATCCATATACCACAACTTGTTTAGCCATTCCCAATTGATGGGCATCCCCTGATTTCCAGTTCTTGACTACCACAAAAAGAGCTGCTATAAATATTTTTGTACATAAGGGTCTTCCTCCCACTTGTATGATCTCTTTGGGATACAGCCTTAGAAGTGGTATTGCTGGGTCAAAGGGTATGCACATTTTTGTAGCCCTTTGGGCATAGTTCCAAATTGCTCTCCAAAATGATTTGGATCAGTTCACAACTCCGCCAACAATGCGTTAGTGTTCCAATTTTTCCACATCCTCTCCAGTATTTATCATTTTCCTGTTTTGTCATCTTAGATTCTTTTTTCAAAAAAAAAAGCTTAAGACTTTATAGTTATACTCTGTTCATCTTCAGTGAGTCAAAAAATGCACGCAGGCAGGCACGCACACACATATACAAATGTGACAAGTCACACCCGAACTTTCCATCTTCAAGAATGGTTACTCTTGGCTGTAATTAAATCAAAACTGAATTACTCAACATCTGTTGAATGCCCAAGTAATGGTCCAGACCCTTGAAGAGGATACTGCTGTAGGACCCCCAGGTCCTTACCACCTGCCAAAAGGCATTCAATCCAAAAGATCTCTCAGTCTATAACTAGCCTCTGGCTGGCTATTCCCTGCTTACTTCTATCTCTCAAACTTACTCTCCTGCTTAGTCTACCCACATTATATTTCTCGTTCGAATTTAAACAACCAGCTTCTGGAGATCAGCCTGATAAAGATCTGAGGGTCTGAGTAGTCAGGTGTAAACAGGGTGACATGGCAACCAAAAAGGCTAACGAGTCTAGGCCATCTTGCTAAACTCTCAGTCAGTCCACAAACATATACCAAGCTCCTCCTTTGTGCCAGGCACTGTTAGACATTGGACAAAACAAGGCCCAAAGTGCCCATTTCTAGAAAAGGTGGATGGACACCTTGTCATTTGAACTCAGATCTTCCAGCCTCAGTGCTCTACCCACTAAACCACTGGCTTGTATTCTCATAGGGTTAGATCTCTGAGGTTTCTTCCAACTCTGAGACTCTGAGATTTCATGAATACCAGTCAACATTATCAGATCCCAACAGCATCTGAGTAGGGGACGTGAAGCTGACTAAAGCCACCTGGAAATCAGACCATATTCTTCCTTCTTCCTGGATGTGGCCATGTGGTTCCCCAACTCACCCTCTCCTACCCACCCCCCAGGTTCTGAGCCCTCTGACTCTCCTGCAGCCAGATTCAGTGGGAACCCCCATGCTCAAGTGTGTGCCCCATCACCAGCCCTGAGGAGAGCTGTCTCTGCCCTCCCCTGGCCCTGAGGAGCTGGCAGGCTCCCAAGGCTCCCATAGCTCCAATGGCTTGAGATCGATAGCTTTAGACCAGACTCGCAGTCTGCCTTTGCTGTCACCTGATTCATTTGTTTTGCCTCCTAGTCTCTGGGTACCCCAGACATCTCAGGATCCCAGCTTCCTACTTAACAACTCTTGCCTGCCCAGGAGGTAATCAATACAAATGCCAAGGTCTCAGGCACCACTTTGCCACAGCTCCATTCTACCAGCTTCCCCACCCACTGGAGTGGGATTGGGATGGACTGGCCATACTCCAGACCCTGCCTTGGGTATTTCTTTGCTGCCCTTTGCTAACTAGTGCAAAAGTCACTGGTTTCTCAATTATCTTCTCAGTGCCTCTTAATGCCTGTGGTCTCTGTCTCAAGTCAACATACATTTATATATATTCCAGGGCAGCTAGGTGCCATAGTGGATAGAGTTTCATGCACAGAGTCGGGAAAACTCATCTCCATGAGTTCAAATCCACCCTCAGATACTTATTAGCCATGTGACTCTGGGCAAGTCACTTAACCTTGCTTGCTTCAATTTCTTCATCTGTAAAATGAGCTGGAGGAGGAAATGGCAACCACTGCAGTATCTTTGAAGAAAACCCCAAATGGGGTCAGGAAGAGTCAGGACTAGACAACAACAAATACATGATATCGTATGTCATATGATTAAACTACACACACATATATAACATATATGTAATCATTTGCATACATACCATCTTTGCCATTAGAGAGTAACCTCTTTGAGGACAGGGACTGCTCTTTCCCCCCCCGCTTATCCCCAGTGCCCAGCTCCGTGCCCGGCAGTAGTTGGCACTCAATAAATGCCCACTGATTGACTGTGTGACCTATCTAAATAACACTGTCTTTCTCCTTAGAATGTAAGGTCCTAAAATAAACCAAGGAAGGTCCTCAAGGTCCAGCACTTTTTGTTTGCTTTTTTTTTTCTATCCCCAGGGCTTAGAGCAATACCCAGAATACTGTAAGCCCTTAATAAATGCCTGACTTATTGTCTGGATTTAAATCTCATCTCTACTACTTATTTTGTGTGACATAAGCCAATTAACCTCTCTAAGCCTCAGTTTCCTCATCAGTAAAATTGGCTGGTTGAACTCTATGGCCTCTGAGGTCTCTTTCTGCTCTAAATCTGTGCTCTTATAAGGAACGGGCATTTATTAATCACCTCCTGTATCCATAGCCCTATGTACAAGGTACCATATTAGATGTCAGAGCTACAAGATGAAAAACCATACAGCCCTTCTCCTTCGCTACTTTCTCAGGGTTGCCATGTATTAAGAGCTTTCTGTCATGGACCAGCAACTCTGGGGGGTATGTGGGGCCTCAGCCAGATCAATCCTTTCCCTCCCAGGCATATAAAAGGTCAGTTCGGTCTAAGGCCTGGTAAAACCTAGCTTTGTTCCAGCATTTCTGGAAAAGTCCGAGACTTTCTTTTTGTTTTGAATGAGGGGTAAAGAAAGGAAGGGACAAGTCCATTTAGCATCCTCCTGAGTTTCTAATTTGCTGGATGAGCTGTCAATCAAAACCAGTCTAGATGATGATGCCATCACCATCAGAAATGATGCTGACTGAGTTAGCCAATGACATTGCTGCAAAGTGAGAAAGGGACCTTAAATCTAGTTGTGAACATTATGGCGGCTACGGGAAGCAAAGTGTGTTCCCATCAATTGGGGAATGGCTGTTATTAATTTAAACACAAGCTATACTTAGCAGAGATTCACTATTTCCCATGTGGTTTTCTTTTCCTTTCTTTGTATATGGAAACATTCACGTCTACATGTTTGTCAGGTTCATAAGAAGAAAAATACAAAGCTGGAGAGAGAAGATGCCAGCACAAAAAATGTTGAGTGAATGGCTCTGCCATCTTGGTTCCAGGAGCAGATCAGGGATTCACCAAGGGCAGAGATCAGTGTGAATACTCCAGGCAGGCTTCTCAGACATGGGACACCTGCAGAGGGTTTAGGGCTGGGAGGCAGCTTGTCAGTCATCCAGTCCCACTCCCCTCATGTTATACAGATGAAGAAACCCAGGCTCAGGGAAAGCCAGAGACTCACCAAACATGCGACTAAGAGTCGGCTGCAAAGCCCGGATGTGTCCCCCAGGTCTCTTGGCTTCCACTCCACCAGCTGGGCCTTGTGGATGGCAGGATCTGGACAGGAGAGGAGAAGCGGGTAAGTCACCCAGGCAAAGGAAGGGCCCCAACAGAGGATTGCCAAAGACAGCCGGGGCTGCTCTGTAGAGAATGTTGGAGATCAGAAAGAACTTGGTGTCTCCTCCCAGCAGAAGGGAAGTTCTCTGAGGGCACAATTTGGTGGTGGTTTTGTAGTCCCAGTACCTTGAACAGGAAAAGAGCTTCATGAACGCTCCTTGGGTTGGATTTGGAAGCCACCATGAGTTTATAAGCAGGGGAGGAACACAGTGAAAGTTAAACTTTGATTAGATCCATCCCAGTGAACTGGGGGAGAAGGTGCCCATCAGATCAACTAGTTTCTTCTCTTAAAAAAATGGAGTGGAATGAGGAAAGGGAAAAAACCCAGCAGGAAAAGCAACTCAGGTATTTCCTTAGGAAAGCTGAAGCACGCACAATGCCTCCTTTTCTTCCAGGGCAAGAGGATTCTTGGGGAGCAGCCACCCGGCATGTACGTGCAGCCTGGTGGCAGCTACTGAACACGCTTGCCCAACTGATTGCGGCCCCGGAGCACAAAGGCTGCCCCCGTGCCAAGCTTCACACAAATGCCTCCTTCACACCCACTCAGGCTGGCATGTGCAACTCCAACTGACTGGGAGAAACGGCCCCAGGCCCCCCCCCCCCCCCCACCTAAGGACTGCACAGCCCTGCCTCCAGAGCCCTGCATGGGCGGGGCTCCTTTCATCCTGCCACTCCTGCATCCCCACCCTGGCTCCTTCTGCAGAGGAGTTCTGGGGAGAGGAAAGGGAAGCCTGCTGGAACCAAAGGCTGATCGGCGATCTCTCGGATTTGTGATGACTTCTTTTCTCATCGTTTATTGCACCATCAAATGTCCCTGTATATCCAGTCCCAGTATTCAGTAACATCAGTAAGTCAGTCAAAAAACATTTATTAAAGACTTCCTGTGTGCCAGGCATTGTGCTAAGCACTGGGCATACAAAAGGTGGCAAAACCCTGCCCTCAAGGAGTTCGCCCTCCTTATAAATCATCATTTATAAACTAATCATTAATCACGATTATCATTATAATCACCATTATATCACTAGATTATGGCACATCTTGACCTGGATGGCCCGCAGATATCTTAAGCTCAACATGTCCAAAACTGAACCCCTCATCTTTCCCCCAAGCCTCCCCACTTCCAAATTCTCCTGTTTGGTTGAGAGAACCCCCACCCTCCTAGTCCCCTTTGGTGCCGTCTTGGCTTCAGGAGCAGAAGAGGGATTCATCCTATTTCACTTCTCATACTCGCTTACCCCACAGATCCAGAACTTGTTGCCAAGTTCTCTCAGGTCCATCAACCCCACCCTGGTGCAGACTCCTCACCTCACATCTAGACTATTGGTAGGTGTCAACCAAAAAGAAGATGGAGAGATTCCTGAGTCATTGGAAAGTGAAAAGATTGGAAAGAAAATAAGAAAGCAAGAGAAAGAGGAAGGAAGGAAGGAAGGATGGAAGGAAGGAAGGAAGGAAGGAAGGAAGGAAGGAAGGAAGGAAGGAAGGAAGGAAGGAAGGAAGGAAGGAAGGAAGGAAGGAAGGAAGGAAGGAAGGAAGGAAGGAAGGAAGGAAAGAAGGAAGGAAGGAAGGAAGGAAAGAAGGAAGGAAGGATGGATGGCACAGTGGAGAAATCACTGACTCTTGAGTCAAAAGACCTCCTGGCTTTAAATCCTTCCTCATTCTCACTACTTGTGAGACCTTGGACAAGGACGTAATATCCTTGAGACTCAGTTACCTCATCTGTAAAATGAAGGGGGTAGAATAAATGGCCTCTGAGGTCCCTTCCAGTAATAAGTCTCCAATCCTATTGTCAAAACGGCACTAAAAAAATGGGGGGGGAAGGATAAAGAAGTGGGGAGGTGGGGACACAGGGCAGAGAGTGAATGACAAATGGTTGTTGAGTGGAATGCAGGACCTGTCTGGCACGTGGATACTGGACATGATTTGAGGACCCAGTAGACCAAAAATATCTCCCCCATCTGCTGGCCATGGGTAAATAAAATTCTCTGCCGTGAAATTTAATACAGGCTCTAGAGTTAAAGCATCACTGTCCAAGGGAGCTAAGAGTAAGCCTCCTTCAGCCCTAAATCCCATTATCCCACGAATTAAATGCCAGGACAGCAAAGGGATTTAAGATTTGTTTTAACCCTTGCTCACTGCCCCTCTGAAGCTCATTTGTGAGGGGGGTGGGAAGGGTGCATCCCTGAACCCCCTCCACAGGCACAAAAACCCAGAGTTTATAAAAAGGAGTCCCCTCGGGGTTCCCTTAAATAGAAGCCCACCTGGATCCCACAGAAGCTTTTGTTTACAGAGCATCAATTATTTGCTAGCAAAGCAGCCTGGAGGGAGACAGGTAGGAACAGGGGATGCTTAGGCTGAAGGAAAACAAAAAGTCTTGGGAGAGACAAGATCTCTCTTCCAGTATCTGAAGGACTGACTTGTTTTGATTCTCCAGTCTCAGAGTTCAGGCACAATTCAGTGCTGGATAAGGAAGCACTTCGTAGCAGAGTCCATCTAAAGATGGAACGGTGCTCAAACAGGTAGTGAGCTCCCTGTCAGTGGGAGTCTTCCAGCACCAGCTAGATCTCCTTGTTGGGATTTTGTGGTGGCTAGGGTGGAGGGCACCAGAAAACAGTAAGCCCCTTGAGGGCAGGGACTATTCTCTGTAGCACCTAGCACAGTACCTTCCAGAAAAGTTAATAAATGCTGGTCGATGGACTGTCTGACTGATTGTAGGTGTGTTCTCTAAATATCTAATTTATCCCCTCTAAAAACAGAAGGAAGAAAGGTGGAGCTCAGAAAAACTTTCTCAGGCCTTGTTTCCTCGGAAGGGTGACATGGTGTTCAATCATTGTCTAAGGATGGGATGGAGTACGGACGATTAGCAAATTCACAAAGGGGAGTGCTGTTTTTAATTGTACATTTTTTACTTCAACGCAATGATGTTTAATGAAATGTTTTGGATAATAGGATCTCAGAGTTAAGTCTGGGGGAGAGGGACCTCAGAGGCCTAGTCCCTCACCCCCATTTTACAGAAAAGGAAACTGAGGCCTTCAGAGATGAAGCAAGTGACTTGCCCAAGGTCACATAAGTGGCAGAGTCAGTCCTTCTTGGAATTCTTCACCCTGTTTCAGAAGTCTTATTTAATTATAATCAGTACTCATGAGTCACCAATGTGTTTGAATTTCCACAAATGTTCTTGAATTTTCTATCTCCTACACATCACAGAAGGGACAAAGCTGTAACAGAAGAAGGAAGAAGTTCTTCAATCAGACAATGATTTGCCTAACAACAAAAGTGTGACCTGATCCTTAAATGATGAATTTGCCAACTATTTGCTTAAACCTTTTCTCCTCTATTTGGGACCAAGGCACCACCAGCCTTCACAACCTTGGAGACATCTTCAGCTCCAGCCCTCCTGTCCAATCAGTGGTCGGGCCAAGTGACGTCATTCCTCCTTTCTGTTCATCCAGACACCTCCCTAGTTCAGGCCCCACTCACCTCTTTCTGGTCTAGACTATTGCAATTGCTTCCTAACTGGTACCGGAATGAAGCTTCGACCCTCTAGTCCTTTCTCCATACAGTTTGCCAAATAATTTTCCTACAGCACAAGTCTGACAATGTCATTCACACTCTGATTTGGGACAATATGGGACTTAGTTTCCATTTTAATCCTCTGGGGGATAGGGAGAGCATGAGGCAAAATCTGAGGCATCCAAAGGTTAAGAGAATTGACCAGATCACACAGCTAACAAGTGGCTGAAGCAAAATTCAAAGCAACCGGAATCCAGGCAAAATTGCTTTATTTTTTATGTTTTGTGGATTACAGTTTAGCTACTACACAAATCTGTGTACATGTGGTTTTGCTCCCAGTAGACGGCCCACTTCTGGAGGGTAGGGTCTGTTTGTGCGCATGCACCACACACACCACACCATACACCACACACATGCACACACAGCACACACATGCACACATACCATACCACACCACACGCACACACCACACACATGCATATGAGCACACACGTGCGCGCACATACCACACACAGCACATGCACACACCACACACATGCATGCACACCACACCACACACGCACACACCACACGCACATGCATACGCGCACACACGTGCATGCACATACCACACACGCACAGCACACACACCACACGCATGCACACACACCACACACACGCACACACCATACCACACCATACACCACACACACATGCATACGCACACACCACACACGCATGCATATGCGCACACATGCGTGCGCACATGCCACACACACCACACACATACCACACACATACCACACACCACACACGCACACATACACCACACACATGCACACACACACCACACACACACACACACACACACTATTAAGATGAAAGCTTGGCCCCAGATTCTCCCACATCACATGCTCCTGTCTCCTCCAGCTCTCCTAGTTCAGGAGGAAGGAGCCACGGCATTTTCCTGGTCCCGCTCCACCCCACGCTGGCCAAAGATAGAGCCCCCTTGGGGAATCAGACATTCTCCATCGCCTGCAGCTGACCTGCAGCCCTGAATGCAAACAGCTGATAAGCACTCAGCCACTTTGTTCAGAGCAGCTTTGAATTCTGGACTTCACTGTCCCCGAAAAATCAATTTCCAACGAACTCTCTGCGGCTCTTTCCGTGCCTGGCTGCTAGGATTTCACTGGGCACAGGAATGGGTATCCAAGGAACAAAAGAGAACCAGACAAGGCTGGGTCCAGAGTGCCAGGGAGTCGGGCTTTTCCAGGGCCCTAACAAGCCGAATGTCTGCATCACTGCACACACACTCTCACAGCTCGGTTTTTTTGAGATCTCATGGTAGCTCTCAGAGAGAGGCAGAAATCCTGGATTCAAGTCTTGCCTCTTACACACACTGTCTATGCTGAGTCCCTTAACATCTTGGTGAGCCGAGGTAACGCTTTAATTATAAATTATTCCTAAACGCTTGGTCTACATTTGGTGGCAGGAGCTTTCCTAACAGGACTCTCCTATCTTAATAAAATCATAGGTCTGGGCCAGGAAAAAAAAAAACTGCAGTCGACAGAGCTTTTGCAACAAAATCAGAAACATTTTTTGCTTGTATTTCCAATATAAGGTATTTATATAAACTCCAAGAGGGAAGAGATAGTTTCGGTTTCATCTCTAAATTCCTAGGATTTCGCACACATAGCGCTTAATAAATGCCTGTTGGTTGATTGATGATTGACTCAATGTCCCAATGCCAGATTTCCAATCGGTAGAGCATGAAGAGAATTCAGAGAAATTTGAGAAGACTTGTCTGAACAAAGCTAACAGAGGCAGAAGAATGAGTTGCATGACCTGTAAACCACCAGAACTCTAGCCGTGCAATGATCAATCTTGTATTTGTTGTGATTCTGTGGTCTACCCTGCAGAATGTAAGCAGGGATTCCTTCATTATCTTCCTATCCCCCAGCCTCCCACAGTGCCTAACACATAGAAGGCACTTAAAAAAATCCTTGTCCACTGACAATTCCAGATGGCAGATGATGGAACATATCTCCTTCAATTAGGGAAGGTGGGGAAATCACTGGGAATAAGAGGATTTTTAAAATATCAATAGAACATTTATGTTTTTGAAAATAATTTCTCAAGAAAGAGTCAGAGGAGAGGAACACATAGTTCATAAGTGGAGACGTGTAAATTATTAACAATATGAAAAATGTGCCAAGTCACTAACAATGAGACACATAAATCAAAATCACCTTGAGGTTACCTGTGTGTACCTGGGCAGGCTACATCACCCACTGAGGGGCCTCAGTCTCCTCATCTGTGGAACAGGGCTGTATTAGATCAGGGACTCTTAAATGTCTTTTTGCATCAAGCACCCCTTTGACAGCCTGGCGAAGCTTATGGAGCCCTCAGAATCATATTTTAAATATACAAAATAAAATATATAGGATAAAGGTAATTAGTCATATTGGAATGCTATCGCCAAAATATAAAGGAAGATAAAAGCCAAGGAAGGCCCCTTCAAGCTCTGAATTGTTGATCCTACTTTGCTGGTTCTGAGCTTCTCAATGTTACTACTCCCTCCCATAACATCTCATCCTGTCCACCCTCTAGAAATGGCCTCAACCCACCAAAGGTTTTCTTGATATTTTTTTTACTTTTTTTTTAACCTGGGCACTAAGGCAAGCCCAGGGCTGCCCATCTGGACCCCTCCCCCTTGCCCACCTCCCATCTGACTACAACTTTGGGGCTGGCATCTTTTCAGTTCCATCAAGGTTATGAAAGAGGCCAGGAAGCATTTAATCTTCCTCATTTCCTCTAAAGCGTTTTTCTAATCATTTCCTAAATTTGTTGCTGATTATGACCTTTGTTTTAAGTAGTACAGAATCTGACTGCACACAGACTGCTGACTCTGAAATGATGTCCACATTAATAACCAGTTGCTTCCTATTTCTTGGGGAAAAGACAATTTTGTGTGTGCATGGGATATGTGGGTGGGTGGTATGGTACTATTCAAGGTCTTACTGAATTGCCAGCTTCTCCTCTGTGATTTGGTGGAATCCACTGGATAATAATAACAATGGCTAACATTTATATGGCGCATTAAGGTTTGAGAAGTGCTTTACAAATATTATCTCATATTCACCTTTTATAGATGAGGAAACTGAGGCAGACAGCAGAGAACTTATTTGCCCAGGGTCACATAGCTAGAAAGTGTTTGAGCCTAAATTTGAACTCAGGACTTCCTGACTCCAGGTCCAGTGCTCTGTGAACTGTACTGCCTAGGTGCCAATGCCTAGGATTCTCCATTCTTGTGAAGGTGGCCTTCTTACTGAGCCTTACACATGATACTCCATCTCCCATCTCTTTGCTTTGGCTGTTCCCAGTGACTAAATGTACTCCCTTCTCACCTTTACCACCTACATGAGGCCTTTCTTGAATGCCCCTCCCCTAGCTTCTAGTGCTTCTCCCAAATTACACTGTAGGAACTTTGTATTTTTTTTATATTTATCTCTCTGTGTACTTTTTATTTCCCCCAATAGAATGTGAGCTCTTTGAAGGCAAGAAGAACTTCGTTTTTGTCTTCTTTATCTCTAACACTTAACACGGGGACTGTTTTATGGTATGTGCTTAACAAATGTTTATTAATTGATTGATTATATATGAAGCAGCTAACTGTCTCAGCGGAACTCTGGGCCTGGAAAGACCTCAATTCAAATCCAGGCTCAGACACTTTTTTGTTGTTGTTGTTTTTTGTTTTTTTGCTATTTGGAGGGTAATTGGGGTTAAGTGACTTGCCCAAGGACACTGATTTTTGTGTTAAGTGTCTGAGGCCACATTTGAACTCAGGTCCTCCTGACTCCAGGGCCAGTGCTCTATTCATTGCACCACCACCGAGCCGCCCCCAGGCTAAGACACTTTAACTATCAGTGTAAAAGGATTTGTTTTGTGAAGTTTGGATTCAATCAAAGGGTGGCACTTCAGGACCTAGAGGACCACATGTAGCCTCAAGGCTGCAGGTTTCCCACCCCTGCTCCTGTAAAGGCAGCTGGCCTTGAAGGGCCCTGGTTTTGAATCTAGGCTCTGACTGACTAGTTTGGGGCAGGGTCCAGATACATAACATATCTGGGACTCAGGTTCCTCAACTGTAAAATGGGGATGATAATCTTACAGCGTTTTTGTGAGAATTAAAAACAATAATTCATGCAAAGCACTTTCTAAGCTTTTAAGTACTACATGAAGTCCAGTTATTATGATTGTTGTTTCTTTTGATAATGGTGTTCATCTCTTGAAGAATGGAATGGGAAAGAAAAACACATGGAATCACAAGATCATGGACTTGGCAAAGGGACCTCCAGGCCAGCTAGCCCATTCTACAGAGGCTGAAAGGAGGGGAGTGACATACCCAAGGTCACACAAGCGGTTGAAGTGAGAGGTGTCAGTTGAGATGCTTCATGAATTTGGACTAGGTCAGGAGTTCTTTACCTGGAGCCAATGAATTTTTTTTGGAGGGGGAGGGCAGGGCAATTTGGGTTAAGTGACTTGCCCAAGGTCACATGGCTAGATTTTTATGTTAAGTGTTTGAGGCCACATTTGAACTTAGCTCCTCCTGACTCCAGGGCCAGTGCTCTATTCACTGCACCACCTAGCCATCCCAATGAATTTGTTTTTAAGAATATTTTAATAGCTAAATTTCAACAGTCAAGTCAACAAGCACCAATTAAACACCTACTGTGTACCAGGTGCAATGCTAAGCACTGAGGATACAAAGAAAGCTGCAAGACAGTCCCTGCCCCAAAGAGCTCACAGTCTAATGGGGGAGAGAACACGGAACCAGCAATGGGGTTTCTTTGTTGTCTCGTATATTTAAAAACATTCTTCTGAAAAAGGGTCTTTGGCTTCCCTGGCTTGCCACAGGGGTCCAGGACACACAAAAAGGAGAGGAATGCTTCCAAATTCTGGGATTAGATCAGTCTGACACAGCCCCTTCTGTTGATATGCTGAGATCTGGCAGGTCCAGGTTGGGCAGAGGATTCAGGGAGGAACGGTCTGAATGGACAGGTCAGCGGCATGAGCTCCAAGGGGTCTCAAGGAAAAGGCACAAACAGGAAATGGATCTGAGTGTCCAGGCCCAGGTCAAGGTTCAAGATTCAAGCCAAACATGAAGGAAGCAAGTAAGAAAAGCAGGTCAGCCAGAAAGAAGAGGGGCAGCCTCTTGGAAAGGGTCACAGACCAGGACCAGCAGAAGCTGTGTGCCTTCTGTCCTAGCATGGGCCGATGAGGGCTGACACCAATGGGCTGCTCTCAAGGGTAGGCAGGGCTTTGTACAGCACTGGACAACCTGGGCCCTCCAGGCCACACATGGCTGGCTGGGCCCTCAAGTGCAGCCCTTTGACTGAATCCAAACTTCACAGAACAAATCCCCTGGCATGGTAGGTTCTGGAGATTGTAGCAGGAGGTTAAACCATCCAAGTCAGGCTGGGTCAGGAGCCAGGCCTGCCCAGGAATGTCAGAAATGGAATGAGCAGGGTAGAGAGGAGGGGGCCAGGAGATGGAGATTCTCAAGCCAAAGAGGTCCTCACTGCACCAGGAAGCAAGCTACCAGAGCTATGGGGAAATGGTCAGCTGCAACAATCCCCCTTTGAAATAACAATACTTACTATAAACTAGCATTTACATAGCACTTACTATATGCCAGCCTCTGTGCTAAGTGTTTTACAAATATTACCTCCTTTGGTCCCTGAGAGGGAGGTCTTATTATTATCTCCACTTTACAGTGGAAACTGAGGCAGAGGTGAAGTTACTTGTCCAGAGTCACGCAAGTCAGCTATTAAGTGTCTGAAGCTGATTTGAACTCAGGGCTTCCTGACTCCCAGACCAGTGCTCTGTCCACACCTAGCAGCCTTAGCAGCTTTGGTCTCTTTATTTTGGTGCCATGCATTCACTGCCCTTGGCCAGGCTGGTGTGGTGCCAGTCCAGAGTCTCAGACCAGACTGAAAAATGATTCAACAGGTCAAGAGTGGTGGTGGTAGTAGTAGTAGTAGTAGTGGTAGTAGTAGTAATAGCACCATTATAGGAGAGATCACACATTTAGAGCTGGAAGGTACTTTCCTTGATCATTCTCATCCAACCCATTTTATGGACAAGGTCACTGGGTAGGAGGTGAACCTCTAATTGTGAAGCCATTTTTCCTGCCACTCCATGCATTTCTTCATTATCAGAGAGTTGGACAAGGGCTATCACAGGTTATCTGGTCCTGATGAACCATCAAACCAAATGTGCAGCATGGCTCCAAGCAGTCAATGAGTCCCCTCTGAGCACTCCAGGGATGGGGATCTCACTACCTTATGGGCAGCCCCTCCCGCTTCCTAAATCTGCCTCTCTGTTCCTTCTACTCATTGCCCTCTGGGTCCAAGTAACATGTCTCCTCTGTCTTCCAACCTAACAACCCTTCAAAAGCTTGAAGACTGTGACATTTAAAGAGTTTGAGACACATAGTTAATCATTTTATGAACAATGCTGGCATTTTACCAATAAAAGGGTCAGTGATGCCTTTGAATGCCAAAGACCAATTATAGCAGTGGGCTCATCTCATAGCTGATATGCCCTTGGAAGAGTGGGCGCTCCTGAGAATGGCAGTCAACTCTGATTGGTTAACAATTAATGGGAGAATAAATATTAAAATGAGGGGTGGGCTATATTACAATGAGGGTCTTGGGGTATGTGGCTTGGGTCACCCAAATCTTGGTCAGAGATCTGTCAATTTCCATATCACCTGTCTGACAAAAGGAAGGATCCACATTTCCCCATATCTGTCTGAGTAAACACGAGCAGGATCCCTGCATTCATCTAAACTTAAGAATTTCTTCACTGTCTTTAATTAGATGTTAGCTTTCCTGACTGGGGAAGTCTTTGAGCAAGATTTCCCACACTAGTTGATTTTTGGATGAGGCAGTAGAAAAGGGGAAAAACCCTGGTCCTCATTCAATAATTAGCTATTAAATATAAGAGAGATAGAATCATTTCTCTCAAAGACAGTCACCGGGCCCCTAACTGATGCTTCCTCTTACTCTTGAGCTATTTATTAAGCTAGCTTTAGCGAGATCCTAGGAGACTGGGTCACAAAACTGAGAAGTTCTGATGGGATTAAGAGAAAAAGGAATAATCCAATTTATGGCCCCTAGATGGTCAGCTCTACCAGGACCCCACAGTGAGGCATCCTGGGCTCCCACTCACATTTCCATAGCACTTAAAAGTTTTACAAAGCACTTTCCTCACATTCCTAGGAGGGAAGGAGTATAACTTTTATTATTTCCATTAAAAAAAAAAAAGAAACTGACGTATAGCTTGCCTCGGGGTTATAGGGTGTAAAGCTGTCAGGGAATTTGGAAAGCATCTCCTCTAAGCTTCTTATGGGACAAAGGGGAAACCGAAGCCCACAGAGGAGCAGTGACAGCCCTAAGTCACACAGCGGTCACTACCTGAGCCAGGATCTGAATCCAGGTCCTCCAAAACTAATACTCTTTTCACCACATTGCATCAACTCTAAACAGACCCAGACCAACAGTCATCCAAAATGCTGACACATGAGACTTTCTACGTGAGAAAAGACATGTACCTGGTTTTGTCGACCTTCCCCTGCAGCTGTATAAATAACAGCGGGTCAAGGGAAGTTATCAAACAAGGCTTGGACGGATGCCTCAGCTAATGAACTGCTTGCAATTGTAATGCTAGTCTGCATGTTTAAAAAGGGGGAAAGCATGTAAAGTCCTCTTACAGAAGGCTATAATTCAACCCAGATTTTTCTCTTTTTTCTTTCAGGAAGGCCTCATGAATTGTGGGAGAGGGAAAATGGTCAGGAGTCATGGCGGCACATTTGAGCAGCACAGTGATAGAGTTTGCAGAGAAACTTGCCAACTGGATGCCTGGGCTCCCGGTGATGGCTGACAGCCAGCCACCTCTCCTGACTCAGGCTGGGGGGTGAGGAAGGGGGGCACCCACCTGGACACAGGAAGCATTGGAAACAGAATGGGAACAGAACAGGGGAACCATACAGTCAGAGAGAGAGAGAGTGAAAACCAATGCCTGCTCTCCACTCAGAGAATGCAAGCCTCCCGAGGTGAGGAGAGTTTCATTTGGGTCTATGTATCTCCAGCACATACTTAATATAAGCTAGTGAGAGGAACACAGAGACACCAAAGGAAAAACAGAGAGAGACCTGGACACAGAATCTGCAGGATTGTGATCTAGGAAAGCCAGCCTCCTCATTTCAGAGCAGAGGAACTGATTCAAACATCTTGAATAATGTGTCCAAGATAACATAACTAAAAAGTGATGGAGCTGGAACCCAAACCCGGGTCCTCTGACATCAAACCCAACAGTCTTCTTACCCTTTACTACAAAGTACTAACCAAACACCAAACTATGAGAGTATGCAGTAGGTGCTTAATAAATGTTTGAGTTGAATCTGGGTTGAATTGAGCCACAGCCCTTTCCTTCCTTTAAGCATGGGCAGAGAGGAAGTCCCATAAATTCAAAAGAATGCTGACCAGCTGTTCTATAGCTAAATTTCCAATAAAATAATTTTAAAAAACTATTCTATATATAGTCTGAATTTCAAGACTTTTAAGTCTAGGTTCTGACCCTAGGCAGTCATGCAGCAAGGATGAAGTCACCTAATCTCTATGGGTTTCAATTTCCTTTTTTGTCAGGTGAGACATTTGGCCCAGATGACCTCAACTATTCTTTCCAATGCTAATATCCATTTACTCCAGAAACATTTGCTGAAGACCTACTATATGCAAGGCAGGCACTGTGAAGGCTACAGCAACAGTCAAGGTGGTGAGCTAAAGTATGAATAAGTATAACCCAAAGACAGTGCAATGAGTTCACAGGAGGGGCAGAAACAAAAGGGCAGCCAGCCCAGGGAGGAAGGGGCCACTTCCAGCTGGGAGATCAAGGTAGAGTCCATGGAAGAGGAGCCACTTGATCAGGGTCTTGGAAAGAAAGACAGGTAGAAACTCATCAGATCAAGATGGTGGGAGAGGCAGCCACAAAGAATGAGGAAGACAAGGGCCATGACCTGGAGGACTGAAGACATGACCAGGGAAGGATGAGCAATCCATTTTGGCTAGAGCATATGATAGGTGTAAGCATGACATGAGGCCCTTAGCTTAGTCCAGGCATTCCTTGGGAGGCAATGGGCACTGGAGGTCTCTGAGCAGGGAAGTAGTGAAGTCAGAACTCCTGCGTCAGGAAGACAAATCTGACTCTGTGGTGTATGTAGAGGCCCAGCCTTCAATCCCAGAGGCAGGAAGGATCACCTGAGCTCAGGAGTTTTGAGCTGCAGGAAAACTCAAGCAGGTCAGGAGTCCACACTAATTCCAATACCAATGGCATGAGTACCCAGAAGGGAGGCCATCAGGCTTCCAAAGGCATAGAGGAAGCAGCCCAGGCTGGAAACAGAGATTGGCAAAGCTTCCCTGCCAATCAGCAGCCTGGGCAAGAGAGAGAGACCAGCTTCAAAAACTATATCCTCATCTGGCAGAAATGTGTGGGGTGGATTAGTGGAATCAAATTCAATTTAACCACAAACTCTTATTAAAAGCTGATTAGAGGCCTGCCTTTCTAGGCTTTTAATAAGGATTTGTTGAGAAATTGAATTTAATTCTTCCAATCCTTCGAATCAAACAAAATTACCCAATAAAAAAAAGCCAACTCTATGTAAGCTAAGAAGCTTCAGGGGATAATGGGGAAGAATCAGGGAGAATGGGGTTCAGGTAATGCCTCTGACACCAGCTGTGTGACCTAGGGCAAGTCTCTCTCAATGCCACAGGTGCAGGGCTGTTCTGGTGGAAGGAGTTTCTCACCTGGGAGTTCCTCATCAATGAAATTGAAGATCTAATCCAAAAAATGAAAATCAACCAATAATCATTTATTAAGTGCCTACTATATGTGCAAAGGACTGTGGTAGGTGCTTGGGACAAAAATGAAAGTCCCTGCAGTCTAACAGGGAATAAAAAGAAATAGACACAAATTCTTATGATACAAAGCAGACATGCCAAATCCAGGGGAAGTTCAAAGTGTTCTAGAGGAAAGAAGGAGCTCACTTCCTGCAAGAAGGAAGGAGAGTAGGTTTCATGGGGAACGTGGCACCTAAATTAGGACTTAAAGGACGAGGGATGGGAGGAGGGGCAGGTGAGGGGAGAGGAGAAGAGAGGGGAAGGGAGGAGAGGAGAGGGAGAAAGGGGAGGGATATACGGAGAGATGACAGAGGAAGGGGACAGAGATAGAGAATAAAAGAGATGAAATGGAGGAGGAGAAGAGAGAAAAGAGAGACAGAAGAAAAGAGAAGAGAGGAAAGGGAGGAGAGGGAGAAGAGAGCAGAGGGAGACAGAGACAGACAGAGAGGGAGAGAGACAGAAAGACAGAGACTAAGCTTACCTTAGGATCTATCCCCAGTACATAAATAGTCACAAGCTTTGAACAGGCATTTTTCAAAGGAACAAATCCAAGCTATCAACAGCGTTATGAAAAGCTGTCCTAAATCGCCAATAATTAGAGAAATGCAAACAGCTCTGAAGTCCAATCCTCCCCCATGAGATCAGCAAAGTTGAGAAAAAAAAGGAAAAGGATGATTGCTGGATGAACTCCAAGGAGAACAGACCCCCCCCCCTCCCAACAGCTGGTGACACTCAGCACGGCCATTCTCTCTGCCACAATAATAATCTGTGCCTGTGCTTATATCCCCAAAGAAATCAAAGAGAAAAAGGTCCTATGCCTACAAAAAGATCACTTGCAGCTCTTTCTGTAGAACCAAAGGACTGAACACTGAAGGGGTGCCCGTCAAATAGGGAATGGGTAAACAATGATGGAACATGAATATAAGTGAATACTGTCATGTCATTAAAAATAATGAAAAGGACCATTTCAGAGAAACTTGGGGAGACTTCTATGAGCCAGTACAGAGTGAAGTGAGCAGAACCAGAGAACAATTTATACAATAACAATATTATAAACAACCCTGAGAGACTTCAGATCTCTGATCCAGGCAATGACTAATTACAATTCCAGAGAATCAATGAAGCATGCCACCCACCTTCTGAAAGAGAGGTGATGAACGCAAGATGCAGAATAAAAGACATTATGGACATGGCCAATGTGTCCAAATCTATTTTGCTTTATTATGCCTATTTGTTGCAGGGATTTTATTTTTCTGGGAGTAAGAAAGGCATGGACACAGAGTTGGTGAAAAAGAAGGAAAAGAAAAAAAAAGAAAGGTCATTTGGAAAGGAAAATGACAAATGCTGGAGGCAATGTAGAAAAATTGGAACACTAATGCATTGTTGATGGAGTTATGAACTGGTCCCACCATTCTGGAGAACAATTTAGAACTATACCCAAAGGGCTATAAAAACTGTACATACATATCCTTTAACACAGCAATGCCACTTTTGTTTCAGTCATGTCCAACTCTCTGTGACCCCATTTGGGGTTTTCTTGGCAGAGATACTGGAGTGGTTTGCCATTTCCTTCTCCAGCTCATTTTACAGATGAGGAAATCAAGGCAAACAGGGTAAAGTGACTTTTTTAGGGTCAAACTTGCTTAGGAAGTGTCTGAGGCCAGATATGAATTCAATAGACCAATCTTCCTAATTCCAGGTCTGGCACTCTACCCACTGTGCCACCTAGTTTCCCTGCAATACTACTACTAGGTCTGAATCCCAAAAGGGATCAAAGAAATGGGAAATGGACCCACAAGTATTGACTTGTATTGATCTCAATTGATTACAATACAGTAATACAATAGTAAAGCTAACTGTAATGGGAATGTAAATTTTTAAGATCTTCCCTGCCCCTAGGCTAAAGTGCACCTGGAGCCTGGGGTGGGAGGCTGGTTTTTCAGGAGATACTTCTTGATTGGGCAGTGAGTCAATAAGGTTGTTACATTCTCTGACCCAGGAGAAGGCTATATAAGCCCTGATGTGTAGCTTTGTTTTGGGGCTCACTTTGAGAAGTGTTCTGTGATTTGATCAGATGAAACTATGGAAAGCCGTTGTCCAGAGCCCCCCCCAGCTTTGAAACCCAGATGTTGATTTGGTATGGATGTAATGGTTGGACAGTTTGAAATCTGTCTACTTGATCTGTTTCTGTCTTGATAATTCTGTCTGTATATTCTGAAGTTCGGGGTGCTGACCTCTTTCCCCTGAACTAGGTAAACGATACATGTTTGACTGATTAAAGTAAACTTGTTAACCCATTTTGAGTTGCTTTCCTTTATCAAAGTGCAGTGTGAGCAGCCACCCTGGGGATGCTGAGGTGCTTGCTGCTACACCTTCCCCCAAACACTGCCCCCTACTCCATCCCACTTTTTGGCAGCTCTAATTACCTGGAGGATTTCCCGGATGACAAGCCTGAATTTTCTTGTCACCTCCAGTCATCATTTTGGGCTGGTAGGTTCCTCCTGTGGCCAGACAGGCCCCGTTCACTCTTTCACACCTCTCCCAACTCTCCAGACTTGTGTGCCTTCCATCTCTCTCCCTCTCTCTACTCCACCCTGCTTTCCAGTTTCCTTCCATACTCAGTCTTCTCCCATTAGAACATAAGCTTCTTGAGGGCAGACCCCATCTTTTTTTCCCTGGCTTATGTTTGTATTCCCAGTACTTATTACACTGCTTGCCCCAAAAAAGGCGCTTAAAAATGCTCACTGACACAATAGATATCTGACACTCATCACAACAAGGCACATTCTTTTTTCTGGTGACAACCTTTCAGATGCTTAAAAACAATGATCACATTTGCCTTAAGTCTCCTCTCCTCCGGGCCTTCAGCCTCATATGGCACAGATTCAATGTCCTTCCCCTGTGCTGCATCCCTTCCTCTGGGCACTCTCAGGTCATCAATGTCCCTCCTAAACTATGGCACCCAGGATTGAACACAGCTCTCCAGACAAGGTCTGTCCATTCTGTGCCATTGGAGCCCCATGACAACCCTGGGGACAAATCCACTAATATGGTTATCTCCATTAGAGATGAGAACTCTGAGGCTCACAGGGGGTGATGCTATCTGATCTGCCCATGGTCACAGAGCTAGTAAGTACTCAAGGCAGGATTTGAACACAGGTCTCCCAGCAGATTAGCCACTCACTACACAAGCCAGGCATCTAGGCATTCAAACTTTACTAAGCAGACAAGGCTGCCAAGTGGTGTGATGGCTAGAGCTCTGGCCCTGGAGTCCTGAAGAACTGCCTTCTTTGAACTTCTACCAGTCTCAGTTTTGTTATCTAAATAATGGGATAATAATATCACCTATTTCCCAGAGTAAGAAGAGATATTTGTCAAGAGTTCTGCCAACTTTAAAGCACTATATAAAATATAAAATTATGTAAGTATACTTAAATATAACATAAAAATATAAGTTATAGAAATATACCTAAATATATAAAATATAAACATATAAATTATATAAATACAAAATAGAAATTATACAAATGTGCTTAAATATATAAAATATAAATGCATAAATTATATGAATATATTTAAAGATGGCTTATTGTAGCTATATGAAATATAAATATACTTATTTAAACATATATATAAATATAATTAATTCTATAAATTGACTTTTCTATAATATGTAAATATACTTAAATATATAAATATAAGTATATAAATTATATAACTATACATAAAGATTTTTAATGAAAAGGGGGAAATGAACATATCTAGCTATTACATAATGTATGACATATTATATATAGCACAGAGAAAATTAGCATGACAGCAGAGCACAAGCTCATGATTTAGCATGAAAAGGAACCCTGAGACTTCGTTTAGTCTAACCCCCTTATCTTACACATGGGGAAACTGAGGCCAAGAAAGATTAAGTGACTGGCCAAAGGTTATTCAGGTAGAAAGTTTCTGAGGCAGGATCTGAACCCGCATGGCCTCACTCCAAAGTCATTGTTCATTTTGTAATATAAATGTAAGCACAGGATGGGATTCCTCTTGTCCTTTAAGCCCCAGTGCCTGGAACATGGCAGCCCTTTCAGAAATGCTAGCTGGCTAAGAGTGATTCTAAGGTTCCAGAGTGCCTCTCTTGACCTTCAGGAGAATGGGGGCCAGAAAGCTGCACCAAGGATACCTTGGTGGTCCAGAGGTGGGGTCACTAGCTGTCCCCGAAGGAGGAGGCCCAACAGGAAAGGGAGGTCCCCTGGCCCCCGCCCAACCTCAGGGCAGCAGGGAGCCCGAGAAGCCTGGCCCCTGTCCAAGGCAGCCTTTACTGCCCTGTTAATAGGTTACCCAGACACGGATCCAGGGCATTTACCCACCCTCTGGGGGAAGGGGGCGGGGAAGCTGGGGAAGAGGGACTGTCCACATCAGGTTTATCTTTTCTAAATGAGTCAATGCTGGATCCCTGGTGGAGGCTGTGTGGGGGCCAGGCTTCCCATCAGTCCTGAGCCGCCTGCAGCCCCCTCCTCCCAGTTCCCAGGCAGAAGAGGAGGGTGGGGGAGCTCAGGCGGACCACAGCAGGATGAAAGGCCCTCCAATCCCCACAGCCACTGCCTCCCTGCAGCTGGCCCCGTCAGCAACGGGCTTTCCAGATCCAAGAAAGGGCTCCATGGTAAACACCAGTCAGGAAATGGGGGAGGGGCTGGATCCTATTTCAGAGGCGCCTCAAAGTTGGCAGCTGGAGGCCTGTTCACTGGCAGTCCCGACCTGACCCAATCCTGGGGCTGAAATGATGAAAAGGCATCTATGAAGCAAGCTCTCCCCATGTGCCAGGAACTGTGCTGATTGTTGGGGGAACAAAGGCTGTGACCCAGAATCGAGGGAAGGAAGGCTCAGGGTTCAAATCCTCCACACTAGCTGGCTGTGGTACTTAACCACTATCATCTGCCTCAGTTTTCTCCTCTGTAAAGTGGAGAGAATAGCAAACACCTAACTCCCAGGGTTCTTGTGAGGATCAGATGACATCACCTGTGTAAAGTGCTTCTCAAACCCTGGAACACAGGTGGTATTATTTTTCCCATTTTACAGATGAGAAAACCAGACACGCAGAGGTTGCATGATTTGCCCAGGGTCACACAGCTACAGGTAGCAAATGTCCAAGGTAGGATTTGAATTTGGGTCCTACAGACTCCAGAACCTGTGCTCTATACATCCTAGCTGCATAATGCTATTTACTAAATGTTAGCTTCTACTAATATTATTACTAAGTGCCTTGAACTCTGCAGGGGGGATGCCATGGAATAGCACTGAAAGTTCTCAGAGTTCAGCCAGCCAGACGGGTGAATCCTTCATGAGGTGGTTTCATTTACCTGACTGAGGACACCTGCCCCCCAAAAACCCAACCAGTGAGGCAGAGGGGGGTAATCCACACCTGACTAAAAATAACCTCAGGGTGGGGGGATGGGAAGAGGGGAGGAGGGCATCTAGTTCATCCCCCTGCCTACAGACTAGACAGGATAAAAGACCATCCCAGGCATAGGGAACCTCTCCTAGTTTTGAGGACTCTTGAGAAATGTGGTTACCCAACTATCCTCCACAATCTATGCGAGCCTTCTCTCCTAGCCAGGAATGTTGGATCTCTGCCTCTCACCCTCCCACTCTGCTTCCCACCCTCAAGTTTTTCAAGACCCAGGGGAAGCTCTTCCACTTCCCCTCCCGGCCTGACTCCACATTTCAGGCTCTGGGAGTCGGCAAGGCTGATCCTGAGGAAGCTGTCAAGGAGTCAACCTCTGTCTTGCACTCCCCGTCTGGGGTCCTTTTCCTATTTTCCTTCCCTTCCCTAAGGATTCAGTGTGCTCATTCATTCCATCAGCAAACATTCCCTAGGGTCCTATAGAGTCAAGAGTCCAACTCTGACTCTGATACTTATGAGCTATGGGATTTGTGACCTTCCACCTCTCTGAGACTCAGATTCCTCATTGGTAATATAAGGGCTTTGGACTAACTGGCATCTAGAGGCATCTTCTATCTCCAGTTCCAGAACCCTAGAAGGTCTAGGATCAAACCCTGCTGTTTACTCTGTGACTCTGAACAAGCCACCTACAAACCCCTCTGAGCCTCACTGGTAAAACTGGGGGTGGGGTGGATTAGCTTCGATGACCTTTGAGGTCCCTTTCTGCTATGATCCATATAACAAGAATGACAAGGCATGTTGACTATGAGGAATTTAGAGAAACATGGAAAGATTTTCATTAACTGATGCAGAGTGAAGTGAGCAGGAACGGGAGAATAAGGAACACAGTGACCACAACAATATAAACTATCAAAGGAAGCCCAAATTGAGGAAACTGTAATAGCCAATCCAACAGGTGATGAAACGGATTTCCCTGAAGGTGTGAGAATAGTAGAAGACTATGGAGGCAGAATGGAACACACGTTTAGCCACAGCCTCTATTGGTTGCTTTTGCTTAACTGTATTTCTTTGTTGTAAAGAAAGGTCCAATTCATGTGGTGGCAAGAGTTAGAGTGATATCCAGAAATGACTATAATGAAAAAACAAAAGGTATCAATAAAACTTTTTCTTAATTGCTTGAACTACCTATAATTTGAAATGGCAATCAAAGCTGGGACTGGTGGCACCATGTGTACCTTACACAGATTATCTAACAAATTGGTCAGAGATATCCACAATTTGTATATCTGACTCTGATGAACTTCTTTCAACCTTTCATAAAAGGATGAAATCCTTTCAACCAAACCATAAACTCAAGTTACCAAAATTTCTAACTATTCCATTTCTGCCTACTCCAAAAAAGACATATACTCACAGGAAAGATCTTAGGGTATTACTCATAGCACCTCAAAGATCTAGAGCTGGAAGGGAACCCCCAAGGCCATCTGTTCCAACCCCTCATGTTACACAGGAGGAAACCAAGTTCCAGGGAAGCTGCACTGGTTAAGTGACTTACCCAAGGTCATACACTCTCTGCAGAAACAGGATCTAATCCCAATTCTTCTGCCTCCAGAGCCAAGGCCCTTCATACTGCCCTATTCTGTTCCACAACAACAACAACAAAAAGTATATAATATCTCTTCAACTTCACCATGACCAACAAATTCAAAACTTTACTACACAAGACCTATATTTACCTACCATCTAAGAATTCAAGGAGTACTTGTTTCAAAATCCCTCCAAACAGCAATGTTAGCTCCATTTTCCAAGTAAAAAATGGAGGACTGAGCAGGATGAACATTCTACATCTACCAACAAGGCTTATGATTGTACCCAGGCTCCTGGCTTGGTGTCTACACTCAAGCTACTACCACCAAGGACTCACTCACTTAAACCCAGCACACACTGGTCTAGTGAATCATGAACTACATTTGCAATCACAGGACCTAGTTTTATGTCATTACTCTGCCTTCCACCTGTATGATCTTTCTGAACCTCAAACCATTCAAATAAGCCATAAAATATAAAATTAATCTATTAAATGAGGAAGCTGGCAGCACTTTAGGAAATCACACAAAAGACAAGAAACAGCCAATGTTGGAAGGACTTTGGAAAGATTGGCACACTAATAGACTATTGGTTTTGCCGTGAATTGGTCCAAATAGTCTGGAAAGCAATTTGGATTTATGCTAAGAAAGTGAGACAATATTCGTGCTCTTTGACCTAGAAATCCCATTGTGAGAAATACACTCTAAGTAGATCGAAGCCAGAAAGGTGCTATATGTGCCCAAATATTCATTGCAGTATTTTTTGCAGCAGTAAATAACTGGAAACAAAGATGTCCATCATTTGGTGAATGGCACAGGAATGGAATGGAATGTTATTGTGCTGTAAGGAGACAGAATATTATGAAGACCAAGAAGTTTGGGAAGATTTGCAGGAACTGAGGTAGAATGAAATAAACAAGAACCAGGAAAATGAAATACACAATGAGGACAAAAGGCAAATGTAAACATCACCACCATCAACAGCAAAGGCAACAGAACACTACGTAATCATAATGGACAGCCAGGTGGCACCACAGTGCACAGAGCGCTGGACCTGGAGTCAAGAAGACTCATCTTCCCAAGATCAAAAATGGCCTCAGATACTAGTTGGGTGACCCTGGCCAAGTCACTTACCCATGTTTGCCTCAGTTTCTTCAACTGTAAAATGAGCTGGAAAAAGAAATGAAAAACCCCTCCTGTATCTTTACCAAGAAAATTCTAAATGGGGTCACAAAGAGCTGGACATGATCAAAAAGCAAATGAATTACAACAAGCCCGGCTCTGAAAAAGAAGTGAGATAATATCCCTCTCCTCCCTTCTTTGCAGAGGTGTGGAAATATGAGACTAGAACACGGCATACCCTGTCACATATACGGATATGTTGCCTTAGGGTTTTTTTACTTTTTTTTATCCTCTGGTAAAAGAGATGGTTCACTGAGTAGGGAAGAGAAGAGGAATGTATTTGGAAATTAAACAAAAAACATAAGATATCATTACAAAGTTTTTTTTTTTCATTTTTAAATGAGGAGTTAGTACTAGCCAACCCCTAAGTTCCCCTTTAGCTGGAAATCTATGATCTTAAGGAAAACTGAGGGGAAGGGAAGAACTTTTTTTTTTTACTTTTTGGAAGGGGGAGGGTAGGGCAATTGGGATTAAGTGACTTGCCCAAGGTCACACGGCTAGTAAGCGTTCAATGTCTGAGGCTGGATTTGAACTCAGGTCCTCCTGACTCCCAGGCCAGTGCTCTATTCATTGCTCTACCTAGCTGCCCCAGGGAAGAACTTTTTATCTAGAATTTTTTTGGCAGGGGGGTGTCAGATGAATGATGCAATTGCTTTAATCACTGTTTGGGAGGGAATTTCTCCTTCCATTGAAGAGAAATTTCTGCTCTGCAATAGTCTTGGAGAGTTTCCTAGGGCACTGAGAAGTTAAATAATTTGCCCAGGGTCCCACAGCCAGGAAGGGACAATGGCAGGATTTTGGACCCAAATCTTCCTGATTTCCCAGTCTATCTAGAAAACAAGATGTTCTAAGTTCTTAAAGTTCTAGGTTTTCTATTTTGCTAGAATAACTAGTCCTAGGAGGACAGAACCCAGAGTGAGGAGGGACTTCAGAGGTCACCCAGCCAACATCCCTGACAAGTGCTCCCGGCTGTCTAGGATGAGGTGACCACAGTTCCCTTTCAGCTCAAAATGCGTGATCTTATGAAAACTGAGGGAAAAGGAAGAAGTTTGAATCTAGAATTGGGGGGGGGTCAGGAGAATTAATAAATTGATTAATTTGGTCAGTCTTTTCTTATTTGAGGCAGCTCTAAGTATTTGTAAGCTTTCTTTATATTGAGCTAAAAATGGTCTCTGTCCACTTTCTACCCATTACTCCTGGTCCTATCCTGGAGAACAGAGCAAAACATATATAATCTATATGGTATGACATATATGATAATCCTTCCATAGGAAAGTCCATCAAAAAGTCCAAAATAAAACAAAAACCCATCTCCCTTCATCTAACATCTCTCTCCCCCCCAGGGCTTAGCCCAGATGCTGGAGAGAAGCTTCTTCTTCAAGCACAGCTGGGGCTAGACGGCCCCTGAGGCTCCTTTAGATTCAGGGGTTCAGATTTTTCTCTCCTCCAGGCTGACCAGGCTCAGTTCAGTTAGTTGACCTTCCTATACAGCAAGGTCTCAGGGACCACCCTTGTGACTGTCCTCAGAGCATGCCCCAGTGTGTCCTTTTCAAAATGGAGCAGGGGGTACTGAAAGCAGTCCAACAGATGAGGAAACTGAGGCCGAGAGAGGGGCAGTCACCCGGCCTAGGTGGCCCAGCTGGGGAGTCAGCAGCTGACGCCAGAGCCCAGTACACTTGGCTGAAAGGCTCTTCTGCAATCTTTGCCCTCCACCCCAAATCTCTCGGAGCCCTTGGGGCACGCTTTTGAAACACCCACACAATAATGTGAGAGGCCACTTGGCCAGAAAGAAATATGCCTGGGCTTCAAATCAGAAAGATTCCTTCCCTGGTTTCGGGACAAAGGACAAGTCACTTGTGCTGGTAAGCCCCAGTTTCTTCCCCTGTAAGAAGGACATCTCAATAGTTGCCTTTGCTCAGAGAGGTAAGGCAGGAACATCAATTATTCATCATCAATTATTATTATTCACAAAAACAAAAAGTCACTTTGCAGAGAGAAAGTATTATTTCACCAGAAAGTTGAAGCTGCAAGGACTTTTTTTTTTCTAATCCACCCACAATCCCAAACAATAAGCAATGGTTATTTGAGCAACAATGGGATGTATGTGGTCCCCAGCATAATAAGCCTGGGGTCAAAAAGCTCTCCAAGTACATTCTCTCTCCAACACTAGCTTGTGACGTCATTTCTCTGCACCTCAGCTTCCTAATCTGAAAAATGGGGATTTTTATAATAATACATTGATAAAAGAAATACAAATATAAAAATACCTACCTCTTAGGATTGTTGTGAAGCTCAAATGAGATCTGTATACAGTGTCTAGCACACAGAAGGTGCCTAATAAATGCTGGCTGATTGATTGATAAATGCATACTAATGATTTAGGTTTTTCCTGGCAAGGAATGTGTTTCATTTCAACTACGTTGAAGAAGGGCTTGAGAAAAAGAGCTTACAGCATTTCTGGGAACACAGACTAGAGGATTTCTTTTAAAATAGACGCTTCCCTGCCCTCCCCAACCCCTCCTTTTTGGAGAAGGGACTTTTAAGTAACCTTCAGATACAACCACTCTGTATCTGCCTGTATATCACATTCACAGTCTACTTCAAATCTCAAGACTGCATTTATTTTACTCGGAATGTTGTGGTATGTCTATTTTTAGCCAGAGAACCCCCTCTGCCTTTTCCTTAATCCTCCTCTGTAAGGAGAGAGATTGCTCTGACTCCTTTGAAGTATTTTATACACAAGATAAAGACTGTATATACACAAGTACTGCGTGTGTGTGTGTGTGGATGTGTGGCTGTATTCTACACACACATTTATGTGTCTATAGTCAGAGGGTGGCAGAGCTGCAGGGGACTCTGCAAGCGTCTGGCCACCCCCCACATTTCATAAGAACAAACTGATGGAGGACAGAGACAGAGACATACAGGCAGAGACAGTGACAGAAAGCCAGAGACAAGAGAAAGAGACAGAAGCAGCGAGTCAGCAAGAGAGAGGAAGGAAAACAGACTCTAAGGTCTCCAACAAGAGTTGGTTGGTTGACTTGGACCTGTCTCCATGCCAATATTCCATGCTGTTATCATAACATGATTTCTTCATATGGGGTTTAACGGTTAGCCTTCTGCTTTCCTCACAATGGCCCTATAGGGTGGGTGGTCCAAGGGTTATCACTCCCAACCAGAAAACAATTTCCATAAGGATCATTGACTTGCCCAGAGCTGCTAAGTTACAGAGCCTAGATTTAACCTAGGTCTTTCAACTGACACTGTATGTGGGCCCCTTTCCACTGAACTTGCACCCCCCAAATTTGATATCCATGGTATCATCATCTCTATTTTTCAAAAATAGGGAAATGAGTCCCATTGATATGGCAACTTCTCTAGGACAAAGAGTTAATAATGAAAGAGCTGAGACAAAGCTGAGGTCTCATAACTGCCCTAACTGGTGCCTTTCTCCCTGGAGCTCTGTGTGTATATAAGAGAAAGAGAGAGAAAGGGGGAGAGGGGAGAGAGCAGAAGAGGAAAGAGGCCGAGAGAAGGAAGAGAAGGGGAGAGGAGAGAGAGAAAGGAAGAGGGAGAAAGTTAGAGAGGAAGGAGAATGGAAAGAGGAAGGGAGAGAGGGAGAAGAAGAGAGGGAGGAAAGGTGAGGTACATGAGAAAGAGAGGAAGAAAGAGAGAAAGAGAAGGAGTGAGAGGGGGAAAAGGAACAGAGAAGAGAGAAAACGAGGGAAACAGAGAGACATACATATAGGAAAACAGAGGAGAGAGGGAAGACAGAATGGGGGGATAAAGAGGAAAGAAAAAAAGAGGGGAGAGAGAGAAGGAGGGGGAAGACAGCAAAGAAGGACCCAGGGACAAAGTCTCTGCCGTTTGACTGCAAACTCCCTGAGGGCAGAGTCTGGGTCTTAAGTGAAAGCGGGACCAGGTAGACCCAGCAAAGCTTCCTCTCTAAAAACCAGTCACTGAGAAGCCCATAAATCCTTCCCTGCCTCATCTCCCTTACTCCAGGTTGAACTGAAGGTATTTTTTTTTTTAATTAAACCATCTCCCCCAAATTCCAGCCCATTCTCCATGCATCTCTTCCTCCAGTTCAGGCAAGAATAAGGCTCCTAGTGGGGGGTGTATGTGTATCGGGCCTTTCTCCAGGTCCCTTCCCCTTTCCTCATCTACTCTGCAGGTATCTTAGATGTATTTAGTAATTTTCATGTTGTCTTCCCCCATTATAATGTAAGGTTTTTGAGGGGAGGAGCTATTTTTTTTTTACTTTTTAAAAAAATCTCCAGCACTTAGCACAAAGTAAGAGTTTAATGATTGTTAGTTTATTATTGATGTATTGTAGAAACTGAGGCAGAGAGAAGAGTTCTTTCAGTTATATCCTAATGGGTACCATTTAACTGTTCTTAACCTAAATTTTCTCATCTGTAAAATCGGGATAATTATTGTAGCATCTTCCTCACAAGGCTTCAATGAGGAAGGACTTTCATAAATCTGAACATGCAAAGATGCCAAGGGGAATTCTCTCTAGTTCTCACTTCTTAATAGGTAAGCTGTGCAATGGATAGAGGGCCTGGCCTGGAGTCAGGAGGACTGGAATTCAAATTCAGCCTTTATGACACTTACTAGCTGTGTGACCCCTGTTTGCCTCAGTTTCCTCATCTGTAAAATGAGCTGGAGAAGGACATGGCAAGCCAGTCCAGTGTCTTTGCCAAGAAAACCCCAAGTCAGACATGGCTGAGAGGACTCGACAAATCAGATAAGTGAAGCTTATGTGGTGTACTCAGGACCACAAGGCCAGAGTCAGAGCTTGGATCAGAAGCCAGTCTTCCAGATGCTGGGCCCAACACACCCCACTTTGTCCCACTGCCTCGACAAACCTCAGGGCACCATGGAAATGTGAATTATTGTTATTTATCATTAGGAAACAGCTGGCACCAGCCTCCCTCCACTCTCCCCACACCAGCCTGGGCTTTGCAGTTGGCCAAGGAGGCTAGGAGCCTGAGCCTTCGAAACAAATGCCCCCAGTTCAGCTGCCCTTCCATTCCAACATGCCAGAGCCTCCCCCGGCAACAACAGCCTCCGTGACATTTCAAGCAGAGAGCAGGTCAGCAGGTATTGCCATCTGTCTTCCTAACTGTCACCTCTGCCAATAACGGCACCATCCCCCCCCACCCCCACTTCTCAGTCTAGACAAATACTGAACTGAAACAAAATGAAGGAATGCTTCTGCTGGCTTCCAGGAGTGACCTGGCCAGCCTCAGTCCAAGGAAAGGGGCAGCAGTGGGACCTGAGAACCTCAAAACTTGGGTTGGACTTTGAACCCTCACGAGCTGGCGGTGTGGCCATGGACACGCCGTGTTCCCCCTCTCCGGCCTCAGCTTCTCCATCAGTAAGATGTGTGGTGACCAGATGACCTCAGGAAGGCAGTGTGGAACAGTGGGAAGTGGACGGCCCCTCCCTTCATCCCTTTCTGCCCTCAGCCTAAAATTCTATTCTCTCCAAGTTCCTTCCAGCTCCAGCATCCAAGTATTCTCTTCCCTCCCCCTACCTCCAGATGTTAGAGCAGACACATAGGCACAGACCAGTCTATCTGGGAGGCAGCTGTGGCCCGGTGCTTCATGCCCAACTGACCATCCACAATTATGAAGCACTTACTCTGTGTCAAGGCTGGGATACCAAATAAAGCCAAAACAAGATGCCTGCCCTCAAGCAACTTACAGTCTGGTAAGAGCTAGAAACCAGGCTCAAGGCAGTATGAGGGACCACCTTAGGAGGCGCCCCATCCCGAACGATGAGATCACAGATTCCCTGGAGAAGGGGGACTCAGGGCAGCTGACTTCAAGATTCTGTGATGTTGACATTAGATTGAAGCCAGAAGGCAGCTCCAGGCCAGCCTTTGAGGGCCTTGGATGCCAGCCGAAATAATTCGAACCTTATTCAAGTGAGAACCCTTTGCAAATTTTAAAGCTCTATATAAATGCTCTATTATTAGATATTAATTATATATTATGTATTAATAAAGCTCTATTATTGTAAATTTTAGGGCTGAGAGGAACCTCAGAAATCTCTTTATCCCACCCCCCTCCCTTATTTTACAGACGAGGAAGGCAAAGCCCAGGTAGGGTTAAGTGACTTGTCCAGAGCCAATAAGCATCTGAGGCTAGATTTGAACTCGGGTCTTCTTGTCTCAGAGTAAGTAGAAGAGGCTGGTGGACCACCAGGGGTGGTCATTACAAAGCCTTCCTCTGCCATGTGACATAAAACCTTAGAATCGATGGCTCCTGGGAATTCCAATCAACAGCATGACCTAGGCAGAAACATCAACAGATTCCAAGTTCTAGAAACCTGACAGCCCCTTGCTAATAGCGGGGAGGTCAGAGGATCTGGGGGCTGGGGAAGGAGGAGGAAATAGGCCAGAGGCTGGAAAAGACCTCAGAGATCACTTATCACAGGGAGGGACCAGGGTGCAGAGAGGTGGTGCTGGGGGTAAGAATGTTGGAACTGGGGAAGCAAGATGCCGAAGTCCAGCCTCAGTCATTTACTAGCTGTGTGTCCTTAAGCAAGGCATTTAACCAATTTCAGCCTCAGTTTCCTAATCTGTAAAATGAGGGTAATAACAGCACCTACTTCCCACAGCTGTAGGGCAGCTGAGGGTGCTACAGCTGGGGAGGAAGGCTCATCTTCCTGAGTTCAAATCCGGCCTCAGACACTTCCTAGCTGTGTGACCCTGGGCAAGTCATTTAACCCCATTTGCCTCAGTTTTCTCATCTGTAAAATGATCTAGAGAAGGAAATGGCAAATCCCTCCAGTACCTTTTCCAAGAAAACCCAAGTGGGGTCACAAAGATTCAGACATGACTGAAAGTATTGAACAATAGCCCGGATTCTGGTGAGGATCAAATGAGATGCTTGTAAACCTGAAAGAACTCTATAGATAATATCTCTGTAGTGGGCACGGACCCGCTGGGCAGCCTGGGGAAGCCTGGAGACCTCTTTTCAAACTAATATTTTTAAATGCACAAAATACAGCACATAAGTTTATAGAGGAAATCGTATTATGCTAAAAAAAATAATTTAACCTTATCCTTTTGTAGATGAGAAGAGGGAGCAATGACCTAGGGGTCATCTGGGCCAACAGCCTACCCCTCCCTTTTACAGACGGGGAAACTAAGACCAAAGGTGGTTAGGAGCCACGTTACCTTGGGTAAAAAGGGCAGAACGAGTCAGAACTCCAGTTCAGTTCGCTTGGGCACAGGGCAAAGACAGGAATGGAATCCAGACCTTTTCTCCATTCATATCCAGCCCCAATTGACACTGAAAAGCCTCCAGCTGTCTGGTCCCACCAGCATCCCAAACACGGATCATCTTCCTCCCAGCCCTGCTCCTCCCAGACCCTCACATTTGGAGCTGGTGGGCCCCTAGAGGCTCTCCACTCCAACCACCCAGCCTTCTTTCCACAGTACCCAGTAGCTGCCTCCCTCCTCGGAGATAGCACACTACCCAGAATACAGTGAGAAATATCATCCCCAGATTTACAATTAGATTGTGCTAGCATTTTGCAAGGGATAAGTTAAAAGGAAAAAAAAAAAAAACCAAACTTCCAGCCCAGGTCCAGCTAGGCTTACAACTGTGATGGGTTAAGGGCTGTGTCTGTGACCTTGACCACATCCTCACCTTCCACTGTCTTTGTTCTTTCACCTTTGGAGTGGTCCCTCTTCCACCCGCCCCACACACAGGGCCATGTGTTCTAGTGCAAAGAACTCACTAGTCACTAACTGGTACCAAACAACCCGGGTTCACTTGTACCTCTGGCACACTTACTCCCTGTGTAACCTTGGATATATGCTTTCCCTTGCCTGGGCCTCAGTTTCCTCATCTGTACAATGGTGGGCTTGGCTACATGGTTTCCCAAGCTCCTTCTAACTCAGGATCTCAGAGTGAAAATATGCCTTTTCCCCCCCTTTCTTTTTTAAACCAGGATCAGTCCCCATAGAATTCATTCCACCTAGTGATCTTGCCGCTCCCAGGGAGAACCCTCAGGATTCTCGGGGGTCTGTTCAGGAGGGAGGGGTGGTGTGTGTGTGTAACCGAGGGCGGCTCTCTGGAGCAAAGAAGACCCGGGGGGGGGGGGGGGTCCCATTCCTGCTCCGGACATGCATTACCTCTCAGAGCTTCAGACAACTAAGACAGTAAGTTTCCGAAGTGGGGCCAACCTATACTGCTAAAGGGAGCTTCTCCCTCTGGGAATGCCAATGAAATCACCGAGTCCAGTTCCTTTCCCTCGCCCTCCAGAGACCGCCACCACTCCACAGAAGGAAAATGGAAGGGGTCAAAGCTATGACCTTGGAGGAGGTAACTGGCAGGAGGCGAGGGGGTCCCGGAGAGGAACTCACCAAGTGGCTCAGGAGGTTCTCCCCTCCCCCACCCCATCTCTCCCATTTGGAGAGGACGGGACCAAAGAGCTTCCAGCCACTGCGGAGGGAACGAGTAGGGGGGAGTCCCGGACTGGGGCGGTAGCGGGGAGGGAGGACTCAGCTAATGCAGTCTCCCCTTCCCTCCCCCCCCCCCGAATTTAAAGACCTTGTAGCACGCTTGCTTTTCGGAAGTAAAAGGGTTTCAGGCGAGCACGATTAGCGAAAGAATTTCCAGGGAGCTGGGAGCCCCCTTCCCCCAGCTCTTTCCTACTCCCCGCCTTCCGCCGCACCCCGCTTCCCGGGTCGGGCTGGATGCTGCGCTTGCGGTCCTGCATCCCAGGAGAGGACTGGGGAAGGCAGGGGGCGCGAAAGGAGGGAGGAAGAGTGGGCTGCCCGCCTGCCTGCTGCGTTCAGCCCCCACCTCCCCAGCCCAGCCCAGCCCAACCCAGCCTGGCTTCGGGAGGAGCAGCGGAGAAGTGGGGGGGGGGGGGGGGGGGGGGGGGGGTGTCTGAGTGCGGCGCAGTTCCGGCCACTGGGCTGGGCTGCAGCACCGGCCCAATGCCCTCCTTCCCCCACCCCACGACCCCCAAACTTCGCGCGCGCCCCCTTCCCCCTCCGCCACAAGACGGGCACCGCACAAGGCTGGCCTAAGCGACCCCACTACCAGTCCAGGACCCCGCGAGGGCTCTGCGAAAGCTGGGGTCTGCGGCTGCAAGCAGGGAGGCGAGGTGGGGCGCTGCGGGCGCAGGAGGCAACCCCTTTCTCCCCAGGCACTTCGGGAGCCGCCTTACCTTTGCTGAGCTAGCCGCAGGCTCCGGTTCGGGCGCAGATGGCGGGGACTCGGAAGGGCAGCCGCACTCGCTCCCGGTGCGCCCTTAGGCTGGCTAGGGGTGCCGGAGCTGGAGCCCGAGCCCAAGTGGGGCTGTGCGCGTCCCTCAGCTCAGCTCCGCTGGCCCAACGTCCCCTGAGGCTAGAGGACGGACTGGCGGGAGGCGTCCTGCTCCCGAAAGCTGCCTGGCAGCCCCCACCTCCCTTTGCAGCAGCGGAGAGAGAAAGAGAGGGGGAGAGGGGACACACCACTATGGAGAGGTAGCAAGCACTCACGCGGCTCCCGCTTTGGGGGGCGGGGGGATTCTCGAGGCCACCTCGCCCAGCCCCGGGTCGCGCTCGGGACCCCTCCTCCACGTCCGCCTCCAACTCTGCCTCTGGTACCTCCGGAACTGCGTCGGGCCGAGAGCTCCCTTGGCCGTGGGCTTTTCGAGGCAAACTTCAGGGGAGTCTACTTGGGAGGAGGAGAAAGGGCTTGAACGAAGTCGCTAGAAGCAATAGGGAGATCCTGGGTGCCGAGCGGGCCAGGGACCCTAGGGAACATCCCTGGCACCCACCCCCTTTGTACTGAAGAAGAAACTAAGACCCAGAGAGGGCACGTTATTTGTCCCAAGGTCACCACGTTATTTGTCCCAAGGTCACACGTAGAGAGGGGCAGCCTCAAGATTCAAACCTGCTTTATGTTTTATCTTTAAAATACAAAACCAAAGAAGCAGAAAACCTTGCTATCAAGAAAGAGTTCTTAACCTTTTGTGTGTCCTGAGTGGTCTGGTGAAGAACCACATGTTTAAATGTATAAAATAAAATGCATTTTAATACTAATTATAATAAGGAAATACAGTTGGTGTGGGTTTTTTTTTTCCCTAAGTTCACTGGACTCCAGATCAAGAACCCCTTTTGGGAAGGGCCAAAGATGCAATGGCTGGCATGGTTGCTTGCTTGGCTGACAACAGTTTGCCCCTCATCCCATGTCTGGCAAGGCACCCGTTGTGGCCCCCTCCTGCCCCATCATCGCGGCTCACCTCGACCCCTCCCACCCGGGACTGAGCCTCTTTGCCGGCTTCACACTTGGTGTTACCTCCCACGGCCACTTGGGGGAATGATCTGAGAAAGTCCCACTCCGCGGTCTGGGGCTCAAATGTGTCAGCCCTTCCAGGGGTATGTGCATCCGGGCGCCTTGGATGAAGAGAGGCCAGACAATGCCTCTTTAGAGGTCGGGTAGTCCAGCCCCTAATTTTATAAATGAGAAAACCCAAGTCTAGATTGGCCAATGACTTGCTCAGGGACCCACAGCTCCTAAATATATCAGCAGAGATTCAAACCCAGGTGTGCCTGGTTCCCCACCACGCTATGCAGCTTCTCCTGTGTTGTATTATTTGAAGCACTGTGGCTCCTGGGCAGGAGATATTTGGTGATTTGAGGGATATTTCCCCAAGCAGAAGTCTATATATGGGGATGAGGTAGGAAGAGCAGAGACAGAGAGGGGGAGAGAGAGAAAGAGAGACAGACAGACAGAGAGACAGACAGACAGAGAGAGAGACAGAGAGGGGAAGAGAGGGAGAGAGAGAGGCAGGGAAGAGGGCGGAGAGAGAGAGAGGAAGAGAGACAGAGAGAGGGAGAGAGAGAGAGAGGAAGAGAGACAGGGAGGGAGAGAGAGAGACAGAGGAGAGAGAGATCTTAAAACTAGAAATGTCAGATCCCTAAGATCTTATCTTCAATCACCTACAGTATGTTAAGAAGGTGGAGCAGTTGAGGGGCTAGAGTTCCAGCCTTGGATTCAACACATGCCTTAAAATCCCATCTAGGAGGCAGCTAGGTATTGAAGTGAATAGAGCACTGGCCCTGGAGTCAGGAGGACCTGAGTTCAAATCCAGCCTCAGGCATTTGACATTTACTGGCTGTGTGACCTTGGGCAAGTCACTTAACCCCAATTGCCTTGCAATCACCCCCTCCAAAAAGAAAGAAAGAAAGAAAAATCACATCTAGACACTAGCTGTGTGACCTCAGGCAAGTCACTTAACTTTTCTCAGTCTTAGTTTCCTCCCCTGAAAAATGGAAGGGTGGAGAGTCAAGCTCTATGGTCCCTTCCTGCTTTAAAGCAAGAAGTCTATGAACAAGCATTTAGTAAGTGCTGGCAAGGCCCTACATGACCCTGGGCAAGTCTCTTCACCTTGTTTACCTCAGTTTCCTCATATGTAAAATGAGCTGGAGAAATGCTTGCCAGCATCTTTGCCAAGAAAACTCCAAATGGGGTCACAGAGAATTGGACACAACTAAAATATCTGAACATCATTCGAGGCTCTGTGCTAAGTGCTGGAGATAAACACACATACACACAGAAGAAAAACAAAAACTACCCTCCTGCAGCTCAACTGCTAATGGGGGGGGAGGGGGAATAGATCCACACAGATGGAGAATGAAGGTAACCTCAATGGAGGGGCCACTTTGATCACTTAGTCCAATCCCCTCATTTTAAAGATGAGAATTTTTCAAGACCTAGACAGTCATCATCCTGGATCCTGTCCCCTTTCAAGCCCAATTTATTTATAAATTTAATACCAGAATCTGTCATGGTTTCAGATTTCTTTTATACCATCTACCTTTGAGTTATCGGGCATTGTCAGAATGTGTGAGCACTAATTCGAAGTCAGGGGACCTGGGTTTGAATTCTCTCCCTGACTGTGGGACCTTAGGTAAGTCCCTTCACTTTCCTAAAATGTAAAATGAGAGCATTGTCCAGCTGACCTTCCAACTCTGAGCTCACTGATGATCTCAAAGGTCTCTTCCAACTCTGATGACCTTCCAAGGGGCTAGGTTACCCAGATGACTGTCAGAGAGGGCAGACATGGCAGAGAGGGGTTCATAGAGTCCTAACTCTGCAGCTGGCAGGGACCTGGGAGTCATGACTTTTTACTGAGGAGGAAGTCAGTTCAGAGAGGCAAATGATCAAGGTTTTAAAGGTGGTGCTGGAGACTGCATTACTGGGCTGCTAGGTCCTTTGACCACAGATCCAGTTCTGTTTGCCCTGGGACAGGCCTTTTTAAACTTCATTCAAACACAGGGTCACTCCTTTCATCACCAAGGAATTTAGGCAATGAAAATTGCATAGTCCTCGAAAGCAAGGTCTCACCAGGGGTTACTCAGAGAGGAGAACTCATCTTTAGTCGGAAAACCAGAAGGCTCCTCAGCAAGCATGCTGCCTGGGGAGGGTCCACACCCCAAAGGAGCAGCAGGAAGACCTGGACCAGAGGAGAGCCTGCTGACCACGGGGAAACAGCCCCTGCAAGGATCAATCGATCAATCGGCTCTGGCAAGGCTTGTTTCTTTCATCTGGCCAGCCAAGCTATTGAAATGGAGTCTAGAAAGGAAAGGAGCCTGAGCTGCCCAAGGAGATGCCGTCTATCTCCAGGTTGGCTGAAGCCAAAGGAAAAGGGCAAGCCTGCCTTCGCTGTCTTCTTGCCAGTCTCAGAGCACAGCGTCTCCTTGTGATGGCATTGACTGTGTGCCCTGAATTCTGCTGTGGGATCCTTGCACTAAGTCTACTACAGGGTCACTGTCCCCCCACTGCCAGCCAGTGCAAGTCAGCTACTGCTCAATCAGATAACCCTTTGGTTTTTTTCCCTTGGACACTGGATAGGGTGAAGGGTGGGGGGCGGGGTCCTCCAGGGTTCTACCTGACTGTCTGTGGGGTTCAGGGAGGAGGGAAGCATTCATCTATTGATGTGATCAAGGTATCAGAGAAAGGGTCACAGGAGCAGGGATAGAAAAGCAGAAAGCAACCTAAGAGATTTACAGAGAGGAAAACAAAGTGAGGCAGTGTGGTCCAATGGAAAGAATGCTGGATTTGGTGTCAGAGGGCCTGGGTTCAAATCCTGAATCTGCTGCTTGTGTGACCTTGAGTATAGGGATAAGGACAGGATCTGTGATTTCATTGCTCTAGGAAATTCTTGGGTGAAGAAATTCCCTCAAGGTCAGCTTGTCCTCTGCAGTTCAGTGTGTCTAACATTGAGAGGGTAAGTGACTTGGCCAGAGTCATACAACTAAGAGAGCTTAGCTATTAAAAATTAGAGATGAGAATGTGGGGACAATGTGTGAGTCAGAGGTGGGTCTTGGACCCAAGCCTTCTTGGCTCCAAGAACAACACTCAATACCTCAAGCAAAAATTATGTATAAAAATTGGAGCAATTATTATTGTTTGTCTTGGTCCAGATCTATATTTTAATTAATTCATTCAACAAGTATTTATTAAGCAGATACAGTGATAGGTGGGAAGGCAGCTTGGTGGCAAAGTGGGTAGAGCACCAGGCCTGGAGTCAGGAAGATCTGGGTTCAAATCTAGCATTAGATGCTTCCTAGCTGTGTGACCCTGGGCAAGTCACTTAACCCTGTTTGCCTCAGTTTCCTCATCTATAAAATGGGTTGGAGAAGGAAATGGCAAACCACTCCAGTATCTTGGCAAAGAAAACCCCACATGGGGTCATGAAGAGTCAGACTTGACTGAAATGACAGAACAACAAGATGATAGGTACATACAAAGTAACCATTACATATTCACTGCCTTCAAGGAGCTTACATTCTCTTAGGGGGAAGGGGAAATGGGAAGGCTGTATAGGCAAAGACAAGGAAATGAAAGCTGTATACCTACCATGTTTCCCCGATAATAAGACCTATCCCGAAAATAAGCCCTCCCCTTACTGTGTAAGATTCCTCTAAAATAAGCCCTCCCCCGAAAATAAGCCCTATTGAGATTGCTACTGTAGTGAAGGTGATCCTCTGCGCTACACGCTACATTATGGTACCCTCTGTATGCACCGTCCCCCCCCCCGTGAAACGCATACCGCGCTCCGAGCTGCATCCAATCAGAGCTGCAGCACTGAGCGCCTCATCCTGTTCTTCCCCAGTGATTTGCTTGCTGGCGCCATTGAGAGCAGTGCCACGGAGGAGAGCTGAGGCAGGACAACATAAGCCCTCCCCTGAAAATAAGCCCTCTGGTGTTTTTCTTTCCAAAAAAATTAATAAGACAGTGTCTTATTATCGGGGAAACACGGTAGTAAATGCAAAGTAATAAAGGCACAGAGGAACTTCCCAATGGATGAGGGCATAGAGAAGGGCCAAGTACCAGAGCTCAGCCTTAAAGGAAGCTAGGGTTCCAAGAGGCAGGTGAAGGAGTGACTTCCAGGCTTGGGGGAGCTACCTCTGCCAAGGCCTGGAGGCCGGATGGAAGGTCATGTTTGGGGCTGTAGGTCTGTGTGGCAGGACAAATCCGGGGAACATGGAGACCCTACCCCAGGGTTTCTGTCTTCAGCTTCAGTGGTCTTTCCATTACACTGTGCAAGTTTTTTGAGGCATCAGAAGCGTTGGAACTGGAAGGGGCTTGAAGAGCTCATCTTGCCCTGGGGGGTCTCCTCTAGAGGTGTACTGATAAAATGTTTAACCATCAGTTCTCTGAAACCCATGACACACTTTTAATTTGTATTTGTATTATTTGCATTTTCTCCATCACTTGCTTAAGTCTATATAATTAACCAAACAATAAATGAGGCCCTGGTGTATATGTAGCATTTGCCAATATCCGAGGTATAAATGGTAACCCTCAGAATGTATCATCAGGGCTCCGACATAGCCCTAGACTCCTGTCTGGTGATCAAAGACTCCATGTTCTGTAGTGTTACTTCAAGGGCTTTCTATCCAGTCATATATTTCTCAGTCAAGGCATACGAATAGTACAGATCACAGTGTGGGTTTGAAGAAGGGGATGGGGAAGAAGAAAGTTTTGAAGGTTAAAAAAGGCATCCTTTACATGAAAAGTTTGGGAATCACTAATCTTCTCCAACATGTTTATTTCCCAAATGAGGAAACTGAAAGGGGGACCCTGGGATGGCTCTTGACTTGCCCAAGGTCAAATAAGTAATAAGTAACAGTTAAAATTTGAACTTCCGGTCCTTCCACATCAAAAATCCAGAAGGGCAGGATTAAAGAAAAGGAAGTTGGGCTTGAGTGGGGTCCTGCAGCCCAGCCTCATATACTTCCTGTCTCTATGACCACAGGCAAATCACTTCTCAGTGAGCTTCAGTTTCCCTAAGATAGGGCTAACAACACCCAGGACCACATGAAGTAACGTATAGAAAGAATTATATAAGAATCTGCCATTCCTCTTCCTGCCACACTTTCCACACATAGCGTTGGTGTTGGCTTTAAATCTCACCAATAGAACCCTTTGCCCGGGGCCAGTAAAGAATGTTGACTTTGTTCTTTTTGTGGTCTTAGACAAAGGGGAGAAGGGGGGTCAGCTGGGTGAAATAAATGTGGAGGCAGAGGATTTTCTTTCCCTTATTTGTAAGGGGCTGAATTATTGCCATAGGCATATTTCGTATTCTGTGCAGAATATGGTCCCATGACCTTGGGTGGGGGATGGGGGTCGTCCTCCTAAAAACTCCCCAGTATTATTATTGTGGTCGTGGTGGTTGTTAGCAAAAGAAAGACTGTTATGAACGATGATAAATTCAAAGGGAGTGCACCCAGGATTCTCTGGGGAGCTCCGCCCACTGATGACTGGAAAGGCGAGTTATGATTTTCCCTACTCATAACAGTTAAAAAATGTGCTTCTCCAGCAAACAATGGGAGGCATTTAAGACTGTTTCCTTAGAAGTAGAGGTGGTTTGGTCAACTTCTCCTCATAGCATACTTAGCTCTGGGTGGGGAACACCCCTGTTACCCTGGGCAAAGTAGCCAAATTCAATCAAAGCAGGAGTAATTACATGTTTAAAGACATTGTTCCCTTCATTTATTCACTCAACTGGCATGAGAATCGGAGGACTCGGGTTCAAACCTACCTCTGATAGACACTGTATGACTCTGAGAAGGAACCCTCTTTTGTAAAATGGAGGGGGGCTGGACTGGATGGCCGCTGAGGTCTCTTCTAGATCTAGAACCCTTACTGTGTGCCAGGCATTGTGCTAAGTGCAAGGGGTGGGGGGTATGGAACAGTACCTGCCCTTGGGAAGCTTATATTCTATCTGGCAACGACAACAGATACTCAGATCAGTAAATATGATGCATATGCCAAGTAATGTCATGGAGGGGACACGAATAACTGGGGAGAGGGGGTTCAGGAAGGTCTTGTTGATGGAGGTGATACTTAAACTGAACCTTGAAACCAAAGATTCCAAGGGGCAGAGGTGAGGAGGGAGCATCCAGGTAAGGCAGGAAATAGAATGTTACAGACAGGAAACAGGAAAAGGCCAGTTTGGTTGGACCATAAAGTTCGTGGGGGCTCTGCTGCTGTCGTCAACCTGGAAAGAAAAACTGGAGCCAGACTGTGAAAGGTTTGAAATTCCCAACAAGGGAGCAAAAGGAAGCCATTGGAGCCTCTTGATCAGGGGAGTGATGGAGTCAGTCTTGTCCTTTAGGAAAATCAACCTGGCAGCTATGGTGAGGATGGGCTAGAGAGGAGACACCAGTGAAGAGACTGCATCAGCCCTCCAGGCAGAGTGACAGAGCCCAAATGGAGGCAGCAGTTGCATGAGTGGAAAGGATGGGGTGTGCTACAGTAGAATTTTTTATGAGTTTTTTAATTGATGTCTATTGTTTTTACATGTTCTTAGTTATCCCCAGTATAGATCCCCCTCTCCTTCTCCCTCCCAGAAAGCCATCCCATATAAGAAATAATTTTAAGGGTTTTTTTTTTTTTTTTTTTGAGCAAACAGGATTAAGTGACTTGCCCAGGGTCATGCAGCTAGTAAGCATCTGAGACTAGATTTACACTCAGGTCCTCCTGACTCCAAAGCCAGTGAGTGCTCTATCTATTATACCACCCAGGGGCCCAAGGCATAATATTTTTTTAAAGAAGAATAGGGGGGAAATCAGCAAAACTGCTCAGTACCCTGGGAAAGTCTGAAATCATGTGCAGTGTGTAACAGCAGGGGACCTTCTGCCTCCTCAGAGGGGTGAATTGGGCTGTCCTTTTCTTCCTCTTCATTTGAAGCCCACTTGACTGTTACTTTGTTACATTCGTTTTTATTTGTGTGTGTGTGTGTTCTTTCCATTTACACTGTAATAGTTATTGCATAGGTAGTCCTCGTGATTCTGCTCACTTCACTGCACAGTTCATATGATTATATGTTCATATGATTCATATGTTTAGCCATTCCTCAATAAGTTATCAGCTGCTTTGTTTCCAATTTTTTTATTATCACAAAAAGGGCTGCTATAAATATTTTGGTGTGTAAGGGTTCTTTCTTCTTATCGATGGCCTCTTTGGGGTACCAGCCCAGTGACAGTGTCTCTGGTTCAAAGACTATGGACAGTTTAGTCATTTTATTTGCATAATTCCAAATTGCTTTCCAAAGGGGTTTTACTGTTTCACAACTCCACCAAGAATGTATTAGTATGTTTATTAATCCATAATAACAGCAGGTAGAATTAATAAGATTGGCAACTGATTAGACACATGAGGTGTGGAAGAGTGAGGACCTCAAATGAATTCTGAGATTCCCAATCTTCGTGACTGGGTCATGGTGCCCTCCACAAAATAGGGGAGTTTGAACGAGGGTGGGGCTTAAGAAGGAAGGTACTGTGTTCCATTTGGGACATGGTAATATAATAACAGAAAAAATATGTCATGATTTGGGGCTTGCAAAGCTCTGTATAAATAGCTTCATTTGATCCTCATGATGGAGCTAAGAAGAGGCTGGTGCTACCCTTATCCTCATATTGCAGATGAGAAAATGAATGTAAATAGAGATTAAGTTACTCACCCAAGTCACACTGATAGCAAGTGTCTGAGGCAGGATTTGAACTCTGGTCTTCCTGACTCCAAGGCTAACACTAGTCATTGCAATACCTCACTTCGTCATTTAGATAACACTGTGTCTATGGGATATCCAGGTAAGATATTTAGACTGTAAATGGTAATTGGTAATGACATATGGTAAGATATGTGTGTGTGTTTAGATAGGTAGGTAGGTAGATGATAGATAGACAGACAGACAGACAGACGGACGGACGGTGGATGGATGGATGGACAGACACATAGACAGACAGATAGATGGTAATGACTGGAGATGAAGGCTCAATATGTAGATCTGTTATTCATCATTTGTGGAGTTAAATATTTACTAATCACCTACTAAGTGCAGAAGTCTATACCTGTTCATTGTCCTTCATTGTCAAAGAGGACCATGATGTCAGGAAGGTGATACCATGACTTGCAAATGAACTGGATTTAAGTGAGGCAGGGCTGTACAAAGTCCCCAGTCTCACTCTCCTCCGGAGCCATCTGGGTCCAGTTTTGAGATACAGATCAGAACGACTGGAGGTGGCCCCCAGAAGTCTATCGTAGGCTTTGAGGGGAGTGCCTAGTCTAGATCAGACTACACTAAGATGGGCTCGTTAAAACTGCAGCTGACCTAGAATCACAACTTATTAGGGGCTCAGAATTTCAGAGGCAATCGAATTCCAGGCAGGCTTCAAACCTAGGTCTTTGCGATTCCACATCTAGAGCTCCAACCACTAAAGCTATGATGCCTCCAATTACCCATCCTCTGAACTGCTTGTCCCCGGAGGGCACAGTTAAACAAAAGGGGCTGACTTTTCAGAGACAGAAGTCGGGAAAAACCCTCCCATCCATTAGAGCTGCCTAATGATAGCGGGGCTCTCCTTCCAGGGACTTCATTAAGTCATCCAAGGCTGAACGGCCATCTCTCGGATATGTGTTACAAAGCGACTGGGGACGGGGGTGGGGTGGAGGGGGGGGACTAGGGGTCCTTTCCAGCTCTGAGATTTAGGGAGGATGAAATTGAGAAATCTGAGCAATGGACCTTAGCATCCAAGCAGCAGTGTGGGAACAAACCATTCTGCACCCTGAGCCCCATGAGGAAGGGGACTTGCCAGCCTGAAGTCATCCCCCAAGGACCCCTGCTCGGGAGAGCCCTCCCTCCTCTGAATTCTAGGGCGCCTTCTGACTGCTGCTCCCTAGGTGTTTAAGCATCCGCGGCCAGCTTACCACAAGCAGGGACTGCCGTTAGGGAGAGCCCTTCCCCTGATGCAGCATTACATGGACAATTTGGCAATTTATCAGCCCAATTTAATCCGGCAAGCATTTATTAAACACCTACATCATGCAGGACTGGTTACACAAAACCGAGGAAGTCCCCGCCTTCAGCGGGCTTACATTCTAAATGGGTTCTACCACAAGCAGACAAGTAAATAGTAATAACAATAATTGCAACATTTATATAATAAGACATTACCGTTTCTGAGATAGCACTTTACACATACAGAGTGTTCCAAGTCTTAGAACCTTTTGAAGCTATTGCTGCATAAGACTTTTGGGGCACCTTGTAATATCTCATGTGATATACATTGCCTCATTAGCAGGTGCAAGATCATTTGAAGAGGGAGAGTTAGAAAGATGAGCAGAGCTGAACCAGGCTGGGAAGGATTCTGAGAGGCAGAGATGAGGAGGGAAGGCATTCCAAACTTGGAAGACAATTTCTGCAAAGGTAAGAAGATAAGGTGGAATGCCCAGTTTGGGGGTGGCTGGCACCATGTGTTGGCCAGTTTGGCAGATTGGGGAGTCATATGAGACCCATCTGCAGAGTTGAATGGGACCCACGTCCTAGAGGGCTGAAAAATAACAAATAAATGTTCTGCTGAAAATGCTTGACTTTTCCTAAGTCATTTAACCTCTCTAGGCCTCAGTTTACCTATCTGTAAAGAGAAAGGGTTGCATTAAATGGCCTTTGAGGCCCCTGTCGGCTCTTGGTCCTACATTCCCAATACCAGTGAAATCTCAGGTCCACACACCTATCCCTAATTGCTATTAAGGGGCTACAAAGTCAGGTGACCTGGGTCCAAAGCCTACCCAGGCCACTCCCTACTTGGGTGAACTCCCCAGGCCTCAGTTTCCTCTTGGGTTAGCTGGCCTCTGAGGGGCCTTCCTTCCCTCTCTAGGGTTGGGGTGCTGCCAGGCTCAAACCTCCCAGGTTTCCTCTGAGCATATAATGAAATGAGAGACACAAAAGGGCTTCCTTTGTGAAGAGAAATTCATATCAACTCCATTCTTAGCAGCATCAGGAGAATGAGCCACACGAAGAAAATCTCCCTCCTTCTTAGTGCTTCCCTTCCCCCTCCCTCTTCCTCTTCCCCTCTGTTTCCCACCAGTTCCTTGGCTGCCCTCAGGACTGCAGGAGAACCCAGAGATTGGAATCTCCATTGCTGCTTGGCCACTCCCATAAGGCTTCAGTTCAAAGAAACCAGCAGCCTTTCCATCACCTAAGGCAAATCTCATTTCCTTTCTGACTACCTAGACAGAGATTGCTCTCAAAGCTGTGAACTAGAGCCCAGCCCGGAAGAGGGCTCTGTATGTAATTATTCACTGTATCAGAGATCTACAGCTGGAAAGCAGGACCCTCAGAGGCATCTAATCCAACCCCCTCATTTTACAGAGGGAAAAACCGAAGCCCCCCAGTCCTACCCATTATTGGGCTTTGGGGCAGACATCTACCGAATTCAATGACCTCCTTTTGTTTTGGAAGCTGCATGCTTCCACCAGGAATTCTGATCTAACTAGCTCTTGATTCAAGAAATTAAAACATGCCATCTCTTGAAAGTGACCTCAAAGGGTCTCTTTAAGTGTAAAAGGGAGGAAATAGAGAGCTGTGGATAGGGTGCTTACTGCTGGAAGAAGCCATAATGATGATATTGGCCAAAGGTTGGGATGTCATGGCCCTCGTGCCCTTTCTGCCCCTCCTGGCTTTGGTGGGCATCAGGGTGGGGAGAGTCAGGACAGGAAGTGAGCAGTCGTGGGGGGGGGCTTGGTAGAAAGGGAGAGAAGAGACATTGGCAATAAGATCAAGGACCT